>NC_139826.1:26162254-26870071 GCF_963691815.1 Echiichthys vipera
AACCCTAAAATCACACTCAGAATCCAATAATATTATTTTATCAAAGGGAGACCATTATTATTCAAAGCCAAAAAGAATGAGATCTTCCTCTCATTGGCCCATTGCCTAACTCAACTGACCGCTTACAACTGTTAGTGTTGTTTTCCAGTCTTTTGACTAAGCAAAAAAATATTGACCTATTGACAGCAAACACTGTAAAAAAATATTTGTCATGAATTTCATGGTTTGCAAATCAGTAATGGTTACTTTCTGTTATACATATTCTGTATGAATATTTGAGTATCACTGAAATGTGTATATCATGTTAACCTGTATCTATTGTCCTGAAAAAATACAATTGGTTTTTATGATATTTAAACTCTTTATAATGTGAATATTGAACTAGAAATAAGATTGTACTAGCCCTCAAGACAACATATCAATTGAATGTAATTTATTAGCATTTCTTCTGCCAATAATGGCAAGTCCTCCATAATCAGTTACACAACCATTTACAACTGTACTGCTGTACAACGGTGTTACAGTACCAGTGTATTACATACAATGCATTATGTGTTAACTGTCTAGAAGTGGCCTTGATTGGTGTTTTGACTTACGTCCTGATGTCTGGCACTCTTCTTCTCTGTCCAGAGCTGAGCAGCTATCCAGTGTGCAATACACCCTCCCAAAAACACCAGGGGGCGACAGGGCGGACTTCTGGAGATTCAGAGGATTGCGAAGCTCCAAGAGGAATTTGCGGAAGAGCAGGGAGGACCTGTCAGCCCAGCCAGTTCAGACCAAGTTCCCTGCCTATGAGAGGGTGGTGCTGAGGGAAGGTAAGATTACCAAGGCAGTGACATCAGTCAACTCCCACATATATTTATACTTTATTCTAGGAAGAATTTACAAAGTGATAGATAGATAGATTTCAACCTCTTAGCTAAAAGCAACAAGGTACTCCTTGACACTTGTGAGTTCTAATTAACTGACATCTGTTGTCTTTGTCTTTGCGTATAAGCATTGTAAAGTGATTAATTTGTACATAACGGTTATATATTATAAGAAAAAGATCTGAAATACTATGGTGTCTGTAAATGTTACATGATGCTAAGCTCTGGTACTCTCCATGACATGGTCTTGTTCTTGTACAGCTGGGTTCCTGAGGCCTGTGGTTCTCTTTGGGCCGATAGCAGACACGGCCAGAGAGAAACTGGCCCGGGAGGAGCCAGACGTTTTTGAACTAGCAAGTAAGTGATAAAGTGCCCTGCTTCCTCTGTTCTGATATCCATCTTTCATGTAGTGTCCTACTGTGCGTCTTGCATCGATAGGAGACAGCACTCTTAATTAACACATCACACACTGAAGCTGAGGGCTGTTTAACATCTCAGCATCCATCAGATATTCACAGTAACAATCAGTATCTAATAGATGTTGGACAGTGTTGGGTCAACACCTCTACTATGTACCCAACATTTTTAAAAGCCAAACATAGCTCTACACATCTGTGAACAACCCTTTTGAGTCTGAGGGGGTTAAGTAAATCTTTAACTTGTTTACATTTAATTTGATTGGTTTAACAGAGAAAGATAGCAACATTTATTCAAAAAATTTCATCTGTAAATACACTCTGGGAATTCTCTTTGTGATTGACATTCAGCTGGCATCAATACTGCCTCTGACTTTTTTCTTCTTTTAAATGTGTGGCACTGCTGTGAGGATTGGCACAACAATGCAGTGACAAACAAACAGCTTATTCAGGCTTATTATCTCAAAAGTGTATAAAACATTTGTGAGTGAAGTGTTATGACTACAGATCAGAGAGATGATGACAAACTAATTATAAACTGAAAGACTGTAGGTCTTCTCTAGAAATAGAACCACTGCTGTTGGCTGTTTAAATCTTTATAGTTTAAAGGAATACTTCAACCTCGAAATGATCATTTGTATATCAATTATTCACCCTGTGTTTTCTTGAAGATATTTGTTTTTCTCTCATGCCTCCACGGAGAACGAAGCATTTTGTCTGTTTTTACATTCTTCGTTCACTGTGGAGGCATGTGACAAAAATACATTTGTTCTTCAAGAATTAAAGGTAAGATTGGGTGATTAATTGATATAAAAATGTATTTTTTTAGGGTGAATTATTCCTTTAAAGTCCAGCGAGCAGTCATTATTCACTGGATGTTCATTCTTTCAAAAATAGATGCCGTTCTGTTTATCTCCAGAATAATACTACTACTACAACATTACTACATATTTATAATTTATTCTAGTAGGTCAGTCAGGTTAGTCAAGTTGTGTTGTTATTTCCTCTGTTTATTTAAAGCGCCTTGCTTCCGTTATCTCTGATTATCTTTCACTCCCCTACACTCAAAGCACAGCTGCACACTTAATAATTTCAGTCCTTACCAAATGCCTCTTACTTCATGAAATTGCAACCTTCTTTAATGTGTTTTTTATTTCAACACTCAGTATTGAATTTCAGTTACTTATTAAGGGCGCACTCACACTGTCCTTCCGCACCGTGCCCCGGGCTTTAGGGTACTTGTCTCCCCCCCCCTCCCTCCCCCCGCTGGCCAGCCCGTTTGTACTCACACTGCCTGGGCCTCGCAAAAATGCTTCTTGCCTGTCCATACGTCATCACATCGTAACACGTCACACGCATTGATTGACATTATCGCGATGCGTCACTTTGTTTACAAATCTTTCCATAGACCTCAGAGATTTTGTGCATCTTGTCCGATTGTTTTTGAATATTTTCATCCGTCCAAATCTTCAGTAAACACTCCACCTCCGTATCACACCAACGCGAACCTTTCGACAACATTGTTGTGTGTATGTGAGAGCTGACGCAGGCGTCGTGCTCGTGCTTGTATGTGTGCAAACACGCTGGACAAAAGCCCACCTCTCTCAAACGGGCCGTGGACGGCCAGCTGGCCGCAGCTAGGCGCGGAGCGGTTGCACTCACACTGGTCAAACGAGCTAGGCTTTACCCGTAAAACCTGTTTTGGCCCGGTGCGGAAGGACAGTGTGAGTGCGCCCTAAGTGTACGACCACACACATATTCAGCTCACACCCACATAAAAAGTTATTCCATTCCTTGATGTTTATTTACGTTACTCCAGTGATTTTTGTATAACTGTATTTTCTTTTCAGAAACACAGCAACAACAAGGAGGGGAAAGTATGTCACATAGTGCATCAACCTTTATTTGTGTTATTTTATTCAGTGAATGGCAGATAATCTGTACACTGGTGTTTGGTGGCTAGCTGGCCTTTAGATAGGGGAATAGCACTTGATTTAGGAATTCACATTTGCCATTACAATTGGGAACAGCATTTGTTTTAGTATATATGAGCACGATTGTAAACCAAATCACAGAAGACCTGATACTGAAGAAATGCAATATCATATTTACACACAGCTTTTTTTCTTTTTGTCTAATTTTCTTGGTTGAAAGAAAATCTACCCTTGATATTGTATTTGACTTATTGACTGAAATTGCACTTGACTCAAATAACAGTAATCAATGAAAATGTATCTCTTCAGGATTTTAAAAAGCACAGCAGCATTAGCATGGATAACATTTTGCACATCTGAACAGACTTAGGACAGTGTCTATTAAATTTGATACACTTTTGTTACTGTTCAGAATTTAAAAAAATAAATAAATTCGATTCTAATTTTCATTAAATTTTTGCCCAAATTTGAGTCTCTAGGAGCTGTTTGTCATTGTGATATTGCATGTTGTTCATGGAAGAGATTAGTGAATGCTGATTAATGTACGGTATCTTTTAATAGATGCAGTCGTCATTTATAGTTAAACTCAGTGGTATTCCCCTGACATATGTAGAAAAACAACAACAAGGCAGCATGTGGAGCTGTGCAGTTAATATGCCATGAAAACTGAGGAAATTATCAAATAATGCAGAATAGATTATGAGTTCATTTAGGATTCAAAAAGTTTGCTCCCATTTTCATGCTTTCTGTACTAATTTTTTCCCTATTTGCCCATGCAATAAAACATGCTAATAATGCAGTCAATCAATAACTGAGGCTTTGCCCATAAAAATGAAATGGATAGCTTTTCTTGAAAAATGCCCACAATACCACCCATAATTATACATGGCACATGGTTATCAGCTGAAATATTAACAATCTATTTATGTGTCCTTGTCCTAAAAAATAAATCTCAGTACATTATGTGCATTAGACACATGATCCATAGGATTATTGCAAAATTGTCACCATATATTTGGATTTTCATGTCCTGTACGTCCTGTGCCAAAAGTGTATCAGTATTTGAAAAAAAATGGGATTTAACAGTTAACAACGGTTAAACAATCACTGTGACGCTACTCTACAAAAGCATAAAGCTCACTGACTATTACACAAAGCTGACGTGTGTGTGTGTGTGTGTGTGTGTGTGTGTGTGTGTGTGTGTGTGTGTGTGTGTGTGTGTGTGTGTGTGTGTGTGTGTGTGTGTGTGTGTGTGTGTGTGTGTGTGTGTGTGTGTGTGTGTGTGTGTGTGTGTGTGTGTGTGTGTGTGTGTGTGTGTGTGTGTGTGTGTGTGTGTGTGTGTGTGTGTCCTTTTTATAATGCAGCAATAATATTAAGGTTCAATAGATATACTTCTTTCAATCAAAATTGATCTACCAAATTTAATATTGACAGACATTGCTGAATTCCTCCATTAAATTTTTAGAATTGCTGCAACTGCTTAAATCTTGACCTCTTCCACGGCTATATTTATCTGCTCTCCCTAAAATATTAAGAGCAGTGTTTTCAGATCATAGATCCTATTAGAAATATTAGAAATTAAGCCTTGTCATGTGATGTGTGTTTGAGTCATTACTACATCCTGGTGAGATGACTGCCCTCTTTTGAACCTTGTGTGTCTAGGCAGGAAACCATTGCTTATCTTTGTGAATCATAAACCCCTCTACACATCCTTGCTTAAATCCCTGAGGCTTACAATGAAACTGTATTCTCATTAATCCCAAAATGACCCTCATGCTCTTGTATGTGCATATTTCGTATCAGTGTCTCACATAACACATTTCCTGCACCATTTTTATACTGTTACATGCAGTTGCACGCATACATTCATTAAACACTGAATTTAATTTCTCTTAACCTACACAAAATGTCTAAGACTATTGCATGAATTGGCTGCTGATTTCGTAAATGTACACTTGTCCTCTCCTGTACAGAGACTATTATCCCGTTTTTAACAGCTCTATTTATGGGAGTCGACAACTGCACGCTACAAGGATGTCTAATTGGGCACAGCCTGATTTTGTTGTTGTTTGTTGTCTGTTGATGTGATGCAGTAACTCTGTCCATTTGTCTTCCATAGAGAGTGAACCCAGGGATGCAGGAACCGACCAGAAGAGCTCCGGCATCATTCGCCTGCACACCATCAAACAGATCATTGACAGGGTGAGAAGTGTGCTATTCACATGCATTTAGATATGCAGACAAAAGGAAGAGATACAAAAACCCTTTGACAGATATATTATGGTAATGAAAAAAGATGGCTGCGAGCTACAATGTACACAGCTTACTGCTGCCCTCTGGTGTACGGCTTTTTTCAATGCTATTAGGTGCCTGAACCTCAACAAGGTGGTGAATTATACTGTGGCAGGTTCACTTGAGAAAGTAATCCAGACTGAGCTGACCTCTTAAAAGGGTTCAAGATGTCCTTCACACAATACAGGACCTTTAAAATTGTGTTGCTTGAATTTTAACAAGGGGGGTGCTCACAATATTGAAATAAACACATTTGCAACTCATTTTTTTTTTTTTTTGTATATCTTTTCTGTTCATGAAGGACAAGCATGCAGTGCTGGACATCACCCCTAACGCAGTGGACCGTCTGAACTACGCTCAGTGGTATCCAATTGTGGTGTTTCTCAATCCAGACACGAAGCAGGGCGTCAAGAACATGAGGACCCGCCTTTGCCCTGAGTCAAGGAAGAGCGCCAGGAAGCTTTTTGAACGAGCCCTCAAATTAAGGAAGATCAATCACCACCTCTTCACTAGTGAGTGCTGTGGAAAGGAGTGAGGGTAGATGAAGGAGAATGGTAGACATTTAATTTACAGTTAGCACACACACATTTAAAAGGAATCTGACAATTGAGTGTTGCAGTGTTGCCCTTGTGCCTGGCTCGGTTCTGTCAGAATCCTTACAAACGCTTGTTCAGCAACGACCGTCACACAACAGCCCCCACAGGGCCCTTCCTCAGCTCTTTCTCTCCCATGCACTCTTTCTGTCAAGGGCTGTGGTGTGACCATCCTTTAGGCGCATCTGTTGGTGTTACAGACATAAGAGAAGTCCTAGAAAATATTATTTTCTCATATTCAGTCTTTGCAGCACATACATATCTACTTCACATAATCATTTGTCCAAATAACTACTGCACAACGAGCTGCATCTGTACCTCTATGTTTTCATCCACTGGGTTTGCATCAAGTCTCATAAGCATGTTCTACTATAATTGCTGTATGTAAAACTGGGAAACAAGTAAAGCAGCAGTATTTTAGTATTTAGAATTTGGCACATGGGACTAGGCAATGAAGGAAGTTACTTGTAAAATGCCTTCTCTTTGTGACTAAGGGAAATCTGTTCCCTAATTCTGCATTTAAAGTATCTCCTCATGTGGTAAGTTTACACATTTTACGATGTAAATCATGTAGAAGAGGCAGAGCATTTATGGATTAGGGTGTATGTCTAAAAGGAACTTCTAATTATGATACTATACATTTACTTAATAACTAATTGAAAATTGTTGGTCCTTATTTGATTTGCTTCCCTTCTATACTTTCGTCTCTGTGTATTCAGCGACCATTAACTTGAACAACATGAATGATGGTTGGTTTGGGGCGCTGAAAGAGATAATCCAGCAGCAGCAGAACCAGCTGGTGTGGGTTTCAGAGGGCAAGGTAAGAGAGAGAGAGAGAGACACACACACACACACACACACACACTTACACACACACACACACACACTTACATATACACTCACAAAATGCTTCCACTGGAAATTATCTTTTCTCACTCCTTCACTCTACGTTTCTTTTCTAAGGCTGATGGAGCAGGTGAAGATGACCTGGACATCCACGACGACCGCCTGTCCTACCTCTCGGCGCCAGGTAGTGAGTATTCCATGTACAGCACCGACAGCCGCCACACCTCCGACTACGAGGACACGGACACAGAGGGTGGAGCCTACACCGACCAGGAGCTGGACGAAACGCTGAATGACGACGTGGGTCCACCCACAGAGCCGGCCATCACCCGCTCCTCAGAACCTGTCCGCGAGGACCCGCCTGTCATCCAGGAGCCCCCTGGCTACACTACCTACCAGCACACAGTGCAGCCGGACCCCCTGAACCGCATCGACCCGGCTGGATTCAAGGCACCAGTGCCGCAGCAGGTAGCGTTTCTGAGAGCTGCACGTCTTCCCTGTTGTCTGGAGGACGTGGTTTGCGTTAGAAGGGTTTTCTGGAGGCGCTATTGAAGGCACTTTTTTATTTTAACAGTTATTGTGTCTATCTACTGTTACCAAACAATATCAGTGGGAAAGTGAAAACTTCTGTGGTCAGGTATTTATCACAATATATAAATATTATATATAATATATATATCTATATTTATGATATTATTTATTTTATCTATTTGCCTATATGTGTTTGTTGATTGATGTTTGTGAGCGTGTGTTTTTTATTTTTGAAAACGAGAAGAACTTGATAAAGTTTTAATGTTACTCTTATACTCTGTATTACCACAAGCTGTCTTATTGGTGTGACTGTTGCTGATGTCACTGGGAAAGAAGCTTATGTTTGTCTAAGTGTCTGTACCAGTACTCACCTATGTGCACTTCCTGTTTTACCTGTGATCGGGACTGTGACGATACAACACAAGAAAGTATTATGTGCATGTTGGAATTGTTAATCCAGTGTACCTGTGAAATGTATTTATCAACACTCAATTGGCCGTTGTGACACCCAAATCTAAACTTCTGTCGTCTCACGATGTGTTAATGAACATAAAGGGGGAAACTACTGTATTGTATTCATAGAATTAAACTCAAATTAGTATACTCTAACAATGAAAACTTGTCCTGCTGCTAATTCCTAACTTTCACTTGACATTGGTTGATCTACAGCTACTGTTAAATGTGGAGGCGGGTGATTGGCTGTTTGTATTCATGTAAGCTTAGCACAAGTGAGGAGCAGACCGTTGTGAGGGGCTCTGAAGGAAGTAAACACTTGTTAGTAGTGCACCATAGTGTCAGCGCGTGTTATTAAACATTTCTGAACCACTTCACAGAAAGCAGAGGCCGCTGCCGTCCCTAGCATCCCCCAGCAGCCTGAGCCCCTGCCTGAGACAGTGTCCACTGCTGTCGACGTTACTGTAAAAACTGTAGGGGGTCTGAGCCCTGACGAGGCTCCTGCAGCTCCTCACAGCCTGCCAAGCCCCAACCCAGAGGCTGGCTCACTTAGGAGGCCCACCCCTGAGCTAGCACCTCAGAGCGTCACACCAGAACCTGCACTGGCCAGTTCAGAACCAAAGGTATCCATCAGACCGTCACTGGACGCTCCTCGATCCGGCTCAGCTCAGCTCGGTCTGACCCGGCTGACCTCCTGTGCTGCTGCTGCTGCTGCCTGTCTACCTACCTACCTCCTGCTGCCATGCTTTTTTCTCCCTTCTTCTGCCCTGCATGTATGCTGACCACAGTGCTGCCCAGAACAGACAGAGATATATGTGTGTATGTGTGTGTACGGGAGCGTGTATGTGAGTTTTGCACGTGTGAGCAAATGCTGGTAAACAACAGTGGGCTTGGAGGTGATGGCTGCACTGATATGCCTTTATGTAAAGGGAGCAGTGGAAATCCTGCGGCTCTCACTGTTGCTTATCCTCTTTGCATGGCTGCAACATGTTTGCCTCATTCTCTGTTAACAACTAGAAGTTGTAGATGTGTGCTGTATTTATCAGTGCAGATTGAATAGATTGTTTCCTTGTAAAAGAAGCCATTTCTTTTCCAACCATTTTAATTTTTTTAAGTCCTGCATTTGAAATGTAGCCATGGCCAAGTAACAAAAACAACCAAAGCAAACACGTTCTGCAGATTTGGATGGATAATTAATGGTTACTTCTCAATTATCAGGATTTTAGTTATGTTTTGTACAATGGGAATGTGCTTGTAATGTTAAATATTATTGTGGATTGTTTAGTTGCATTTATACTTGCACCATGACAGTGGGTGACATTTTCCCTTGTGAATAAAGCAATGCACACATTATGTGTGAAGAAATGATCAGTCAAATTAATGTTGGGCCTTTCATAAGTAGAATACATTAGATTTCTTTATACAGTTTTTACATTCTGTCAGTACGAGACAAGAAAAATGCATCCCATTGTTCTGTTGTATTTTTATAACGACTGTTATTTTTTTGTTAATTTCATTTCAGTGTTTAATTTGGAGCTGCAGTTGTTAATTGTGATGTTTTTAAGCTGCAATGAGTGTTTGGCTGTGCTCCGATTTCTATTTAATCTACTATATACTCTGATCAGTAACCCATCCCTCTCAGTTTCTCTATTACAGGTCTTTTCCTCCTTGTTTCTTCTTCTGCAATTAATTTTATGGACGTGTTTTTAATATTCTCCTTTTCTCAACCTTTATCTGATTTTTGTATGTCCAGTTTTTCACATTACATGTCATTGTCAGTGTAGTAGGTTAGTGGATCCAGCGCAGTGTTAACCTCCTTCTTTGTTTTGTATTTGTTTGGTAGATGTTTCAGAAGGATCCATACAGCACAGACAACACAGGGAGAATCAGTCACAGCATGAAGCCTGTGGCTTACAACCCTCAGCAGGGATATCACCCTGACCCCCAGCCGTACAGAGATTACGACCACCCACCCAGTCGGTATGATGTCAGCAGCGGTGGAGTCAGCAGCGGAGGTGGTTACCCAGAACCAAAGTACCGAAACTATGACTCTAACCCGCCCTTTGAGAACAGTGTGCCTCATTATGACCAGCAACAATGGAACCCCTACAGCCAACCGCTCTCTACTGCCAACTCCCAGGGTTACGATCACCGTTTGCCATACGCTGACGGCCCTGACACCCAGTACACCCCTCCTCTCCGCTACGACGAGCCCCCACCTCAGCAGGGATTTGATGGTCGGCCCCGCTACGGTAAACCGACAGGTCCAGGTCCCGTCCGTTATGATGATCCTCTGGCTCCTGCTCCAGGGCACGATCTGCACTATGACCAGGATTCTCACCTCAGCACGTACCCCTCAGCTGCCCACTCCCCAGACCCTGCTGCCCAGCGGCCTGCCTATAACCAGGGACCAACACCGCAACAAAAGAGCTACAAACCTCAGCAGTATGACCCTGTTCCTGTGAACTCTCAAACCAGCCCCACCCCACCTCCCAAAGCAGACGCCCCCTCACCTTCCCCTGCGGATGCTCCAAATCCTTTCCCTGCCAGAGATGAGCAAAAGGATGACCCCGCCATGCAGCCACAGTCGGTCCTGACAAGGGTCAAGATGTTTGAGAACAAACGCTCTGTGTCGGTGGATAGAGCCAAAGATGCAGGGGATTCATCTGGGAACAAGGTAAACTGTTATTACATAATGCAGCTTTTGCAGTTACAGTCATTACTGGTGTACTTATTTCCTTTCAACTTCTTGAGAAAAAAGCACATTGAAAGTTATTGTTCATAATTCCTTGGTCCATTGCTATTACAGGCAGCCGATTTACCTTTGAAAGCAGGTGGAGTAATCCCTAAAGCAAATTCTCTGAGCAACCTGGATCAAGAGAAGACCTTCAGGTAAGCATTTACTGTTACTGTGTTTACGCTCAGTTGCACAATTCTTGCCATTTGCCACCGTAAACTCTTCTTCTCCGGCTCTGCTCTCACCATCTCTGCCTCTTTTTTATTTCTTGACTTTTATTACACCAACCCAGAGCCCCAGGGCCTCAGCAGCCTCAGTCCAAGGCAGCTGATGACATTGTGCGCTCCAACCATTACGACCCTGATGAGGACGAGGACTACTACAGGAAACAGCTGTCGTACTTTGACAGGCTCCAGACCGGTCCCAACAAACCCCAGCCACAAGCACAAATGACCAACAACTACTCCAGGTGATGCTCCTTCACATCCACATTTATTTTTGCTTTTTACTCCTAGATTAGATTAATGTGTCTTCAACATCCTGCATGGTTTCGTTTCTACTTCAAATCCTATGTTGATGATTTTGGTCTCTGTGCTATAGAACGGAGTCGGTGGAGAAACCAAGTCTAGTTGAGAAGAAATATGAACCAGTTCCCCAGGTGACGCCTTCTCTGCCTCCAGCCACACTGCCCAAACCTGCACCTGAAGGTAAAAATAACATTACTAACAATTTCATACAAATAAATACACTGACACACTGTCAAGCTCTTTGGCTGATCCTCATGGCTCTTTCACAGCCAAACTTCCGGGCCGAGACGACACTGTCCAGTCCAACTTCCTGCCTCACAAAAGTTTCCCTGAGAAATCTCCAGTTAACGGCACAAGTGAACATCCTCCGAAAACAGCTCCACCAGCAACCAGCTACAACCGCTTCACGCCCAAGCCCTACACCATGTCTGCCAAGCCTTTTGCGCGTATGTTCGACAGTCCTAAATTCAACCACAACCTTCTGCCCAACGACAAGCCTGAGACTGCTCCAAAGGTACGCAGCGCTCGTTTTACTGCAACACTGCAGAGGGTCAAATAAGTAATGATGCAAGGGGGGGGGTCAACTGTTCGATTCCATGTGGATTGAAATCAAAATCAAATCAGTCAATGACATAATGGTGCTAATAACGTTAACAACGTTGATTTGGTACCAGGTCGAAAAGATGAGATAGGTATTTTACTATATTTAATAGGTTTGTATCAAGTAGTTGCTTCATTTTTAGCATTGACTTTCAAATTCTAAATCAACATTCAAAATGCTGTTTTTGGATATCTATTTATTCTGTAAATGCAGTATTTCTGCACAGTTGCTACATTAATGTTGTTAGTATTATATTATTTTTAGACTCACGATTCCAGTGGTTGCTGCATAGGATTGTTTTTTGTTTTTAATTCAAAAGTCAAAATTTATTTAAAAAATACAGATGTAGTAATTTCTAAAAGTTTTTGACAGCCGATCCAGCAGCAATCTAACAGCACCATAAGTTCCTGATCCAACGCAGAGAGTGGTTTTCTCCCTCTATCTTTCCTCCTGTGACCTTTACCTCGTTTGGACAATGTCCTGATTCATGCAAAAATCTTTGAATTTGCTCAGTTCTCACTAAGAAACTCTTTAATCTTGAAAACTTGTTGGTTGTTGGTGGTTACATAAATAACTCCAGCTCCAAGCTCACAAGCTAAGCCTCACTGTTGCTGTCTTTACCTACAGTTTAACACATTTTACCCTCTTGTGTTTGGAACAGGGCCGGAGCTCCAGCCCAGTGAAGCCTCAGATACCCATGCAGCCCCAGAACACAGACCACGACAGTGGACTGGACACTTTCACGCGGACTATGGACAACCGCTCCAAACACCAGCACAACAACATTAACGCTGTGCCCAAGGCCATTCCTGTGAGGTAACAAACTCAGACTACAGATTTAATTTAAAGTATTCTGTTGAATATGAGAGTGTGAAAGTAAAGGTGTCTGTCCATTCAGCCCCAGTGCCCTGGATGATGATGAGGATGAAGATGAGGGCCACACAGTGGTTGCAACAGCTCGAGGCATATTCAACTCTAACGGCGGCGTCCTAAGCTCCATCGAGACAGGTGTTAGCATAATTATCCCGCAGGGTGCCATCCCTGAAGGTGTGGAGCAGGAGATCTACTTCAAAGTCTGCAGAGACAACAGCATCCTGCCGCCACTCGACAAGGAGAAAGGTATCTTATCAAAGATGGAGGGATAAAGAAGCTGGGGGGTTTCCTTGAGTAACATCTAAATTATCGGATCCTTTATGAGGCCAGTATTTTAAAGTTTAGTTGTGCATGTTGTCCTCTGGGGAGATATACTGGATCTAAATTAGGTTTCTGACGGCTCCGGTGATACGAAACTTACCAAAACAAATTGCATTCGAGACCTGCTTGTTTGTGTTTACTTTTAATCTTCCCGAATTCTGTGTTTTTGTTTACAGGAGAGACTCTGCTTAGCCCTCTGGTGATGTGTGGACCTCATGGCCTCAAGTTTTTGAAGCCTGTGGAGCTGCGCTTACCTCACTGTGCGTCTATGACCCCTGATGGTTGGTCTTTTGCTCTAAAATCCTCCGACTCCTCGTCGGGTATGCTGTGCTCTCTCTGTTCTTCTGGGGTCGTTTGGGCTGGCTGTGTGAAAATTTGAGGGTTGTGGGTCACTGTTTTATTATTATCTTTTGAAGTTTTTACCCCTAGTTCTGATTCTCTTCATTAAAATCAATTGAGTAAAATTTGGAACAAAACATTTTTGTTAACCACACCATGTCTGAGAATCAATCTAGGGGGAAAATCTTTTTCTTTTTTTATAACTTATTACTTTGGTTGATTCATTTTTCATCATTTATATTAGAGTAACCCTCACCCATTCACTCGTCATTCACTGTATCACAAATCAAATTCTCTCCTCATTGTTTTAAATGCTGAAATTGCAGTATTTCTCTCTTGGTTTTCAACTCTTGAGTCATTTTAACCCGCTTTTCTTATTTCATTTAACATTCAAGCATCAGATACTTGGCTGTATAGTATTTTTATTTCATCAAGTAAAAGTATAATGCATGCTTCTCTGCTGATTTTTCTCACATAGCCACCCAAATCCTGACCCGAAGAACAGCTTTTATAGATCTCCAGGAAATTGGGACAATGTCATAACCAATTATGCCTGTCTTTATCCTGCTTGAAAAAAGGGAAGGTTCACAAAGACATCGTGTTGCAAAGTAAAAAATATAGCTCTCTAAATTTAGCTCCCATCTTGCCTCTTATTCAAGGTAGCTTTCAAGTGGCAAGAAAATTCATTTTCCTGTTAATTCGCCTTTCAGACTGGCTTCAGTTTGTCTAATAAAAGGAGTCTGATTGTGATATTGGATTCTGGAAAAACAGGGAAGTGTAAGTAATCAAACTGATAAGCTAGTCACAGCTCTCTGGTGCTGCAGGAAATTCAGACAAAACCCCTCAGATAATTATAACTCCATCAGTAAATGGTTGTTTTGCTGATGACACTTGATCATTTACTCAACCACCTAATGACGACGTTCTGGTCCAATTAAAACCACAAAAGAGAATGCCGTTTCTGAAGCTTATATTTACCATTGGAATTGATCAGCACTGTTTGACAACAACAATGAGATTTGGAGTTTTAAGTAGGTCATCATTTAGTCTATGATATAATTGAGCAAACACACATCAGAGAAATAACCTCATGGAGAAGCTGAGTTCCTAAGAAAGATTAAAAAGAAGTAACTTGTTCCTCCTTTCCCTTTTCTTAACACTGCCCCTCTCACATCTCACATCTTCAGAAACAGTGGTAATTTTGGCAGTGGTCAGGATTAGCTGTTAATTAGCCTCATTTTACGGAGGAGACTTAGAGGACTGAATGAGATGCGAGCTCACTCCGTTGTCCTGCTGAATTGTGGGAGGATTATCAGGCCGCGTCGTAATCCTCTTATTGTGAAGCAAGGCCACTCTCTGGCCTCCTCCTGTTCCTTCTCTGGTTTTCATCTCACTTTACTGCTTCTCCCTTTTCCTTTTTTACAACTCTAGGATCCACACAATGTGTTTTGGTGAGAAACTCTGACCATAACCCCACACGGTCCCTTTAACTAATAACGCTCTGGCTTCTTTTGAATATTGTAATTTGTGAGATATGAAAAAAAAACGTGGACTCCAGATTAAATTACTTGGTCAGAAATATTTAAGAATGGCAAAAGAAGATCAGCTTTTAGTTCCCATTACCACTCTGTCAACTCGACATGTGACCTGTGCGCTCCACATCAGAGGAACTGAAGGAAAACTCAGCTGTTCTTGTTCGGTGTTGGCTCGCAGGCAGACATCAAAGAAAGGACACACACTCATAACTCAGATGCTGTTTTTTCATTTCAAGTTCTAAAGAGCAACGTTTCGACACACTGCTTATTTAAGGATAAAAGAATATCTGACTTTTCGTTTGTGTCGAGGCTATGTTTACTCTAACAGACAGTGCGGGTGTGAAAGAAAATGTTAATGATTAAAAGGAATGATTTAAAGGTCGGCTCGCAGTGGGTAGTTTTAGACTTACCTTGAGTCAACATCCAGCGTAGCTCAGGCAAAGACCCCACCTGCTGCCCAGAGCTTCTCATTCAAGATTGGTTGTTTTGCTGTGGAGCCAAAAAGGAAACAGAGCAGAAGATAGTTGGTTTAATAGTTCTCAGCAGAAGAAAAGTCTGCAAACGGCCAAAAGGGTGAAGGCTCCCCCTCAGTCCGACTCAATCAAGTCAGCCAGTAACACTGAACTTGAGTTACCTTGCACAGGTAATGGATACTTGCCAAATCACAAGGTCATGCACAAACTGCAGGATCACACACAAATCCATTTTTTTAGGCTTCTAGTAATTTAAACCACCAGCGCTTCGGAGCAATCATTGTCCTGTGAGGAGCTGCTGGCAGCTACAGCGTAGTTTAGGTGTGTGTGTGCTGGGGGACTGTCAAAAGAACAGTGGTAGCTCCTAAAGAGGATGGCAGGGTGATAAATTAATAGAGGAACAATTAAGTCCCTTAAAAAAGTATTTAAAAGTCTTATAGACCATTTTGCTAGGAATTACATTTTGTTGCTAAAGTTTGCATGAATTGAATCATCGTGCGGGCGCGTTGTGGGATTCTGTTTATCTAAGAAATCTCGCTAGATTTGACGTCATCTGAAAAAGACAACGGACACTGACCCGGTGATTGACTTCTGGTTGATAACGCCCAGGTGTGAAGATAATGTGCTATCTTACAACCAATGTATAGTAAATGTAAGTCATAGTATGTCACTGATGTACAGTAAGTGGTTAGAACTTGAAGTGACTGGAACGGGTGTTGAAGAAGGTCTTGAAAGGTATTAAATATAACCTCAGTATGCCTGCATATACCCTGAAAGCTAATCAGTTTTATCCGAACTGTAAAGGATTTCCTCATTGAACGGCACTGAAGGCTTTTCTCGATGGAAAATATGTTTTCGTGCCTCTCCTGACTGACTTCGGCAGTTTGTCAGATAGTTCATCTAATTACCACCTGCTGGGTATTTTTCTAATGAGCCATCACTTCAATTTCCAATTGCGGCTTCTCAGATGGTTCTGTGTATTAAACCATCTAAAAATAAACCCATTTAAAACACATTTAATGTGTGATAGAATAGCACTTAATCAATCTAGACCTCTGAGCTGGACTGCATTTATATAGTGCTTTTATTTTGCTCTGGACAACCCTGTGATGAACAAGCAGCCAGCTGAGAAGGAACGAAGGAAATCAGTTATGAGAGTCCAATAATATGAGCTTACTATTGAACCTAACGCACTGCCAAGGGAGCTAGGTGACTGCCTGCCTTTCATACCTGCATACCTGAACAGAAAATATATCTTCGTTTTATCACAGGATTGACAGTTGAGGTCAATGAGGACGCTGTATTTATATCATTAAGTATATAGTTAGAGCAGGGGTGCCCAATCCTGCTCCTGGAGAGCTACAGCCCTGCATGTTTTAGGTTTGTCCCTGCTCCAACACACCTGACTAATGATTATCAAACCTGTGACGAGCTTCAGCTGCTTGATAACAAGCACAGCATTAGACTCAGGGCAGTAGCTCTCCTGGAGCAGGATTGGGCACCCCTGAGTTGAGTATTCTGCATTGATGGACATCTGCCATATGCTGTACAATATAGTTTGTCTTCTGAACAGGAGTTTGCAAATGTGTTGCGCTTATGAAATGCATTACAGCTTGAATTTTACATCTGAAAAAGCAGCAGTTATCACTCACTGCCCCCCCATCTGTTTGTCTGCAGGTGACCCAAAAAGCTGGCAGAACAAGTCTCTCCCCGGAGACCCCAACTACCTGGTGGGAGCCAACTGTGTTTCTGTGCTCATTGACCACTTTTAAAGAAGGCCCGGCAGGTGTGATGTTACTGAATGTGGAAAGATGGGGGAAAACATTAATGCATACACACACACACACACACACACACACACACACACACACACATGCACAGCAGATAATGGAGTATGAAGAAGATCCGTTCGGTGGAGTTTCCTGCACCCGTGGATGAAGGCGAGACACTGATGAACATTACAAGCTGTTCTTTAAACTTATTCCCAATTTTTGAAGTTTTGATGTGAAATGAAACCATGGATGCATGCCGCTGAGGATTGACACTACAACAAGGCGATGTTTAATGTCAATTTTTACATGAATATAGATGGATTGACGGCTTTTGAGGCAGTGTACATGCTTCAAAAGTCTGTGTTGGTATATTTATGCTATATATGCATACAGTATATATAGTAGAATAGAGAAGATTTACTAAAAAAAAAAAATACAAGTAAACATCTTGTTATTTTTTCAGTTCAGGTGACTGAATACAAACATGTATCTTCACGTTTTTTTTTCACATTTGAGGGAATTTTAATGAAGGTTTGAGACGGATGTGAGGTAGAATAAAAACCAGGGATGGTGACAAATATCTGTTGAAGGAGTTGGTAAAACATGAGCTGGATTTGAACCCAAGCAGCACACTTTTTAGAGAAGCTCTTCCTTCCTTTATTCTTCCTTTTCCTACAATGATATCTTGTAGCTTAATTTCTTACAGAGTACCACATCGCTCCTTCCAGCCTGAGGGAGATCTATGCATGTTCTTTACTCAGGTCCAGCCTCCTCAGTTCCTTCCTAATATCTAGTCTCTCTCTCTCTCTCTCTCTCTCTCTCTCTCTCTCTCTCTCTCTCTCTCTCTCTCTCTCTCTCTCTCTCTCTCTCTCTCTCTCTCTCTCTCTCTCTCTCTCTCTCTCTCTCTCTCTCTCTCTCTCTCTCTCTCTCTCTCTCTCTCTCTCTCTCTCTCTCTCTCGTGCACACTTGCACTCACAAACAAATAAGCAGTGATGCCTTATCTGCAGATTATTCACTTTTCATTAAGAAAAACAAAATAAGTTATGATAAATTATGGTATAATGTCATTTGTTTTTCCATTTCTTTGTGAACCCACTGTATAAATGAACCTGGGTTTAGCACACACTGACAGTTTCTAAAGGATAACAAAGGTATGCTCTTCTTTTATCTGCTATGCATTACTTAAAAGAAAAAAAAACAGAAAAGAAGTGGCTGTAAATAAAGCTAGCATATTGCCTTGTTTCTTTTGTTTGTAAATGAACTTTTTGTATGTCTTTTTCTTTTTTGTATAAAACTTAGAGAAAACATGTTTTAAAAAGTGGAAGCAAGTGAAGCGTGGTTATCTTTGTATTCTGGATATACCCTCGAGCCTTGGAACTTGTAACCTAACAATAATACATCACATCTTTTCTACCAATATATTCACACTATGCTATGGTCACAAAATAAAAATAAATGGTCTTTTTACGGCTCTTTAAGGATCAGGAAAGTGCTTGGGCTAAAATACATTTAAAACATGTTCTTTTAAAAAGGGTGTGCTCTCAAGTGTCCCCCTCACTGACTTGTGATACTGGGTGCTGTATTGTGTGCCCTTAAATGTATTTTTGTACTAATAGACAATATATGATGTATGGCACACCAGTACCATTTTATTTTTAGATATAACACGGCTTTAATTGGTTATTAGCTCTTCACGTGTGGCTGACTTTTTTTCTCCTCTGCAACACAATTTTAAGTATACCACTGTATTAATAAATAAAATCATTTTTAAAGTAAAGGGAGAGTGTGTGTGTTCTGTTTTATGAATTTAAACTCCGCTGATAGTTTAATCGCTCTGGCTTTCTGTTGCTATTATAAGATAACATATACTTTATTGTTCCCATGGGGAGATTTTGCATTAGTGCTGCAATCATAAAAATACATATAACAAGGATATTAAATATTGCACATGCCCTGTGAGATTTACATATTTATATATTACACATTACATTGTGAAATGAGGAAGTGAAATCATAAAAGCCACAGCACATAATGCCTAAAACTAAATACATTACTACTTTATTATTCACATACTTTCTGTAGGACTAGCCATCACTTACTCTTATTTTATTTTCTTGACTAAATTGATTGATTGTTTCATCAATAAAAGATCAGAGAATAGTGGGAAATACTCATCAGCCAACTACAGATTTTTTGTTTTGTCCGACCAGCAGTCCAAAACTCAGACGTTCAGTTTATTATCACACCAGACAAAGAAAAACAGCTCATCCCTAAACAGCTTAAGTCTGAATTTGTTTAAAAATGACTAAATAATCAAAAAAAATCGCAGATTAATTGAGTTATTTCACTAATCAATTAATCTGCTTTTATTTATTTCACCTCTATTTATGAATGTCATGTTCAGCTGCATAACAGTTCATCACAGGAAGCCGCAGCAACACGACTCAGGTTTGACAGCTAGATGGCGCAGTTGAGCTCTGAATGGCTGCTGCACAAGGTCAGAAACACAAAAGTCCCTCAGCTGTGGTTTTAATGGATTTCATTATTTCTGTTTCATGAGTTTTAGTCCCTGCTGCCTGCATGTGGTGCAAGCATTTTGATGATGAAAGAGGAGCAAAATTTGTTAAAGATAAGGAGCCTAGTATTCATTTAAAATGAGTTTTTTCATAAAACACATTTAGAACCACAATCATTGTCTATTTGGAAGAAACGATTAAAGGATTCTTGCAGTATACTGTATATAGGTTAGCAGTGGTGTTCAATCTGCGGTCCGGGGCCCAAAAGAGGTCCCAAGGTAAGTAAGAGGTTCACAGATGATTAAAAAAAACTCTTTGTTTCCAATTTATTCTTGTAAAATACTGGATACTTTTACCTCGGAGCCTTTAAATAACCTTTAAATGAAAGAAATCATCCATCTCGGATACACAACCAGTGATGTGATGGAAGAAGTGATCAGATATTTTACTTAAAAGTACTACCATCAAAATACTCTATACTTAATGTGTAACTCAGGCAATATGGACCCTGCAATCTTTTTCAGCGTGAATATACATCAAATAAACCATCAAGACAGTTTTTTTCGTTGATCACCTATTAACAGAATATCCCGGAGATTCGCCAGACATTGCTAACACTGAGTGGCTCGGGGCGGAGCGCTTCCATCTAAAATGGCTTTTTTTTTAACTACTAATACTGCTCAAAATTGCACCAAACCTCTGTTGTAGCATGGTAACAGTCCCTACACAGAAAACAAGCACCAACAACGTAGTAGGCGAAAGTTCAGTTCTACTGAAGTTCAAGAACTGAACTGAACTCCAATGAGTTCAGTAATCGACTTGTACGGACTGCGTCTCAATGTGGATGTAGCCAGCTGCTAAGGCTTGAAGCATTGTAAAACAGGTTTTTTTTTATTTACTTTTTTAATAAACTCCAGGTTCGCCTAATACACTGTTGGTGCTTCATTTATGTGTAGGGACTTTGACCATGCTACTGCAAAGGTTTGGTGCTATTTTGAGCAATATTAGTGGTTGAAAAAGGTGTTTTTAGAAGGTTTAGCGTACCGCCCCGTGCTACTCAGTGTTAGCCATGTCTGGTGAATCTCCGGGATTCCTCTGCTAAAAGGTGATCACCCAAAAAAACTGTCTCGATGGCTTATTTGATGTATATTCATGCCGAAAAAGACAGCAGGGTCCAATTTTGCCAGGGTTGCACTTTAAAGCACCAGGGGTAAGAGTTGCCTACTTATTATGCAGAATTCCATAATAAAACAGTATAGGCTTTCATATCACTGGATTATATGAATGCATTAATGTGTAAGCATTACTAAACCTGGTAAAGGTTGGGTTAATATCCTGCAGGGTAGCTTAATCTATAAATAAAAAATCATTTATAAGTGGATTTATATTTTGTATTACTAATATGAATCTGCAAAATAACTAGTAATAATTGAAGTAAATGGAAAAAAAAAACACTGGCCTACAAAAGCACCTCAAAGTACATGACTTGAGTAAATGTACCACCTTTGGTCACACGCCAGACAGGTTGGGGACCACTGAGCTGTCAGGACATTTTCTCATCATCACTAATGATTTAATAATGTGCCGACAGTCTGGATTTAAAATCCTCGGCAGGTGTGTCGCATGCAGCACCGTCACAGTTGTGATGAAGGGCAGGTGTTCAATGACAATGCAGTCCATGATGTCCTGGTGCTGCGGCTGAGCCTTAATACAGTCTGTTTTTTTACACAAGGTAAAGCCATCTGTACTTAAAAAAAAAGGACATTTCCTGAATCCTGATCACGCACAACACAAAACGCGTCCAAAGCGTGCACTCTTTCCTATAAAAGTCATTTGGGCAAATACGCTAATGATGGTCCATGTTCTTTGATCCATCACTACATCAACCCCCCAACCAGCGGCAGCGCGAGTAACAGATCACGCGCAGGTTGTGTGATGTTGCCTGATAGTAGAGAGCACCTCCCCCTCCTCCTCTCTCGTAGTAAAACACGCTCCGTGCAGCAGCTCGCCGCCATGAAGACGCGCAGAGTGGCACATCTCCAATACGCAGTGTGCATCTCCTGTTCTGGCTTCTAGATTTGCTGTCGTCTGTGAAAACCCGCGGCTGGTGCCTCTCTCTCTCTCACACACACACACACACACACACACACTCACACAGAGGACACGCTGCTCGCTCCTCAGAACTGCGGATATTTAGACACCAACAAAAAAAACAAAGATTCTGCTTGATTTCAACATTTTTTTCTCTCCTAATCTTCAAGAAGTGCACCTTTTTTTTTTTTTTTTTTTACACGTGAGCTATCCAGGCTTCATCTCTCGCTTTCTAGTTAGTTGGAGACCCTGCAGAGGCGAGCATGGCAGCATGACAATGGTGCAAGGCTGCCTGACAGCAGGGTGATGCGTTTTTTTTTCCTTTTAGGTTTCTACCTTTTTAGCGTTTTGACTTCTGAGGAATGGGCTGTTTGTCGGAGCAGTATCTGAGAACTCCAGCGGTTTATTTGGCGTGTTTCGACTTCTTACTTCTAGTGTGTGTTATGGTAAACATCTGGTGCCTCGTCCAGTCCGCTCTTCCCTCACCTTTCTCCTCGCATCCACCGCAGCGCAGCACTAATTGGAGCGACTCCGAGCATCTTAATTGATGGAGAAGATCATCCCCACCGGACACTGACCTCGAGTTACCAGCGCACTGCGGAAGGGAACAACGACGACTCTGCTGTCTGTGGATGTTATTGTCCTTTATCTATACTGCTGTGTTTGTCGTACCCTTCAGTGACAATGCCGGTGCACGCGCTGCACCGCGGCGGCGGCAGCAGCGGCATCGGTGGCCCGGGGTCCCTGAGCCCTGCGTCGCTGTCCCGCAGCCTGTCCCGACTAAGAGAGTTCCGGACCCGGACGAGGATCATGCTGGCTCTGGGAGTCTCTCAGATGGTCCTGGGGAGTCTCATCCTGGCCGTCAGCTTCGCGGCTCTGGCTCTCACCACATCACCCAGAGTCCGGCACTCGTGTCCTTTCTGGG
Source organism: Echiichthys vipera (assembly GCF_963691815.1). Taxonomy (NCBI): domain Eukaryota; kingdom Metazoa; phylum Chordata; class Actinopteri; order Perciformes; family Trachinidae; genus Echiichthys; species Echiichthys vipera. The sequence continues at coordinate 26,184,899 of NC_139826.1, forward strand.
CAGGTTTCTCTGTGAGTACAACATTACACAATGCAGGTTGTACTTGATCTCATGAATCAAACATGATGTAAGTTTCCATCTGCTAAAGAAGAAAGATGGTGTAGCAGCTTAATCATAAATGTATGGACGCCCACTACTGTGAAACTATAACAGCATGGCAATATGATGGGGATATTTACTTTTGCATTAATTAGCATTCATTTGTATTTGTCTATAACAGGAGACCACAATTGTTATAAAATGTCTCAGACAGTGTCATTGCCATGAAAAACAAAAAGAAATAAGGTTACTGAAGTCACACACACACACACACACACACACACACACACAGACACACACACACACACACAAACACACACACGCGCACACACACGCACGCACACACACAGTACAGTGCTCCCTCTGTGTACAGTCGGATATGTTGTATTTTTCTTCTTCATGTGAAATTTTCATGGCTGTTTCCGTAAATATTTATGAATGCACACGTCCCCGATTTCCTGCCAGAGACCCGGAGCAGGTCTCCCCCATTAATTATAGAGGCAGGGGGGGCAGAGTGCAGGGGGTGAGGGGAGGTCTGTGGCACAGGGGCCATCTGTGTTTGCGTGTGCAGTGATGGAAATATAAAGTGTCAATGGAAAGATGTTCTTGTATGAGAGAGAGGGGGGCAGAGAGAGGACAACTGTTCTATGTGTGGGAGTGACGTTACGGGGACTGGTTGTAACCACAGGGGTCAGAGAGCAAAAGGTCAATGCACATTCTTCATCAGTGCCTCGGGGCTGATTTGAGGTCTGTCAGCCTGTTGTGCTGCATCTTACCTTCTGTTATCTGTGTGCACTAAAATCTGATGCATCTTTGTGCCCTGACTGTGAATTTTCTGTTATCTATTTGTTGTGTGCACAGGCTGTACAAGTTCCTTTTCCACATTGACACCAAATGTATAGCTGCAGACGCAAAACATCACACAGGAACGTTACTTCTTGCACGTAATGTTACATTTCAAACAAAAGAAGTGGAGCGCTCAATTTAGCTCAGTCTTTGGAGTGAAATGCAAGCCAACCTATTCCATTTCTTTCATAATAATCCATCCAGGAGAAACTCCTTAGCGCTGAAGGACATTTAACTGTAGCGCCTAAATGTTCATACAATGAGCAATAACACATGAAATGAACTTAATTTTAAATCTCATTTAAATCACATAACAAACAAAGCATTTCATCTTGAGGGAGCCCATTAACCTGTCTGTTTCTGCAGCTAATGGTGATGTACCTGAACACAACTGTAAACGAATAGATCAATGACTTTGACTCTTTACCTGCTCCACATAAAGTGGTTAGGCTGTAGTCATGACCAGCTTAATCAAGTCCAAGTCAAGCCAAAAACTAGGTCCAGTCAAGTCCCAGTCAAGACAGAGTCCAAAGGCAGCGAGACCAAGTCAAGACAGAGTCCAGAGCAAATCAGATCCTGAGAATTTAAGCAACATTCTGTACAACTGATCCCGAATCAGCAGCCAGGAACAACTTGATCAGCTCTGTTCAAGTCCAACAAGGCACGAGAACAAGACAAGTGCAAGTGGTCTTGAGACCAGACTCAAGTTCTATAACCTGATAAGAAATAAATGAATTCAACAAAATAAAGGTTTCACCTCACTAATAAAGGTGTCAGTCCTAAACATCTGGGTGATATGAATTCTTATCAAGAGACACTTCAGAGGAACTCTGTGGTAATTGGAAAAGCACCTATAGGAGCTGACTTGATTAGAAAACTGTGAAATGTAGCAGGGATTTTGTCTGGTATCAGACAAATTGACAGCATCTCAATTAGTTTGGATGGGATGCTTTTTGCAGCTTTTTGCTCTGTGATTTGGTGTAATAAGATGAGTGTATTATTGCACAAAAGCCTGCCTTGTGGTAGTTTTAACAAGCTGTAGAGCTAATCTATTCTTAATTTTAGAGGAGGAATGTGTTCTTTCTCTCAGGCTCCATGTGTGTGAGTGTAGAGTGAATGGAGGCTGTAATCCTGGATATCTGTTACAAATGCTTTATTGCAGTGTATCCATGCACAAGTTGTTTATATGAACCTATGATATTACCAGCTTCTCCACAACGTGAGTCTTTTAGCACGTAAACGTAGTTTAGCATTGAACCATGATGCCTTTATGTTGAGCTTCGCCAGAGCTAATGAGGAAGATGACAAGAAATTGTGTGTGTGTGTGTGTGTGTGTGTGTGTGGAAGGGGGGGGGGGTGTGTCACTGTGGGATGTTATTAAGGATCTCTGTGTGATGACTGGCTTTGTGGGATTTCATCACGGTCACAGTCAGAGAAGGCGCAATCTTTACTTCCTACACAGAGCAATCACTGTGCTCATGCACGCACACATGCACACATACACTACACACATGCACACGTGCACACATACACACAAATATTCCACCTCAGTGTTGTGGATATCAATGGCTCTTTCTCCTTCCATCTGATTTTCCACACTCTGCACAAACATGTTTTACAGCTTTGATGTTAAGAGTCTGTTTGATAGCATAATATCACAAATACACACACACACACACACACACACGTACACAGACGCACATTCGCCTGGCCAACAGAGACTGATCCTTCAAACGTCTTGCTCCTTCTTGCACCCAGCCCTGGTCTTGTAATCACCCCACACCCCTGCTGTAACTCTTGTCGCTCGGCACACAAGCAGCCAGCTAGTCACTTCCTGTAAATGTCATATCAAAAGATGACGCAGAGCTCGAACGACGAGCAGTGCAGACTCTTGCAGAGAATGGGCAACATTACCAGCTAGTTTACCTGTTGGCGATGAATCACGCCGCCGCCGCTGCGTTTGACCAATGAATGAGGTGACGCGGCTGAACGAGCCAAAGGGCCTCCGGAGCTGTCAGCAGCTGACATGCAGAACAAATTAGCGTTCACCTCGCATCTCTCCACGAATTAATGCTCGGAACTCATCCAAGTGTTCGAACACACATGCTGTACAGGAATACACATCTCTTCTCCTTTCACATTTCCTGTCACGGAGAATATGTGAATATGTAAATACATCAGAAGGTGTTACTGCAGGCATCATTTAAAAAATTGTATATTAGATTTTTATGCCTTCTCTCTGCACCACCATGACATTTCCTCTCCTCTTCGGAGAAGGATTTACTTCTCTTCTTTTCCCTCCCCCGCCCTCCTGGCTGGTTTGGAAGAAGATGAATGTTGATTATTGTGTATAGTCGCTCTAAAAGTAACACTCCAACATCCCAGATCTACAGACTGTGCTGTAACAAAGACGGCTTAAGATGGTATTCTTGGTGTTTGTTGTGAGGCAGCTCTCTCTGCTGCATTTTCCAGCACCAACCGTCAGCAAATTCTGCACTAATCTCCCCAAGTGTGTGTTTGTCTTTGAATAGAAGGCTCCCAAGTGTTTTGTTGGGAGTTGTTATTTTGTAGGGGGCATATTGGGAGGCTCTCATTGTCTTTGTTGGCGCGTGAAAGGAGGGCAAAGGTTCACAATGTAAGCAACAGCTTGATTTTAAGCGACACTCGTGGAGGGTGATCCCTATGTCCCCAGAGTTTTATATCCTATGTAGGGATTAGTGAGGGCTCAGGTTGCAAAACAACAAAGGGAGATGGACATTTCAAATACAGTTTGAAAGGTAAAAATCCACTTAGCCACAGTGGAGATATCAATGTCACAAGTCAAGAAAACCGTCTCGCATGCAAATGTGAGGACATAGGTTTCAAATAATATAACATGAGCAGGGTGTAAGCTGTGGGAGGGGGATTTCAAAATGTGTTGACCCAGGGAAACATACATCAAGCATTCAACCGAGGGTATAATTTGCTGAGAGCACAAACTCTTTGAAAGGTTTTTTAAATGAGTCATATTGAGAGGATATTGAGCCTGTTCAACATAGGACCCTGGGAACATGCGCTCCCCACTTGAGGGATGGCAATGTCGTCTATCTGTTGGTCTGGTCTCTACTTTGTTCCACACCAAAATGTTTCAACAACTTTGTGTTCCTCATAGGATGAATCCTACTGACTTTAGTGTTCCCCTGACTTATTTAATTTAGCACCACCAGAAGGTCAAATGTTTCTCTGTGTCTCTCTGTGAAATATCTTAAAGTCTGCTGGGTGACACAGTTTTTTATGTTCATTGTTTGTTCATTGTTTCAGTGTTTATTTTTGGTTTGTTAGAAAACATCTGCAAAACTAATGACATTCCCATCAACTGTACTTTGTGTTTAGTGTTAATCAGAAAATGAACATGCTCATCTAAGATGGGTAACATAACCTTTTATTAAACCTGTGAAACATTATCACTGTGAGCATGTTAGCATACTGATGTTAGCATACTGATGTTAGCATACAGGCTTGTGCTTTTTGGACATTTGTCTTGAAGCTTTACTCTAAATCCAAAAACAGAAGAAATAAAAGCCAGGAAATTTAGTGCTGCCTTTCATGTGAAATTGGTAAGACTTTGGATTTAGGGATATCTAGTCTGATTGAGGAAAAACTTGTTTGCCTTATTGCATGTTGTACCTTTTTGTCTTGAGTGAGGAACAGAGAGCAGCACTTCTGGTAGTCCAAGACAAACAGGCCAACTGTTGTAATTTGATTGTTTAGTTTAGTTGCTGGGTTCTGCCTTTTCTGCAACAAGGGAGTGTGAATCATCGTTAATTAACTGGATTATTAGGCCTCGCCAGTATCCTGGCAACAGGTCTAAAGACACAAACACACACACAGACACTTAAAAACTCATGCTTCAAAGTGTAGTCTGCAGTGTTCCCTCAAAACCGTCAGAATTCTGATGGTTTCTGATATGATGGCACTAAATTCAGATGTCTTGAGACACTTTTTATGATTTTTAAAAAAATATTTTTTAAGCTTTTTTTGCTGCTGTCAGACTCAACATCAAAGTGTACAGTGAGAAGAAGCATCTGCATTCAAAGTAAATATCAATACTTCCACCATGTGTCAAATGAAACTTGAAGGGTTTTTTTTTTGTGTAAGATTTTACAAAAAGATGGATATTGGTCATAGTTTCAAGTCCAGTGAAACTCGTGATAATGTAATCTAGTGCACAAATAGCCAACAGATATTCGTTCAAGTGTTTGGCTTTGGGGATTTTGTGAATCAGTATATTATTGAGCTCAACTAAAAATGAATTCCGATAAAGTAATTCATGTCCTTTTGGTGTCACTCGTTGAGCTTTGCTTTCCTTTGTCTTGTATTAGAGTTTGTTTTCTGCTTATTAATATTTTACTGTGAAACTTATTGAGTCAGTGGGTTTTGATGCAGAGAGCTGGGGAAAGAAAATAAATGAAATGCGTTTGTGGTCCTGACAGCATTGAAATGTGACAAAATCAAAAGCAACACATCTTAAAAGTAACAATACCCTGGCTACTGATTCTATATCTGCACTAAGATGTTGTCTTTTTCAAATGTATAACTTCTGCTACATTAACGCTTGGTGTCCACAGCACTGCCCTAAAATGGAGACTTTTAGAAATGCTACTGAGCCTGTATTAGTTTGAAAACTCTGGGGTAGAAAGCCTTATGAAAATGATGCAGACATCCACGTACCTATTTGATGATAAGAAAATACACCCTGCAAGAATGTGTATGTCCCTGTAACATTTGCTAGGGAAGAAGAAACTTCTCAATATGTATTAGTACTTACTAGTTATGATCGGAAATATGTGCAAAATTAAACATTTGATGATTACACATCATCTGTGTGTTTTAGAGAGGGGATACCCCTTGTTTTTGTGATGTGATATTTAAATCACACTGTGTAATGGCATCATGAGTCTCTTGTATTTGTACACTATCACATCTGCAAACAGTGTGATAAAAGCATTATTCCTTTGTTCTGGGACTCAAGACAAACCTCCAATGGGCTGTTTGTTATTTTGATGCAGCCTTTTGCTCCCTGCTGTCAGTAGAGGCCGTGGCTCCTCAGCTGCTTTACTCATCTTGTCAGTTTAGATTAAATGGAGAGTGCGGTCAGCACACATGCTCTCAGAACAGACCACTCACGGCCCGACCGGACTCTCTTAAATCTCATATTGATCAACTAATTAGATGGATTCCATCAATCATCACACTGCTGTTTACTTTCATTTTTTTCTTGGTGGTTTTTCAGCATCTGCAGTGACCTCACTCTCGTGTTTAAAGCGGGGCATGTGGTGTGATGATCTCATGTATTTTTAGTCTGTGTCGAGGTGTCGCCGAGTAGTAGTAATTCACTTTCCCTCTGCACCTTTTCCATAATAAGTAAGTAGGCACTCAGCCTGCTGCTACTCATTACTCTGAGGACCCTCCAGTGCATCCTGCCCCCACTCCAGTGCTACCAGTAAGCACCATTATGGTGGAAAGAACAGTTTGTCCTTGCTCCCACTTCTATACACACACACACACACACACACACACACACACACACACACACAGACACACACATACACACACACAGTGTTCGAGGGAGGCTCTAATATTTCAAGTTGTCAGCTTCACTTAATTCCCTGTCTCGGTGTGCTCTGCCGTTACGAGCTGGAGACACATCCAGGCTTCCTGCCTCGTCTCGTACCTCCACTTGTACTCTGATATTTTTGGATTGTTTCATGATCCGTGTTCAACACCAGGAACGGGATGATTGGAGCTTCTTCGATGTGTGCTGTGTAAAAATATTCAAGTCCCTTTGTTACACGCCATCCCTTCTTTTTCACCCTCCCTTCGCTAAACATATTACTGTACCTAATGAAGCGAAGGTGCAACCTAGCTGAAAACCTGGCATTGCGCTACGCCTGGCTGGCAAAGCAGTCATCGGTGAAATGCAAATAAAAACGATGGATGTTGAAGTTGTAATTGAAAGATCTGCAGTGACACAGCGGGGGTCCTGAGGCAGAGGTTGAAAAAGGTTGAACTTGGCTTCACCTTTGTGGCATCTTCATGTTGCAAAGTACTCTGGCCAGTCAGCCCAAGTGCTCATTTCTCTTATATTACTTTGTAAAGTTGTCAGTCTGACTGGCGATGAGCTGTTTGTAATGCTAGATTTACAGTAGTTTTTGACAACAGAAATAAACAAGTTTGTTGATTTCACATATCTCTGCAGTGTAAACCAATCACCAATTGTCTACCCGGACATGATTGTTTTTTAAGCGCGACGTCCCGTCGATCCGGCTCCAATGACTGTTACCATGATAACTTTCCAATTTGTAAGACGCTGTCTCAAAGCTGTATCTATTGTTTCTCAACTTGGACTGCAAGTTGTTAATTTTATTCTCCCAACTACAGTCTGAACATGACAGAAGATAAAGAAAATTGTGATTTTGTTTTATGCAGAATGACGTACATGCAGTTTGAAAGAGAACAATTCTGTGTGTTCAAAATGAACACATGTACGTACGAAGGAACAAGATAATGTGACATCACAACTAGTTTAGAAGCCATCGTGGTCCAGTATTCAAGTTACACAAGTGTGACTTGGTGTTACAAATTGTTTATACTTCAAGTGTACTTAAAGTGATGTTGAAAGTTTTGCAATTAAGGGCTTTACAGGGTCAACTTATAAGTTTAACTTTTTTGTGGAAGAAGCCATATCAGACCCAAGTTATTATTCCAAGCAGAGTATTTTTACGTCTTAAACCGCATCTGTCGGGGATCTTCGAATGATCAAACACATATCTGTGCTTGCACACACTGCACCCCGCCCGCTCCTTTGTATTGACACACACTTTCATGCCCACACACAACCCCCAAATGCGCACGCATAAAACAAAAGCAGCCTCCATTATGCATCATTTTGATGACAGAAGAGTGAAGATGATTGATGTGTGATGAAAGCTGTAGTTATTTTTTTTTTTATTTCTCTGGACGTTTTTAGACCTGAAGTGATCCTGCATGAGGGAGGACAGAGACAGAGAGATACGGGGTCATGTGTTTGGGGAAATTGTTTCATGTTTCAAATGCAAGATATATTTATATGTGCATACATTACTGATATCTCTCATAAATCCTCCTTTTCTGTCCTCTGCCTGCTCTTGTTTGTAGTGTGTCTGTGTGTTGGTCTGACCCGCAGCCCTGGATGTGTCTGACAGAATGCTTGATGCTGCACTTCTTTACAAACAGCCTCCACTCGACCGCCAGCAGGTCTGCCTGCAGACTGTTGAATAGAAAAGGCCAACAGGGTTGAACTGAGATCGCAGGGAGGGAGGGAAGAGGCGAGAGAGAGAGAGGGTAGACAAGGGAAACACAAGAATGTCTGTCATGATGAGGTTTAGTTATTCAGAAGACAACGAGGGAAGTCACATTGAGGAAAACACTCACAGGTGCTGCAACTGTCCAACACCTGTGTTCACATTTATTCTGCTGTTGTGTTAATGCTGAATCCAGCAGGAAAGACAAGCTTAATAAAGCAGACTCCTCTTTTATTTTGACTGAATGGAGAGTTTTAGTTTCCAGTTAAGCGGTAGACATCCACTTCCTCCTCCTGGCTTTGACCTGATGTTTACAGAGTTGTTTTTTTTCAAATGAGAGCTTTTCAGTGGCGAGCTGCGACAGGCCATCATCAGTGTCAAAGTCTGATATCAGCGCTCGGAAACAGACAGACAGAGCTTTGTTGATGTGCTTGACTTCCATCCCCTACCTGCTTTTGAGCCATAACTTCCTCCTGATATAACAAAGCTGACTGCCGCCCCTCCCTGCTGCTTTCTATAGCCGATCAATGGGAAAGCCTGCTGACTGGAGCCTCCTTTGTTCTATGATTAGCAATTGTGTTGTGTTGGATGGTGCTTTTATGTGTGTACACACATGGGAGGGCAGGTCAGGGGGGTGTGAGTTTGCTTATGTGTATTTATCTGGGTATACATAGAGATGGAGTAAAGGTAAAGGTTGATTGTATACCTTCGACAGCTGAGCAACAAGGTGTTTATTTGTGTGTATCGCGACAAGCTCAGACGAAAAGGCTGCTCGTAAACACGTCTGTAACAGAAAGCAGGGGAAGAAGAGAGCGCACATAACAAGATTTCTTTTTCTTTTATCTTTTATCTTGCTCTCTGTTTGTCTCCCACTCCCTCAGAGAGTAGCTGACCACTGTGCTGAAAGCTGTTTTCACTGGTTAATCAGGCGTTGAGAAAGTTAAAAGAAAAGCCTACAGACGAATCTGAGAGGCGTTTTTGCTCCTACATGGACACTGTTTACAACAACTTTTTAGTCTTAAAATAGAGTGAAACTGAAACTTCTGTATTCTCTTCCAAAAAGAAGAAAATCACATTTACATTTGTAAAAAAGCTAATTAATAATTAAAATAAGCAGCCTTGAAGCATAACCTTGCTCAGCAATTATGTGGCTGTCTAAACACGGGTTGGGGAATGTTTTAATGAAATACTTTTCTGTTTTTAATGCTTTAATTTAAAACTGTGTTGCTGTGAGAAAAAAACGTGTTAATCTTCTGACATAATTGTAACAATAGTAAAATCTTACAGCTGGAATCACATGTTTCGGATTATGGATATTTTCTGAATGCTAACACATTAATCATTGTTTACCCTTGGTCAAACTCATGTAAAGTGTTCATACTCTAATAGTGTTCATAATCTCATTTAACTTAGAATATTGACATTAAAGCCCAAAGTAGTGCTGGATTTAGTCTTCTATCACAATATAGTTCATCTCCGTAACCATATACTGTTTTGGAGGTAACGAAGTAGCGCTAACTCGTATGGGATTAACAGTAAACAAGAATCGTGTGTCCATCAGGACACAGGAATGAAGAGAAGGAGATGTAATTTCTTCTTAGACTGTTCCAGTGGTATTTATTTCCAATTCTCCAGTACTCGGTATTGTCATCAGTCTAGAACAAAATAATTACCATAAGTCATACATAAATATTACAAAAATATTGAAAGACTGTGTAATATTGAAGGACTGTATACAAATTACAAACAATTCACTATACAGTATAGTACACAATCAACTCAAACAATGCATCTCAGCATAAACAAATACTTCCAATTATACACTGGAAAATGGTAACCTAAATTACATACAGTCTGAGAAAGAGCTACGTCAAATTAGCTTCATGCTGCGCTAGCAAATATTAAACATCAAACTGGCACACACAGGAGCGCTATTAAACTCACAAGAAAGGAATAACAAAGCAGCAAACACTTACTTTCTGTTAAGAACTCAATACCCGGAGTATCACTCACAGGAGGAACACGGGGGAAAAAGGCACAGGAATTATAGGCAGAAGATGATGCGCACTGCTTTCCAGCGCTAACTCTCAGCAGGCAATGACAAAAAAACGAAACTTAACTAAAGAACGTCATTCTCTCTGGAGAGGAGGTATAGGTAGAAGCTCCTAAATGACATATTACTCATGGAAGTAAAAGCCTTTCAAACAATAAACTGTATGTCATGATATAACATGTTTTCTTGTAGTCTAACAAATAAATAAGTCTATATGAAATAACCACATGCCAAAGCCTATTTTTGTAAACTCCTGTGTGAGTTTAATTGTTGAAAAATGAAACGTACAGAGTATTTTCTAATTTTACTATGAACTTTCCTGCAAAATGAATGTAGCATGCAAGGATTAGAACATAAAGGGACGTTCAAATGATGTAAATATTGCTGTAATGTAGTTCAGCGGCTAGTTATTCGACATCTCGATAGAAATAATATAGAAAAATATACTGTATATTTATTGAGCATTTCGGTCGCCGGGGGTATGGTATAGCGATAGTATGTGTATGTCGCCGCCACTCTGAAGAACTCCATTCAAATATCAGGCTATTCAATTAAAGGTTAAATTAAAAAAATCCTATATGAATGACAAAATTCTGACTCTGGTACAGCCCTAAAAAAGTGACAGAAAAGCGAGGTACACTTTGAGAGAGCAGATTTTCTATTGTCACCACTTTGAATAGGTATAAACACATTGCTTTCGACATAAGATACCATGTCATGCGACCTAGGTTGTAAAAACCACTGAGCCTTAAACACTAGGAACGTGTCACTTTTTCTACAAAGGTCAATGAAAAAAACGCGGTGGAACGTTACCTTTCGCAGCAGCGGAATTATTGTGATGTTGTGATATTACTTCAAGAATCATGTAACTGCAGCAATAAAAATGCTCTGCTTGCGATTGCTACCTTCAGTGACTGGAAATGTTCCAACTTCTTTGCTGAAAAGGCTTTTTTACTTTTCAGCTGTTTCCATGCAGGCTGTCCTCATTCATTGTTCATACATATACTGTACATACGATTAGTAATGCCCTGTAATTCGTATAAGAAGTAATATTATAAGAAGCTAAAATCTGCCTGTGGAGGTGGGTCGAAGTGTGGGATGGGTTAAGAATTTAACCCAAGTGGCCCGGGAAAGGGAAGTTTGGGGTCCCCTGCTAAAGCTGCTGCCCCCGCGACCCGACCCCGGATAAGCGGATGAAGATGAGATGAGATATGAGATGAGGGCCGATGTTAAGGTCCTGGAAGCATTAGGTCTCTTATTGCTTACGTTATGATGTGCAGAATCACGTTACAAACTGACTCGGGTTAGGTGGAACAACTATCTACAAAACATCAGCTCTTCATATCATCTGAAATACAGCGAGTGACCACAGCATGAGAAAACACACCACTGTCCTGGTGAAAATCGGTAACAAGGATGAAATCCGGATGAATGAGCCGTGAAGATAAATGCCCCAGGTCGGAGGTCAAACCTTTAACAGCAGTTAATGGCTTACAACAGGTCTCCAGATCAGTAGAAAACACACACACACACACACACACACACACACACACACACACACACACACACACACACACACACACACACACACACACACACACACACACACACAACACAAACACACACACACACACACACACAATCAATCAAAGCCGAGCAGTGATCAGATTTGTCACCTGTAATGTGGTTGCTGTTGTCTCCTGGTGGAGCGCAGCAGCATAATCTTAAAGTCATTTTTCATTGATAATGGCCTGAATGATGCATTTCTTTGTGGTTTGCTGCTCTTCATGTTGTTGCATCGATGGGACAGGCCAAACAGTTAATCTCTGGACGGTTTGTGTGTATATTCATGTCCCCACACGCACGCACGTGTGTATACTGTATGAGTGTGAGAGACGACTGACAGAGTACAGGACTGATTGATCTGACAGTCTAACACATCTGCTGTTAGAGGAGCCTCAGTGGGAGTTTAATAAGTGTAAGAGCTTCCAGAAAAGACAGGAGGGGATTTTTTCTCCAAAGCTCAGGTTCCTCTGCACTATTTCTTTTGTAGTTTTTTTTTTATAAGCATTACATAATAAGCTGTTTTTACATCACTTTTGTTTCAGATTAAGAAAATGTATCTCTATCCCGTCATCCGAGCTATGTTTTGCATCGGAATGTTTTCTTATTAAAGGGAACGGGACTTAACGCCGATTTATTTTCAAACCGCCCTGGGGCTGCAGTGGATTGTGGGAGTTGCTGTTTATTCTTTCTCATTTCACAAGTTGATTTTTCTTTCTTTTTGTCATTGTTTGGGTTTTTATAAATATGCTTCATAGTAGAGGAGTTTTATGCAGAAAGGGGAAGAGTAGAAAGAAAGAGGGACATGCTGCTGACTCCGATCCCATGCTGCAGAGGATGAAGGGGAATCTGTGGATGTTTGCTCAGCATTAAGGAGGCCAGCCGTCCCCCGGGCCATCATCTCCTCCCTCAGGTTGATATTTCAGTTCCTTCTATCTACTCTGCAGCTCAGAGTGTTTCTTTTGGCATTGCTTCAGCTTGGTTAGCATGCCTCGTCCCCCACCCACCCCTCTCATTATCGACACTCTTTTTGATCCGACTTGCTGCCCGTTTCTGTACCTGGAGGTTGCGTCTCTGTGGGATTCATATTTCTGCTGTGGCTCCAGGAGAGTGAGCGCCTCTGGGATTGCACTTCTGCTTGACATGTCTGTCATGGAAACATGAAATGTGTTGGGTTTTTTTTTGTTCCCCTCTGAATAGCCTAGTAGGTGAAATTAAGGATTTCAGCCTAAATCATTATATATATATACAGTACGTCTTGTGCAAACTCCATTTTTACTTTTCTCTTCCCAACATGTATGTCTTTGAGCAAGTCTCGGATTTCCTGTTTCATAATTTCCTCACTCTGTACTTCCAGGTTGCCGTGTTTAATCTTCATATTGTATTTTATTTTGTTGAAACAACAAAAAAAGCCACATCAGCAAACAATTTCTACTTTATTCCCTATTTATTTCCCCTATTCAGCGCAGGCCTCCATCACAGCCACAGCACTGCAGTGCTAAATCTAAAAATATGCTGTATATAAGATTTTTTTGCACTGATCAATGCCCCCCAACTGTGCTGACTAAGGGAAGTCCAGAGCCAGGGAGCCTGCTCCATGAAAACTGTGTGTGTAGGTTTTAGAGCTGAAAAGATCACCCGGTCAATGTTTTGACCATTGATGCTTTTCTCTGTTTTGCATTATAGTTAACTGTTCATCAGGCATAAATTGCCATTAGGGATTCCATATTGGACTTAGAGAAATTTTGATGTGTATTTTTTTGTCATAAAATGATTGGTTGAGATTATAATCAGTAGATTAACGATAATGAAAAGTGCATTTGGGATGCTATGTGCTCATTATGAAACATTAACTGTTCAGACAAGAGACAAGAGTGCACAGTTGCATAGAGTGCTGTGCTGATCTGCAAAGTTTGGTAATAAATATTTTTAGATTTCTGCTCATATTGTGAAAAGAGTTGACTACGGCCGGTACATGACCATGACCTAACAGCCTATTAGGGTTAAATTCTTAACCCATCGCACAATCCGCCTTCCTCCACACGCAGATTTTATCTTCTTATACTATGTACATACGAATTACAGGGCATTACTTTTCGTATGTATATGTATGAACAATGACTGAGGACAGCCTCCGTGGAAACATCTGACAAGTAAAAAAGCTTTTCAGCAAAGAGGTTGGAACGTTTCCAATCACTGAAGGTTGCAATCACATAACAGAGCATATTTATTGCTGCAGAAAATAAGACTCAACAACAATCAGCAACAGAATGAAGACAGACAAAAGGCCTGACACCTAGAAAATCACTTGTTGCATCGTGACACCAGCTCATGATTCAGATGGAAATGGACGCATCTTGATACAATGACAAGCGATCTATAACTGTGGAAATAGAGGCAGTATTTTTATACAATACCGAGTTTGATTAGGACCTTGATGGTTGCTATGGCAGCGAGAGACTGTTACTATGGCTTGTTACCAGTCAGCATCTTTTGAGGGAGATGAAGGGATCGGGGGGAAGGGGAGTGTCTCTCTTTCTCTCTGTCGCCTGCTGATACAAGCTCTAATGGGAAGAAGAAGCAAGTGTAAGAAAGAGAAAGAGCTTGTAGCACAAGAGGATCAGAGCATGGAAAGGCTCATCATAGGTGGTATGACAGACAGGCTGTGAGAGAGAACAAGAAATATGAAAGCAAAGGAACAACAAAGGCTTCAGAAGAGTTGTTAGAGGAACGAGAGCGAAATGTTTTGGTTGAAGTCAATTACAGCTGTGGTTCTGTGGAGTGATGAGTCCGGCCAAGTTTCATGCTCCTGTATCCCTCTCATTAGCTTAGGACAAAAACAGTGTTTTGACAACTGTAGTTTAAGCGTGCATTTGTGTGAAACAGTTCACAGACTTATCCTGTATTTTGTGCAGAACCTGGACAGCAGTTGGAGCTGACAGGATAATACGTGTGAGGCCATGTCTGTATTCTTCACCATCTTTGAAGCTGCTATGTGTTACTATGACTCATTCTGTTTCTCCCAGTTCCCAGTCTTGTATCTGCTCATGTTTCTTCTGTACAATTTATTCACCATCGTCTTTAGGGAGGGACTTGCTGGTTGCTACCAGCAACATGACACTTATAGCTCTTTCTAGAAATTGCATTGACTTTGGACAATCTCGTAACCCATCAGCTATTGGTCTGAAGGCAGTTCAGCCTCTGGGGGCAACAGCTATTTTTTTTTCTTTTTGGGCCAAGATTTCCTCTTCTGAGCCATTGTTTACAGACCGATTAGCAACTTGAGATGTGGCCATTGAGTTGGGGTTCAGAGACGTTGCTCTATAAACCTGAACATGAATGCAAATAAAAAAGACAATGAAAAGCTAAAACCGTGTCAAACAATAGCCGATGGGTACCGAAATTGCATTTCCGCCAATGTAGTTCCCCCTCTTTTGTTCTCCACACGGACTGTTTTCCTGCATTCAACCAAAACATCCTCCAACATGATTGGTCATAGGAAACAAGACTGCTTCCGACACCAAAATCCTGTATTTTTACATTCCAATGCAGAACCTGTGAGATTAGACATTATTTGATTCTGCAGCTTTGATGCCTGAAACTGGGGTTTGTGTCCTGTCTCGGAAAAGCAATTGATGCCTTTTAATCTCCATATTCAACCAAGACAATGATCTTTCTCTAACTTTTGGTGGCCCTCAGAGCTCAAAACACTGCAACTTAAAGGTATTTTGTGTTTCTAAAAGAATATGTTACTTTGTTAATATGTACATGCTTTAATGTTCAAAAAACACATTATTTATCTCATACTGTCTGTCTGAAATTACCTGCATTCACCCTCTGTCTCCTAAGCACCCCTCCTGAAAAAGCCCAGTCTGCTCTGATTGGTAAGTATTTCTGTGTGTGTTCTAGTAGGAACCTAAAATACAAATATAAACCTGAAAATTAGCACAATAAACCTTTAAAGTTGAATGAATCTCATTCAGGTATGAACAATATTCAGGGAATATTTCATGGACCCTGGAAAGGTCAGTATTCGGGTTAGCAACATGAACATGAATGAAAATGAAATTTTGACAGGCAAGACAAGAAAAAACAGTCGAATCAATGAAAACAATCTTGCTTTGTGTCTTTTGTGACTAAGACTCTGCCTTTATAGGCTCAAGTTGAAGTTGAAGTGTGTGCCATATTTTAAATGGCTGGTAAGAAACTGTTTTTCATGTGGGTTAAACCTCCAAAGCGGAGCTTGAAAGAACAAGTTTGATAACTGCTGTCTTAACTAAACTGAAGTTGGCATTAGGAGATAATTCAGGAATAATTAGATAAAAACATTCTGTGGTTTTGCAGAATCGTCCAACACCAACATGGCGCTTGGCGAGTGGGTAGATGAGAGCACATGAAAGGAGACCACTGCGCACGTTTGATGAGTCTGTACATGTGGGGATGATGCAGCCTGCGACTTTGAACAGCTGGAGTCATAAAACAACAGAGAACCTGTGGGCTTCAAACATGGAGGGGCAGCAATCCTTTGAAACATGACAAGTGAGGATCTGATCAAAATGTCATCGTCAAAAAAAAAAAGGCAGAGCAGAGTTGAACCTTGGAGTATAAAAGCAGGTTGCTGCTGCTGCAGTAACGCACCAGTGGCGGCTGCTGGTCTTTCAAGGAGGAAATGTGTTTCTTTATTTATATGTAAATTCTACCCTTCGTTCCTTTTCAAGAAAATGATCTGTGACCTTTTCGTACCAACTATGCATCTTTTCCAGGGACTTGACCAGTGTCCTCTCAATGGCAGCAGAGCTGCAGCCAGGCTACTGGGAAGTGTGACCGCCTGTGAGTGATCATGACGGGAGGAAAACTCTGCACGTTGGGGAAAAGAAACCGCAGATTGACAGAACAGAATCGCCAAACACAACACTAGTCATTATTGACAAAGACAAAGTCTCTGGGGATCAGTAAAGTCTCTAGATCAGTTCAGAACAACGTTATGAAAAACTTGGATTGGTTTATTCTTCAAGATCGCTGATTTGCTCATTTAGCTGTCAATCAAAAAAAGATTCTGCCTCAGACAGCTCATCCAATCATCGTGCAGAAGCCAAGCGTCTGGGCCAGTCCACTGTCCAATAGAACCCCAGAGACACTGAGCGTCCGATGGGCGGGACAAAGCCCAGCATTTATCCAATGACCGTCTAGTTTCGCTGCAGTGGAACAACTCGCTCTACGCTTCCCCACTGAAGTCACTAGAAGCTGAGCGTCTGACTGTATAAAGCGCAGTGGCTCTGTGGGGATGAATTAGAAGGAAGTTGTGCTGGTTACCTGTGATAAGTAGCTGATTCTGAACAAAAGATGAAGGCTTTCTAGCGCGTATTTACTCAATGAAATGCAACACAGGAGTACATATTTCACCACTTTTTTTTGGGTGACATTTTAGCGGAAGCTGTGCTTCCCTTACAGTCGTAGAGCAATCACCACTGTAACGCATCCATAGACAGTTGCATCAATGAGACAACTATGTTGCCTGTTTTTGCATTATCATCTTTGCTGCCCATTTTGGGGGGAACACTTCTGTCTGCACTGTAGTCTTTGTTGCTGCGAACTCCCACCATTCTTGTCTTGGGGAGGATGAAGAGTAGACCGACCAACCAGAACCAGTCTCCAGTGCTTCGAAACTACTCCTCAGCACATTATCGATGTACTATTTTTGACTTCCTGCTTTCACGCAGGATGGGAACGACAGGAAAACCAGTGTTAATGTTCCAAGATGGTCACCAACAGCTCAGCTTTCCTTCAGTTTTCTGCTCTATGTGGCTCAAGGTTTTTGTGTTGGCAGCTGAGTATTATTGTTTGTGTGAGTTATATCCTGAGTGTGAGTTGTGTTCCTCCTTTTTCCTCATGCCATCTTTCTATAAATATGAAAGTTAGACGCATGTTTTAGCAGTAGAAGAAAGAAAATATGGCAAGTGACAATGATGGACAGACTGGGGACACAGGAGACATGACAGTTTAGGTGACGGCTGAAGAGGACCTATTTATATCACTTATCTGCATTTTTTTTCCTATTTAGACGACTCTCACCTCAGGAAAAACTGATTACAGCACATCCTCAAACATCCTGCGCTGTTTGTTTTTTTTTTTTTTACATTTGCAGATAAAACAAGGAAGCAAAACTGAAAGTGTTTCACTTCTGGCAAGATCCTGTTGATGCTCTGCAACTTTTAAATACACATTATGGCCACATCCATCGTAGATATTCCTCATTAAAACTGTAGCTTCTTTTTAAACAGAGAAGCTAATGTGTGTTCATGCGTGAGATGAATAACAGGAGAGTGTAAGACATGTTGACAGAACTCCCATTATTAGCAGCCTCTCTTCGCAGTGTGTGTCCGACTCCCTGCTGTGTCACTTTTCAAGGTCAGCTGATGTTCCCGTCCACACACAAACACCACAGTTTTTTTTTTATATTCCCAGTTTATCGCTGTTTCTCTCCAGCAACAACAAGGCTTTCCCTTCTTCCCAGCCTCATTTTGTGTGAGTGTTAATGAAGAGCAGCAGGTCTCAAACACGATTGCTCAGTGCATCGATCCTCTTCATGTTGCATTGACTTGTGTTTTATCCAAGGCTGCAGAAGAACCCTTCCTTGGTTTTAATCAAGTTTAGCACTGAGGAAGCACTCCCACATTATTTAAATCTCTGTTGTTTGTGTTAGGGAATGCAATAACAAGGTGAAGACTATTTCAGTAGTGCATAGTCAAAATGTCTCTGGGCTTTGATGTGATTTTCATTCACAGGCCAGGGTCAGATTTAAGATTGTTTAAGGGCTTGCAAAGAAAGAAATTTGTTCAGAAGAAACCTATGTGCAAAAAATATAAATTCAGTGTGGTATGTGCCAGACTATTTCTTGGCTGCAGTAACTTCCTGGAGTCTGCGCCGCAGAAATTGTTTGGCAAATAACCCTCTGTAAAATGTTGAATTGTCCGTTTTACAGGTTTTACATGTAGACAATATAATATGGACATAGTCTCTGTGACATCAGCAATAGGTTTCTGAAGAGTCAAAACAAAGCTCAATGTGGGCAGCTCTGGTGGTCGCCATCTTGGCAGTGCCCGACTCCGCTTAACACCCGGCTAATCCAAAAATGGACAAAGAGATGGAGCGTGGATGGAGCAGAAATGGGCCGAATGAAGCTTACAGTCTATGCTAGCCACCCATGACAACACCCACCTGTCATTCAAAGTGGCACACACTTAATTATGCAGAACTCGGAGCTTTATATAATTTAAACCGGTGAGTTATATAACAATGCATGTACAGTTGTTGTACCAGACTGGAAACATGGACATTTTAACAAAGCGCTCTGTGGGGACTGACTCACTTTTGGAGCCAGCCTCAAGTGGCCATTCGAGGAACTGCAGTTTTTGACACGTCCTTTTCATTTTTCAGCACTGGAGGTTGCTACTTACTTTTACACTGCGGTTTGTTCAGGTTAAACAAATGCTATATAACATCTTAGTTAGAGAGCTTGTAAGTGGATTTTCATAATGAGCCTGGCTAGCTGTCTCCCCTTGTTTCCAGTCTTTGTGCTAAGCTAAGCTAACTGGCTGTAGCCTCATAGTGAAAGGACACATTTAGGAGGGATGTCAATCTAACTCTCAGCCAGAAAGCATGTTTCCCTACAACTATTCATTTAAGGCTTAAATTGTTTTCATTTGAATTGCTCAGCTTATCTAAATTTGACAGATGGTTTGAATTTTTCTGCAGATGATTGCACTGACATCAGACAAGGTCACACCCAGTGTTGTGGTGGAGGTGTTCACCATTTGGATTACAGGGATAATCCCTTTATTATTTGACAATATGTTACCTGACTCTGGACTGACCTCTGCAGTGATGTGATCGTGTGATCAGGGTCTGTTTGGGCATTGCAGAGTGTGTTGGCCTGTACGTTTATATGCTATTTTCCACGAAGAGAGGATGGTCTTGCCTTTTTTCTCAGTTATTTTCTAAACCAAGGGACGGTTATATGATCTTTGCTTGTGATTTGATCAATAGACAAATTTACCGCAGCCTCCCAAAAGGCCAATATTGCTGTGTGGTAATGGAAATGCACTGCTACATGAGCAATGCTTTCACCCAAAGTAATCCACATTGATTCGTGGGGCCACTTTGATGAATTGGGGGGGTTTTAGGTTTCGTGTTGGTCCTTTGCACAGTGCTTGGTTCCCTCTGTGTTATGTGAGTGGGTGTTTTAATTGATGCTTATGGATCAGTCTATATACAAACCCCATTTTAAGCCCTATGAAAAATTACCTTTATCATTAAAAAACATTGTATTTAAACCTTTTTCAGTTTATGTATTCTAAAACCTTTGGCCACCTAAAAAGGACAGCCTCACTTAGTGGATACTTGACTGTTAATCACTTATTTTCATATGCTAATAATAAATGTGCCGGTGAAAAGTCCTATTAATATTTATGAAAGTGTGGGAGCTCATTTGTGCATTGATTTGACAGTTAGCAACATGCCGTTCATAATTCAAAGCAGCAGGAAGACAAAAAAATCTCTTTGTACTTTGTTTGTACAGTGATTCAGTGGGAGCCCCTGTAGGTGGATATATTTTATCATCAGTGTAGCTGCAGCCAACTGCTGTTTCTCTCCATTAGCAGGGAGGCGTTTTATATATTAAAGTACCCTTGCATGCAGTATATGTGCATTCAGTAACGCTGTAGTCAGGTGCTTTATAGACAACATCGTGGTGGGTGAGAAATTAATTGGGGCAGAAATCCCCTTGAAAGTCAATCACACAGCCATGAAATTAAAAAGTAGTGGGCAAATAAAGCACAACTGCACAGAGCCAGCAGTAGAATACAACACCACACAAAGCTCCGCATCAACTACAAACCAAACAACTACTACTGAATCAAACCAAAACCTTCAGAGGTTGAAGGTGGGTTGGTCAGATACAGAGAGAGGGGGAGAATAAATCATGCTTATGAATCAGGAGTATACGTAAATATTTGTACATACTTAGCACAAATGAGATACTTAATGTATATTTACCAGACGGTTCAAGGAAAAATGTGCAATAAATAGGAAACAGTCTGCATACCCTGTAATTACACTTTACGTACAGAGAAAAGAGCCACTTTATTTAACAGCCCACAGGACTTAAAATGAATGAAAGATTGAATATGTTTTATGCAAGCTTCTCCTGTACTTACATACAGTATTATACCCAGTAAGTATTTTGTTCATACCCTGTTTATGCAGAATAATTACATTTCAATTTGCGGGCTGTAACCTGAAGTTTTACCAGTAAAACAGATGTCACCAGTGCAAATGGAGAGTTTGCCAGAATACTTTTTTTTATTCCCTACATCTCTATAAAAACAGCCCCCTGAGAAGAAACCATAAATCACAATCGCTTGGCGAGGGATTTTTGGCCTCCAGGCATTCTCAAAGCAATAGGCCTAGATATTGCAGATTCTTAGAGGGATGTATGTCTTTGTAAAACAGAGACCTTTTAAAGGGAGAGTAAAATAGAAATGATTCCAGTTATTCTCAAAGGACATTCGAGACATGAATTCAAACGCACACCTTTAATACACCCCAGTAGATTAAATACCAAAATAATTAAAAGGCAGTGATCTCACATGAAGTCATAGAACGCAGCGCTGAGGTAATTTGCTCATCTGGTTTCAGCTGTTTTATTTCTAATCTTTCTTTGTGTGTAACACTGGATAATCACATATAAAGTGTAATTAGTGAGCCGGTTTGATAATTTGCACTTAGCCACACTGGTAATCTTCAGCGAGTCTGGAGTCAGCATTGCTCAGTTGTTTATGCTTTCCTTGATGAAATGATGGATGTGCTGCGCAGACAACCGCTGCCACATGAAGGCGAGTGTGTTCATTAGCGTGACGCATGCTTTTCTTGGGCGTTGTCATACAATTATTGTGGTAGTGCGCTGGAGAAACATCCCACAACCCCCTCAGTCGGAGCTTGCTGTTAAAACTCTGCCAACATTTAGATTAGCTTCTATTTTGTGTCTAATTGTAAGGACAAAAAATACAAATTGTGTGCAGGCTTAGCTCAGAATTACTGTATTGTGTGTTTTTTTTTTCTTTTTACACTGGGTTCAATTATAATTCCTCATTAAGATCTGGAGCCTGAAGATCATCACAATTTCCAAGTTAGCATTTCCTACTTGAGGGCAAAACCAGAAGCCAAGCTCAACCCAACCAAATCCTCGATAACTTACAATGACAGAGTCAAGTTAGGTTTTGACTTCATGGCTGTTCTCTCCTCACTGACTTGTCTGACTCAGATAACTAAGACTCCACTGTAAACATAATGTACATAGGCAGTGTGCTCCATGATGGTTATAGTTCTTTGTTTTTCAGTCGACATTAC
Organism: Echiichthys vipera; assembly: GCF_963691815.1. Taxonomy (NCBI): domain Eukaryota; kingdom Metazoa; phylum Chordata; class Actinopteri; order Perciformes; family Trachinidae; genus Echiichthys; species Echiichthys vipera. The sequence continues at coordinate 26,207,129 of NC_139826.1, forward strand.
ATGTGAAAATTAACATTAATGTCGTTGCTGTTGGAGTTTTAGATCGATATGACATTCCTTTGAACATTTGAAGTCATAAAAACTGCAAAAGTATTCTCATGAACAGGTTTGCATGGTATCGAAAGAAAAGTTCTGCTCAAAAAAATTATCTTACAAAAAAGTGGACTGTGAGGCTCCACAATGGTTGCTTAGGGTCAGTTAGGCGCCAAAACCAGCTCCTTTCTAGTCTTCTGACTACTCAAGGTGCTTTTACACTACTGTCACATTCACCCTTTCGCACAGACATTATAGTGATAGCAGGAGACATCTACATACCATCTAACCAATCACACCACATCCACACACCCATGCGTAGCAAGGGGAGCAATTCTGGGTTCAGTATCTTGCCCAAGGACACTTTAACATGAAAACTAGAGAAGCCGGGGATTGAAGCGCCAATCTCTGGAATGGAGGACGACTCTACCTCCTGAACCACAGCCACCCCAAAAGGTGACGATTAGGGTTAGGCATGAAAACCACTTGGTAGGGATTATAAAAAAGGTTGTGGTTTGGTTTAGTACATCTAGGACATGAATGGCACTGGGAAACGAATCCCACTCACCCCGGTATAAGTCCTGTGTAGATTCACAGTCTTATACTACGTCTCCTGATTTCAATATGTGGAATACACATGAAACAAATATGTGGAATACACACAAATTACAGTGCATTGCTTTGTTCAGTTACAAAAACGTGGAATACACACAAAAAAGTTTTGGAAATTCCATGAATTTCTGCGCATTATTTTTCATTATTATATCTACGAAAAATGCTAGAGAACAGTCTGTACTATTCAGGATTTTACTGTTATGTGCATAAACAAAAAGGGTGCTTCTTAACTTGCCATCAAAGTCAAACATGGCCAACAGCAGTGATGTGCACAGACGTTGGGGGGGCTGTTGCTCTAACCTGAAAAAATGGGCAAACTCTCAGATGCTGAGCTTTGAATGAGCTGTCAGTGCATTGTTGACTTCTGTGGCTTTTTGTTTGGAGCTTGGAGCAAGTGATTTCTTAAACTGGGTGTTTTTGTATGTTACACTTGAATGACCGATTGATCTGAAATGTGGAGCTGTTTGTCTGCAGAACGAGCCGGTTTCACAGATGTTAGTAGCTGCAGGGAATCAGGAGAATTCAGCTGCATTCACATGCAATCGGGCATCAGAGATTTGCTGGTAGATCTGCCACTGAACAACAGCAAAATAAAATATTTTATTTTTCCCTCCATAAGGGGCAACTCAGCCAAAGAGAGCAAACTTTAGCCTGGCCCTGGAGTATTAGCACTGTTTCAGGGGTTGCTAGCTTCCTAATTGAAATGTAGTTTACTTTCATCAACTTTTTTGTTTTCTCAGTCGGCTCATTTTGTCCACTACCAGCAGACAGTTCAGCAATGCAGCAAAACTGCTAAATGTTAGGCCAGATGAGTACATATTGTTATCACGAATGCAAAGATCCTCTCTTTTCTATGCACCAACCAAGAGAATTTTTCTTTTTGCTATTTCCATTCAAGTTGTGCTAAATATGCAAACATACAACCATTGCACAAACATATAGCTAAACAACAGGGCTTGAGTGAAACGTGGAGACTAGTTTTAGAGGTTTCTATGCTTGTTTTCGTGCCGTTGTGAATTTTAACTGACCACAGCTGTGTTGTGATCCATAAAGGACGACACTATAAAGTTTTTACATCCACCTCTCGTGCCTACGGGGAGCGAGTGTTTGATACTCTACTTTAAATCACTGGCTTTATTCCTTGAGTGGAGAGGAGGTTGCAGAGTAAAGCGCTTGTGGGTTCTGCCGCCTGTCTCTACCACTCTCTTCAAACCTTGTGTAAGGTCGTATCGAATGAACAGCTCTCACCCCGGGCCACAGCGCCTGGCTGATATGTAAGTGAGAACATTACCCACAGGCAGGCATCACACAGGGAGACAAGAATTCAGGGGAAATATTTAAACAACCGTGAAATTGCTGTTTTATAAAAGAAGTAAGATAAAACGGCAGCAGGCCCAGATATAGTTGTGTTCTTACTTTGCCCAGAGTTTATAGTTGATTTTCTTATAATGCAGTGTAACCAACATGCCACATATGTACTCATAAAGGCCTGATTAACTGATTAAAGCATAGTCACAGAGGCAGTAAAGCCTGCAGCTTTAATCACGACTGTACAAACGAACGGATGCCAGCTGCCTCAGTTCAGTAGTCATAATCACTATTTAGATGTGTTTACTCTGTAGTGGGAATATTGTTCCCAGAAATAGAAGCATTTGAAACCCCACAGTCGTCCTTTTAAGCGTCACCCAGATTCATTTGTTTTTCAAATCATGGCTGGAGACACTCAGACATTAAACCTGGTTCAATGAACTTGATCAAGTAATGGAGAACTCATCTGTGTTTCAAGGAGATCTGTCATCATCATTAGAAGGCCCCAAATGAAGCTTGTGGTTGTAATCATTCACAGAGACCTTTCCCAGCGATAATTGCTTCTTGACTTGACAGTGTCACACAGCTGCCTCCATGTGAACGACAGTGTGGTATTTGTCTGAGTTTGTTCTAATGACTTGCGGAGTTTTGTGCCTGCGGAGACTCAAGCTTTCCCACCAGCACTGAGAATAGAAGTTAAGTGTCTGATGAGACAGTCTCATTAAAAAATTTACAGCAGATGGTAAAACTTCTTCCAATCCTAAAGAACACAGTTGCAACCTAGCATTTTCTCTTTCTTTATGTGCTCCAAGTGCAGTGAACATTGTAGCCCTGCAACAAAAAACAAAACAGCCGTTTTCTCATATTAACGCTGGACAACCGGCGCATTAGGTCAGGACATTGTCTTTCCGCTTTCACTATAGTATGTACTACTATAGACTTGATTTTGGCAAGGTATGGCGCCTGGGTAGAGGGTGCGGGAGGCAGGACATGATGCGGATTGCACCGCAGTCATGAAGCCAGTTTGGAATTTAGTCATAAACAACCGAGTAACTTGAATTTGTTAGCCGTCCCTTGAATTTGTCTAATGATTTCAGTGTTGGCCCTTACTGAGGAGATCTCATCGTCTCTCCAGTTAGACATCATATTAGCCGTCTTCATGTAAATCCCCCTTCTTCTTCTCACTTGGACGTTTGGTTTCTTCGGTTGTCACACCAGCCGCACGATTGAAACGTCAACTGCCACAACCACTCGCTCGTTCTGCACATCACACATTCCATGGACATGCAGGGTAAACCGTTTAATGTCCAATCCAACTGATTCTGACATTTGTCACCTACATCTACACCAGCTAATGTTAACAATTAATAATCATAAATATATAGATGGATAGTGTTCTTGTCCTCAAAGAGCACATTCTTTTAAACAATAGTTGCATGTACAAACATGTGAGACATACAGAATTGGACAAAAATTATGCAGAGAGACTGACATGGATTAGCACTCAACAGACTGGATTTCTTGTAAGTAAAAAGGAGATTACTTATTTAAAGCTTGTTTGGCTTTAGGAACATCTTGTAAGATGAAATCCAGGTAAAAAGCACTTTCCAATCGAATCTTTCTCTTTGGAAAGAAAGAAGAGATTTTTTTTGGTGAAAATCTTTAACTCAGTGAAATATAAAGTGTATTTTCCAAGGTCTTATCTTGTGTCCCTGTGTTGACTGTCCAGTGCTTTCTTGTTATATTGCAAAACTACATCAAACTGTACTTTTTCATTATCTCATATAGCTAGCAAAGTAATATTAAATATATGAGCCGTGTTAATGAACAAAAACATATCCATTTCCAAAAAATATGCGTGGCACTTGTAAACATGTTGTTAACCATGTGAATACAAGCAAAACTACTTAGGTTTAGGAAAGATCAAAGTTTGGGTTAAAATAAGTATGTTTGTTGCCTACAGTTAGTTACGTATGTAAGTTAAAAAGTCCGTGCACAGTAAAAAAGCTTATGTTGACTTTTGGTTTCACTCAATACACAAACAGATTTTTCTGGGTGAAAGTCTTGTCTTTGTCTCCATACGTGGACTTTCTTGCTCTTTACGTCGCAATATAAGTCAGTAGAGACTAAATGGTGTGAAGTGACAGTTGAAAAGAAAAATTGTGTTGTGATAACACACATGTCTTCAGAAATTGATAATAATCTAACGCTATTTGGTTATGTCAGGTATAGCCATAGATTTACAAAGAACTGCAGCTGCCACACTGGGAAATAACCTCTTAATATACAGCAGCAATAGTTTGCAATATTTAGACAACGATTGGTGGGGTGTTTGTGTCAGATTCTGAGCCACTCTGATGCAGATGAGAGAATACAGCACACTCACCAAAGAGCAACTCTCTCTTTCTCTCTCTCCTTTCAAATCTGGTTGGCTGCAGGGTGAGATTATCCTGTCAGCACAGGACTGAAAGCCTGATTCAGCTCTTGGTGTCACTGCAGCTGTATCAAGGATGGGTGCATGGCTGGCTCGTCACTGCACACTGCTGGGAGCCGCAGCTGAATTATGAGCATGGAGGCCAAAAAAAGTGCCTGTCCAGAACTTTGAGCAGAAGTTTAGGGTTGAAGTTTGGTTACTCAAGTGTCACATCCAGGTGAATCAGTACCTTCTTCATCTTATGGTCTCCCACTTATGCCCATGTACTCACACACACACACACACACACACACACATACACACACACACACACACACACATACAGTACATACAGACGGTGGCTGTTAAAGCCTGTGAACCGTGTGTTGGGTCATTTACAACAGCAAGTGTCACAACAACCTGACTTCAAGAAAAAAAAGGCTAGTTCCTGCATAATATAGCAGCCAAATATTCATCATGGAACACACACATACACACACACACACACACACACACACACACACACACACACACACACACACAGCTTTATGTGACCCCTGAGAGGTATTTTAAGTGGCTACCAGATTGGTGAAATATAGCAGGCATCAAAATGTCACTGGCACTCAAGAGTAAAGTGAAGTATAGATTACAAACCTCGTACCATCAGGAGTGGAATTAGAGATATTGCCATCTGTCCATCATTCACAGTATTCTGTAATAAAGTCTACATCCTTTCTGTGTAAGTGCAGTGTGAGGATTTAACAACCGAACGTTACACAGATTCTTTCATGCGTAGGTTTTCCTCGCAGTGATGCAGCCAGTCGGGTACCACGATTGAAACGTATCTCGATAATTGAAAGGAAGACATCAATGTTTTTTTTTTCTTTATATTCATTTGTCACAGCATCAAAGAAGCGCATGTAAAATGAGAAGTGGCAGTCCATGTGTAATCGCGTGTTTGTGCTCATGCATGTGTGACGGGATACAGAGAGTCTGATGGTGATCTAAATCAGGAAGAGAAGCCAGAGAGTCACAGAGCAGCCTCTCCTCTTTTGTCCCTTTCTTTCTCTCAGCTGGCTCACAACTGATCAGATCCGCTGTTTTCTCCTCACGGTGCTCGTGATGCACAGAAACAGGTCAAGGGGTTTTCAGGCGCACCTTTCTCACTTCAGTCACTCATACTGAAATGTAGGGGTTTGCTGGGAGAATACTGAAAATGATCAAACCAGGAAGCACAAGAACCTTACATCAGAACGCAAGACATTATGTTCATCTTCAGCTCATGGTTTGCTTTTAAGACTTTTTAAGATTTTAAGACAAGCAGCTGCAACACGAGTGGCATTGTTCACGTTATACTGTACATCTATTTGTGTACCTGGAAGATGAAAGGAGTATACATTAGTCAACTCAACCTTGGCTGACACCAGGATATTTTCCTTGAGAACTTCAGATTTTCCACAGCATAAACTCGAGAGGTTCAATATATTGTTAATGCAACATTTGTCTTCTAGTTTCCGTCATGGCATGCCCCTGATGATCCACCGCATGAGACCATGTTATTGCACGGCCCTGCTTCGGTCAAGCTGGGAACCTTTGTTGCATGTCTTCCTCTTTCTCTGTCCTTATTTCCTGTCAGCTCTCTACTGTTTATCTAATAAATGCAGAAAAACAAAAGTCATACCAGACACATTGGGTAGCGTATCAGAGTCTTCAGCCCCTCTCCTTATATTCAAATGTTTACACAGACCACACTGCTTCAGTCCTTCATCAGTCTCTGCACTAGACTAACTTAATTAATCTATTTTGATACAACTATATTGCAACTATTTTGATAATTGATAAATCCATTTGAGCAATTTTTCAAGAATGTTTTGGTATATTCATCTAGTTAATTGTCTGCTAAGTTCCTATCTATCAAAGAGTGACTTAAAACAATGGTGATTGATCTGCGTTCACTTGTAATTTGAAATGGGGAACTTCCAACTACTGAGTCAGGCTTGTAGTAAGGGCAGAAGTGTAATAGGAACGTGTGTGTATAGATTAAAGAGGGTAACGTATAGGGGACGGACTGGAAGTAGAGAGGTGAATGTGTTTCAATAAAGTTTCCAAAAGAGAATTTTTAAAAAAAAAAAGTCAAAACATAGTGGCTGTGAACGGGACAAAATGGGTTGCATCTTGTCATGTTGCAGGCTTGCCTGCAATTACATCTTACCGCAAAGGAGGCCGCTAAAGACAAGGTATCTCAATTTTTATGGAGTAAACCTTTAAATCAAGTTAAACATAATTTACAATCTGTACAGTATGCAACATCCGCTGTCCCTGGACCCTTGCTTCAGAACTGAGTCATGCAGGTTAGAGGCTGCTAGTAACAACGTATCTCAATTCTTATGGCTCATGACTTTATATTAGAATATTTCCTGGTTTCTTTTGTCCACAACAGAATGTGTCGTGTTCAGAAAACATTGGAAAACACTGATCAACAATTTTCACCATTTTCTGACAATTAATTAAGAAAATAATTCGACAAAGAAAATAATGTTTAGTTGCAGCTCTTCTACACAGGACAATCACTGTAGTTACAGAAGATAACAAACTTCGGGGCAGCTCTTTTGATTAAATTAGTCTGTCTTATTAGACTTGCATGAGATGAACAACGTGGCTGAAGCATGTTATGGGTAGACAAGGTGGATGATGATGATGATGATGAAAATAATAGTGATGTGATGACGTAGTTAAATAATGCAGATATGACCTCTCCTCAGAACCTACTTTAAGGTCTGTCCTGGTGAAGTGTGAACCATGCAAACGATTCATCCCTCTCTATAGATTAACGCTGACATCCTCATGAATTTAAAATGTAAGACTGCACATTATTGCTTGAGCTGTTTGACTCCATCTTGGGCAGCCAGCAAGTATATTTCAACCAGGAACACATTGTTTACTGGCCAAACAAACACGCTATATTAACATTTATTGCGCATATCATATTTAATGGGACCTTGTTAATCTCCTATCGGAGAATTATCATACTGCAGTTCACGTCATATTGACCCACTGCTGCAAAGACTGCAGCACACCACTGATGATGACTCTTTTAGGGCTGGGCGATAATTCCATGTGATCATTTATCATCTTTCAATTTCAATAATCTAAATTGACAAAAACAAGCATAAACTATTTAAAGTTTCTCAGAAAATCTGATATTGGATGTACTGAGTTTATTTATTGCACTAAAATTCATGATAAAATGCTAAAATACTAGTATTTTTTAATGGTTATGTATTAAATGCACACAGGCGTACATAAAAATGGGGTTTATGTGATTATTTCATATAGACTATTTATTTATTGAATTACCAGAGAGCATGCTATATTGTGATATATATTGTTATCTCATATATGAAATGACTATGATATCTGGATAGAAGATTTTGTCGGTTTCGTCGTTCAGCAAAGCTGCTACAGACCTCTGTGAGAGGGGGAAGAGGAGCAAACGGGGGGCTGAGATGCCCACCTCCAGGCAGCAGCGGCAGCAGCAAGCATGCTGTTGTTCCACTGTTTCCATGGCAATGGCGGCGAGGTGCTGCTGAGCTCCAAAGCGAAGTGATGATATACAAGATGGGGGGAGGGGTTTGGGAAGGAGGAGCAGGTGGGTGGGTGGAGAGAAAATGGAATACTGTAGGAAACGGATGTAAGGGGATGAAAACTGCTGCTCTTGTTTAAACAGTTGGAACATGAGGAGGCCAGATGCACACGTTGGTTGGATCTGTCAGCATGAACTCCAGTTAGATGGGCTGCACAGCAGAGTCTCTGTGCAGCGGCATCAAACATCTCATGGTCATTATAGTGTGCTTCATATGCCCTCTGAGACTCACACGTACTGGGTGACACGGGTCGTAGATGTTCATACACACACAAACATATATACATATACACATACTGTACATACTTACAGACACATTTTGTCAGCTAAGGTTTCTTGAAGGTTACTCAAAGCCTGCTTTTCACACAAGCATGAGGAGTTCAACAGCTCCCTCTGTGCTTCAGCTCCCCTTCATTTGTCTTTCATTTGGGGACATCTACACACACACACACACACACACACACACACACACACACACACACACACACACACACACACACACACACACACACACACACACACACACACACCACACACAGATAAAATTGTTCTTCAAGGTGAAACACAAGGTGATTTTGTCATATGCGATCTCCACATTTCAAGCTTTTTTCCTCATGTGAACAATATAATCAGATTTTAAAATCGTGGACTTTTTCCGCAGCTTTACAAAACCAGCGTAGACATCTTTGGAAAACTAAACAACCCTTTATGCTCAAAAGCAAAACTTAGACACCATCCATCCATCATCTGCAACCGCTTGTCGCTGATGGGGTCACAGGGGGCTGGAGGAGATCCCAGCTGACATGGGCTTGAGGCGGGGTACACCCTGGGCAGGACACCACTCTATCGCAGGGCAACTTAGACACCTTGATTGATTTTTTTTCTATGACAGAGACTACTGTGTGAGGGTGGAGCAGCATTTATAGCATACATAATGAAAGACTTTATTAGGTGCTCATCTAAATGAATCCAAGCAGCAGTGCAGGATTGAGCGGTGAGAGCAATAACATAAATCCCATAAGTGCTGTAGAGAGTAGAACTCAACTGACGCATCAGAGTGATATAAGATGCACGAAAGACACAAGGTATTAGACTTTTTACTGAAAAAATCTGTCTCCAAGACAGTTACGTTCCCATACAACAGAACTGCAACACGTGACGTGGTTAATGTGAATTGAATTATGTGGTTAATGTAAGTTGGTTGTATGAAAGTTAAATACGTTACATAAAAAAGTCAAGCTGATGTTGGGTTTTGCACGGGACACAAACAGCGGGCTCCTTTAGGTGAAAGTCCTGGCTCTAACGTGACCACCTTCCTAAGCAGAAACTATTCGTATTGCTAATAATACGTCAAACAAAGACAAATATAATTGAGGATGCAGTTTTAATTGCATGGGAATGTAATTTTTAGGAGACAGGGCTGCATCAAGTATGTATGACGGACTAGAACAGGAGACAGGTGAGTGGTGGACTAAAATATTAGTATAAGTCATTAGGGTTCATCATCTGGGGAACAAAAATGTGTGGCCGACAGATCCACTGATGAATCTACTTAAAATGAAGGTTATTATCACACAAGTATTAATGTGATGCTTCATATTTGGAAATAGATTAAAATAAAATAAAAACCATACTATCTGAGTAGGAAGTAGATTACAGGAGCAATGTTGTCCTCACATGTAGCAAACTCTTAAAAGACAGCTGCCTTGTAGACATCCATTTAATCAGCAGCTCTTCTTAAAGGCCATGGTGAGTTTTCACTGACATATTCTGCTCAGCCTTCTGCAGATTGAACAAATGCTGGCACTCATAGGCAGAGACACACAATGCACTCACACAAAGCTGGGCACACACACACACACACACACACACACACACACACACACACACACACACACACACACACACACACACACACACATACTCTTCCACACATGTACTCTGTGTCAGACTACTCTGTGCTAAAAGGCTGCTGAGAGGAAGAGCTCAAAGAAAAACGAATGACTTAAAAAAAGACCTTTTCCTCTTGACCAACGTCAAGCAAAAGTGAAAGGAAATAAAGGTTTTCACTTGAAAGAGAACAGCAGGAGAGGAGCTGACTGAGACTCTGTTTGAGCAGCATGTGTGTGTCGGAGAGGTCTGCTTATTTTGGCTCCAGTGTTAAGTTTTGTCATGTATGACAGGGTTTCCTCAGTATATGAATTGTTAACATATCTGCCAAAGTATGTGTGTGTGTGTGTGTGTGTGTGTGTGTGTGTGTGTGTGTGTGTGTGTGTGTGTGTGTGTGTGTGTGTGTATGTGTGTGAGAGAGAGAGAGTGATATGAGGGACTCGTGCAGTCAGTCCCTGAAGCTCCTGTCAATGCAGCGGCTGATGGGAAATCATTACGGATCCTGGCAAATGGCCAGTTCGTGGTTACCAGGACAACCGCACTGGCTCCATCCATCTTGGCAGTGATGCTGTTTGAGAAACGGCCTGCTTTTTAAACCCTCACTCTCAGTAATGGCTTATTTGATTGGTGCCGTGCATAAATGAATAAGAATAGGTCAAGACTGTGATTTAGGTAGAATCCATAGCAGCTTCAGCGCTCACATATCTTTCTTTCTAATCATCAGTATGGAGCCAGAATCAGCTCCACCATTGTCTGGTTATTATGGAAGTCTTCAACTCTGACATTAGGAGGAAGAGGTTGTTTATTCAAACACTTGAAAATTGATTTTTCAGAAGAAACAACACATAATGAGACATGAAAATGATTTAAACAAGAAAGTATAGCATTGAAACAACAATAGAATAGAAATTGATTGTCAACAGATGTTTCCATGTTGTAATGTTGACATTTTGGCCCATTCTGTACACACAACAAAGGCTAATTTCTCTGTTGTTCGTACTGAGGTTTATTACGTTTATGTTTTCACTGTTAAAGGTTTTTTTGGGGTCGTTTTTTACCCTCAGCTGAATCGGGGGTATGAATGAAGTTGACTTGACACAGCTGTTAGGACTCAGTATCAGAAGTAATTCCGCTTGAGTTTATGTGCATGTATGCACGGAGATCAAACATTTGAAAATATACACACCTGTATGATGTAATTCAATGCAATACAGCAGCGCTGCAGTTAATTTTTTTTTCTATTCATGGTGTGTTCTTTGAGGCTGCACTTTTGTTGTATTTGATTCCATCATATTAAAAATACTAAAACTTTGTCCACAGTATTTTTACTGTAAGTCAGTATACGTAGAGGTTAAATTATTAATTGCATTAAACGCACAGGTAGTATATGTATATGTATATGTGCTATCTGTGTAAATTTGACATGTGTTTCTGCGATCTTCTTATAATTTAGCTGGATATGTTTACAGTTCTGGCCAGTTTGAAGTCATCTCCCATGTTTCCACTGATACGCAAACAAACTTCAATGGACAAAATATGCTGTCTTTCATAAAAAAAATGGTTCCTACGCACATAGAATCATCCACAATCTACACAGTATGCTCTTTAACCGAAATAACACTACAGGGATTAAATATAGAGTACTAATAACTATTTCCTTTTTCTCTCTTCCTTCAATTATCAAGTCTGTCCTTACAGCGGGTGGTGAGCTATGATAAAAATATTTCAACTCACTGTTTTCACCTCTGCCTTGCAGTAAACCAATTAATGCTGTGTGGTCAGCATACTGTAGGCTCACATGCCCTTTATTTCTGTCATAAAGCAGTTTTAAGTTCAAACCTTTTCACATTGACTTTGCAATAAGGCGAAGATCTGTGAAAGGGGAATTTAAAGTTGTTGTATTTTTTTTCTGAATATATTTGCTTTGTGGTGGGCCTCAAATAACATGTGACATGTGACCTCTGTGTGTGTTTGTGTGTGTGTGTGTGTGTGTGTGTGTGTGTGTGTGTGTGTGTGTGTGTATGTGTTAGTTGTCTCTGTCAGACTATCAGACTAATGCATTCTTTCATGGCTGTGACTCCAGCTCCTCTGATCCTGTGCTGTGAAAAGCTAAAGCCTCGCTTTTATCTCTCCGTTCCATTTACACTTGTCAGTACAATGCGTGTGTGTACGTATGTGTGTGTCCTTGTACATCTACGTGTGTGTGTATGTACCATAGAACAACACACAGAACAACCTCATGGTTTCATATAAGTCTAGAAGATTTGCAGTTTTAAAAATTAATTTTGTTTTTTACACTCACTTTATCAAATCATCTGTCATTTTTAAGTTGTTGCTGTATTTCACTTAAGCTGATATTCTTAATGATCAAAACATCCTGCTTTGCTGACTCTGGTTGTTCCTAAACCAATGAGGATTTCAGTCAGGATTTAAAGTGCAGCTACTATTATAAATCATATTTCTATATTTATCATAGTTGTTAATGTTATTATTGTGGTACTCTGAGTCTCTCTCCTTCAACCGGTGAAGGCAGATGGGTGCCCACCATGAACCAAAGGTCTGTTCTTGTTCAAGGGAAGGTTTTCATTGCCTCTGTTGCTCATGGGGGAATTGTTGCGTCCTTGTAAATCAGTGTGGCCTAGACCTACTTGTCCTGAGATAACTTCAGTTAAGGTTTGACACTACAAATATAATTAGACTGAAGAAACGTCTCATCTTGTCTTCTTGAGCCTCTGATTGTTACCATAAAACCCTCTGCTAGGAAATATTATTCAAGTTAGTTCAAGGTTTCCTAAAAGTACACCGGATCATATTAAACATTTGTTTCCTCCAGATTTGTTTATTGCTATTCCATGTTTCATGATTTGGCGATTTCAAATGTCAACTCATCTTGAATGCAAATTGACTAATATCAAATGTGTAATGTGAAGTGAGGCATTTCACCTCAGTTCTTGCTTCCCTTCTTATTGCTCGCACCCGTGGGCTCGCACACTCCATAGACGTGAGCAGTACTTAGAATAATGCTAGATTGCTGTTTGCAGATCACTCCGTCAGCCAGCGACACAAAGCAACCGACAGCAGATCCATGCTGCACAAGCTAACAGTAGCTAACATTAGCAGTCAGTGTTTCCTCGAGGATTTTTATCAGCACAGAGGAAAGGGTTTTGTTGTAACACCGCAACACAAAGTCCACACATGCTGTGTCTCTGCTACACACACTGCAACAGCCAGAAACCTGCTGACCCTCAGCCAGCCTAAACCCAGCAATGGGGTCTGATCCAGGACCGCCCAGAGTCCAACTCCCTGCCGCTGCTGTTACACAGGACAGCCGTCAACCTTAGGTCCAGAATGTATAACGGAAGAACAGCATTTGGACTCTGCTGGTTCATTTGTTGCAATGGCGGACTCCATTTATAGTCAAGGACACTATGTTCAAACCAATTCGCTTGTTGAAAATCATTACTGCAGTACATTTGGGTCCTGAACATGGTAACTATTAAACTAAAAATGCCATAGGCTAACTTGCTGTTGTCTTGCCTTAGAGTTAATTAAAGTAAATCTAATTATTTTAGTTTGTTTTTCTTAGTTATCACTTTTTACCGTAGATGAGCTGAAGAGAGGCAAGGGACTCAGGAGCGTGCAAAACATCACATCATTTGGAGTTTCACAGAATATCCATCCAGGATCCTTTAAATAGAAGTCAGTCCACATGCTGTCATGGGCAACCGAGAAAGGGGACGGTCTCTCTTTTCAGTTATGTAACACCCTGTTCACATCGATTAATAAGCTTACATGTAAAAACGTTACACACACGACATCCTTTATTGACAGTTTTCAGTATTATTTAACCCCCTGTACAACACCAACACGTCTCACAGCGATTGGTAGGCTCAAAACTATTTATCGAAGTGCTTACACTGTACCTTATTATCAGTGACCCTTTAAAAAATATGTATTTGTGCAGACTTTTAATTTTGTTGCCTTGCTACTCCTGTTTCTGTTGTTTTTTTTATTGTTGTTTTTCTTTGCTTTTACTGAGCTTTTTAATCGTTCTGTCTATTTATTGAATAGTTTATAAATTACGATATTATACATATTCAAACATATTGTTTCTCAGTTTGTTAGTGGGTGTGTGCTGCTCAGGTTTCAGTGACTAATGCTGCTAAGTTTTTTATGTTAATCCTGTTCTGGGAGCAGCCAAGAGGAAAAGCCTCCAGTGACTGCTTCACATGGTTCCTGCTCTCACATTATTTCTTCCCTCAAACCATAGACACACAGGACACACAGTCCTTCACAGATGTAGTAATATTTTGTTTAAAGTGTTTTTTTTTTCAATCAAATAGCCTCAGAGAAAGGGCTAGAAACACATCTACTCTTTCTCCCTCATTGAGCATCTTTTCTTGCCCTGTCCACCACTGCTCGTGCTTGAGCTAGCTTCTAGCACAAAAGAGAAGTGCAAATTCCACCCATCAAGATGACTTAACATATTGAAAGAATCAGCTATAGAACTACATGTTTGAGCCAGCTTCAGACAGGAGGCAGGGTAGGGCAGGGCTTTTTTGGTGGATCACCGTCTCGCGGTATGATAGGTGCACTTGCGGTTCTCCGCAGGTGGATGGACGGACACAGAGCACGTGCTGCTTGCGCATAGAGTTAATGTTAGTGATCTGCAACTGAATTATAGTTTTGGCGTCCTGAACTCAGATGAGGGGTCTGTTGTTGCTGAAATCGGAGACTATCAGACGCGTCACAATGGTAAATGAAGCTAGCAATTTTTATTAGTTTCTGTGGTTTGTTAGCTTGTTAGCTTGTAAATGTCAATGACTGACAATGATGATGGCAGTGTGTTTCGTCTCTGTAACAAATATTTCTGACAGTGCACTCTGCAGTTTAGGTTTCAGGTTTCTTTGCTCAGATCACTATAGTCAATGATGGACGTAAACATAAGAAAAATACATTTTAGAGTGGATGGGAACTGAGATATTTTACCCCGAAAAGTTTAGATTTTTGTTTTTTTACTCATTTTTACTACCTGTCCAAGTGGTGTGTAGTGTATGTGAAATACTGCATTTAAACTGAGTAAACTTTACACCTTTCTGAATATGCTGATTCAGATTTCGGTAGTTGTCTCATTTCATCACATTATGTAAACATCTGTTTAGACTGAACAAGTTGGACAAGTAACCAGGAGCTGAACTATGATAGGATCTCAGTTTAACCTTGATTGTGCACTGTGCACTGCATTTGTTCTCTACTGCCAAGAGCAGCACACACCAAAAAGACAAAAGGGGAGAGGCTTTGAATCCTTGTCGCAGTGCATGGAGAGGGTGAATGTTACCTTCAGTAACACGGGTAACACAACCCCTGTATCCTGCTGGCTGCTGCAGATTATATATGTACTGAGGTAGCCACATTTGTACTTTGTGGCTGTTCTTTATTTGTCAGGACTACCTGTGCAGCATACTATCCTCAACTTGTATCTATATTTCCTATAGTGTATATTAACAAAAGGATTGTAGCAATCCTCCTGCTTCACAGACCTGACAAAACAAAAAGAACAAAGAAAGTAGGCAAAAATAGACCCAGCATGTAAAGATAGTATAATGATAAGAGACAGCAGACATTGGCACACCGGCTGGAATGGCTGCAGATTGTCTCTGGCAGTCGCAACAGAGCTGGACAGCGACATAATTGCACCAGGAGGACTTTAGGGGGTTACAGGCTATATTCTGGTGCTATCTAAGCATCAGTGTGGATTTGACAGCCACTGTAAACACATGAAAATGAATTGGGTGGGGAAAAATGTCCACATAAAACAATATTCAACTAAAGCAAAATGTGATCTTAGCCTCTATCTAAAGTCATGGACACAGGGATTTATCTAATACACTTTTCCACAAAATTTGTGTTATTAAAATTAATAACCTCAAAGATTTTTAATTTAAATGAAAGACTGTTTTGTCATTATCTATCACCGATTGAGCCTATAACCCACTGATGAACGCCCTTGAATTTGCAATATTACAAACTGCAATGTGTCTGTTGTGACATTCCCTGGAAAATCCCAAGCAGCGTACAGTTAGTGGCGCCTTTTGCATCACCCATCAGTCGCTGATCCGCAAGAGAGGATAGGCTGAGCTAACGCAGCAGGCTCACTCAGATACGCTCTCAGACTCGCTTATGTGTGAAGTGGCGTGTAAAGTTTCTTCCAATCTCTGCTAGGACTATGAGTATACGGTTACTATGGCTGAACAAAGAAAGAGAAGAGCAAGCAGAGATCGAGAGAGATACAAGTGTAGCCCTGAAGCATCATGAATGCATTATGATTCACCATGAATGGACTCATAATGCACTATGTAGTCTTTTTTTTTAATTAAAAAAACAAAACACTGCACATGTATGGCTTTAATTTCTTTTTTAAAGTGTTTGGATGATGATGGAGTTGTGTACCCTGTAAATCCAGATGCACCTCTTGCAAATTTCCCTTTGCTCTGCAGCTGCCTCTGGAAATGCATCGTTGGAGCTCATTAACTATGTCAGAAAATCCCAACTCGCCCACCCATAGTGAGTTATGGGTGGGTGAGTTGGGATTTTCTGACATAGTAACCAATGACCACAGTGCCGTGTCGATAAAAAAAGCAGAAGCATTAGTATGTATTTTATATTTGTCTGACTTGTGTGTGTGTGATCAAATGAAATATCGACATCCCATTCATCACATCCCGGGGGTGTCATTATTATTCAAAATCTTTTTATTTAAATTTCAAAAAAACAAACCCACATATGAACATGAAACGACACAGCACATCAAACTGATCCAAGTAAATGTAATAAATAAAAACATATGCTGAAATAAAATAATAAAACATTTATTTATTGACTTATTTATATTTCACATATATTTATCTATATCTGACAGTGAGACTTCCACAGGGGCTACACCAAATATTGCTATTGCTGGGTCTGGTAGTATTTCTTATTACAGATATATGAAAAAGTCTCAAAGATAGCAGTCCAGAATAAAACGGGCAGGTTCAAAACATGATAAAGGGTGGCCTCATCTTGACCGCAACATGAGCAGGTCCCGTCTGTTCCAGATTATTTTAGCAAGTTTGCTCTTTGAGAAGTGTAGCCTGTGGATTATCTTAAATTGTAATCATCCATGTCTGACACCGACATCGAGTGGATACGTTCAATTGTAAACCGATTCTGTTGGTATCAAGGTGAGGGAAGAAGTAGAAGATTGACTAGAGAGTTGAACAAAATGGAGTGAAAAACAGAAGTGAGGAGCCTGGATCGAGAGTAGTTAAAGTGAGTGTGTAAGTGCAGAAATACACTGTGATTGTGTGGGCGCAGAGCAGGAGCAAGAAATACAGAGATGGAGTGTGATACAGGGAGAAATTGGAAAGGGAACGATGGCAAAACTGGAAGAGAGAGAGCAGATATCAAGAAAAGTGAAGCGATGGAGGAGAGCGACATGGGGGAAATGGGGAGAGCATGTTGGTGTTTAATGGAGGGTGAAGAAAGGTGAAAGGCACAAAGAGAGACCATAGAGGAATAGAGCTCTGGAGGCTATGAGTACTCTTTGTTCACACACACATTCACACCTACTGTAGCACTGTAAAAATGCAACACCAGACCCAGAGTGAGGCGCGCCAAAAAAAATATATAGGTTGTTTTTTCTCATTTAGATTAGATTCAATCAGGCATCTCGTTTAAAAAACATCTGCTGTTTAATGTGACATTGTTACGAAAGAAACACAGGCACTTTAAATCAAACGGACAGCTCAATAACAGGATGGGAGTAATAAGTATTGGAGGGAACCACAGACATCACAACTGGATGGGTCCAGATTGAATTGTTTCATTTCAGCCAGCACACCAAGCTGCAGGGTAACTGGTTCCAGGTAGATGGAGCACAAAATCTTAAAGCAAATCAGTGCTAATGGAGAAACCTGGAGCACCAATAAGACCTGAGAGACTGTCTGATGAAGTCTCCATGGTAGTAACACAAGAACTTCTCATAGTTAAACGACCAAATATATTGTTTGTCCATACCGTCTAGCAGGAATTACTTCACATTAGTTGCTGGTATAGTATGTTTTAAACCCAATGTGTGCAGGAAGAGGCTTGGTCAGATAGAAAATCGTCCTGCAAAACTCACGTTGAACACCTTGCTCACACCAAAAAGTATTTTAGTGTCACTCAATTTACTCAAGACATCCTTCACACTGACCACTGTGCAGTGGCAAATTAAGGCGGTCATGGGCCCCTAGGCTACTGTTTGTTTGGCCCCGACCATTATTAATCATGCTTTATCAGAAAAGAAAACTTTTACATAGCACACACACACACACACACGCACACACACACATACACACACACACACACACACACACGCACACACGTTGACAGCCTTTACTGTAAATAACGCTCTTACAGAAAAAGTCCTCACAGAGCATCTGCTAAATGAAAACCGGTTTTAGATGTCTCAACCAACAAGCAGGCCAACATACGTACTGAGAAATCATTACAACGTCCTGACTGACACACAAATCAGACCGCTGTGCAATATAATAATAACAAATAAAATTACAATAAACAGAGCAGCAGCAACAGCACACAATACCAGCAAAATCATATTTGTACCCATTTTCTTTCCTTGCTTTTCTGACAGAGAAGTCTTTAATGAGGATCTCAGTCTGTGTGTTTAACTAGTCCCAGTTTGGAAAAAGAATGCTCCCTGCTGGTGTTGATTACAAGCAAAGTCATGAATAGTCTGAGGGCAATATCAACATTTGGAAACACTGACTGTAGTTTCCTTCCGAATCCAAGAGGAAGCGGGATCGGTGGTCTCTTGTGCGTTCTCCACAGCAACGGGCGAGGCTATCACGGCGGAGTCCATGGGCATGGTGGCTGGGGCATCTAGCTAATTACCAGGATGTTTATGGGACAACACACCGGTGTTTCGAGTACTTGAAGTGTCACCCCCTCTGTCTCAGACTCTGAGTGAGAGTGGGAGGCACTGTCGTGGTCAATTTGGCCGCTTTCTTTGTCCTGGCCAAAGCTAGCTGTAGCTACAGCTTTAGTTGCGGTATCAACTGTGCTGACATTAATTTTAGCCTTTAGACCACTTTCATTAACAGATGAAGAGTCCGCAACCTTGAAAATCCTGTAAATTTAGGAGTTTTCTTTAGAAGATCTTGGTCCTGCTGTTCTTTCAGTGACGTATCATTTGACAATATTATGGCAGCTGATTGGATAAATGTGTCCATATCATCCAATCTTTTTTTTTAATGTTTCTTTAACAAATAGGAGGTGCAGTAACTTAAAAAAACAAAGAAATAAAAACAGTCTGGCCAATCCAGGGCTCCTGCACACGTGGGGCCCCTAGGCTGCAGTCTAGGCCAGCCTGTGCATTAATCCGCTAGTGCCACTGTGAGTCACATGGAAACACCTGTGTTTTCAGTTATAAGCCCATGGTTTCTAAGTTGCCAAGATATTTAAACTCTTAAGTCGAATTTAAAAGTTCTTCATACCACCTCTGAACTGAGTTTCCACCTTTCTACTGACATGTACTAAAAAACAATGAGCAGGTCGTGTGAGGAGTGAATAACATTTGAAAAGAAAAACTGGGAACGCATTAGAATAGCTTTTAAAAGCCTAACCAACTGCGAAAAAATGTGGCATCGCACTTACTCACATTAAAGTCCTTGGAAAGCTCACTGCTGCTCTCAATTTTCTATAACCACCTCAAACTACACGACTGTGTTGTTCATTTCTTCCCAGCTAAAATGAAAAGACTGTGGAAGAGTGTGCCTGCGAATACATGATGAGCAGTTGACAAATCTGACGGCAGATGGGCACAGAATTGTCTAACTAGCGCAACAGTGCCCGCCTGATCTTTGTATTACTCAACCCATCATGTAGAAGATGATTTTTCCAATCAGAGTGCATTTGCCATATAAACCACAGAAGTGAATCCCATACTGACAGCCTGTTTTTGTGAATCAGAGGACAAGTGGTGCACAACCGTCTGTGAATAATACAAGACAAATTTGGTTCATTAAAACTTTTATTTTCATAGTTTTGGCCATTGTTTTAGTTGGTTTTGATAACATTGTACTCCCAAAAGTAAATATCGAGAGCTGGGAACATGGCAGCAGCGCTGCAGGGATGTCTGACGGAGCAAGAAACAAGTGGTCAGACGATTATACAGTCACAATCAATGAACAAAAATAAACATTGTTCATGCTCATCAGTGGAAGGTACAGTCATGCAAAACCATAAAGTCGGTCTGTAAACTGTGAAGAATGATAAACAGTGAGTTGGGTAATACTTTATTTGCTCTTTGGTCCTATGTTCCCCGGTCGCATAAGCCTCGCTGATTTAATTCGTTAGAGGTCAAGGTTAGGGTCAGGGTTAGGGGGTAGTGTTAGAGTCTACATAGGCCTTTTTGCCGGGAAATTCGGCACTGATTGTGGAAAAAATAACAGACCGGGGAACATAGGGCGCTTTCTGTGACAAGCGGGGAGCATCGGACCTTTTTTTAAAATAAGGGTCCAATGTTCCCCGGTCACATACAAAGCAGGGAACATAGGTAGGCTCCTTTTCTAAACAGTGGGTAAGTTCAGGTAAAAAGGGTTCCTATTTTCTTTAATAGTTCAGTTAAACTAATGTGTCAATTCCACTGGGTCTTTATGAGAAAAAACAAGTCTAAGAGTGTACAGCCATACTAACATGCAGATAAAGTTGTATAATGAACCAGGTTAGTTTATGGTGTTAGCATGCTTACATCTGCTAAAAAGCACTAAAGACAAGGTTTAGCTGAGGCAGATGGGAGTGATCTGCCAGTAGCTGACATAATAAATATACATAATGAATGCCTGACTCTGAACAAACTTTCATTGCAATCCATCCAATAGTTGTTGAGATATTTCAGACCAAAGTAGAAGACCAATGAGCTGACACAGTGACACAACCAACCCTAGAGCCGAGCTGCTAGTATCCAAAATGATGGTGTTGAATAGGTAGATCTAAGGGGTAGTTTCTACACCGTAAAAAAAATCTGTACAAAAAATACTGTGAAATAACAGTAAATGACCATATTAAATTACAGTATATATACATTTATATACCTATATACAGTTGTTTTACTGTTTTTTTTACAGTTCGTGTTTTTACAGTGTAGGATCCAATGTTCAAGCGCAAAGTACCATAAACTTACTGAAAGTTCTAAACAAAATCACTCATCATTATCATCACTAAAGATTTAAAACGTCAACGATTATCCAACTGCTCATTTTTCCTGTGCTCATTTCCCAGATCTCGGTAATTATCTTGGTGATTACAATGTTATCATTATCGAATTTCTCTTTAATGCAAACACATCCATCTTTGTTACTGAAGATCATCATTTTCAATCACCTCTTACAGCGTCTGTTTTGGGTCTTCCCTCAGGTGCTGCTCTCTGGACTGATTGGCGTGGTGTCATGGAAGAGGCCGCTCTCTCTTGTGGTAAGTGTCCTCTGAACGCCCACACTCTGCTGCTGATCTGACAACTCTGAACAAAGCAATAACACCCAAGAGAGGGAGATGTGACACTGTACGAGACGCATACTTACATACTGAAACAGACGCTGTGTTTCTTTCCTGTTTAATCACCGCATGTAGATTAGTATACACACTACATGAGAATACAAATGATCACAAAGCATAAGACATCATTAACTGCTTTATTTGAGTACATGAGATGTTGTAGCTATAGCTAACAATAACTGAAACTATAACTAGACGTCAAGCTGTCATCTCAGTTTATTCACGCAGTGCTGACCTTGTTGCTGGTCACACTTATTGTTTAGCAGCCCTATAACCCTCACTTTTGGGCATGTTCAGGTTGTGTTAAAATCCCTGGATCACAGCTCCAGTGTTATAAGTTTTCACAACCACTGGACTAGAAACTATAGGAGCAGAGTAGGTTAAAAAGTCTGAGCAGTTTTCTTGTCTCTGTCTCACAGATGAAAACTCATTGAACTATGTGACTGAAAAAATATTATAGCGTAAGGTCTCTTCTACCAGCAGACTGAATAAATGTTCTGGTTTAGTTTGGTTTCCTTTTGTTTCCATGTCTTTTCCTTATTATTTTATCCCCATTTAGACATTTATATCATAAATATTTTATGCAATTGTAGTTCAAGCCAAGGTTACATATGTATCAGGTTTCTACTGTATAATTACACTGAAGAATTGTCTAAAGAGCGAATTTAAGTGTGAGCAACAAGACACATTTATTAAACTATATTAACTCTCAACTCTTCTTCAATCACATGCATGCTGTTAGCAAGAATAGTCAATCCGTGGCAAGGATTTGCCCTTTGTCTGCACGTTTTTTTTTTTTTAAAAGATTCATTTTATTTGTGTAAAATTCTTAAAGTCTGTGTAAAACAGTCAAACTACAGAATGTGTTATTAACCACTAAATTTGAATGAATAAAAAAATCACCATGTATGAAAAAATAAGCTGCAGGAAGAGACAATATATTCACTTTTGGCTTCATAAACGCTCCGTTTTTCGACTCGGAAGCTAGTGAAAACTACTTCTGGGTTCTTTACCCTCTTGGTTGTACATCACACCATACAGCAGATTTTAGGCATTTTTTTTGTTTTTTGCTAGAAGACAAAATTGACAAGGAAGGTTTCCCCTCTGGTATGGACAGGGATTTCTGTCTCTGTGGCTCCAGTGCATCATCAAGCTATGATTTCAGGCCCACACTTAAGATCCGTAACCCAAAAAATGTGAAAAACTTCAATGTTCTTACTCCATAATTCCATATTATATGAATTACAGTCTTTTCACACATCAATAGCAATCAATTTCCATCATGTAAAATGAGTTTGGAAACAAATCTCTTTACTCGGACTTTAAGGCAACCAGTCGCAAATAAAATGTGGAATTAACAAATCGCTTAAAACATTGATAAATAATCATATTTATAATGTAGCAGGAATCTCTTTCCTGCTCTAGTTAAGAGAAATTTTGGTGCTTCTGTGAGTCATGTACCAGTAATAAGGAGAATTAGTACCACAATGACAATTTAGATAAAGAAGTTGCATGTAAAGTGACTGCTCTTGTTTTTCTCCCCTTATAAAAAAAAAGAAACAGGAATAAAAAGCTGTGTAACAAATGTTCATATCAAATGCGAATGATAGGCTATTCTGAGTCATACATATTGCTTCAGCTGATGCATTATTCATCAGACATGTCTCCGAAGGTGTCTGTTCAGCTGTTTCTGCACAGCAAACATAGTAGATTTACTCTTAACTAAAAGTTTAAATTGTCAAAAAGTGAGATGTCTGTCCTTTTTTTATTATAACGCAGGTTGAGGTGCTGTATACATTCTGTTAAAGTATCAAAAAGCTCAATCAACTGAGAAATGCAGACAGCCTGTATTCAGAAACTGTGCCTTTAAACAAGCCGTCAGGACTTCTTTAGGGTTGTGATGTCTTAGCTATACTATATATAGGTAGAAAGTGTCTCTACAGGGCTGTTACAGTCATTCCCCGACTGCAGTGACCGTGCAGAGACGCTGAGAGCGCAGATGCAGAAGACCCAGAAATCAGAGCAGACTGGGCTTTATCCGGAGGGGTCTTAAAAAGACAGGAGTGTTGCAGTGAAGACAAATATACTCAGACTGACAGTGCAAGAAAAAAGATGTGTTTCTGAGCATTAAAGCAAGTACACATGTCCTCGTAGAAACCCCAAAATATGTTGTACAAAAACAACCTGTGTGTCCCCTTTATCTAACTTTAAAGACCTCTTAAATTTAAGATAATTTTTAGGTTGTAAGAAATTTCGTAATCACTCTGAAATTTGTTAGGAGTAAAAGTTAATGATTTTTACTTTTGATAAAGAACTAAAAAAAAATTTCAGGGAGTCATTTGTGCCACAATAGAGCCTGGAAGCCTTGAATAGGCTCGTGTGGCGCATGTTGTAACCCGTTACCTACCTGTGTGATAAATTACAAAACATTCTTTTTTCCTCCTCTGAACTACAAAAGACATACAGGTGCGTTATATTTATGAATCTCTGACTACATGTCTTTCCTTTTAAAGATCAGTTTTGGGGTAAAGCTAAACAAGCTCCTGGCCGACTCTACTTCATGCTTGCTTAAAGCCATAAAAAAATCTCATCTCAGTTCTGCTGCTTCACCACATCATGGCTGCACCTCTCCCCTCTCACTGCGTATCACTTGTCTCGCTCCCTTACTTTTATCACCTTGCGTCCCTGCTTCACATATCTGCATCCTCTCCCTTCACATTTCTAGTCCCCCCCCCCCCTCCCTGTCTTTGCCTTTGTGTAATGTCACACCAGAGAAAGAGAGATTTGAATCATTTCTGCTCTTGTGGATCAAAGAAAATATCTCATCATTGGAGGTATGAGTAGAAATTGGTCACACGCTGTGCACTGTAAAATCCTCTAACCTGTCTTTCCTTAAAAAGCGTGCCTAATTTAGTCAGTCTGTGGCCACTGCTTCCTGTCTGTAGAGGAGCCTCGAAGGTTTTTATCTGGTGCGGAGTTTTTTTTTCTGTAGCATGTAATGTTTAGTCCTGACAGTCAAGCTTTTCCATGTGTTACGGGTCCCAAGGATGAGGACCGTGGTGACAAATATGTTACCTGTAGAAGCAGGTGAAGAGCGGAGTAATAAGGACACCATGCGTCTCCGTTTTCCTCCAGAACGTGTCTGATTTAATTTTACACAAAATATTAGCCATATAAGCATACACAAGTTTTCACTACGCAATTCAGCTGGTTCTTAGTTCTCAGTCATTTACACACGATTCCACAATCTCAGTGAAATATGTTCTCTTTAGCTGTTTCAGTTTCTCTAATCATCACATTTATCACATTTCTTCTCCTACACAGTTATGTTCAATAAACAGTATCAGTAAATTCATCACATGTTTGTCCAATTCAGTATTTTACTGGTAGAAATCACTATCCACAGTGTATCATGAAAATCCAGCATGTTGGAATAACCCTTTAATTGCATGTTAGCTACACAAAAGTGCTCATAGTGCTTGTGCTACACTAGCTAATAAACTCAGTCACTTTTAAACATAACTGTAACATTTACATTAACAAAATATATTTCAATAAAAAAGATAGAAAATATAACCCTTTGGTTTTTTTAGAGTGTACAATAGGCACAGACTCTCATTAATGAGCATTTGACCTGAATGAACTCGCCCCGTACTGGCGGGCGCTCGGGAACTTTCTCCCGTTTCTAGTGCATTTTACCTGTAAATAACTTAAGTAAACCGTCTTAAACTCTCTTGTTAACATTAGCATAGATAAAAGGCGACAACACAAACAACATTGTCCGGTTTTCACACCGTTTACCGACCTGTAGAAGCAGGTGAAGAGCGGAGTAATAAGGACACCATGCGTCTCCGTTTTCCTCCAGAACGTGTCTGAGGTAGCAGCGGAAGGTGGGGCTCCTTTACCGTACCCCCCAAACACCTGGAGCAACCGCAAATGTTCCGCCCCACTTCTATTCAAAATAAAATGACCCCTTTCATATGGTTCTCGATATTTAAATAAAATCAATGAAAATAAATACATATATTAATGAAAGTGCCCATGACATGTTATACAAAATAATATTAATGTGGCCATTCCCTCTCAGGGGTGCCACACGCTCCCCGACAACAAAAGTGGCTCCTGACACTTTAACCCAATTTTGACTTCAAGTCACTGTATTCTTACCAAACCTCAGACTGATAATCAAAATTCTCAAGTCAAATCAAAACATAAAACCCTTTGAATAAATGTTATGTTCCCAGGTAAGTAGGTAGTCTTTTATAGCTTATGTGTGTGTCATATGTGCATTATTGCAGCTTTTTCTTTCTAACTACATATGGGATAAAGAAAAGATAGGTACGGAACCTGGACAAATGGTGGACCTTGGAATGAAGGTAAGTATGGCTGTGGATGCCACGGGTCAACAGAAGGCACAAAATAAGTACCTACAGTATTTACAGTGGGCCGTGACTGGTATGTTGGATGACCTAAAGATGAATAGGTGAGCATTTGGCCTGGACACCTCTGTCGAGTGGATCGCCTCAGTGGGTTTGGTGGGCTAGACTGAGAGTCTGTTCTCTGCTCCTCACTACACCTGTGTTGAGGGGACTCGGGCTCGGCATCTGACTGAGGTAGGTTAAGGGCCGCTGGACTATCACTGCTCTCTAAGTCATCTTGGTAAGTCTCAACTTCATCCCTCAGTTCCCACTCATCTCGACCTGCCTCCTCCAGCAACACTACATCATCCACTAGTAGTGCGGGAACAGTCTCGTGTGCCACCTGACCCTCTCTTCCTAATTGACATCCCTCATGGATCCCAGCCATATCTGGCAGGCCCTCAACAATGTCTGTGGTCTCCATTACAGGCATCCTTCGCCCAGGCTCTTCATGACCCCTCAAACCCTGAACAGATTTTTCAGACTGAACCTGTGTCTGCCTCACTGGTTCCCTTCCGTTCTGGCTAACAGCTGGCTTCTTAGGAGCAACTGCTGTTGTGGGTTCAGCCCAGGTTGGTGGTATTCTCAACCAATAGCCACTACCTGAATCATCATCTGAATCAGAGGTCTCAGAATTTCCTGTCTGTTCGTCACGGTTCTTAACCCTCACTCGATTATTTGCCTGTCTATGCGTTGGTTTTGAGGTTGGCTTATTTGGTTGTTGTGGGAACTCCACTGGCAAATCATTGACCAACAGGAGCAAGTTTCGGTGTAAGGTTCTAGTCCTTCCCTGACCGTTACCCTCTGGGTGGACGATATACACTGGGTTATCTGAAACCTGTTCCCTGACCACATATATCCTATTCTCCCAGTAGGAGCGTAATTTGCCAGGTCCACCCCGCTCTCCTAGGTTCCTAACCAACACCCTATCCCCTGGCTTCAGTACTACTCCCCTCACCTTCTGATCATAGTACGACTTTCCCTTAGCACTAGCTGAGACGCTATTTTTGTTAGCAACTTGATAGGCCTCTGTCATTCTTTTACGCCATTTTTCAGCATATCCCTTGTGCGACACAGGGTCAGCCTGCTCAGCTAAACCAAACAAGAGATCCACCGGAAGACGGGGGTGACAACCGAAAAGTAAGAAGTGTGGCGAGTAACCGGTAGACTCGTGACGAGTACAGTTATATGCATGTATAACTTGCGGAAGATGATCTTTCCATGTTTCTTTTTCTTTGTCTGTCAGGGTACGCAACATCTGTAGCAAAGTACGGTTAAAGCGTTCTGCGGGATTTCCCTGGGGGTGGTATGGGGACGTTCGCGAATGACCAACCCCTGAAAGCTGCCCGAGAGTCCGGAAGAGCTCGTTCTCGAATTCTCGTCCCTGATCGTGATGGAGCTTGTTGGGGAACCCGAAGCGAGGTATGAAATCGTTATAGATCCGCTCAGCTGCTGTACGACCCGATTTGTTCTTGGTCGGATAGGCTTGAGCAAACCGCGTAAAGTGGTCGACCATAACCAAAATGTATTCGTACCCCCCTTTGCTTTTCTCGAGATGCAGGTAGTCGATACAAACAAGTTCTAGTGGTGAGTTGGACGTCAAACTACTCATGGGTGCACGCACATGAACTGTTGGTTTTTTTTGTTTAATGCAACAGCATTTCTTTGTTACGTAGTCCTCAATACACCTCTTCATGTGAGGCCAATAGAACCTCTCTCTCGCGAGGTGAAGTACTCTCTCGGTACCCACATGGCCCATGTGGTCATGGAGATGTTTTAAGACCATGGACTGGTAAAGGAGAGGTAAGACTAGTTGTTTCCTTTCCGGTGTTCGCCGGTACAAGATCCCATTCTCTAGGTGTAATCGATCCCACTCGCGGAGGAGTTTACAAGCGGATCCTCTCAACGACCTCCTGATACTTTCAGTGAGTCGGACATTAGACTCTTTAAGTCTGATGATTTCCTTAATTGTGGGGTCATGCCTTTGCGCCTCTATCAGATCATCAGGTTTGATTTCCTGGAGGGGTGCACAAGGCTGCAACACAACATCCTGAGAGGAAGCCAAAAGGACAGCCAGCCAAGCAACCTCTTTCTGCTGGGCTACTCGTGTTCCCTCCCAAGCCGCGCTTACCACCTCCTGTGATAGCTCTTCTGTGCACCCTGACGTGAAGTTGTGCATGTCAAGAGGAACACGGGACAGTGTATCTGCATCTATGTTAGTTTTTCCTGGTCTGTACTTAATGTTAAATCGAAAATCCGATAGTTCCCCAACCCAACGATGACTGACTGCGTTGAGTTTAGCTGTGCTCATGATGTATGTAAGTGGGTTGTTGTCAGTGTAAATTGTGAAATGTGGTGCATAGAAAAGATAGTCTCTAAACTTTTCACACACTGCCCACTTAAGAGCCAGGAACTCTAACTTGCCACTGTGCAGGTGGTAGTTCCGTTCAGCAGGCGACAAAGTCCGTGATCCATAACCAATAGCCCGCAACTTCCCGTCCTGTTGTTGGTAGAGAACCGCGCCAAGTCCCTGCTCAGATGCATCAGTGTGCAAGACAAACGGCTGGTCAAAGTCTGGATATGCTAGAACTGGAGGATGGGTTAGCATGTCGACCAGTTGCTCAAGTATCCTCTGATGTTCAAGAGTCCAGACTATGGGCGCCCGAGATGGCATTTGGGGCCCTTTAGTCCTTCCCTGACGACCATGAGTGAACGGCTCTGAAGCCTTGCCCTGAAGTAACTCATACAGTGGCTGGGCTATTCTTGAAAAGTTCTGAATGTACGAACGATAGTAACTAAGGAAGCCAAGGACACGCCTCAGATCACCTACAGTCTGTGGTGCTTTGGCCTTCAAAGCAAAGACAGCCTCGAGATCTTTTGGGTCAACCCTGACGCCCTCAGCACTAACCAGGCGCCCCACATAACGAACTTCAGCTTTAAATAGCTCACACTTCTCAGGCCGAAGCTTCACACCATGAACTTGTAAGGCCTGAAGCACCTTGCGTACCACCTCGACATGAGCCTCAAAAGCTTCTGAGTAGCAAAGGATGTCATCAAGGTACGGAATGCAACAGTCATCCCTCAGAGAACACAGTATTTCTTCCATACTTCTCTGGAAGGCGGCGGGTGCGTTAGTGAGACCGAACGGGATCCTCACCCATTCGTATAGGCCCCAGGGTGTGGTGAAGGCGGTGAGATGGCGACAGCCTTCATCCACAAACCCTTGGTGGTAGGCCTTACCTTGGTCAAGGATACTGAACCAAGAGTATCCACCTAAGGTATCGAGCAGATCTCGTATCCGAGGTAGTGGGTGTCGGTCCGGCACTGTTTTCTGGTTCAATAGACGATAGTCTATGCAGAGGCGGAGTGAACCGTCTTTCTTCCGCACGCACACAATGGGAGCAGCATAAGAGGACTTGGATTTTACTATCCATCCTTTCACCAGGAGGTCTTGAACATATTCTTTAACCTCACGCAGCAGTGGCTTTGGTATGGAAGTGTATGCTCTCTGCACTGGTATATCATCTTTTAAATTTATCACCATTTTCAAATCGGGATTACAACCAATGTCATTTCCGTCCCTCGCGAAAGCCCTGCACTCATCAAACAACATTTTCTTGACAATCTCTTGTTGTTTCTCCTCCAAATGATCAAGGTTCACCGGCGGATGCCACGAAGGTGGTGGAGGTTCAGCTGGTTCGACTGTCACCTCGCGAACTGTTACGGTAGGTTGAGGTTCGTTTGAGGCTTCAGCCTCCACGATACGTTCAACCGGCTGTAAGGTGCCTAAGGCAGTCTTTCTTGTCACGGTGATGTCATGTTTAGTGCTGTTACTTAGAGCGATAGTGACGTGGGGCTTAGCTTGATTTTGTATCTGAACTAACCCTGTCAAGACATCTAGCTGCTCTAGGGCCTGGCTGCCCTCATCAGCCTCAAACAACACCAGGCAATCGGACGGGTTCATGGTTGTTGGAACCCGGCACCTTACCCAGGTCACCTGTCCAGCAGGGATAACCACGTCCCTTTCACCTGTTCTTAAGCGCCCTTGTGTCATGTTTGGCTCTACCGTCTGGATGAAGTTTACGATCACTTCTGCTTTCTCAGGGGGAAGATGAATGGCGTTACAAAGCAAGGTGACAAGAGTAGGTATCAACCGTTCTGGTTGACCCTCAATGATCTGTTCCAGAACATTGAAACCAATCAATGGTTTGTCCATAGGCAAAGTGCTGACGAGGACCGGGGTACTGATGGAGAGTTTGGGGTCCTCACCCCCAGGTAAGTTGATCATGATGGGTATCCAGCCGTCAAATGGTATGGTTTCCCCATTAACCGCGCACACTTTCAACTCGTCCATTTCCCCTGTGATCTCTGACAGAGGTTGCATGACTAAGTCGGGTAAGTATTTGTCTTTCCAATGTCGACTTACGATACTAACTTGAGCACCTGTGTCAAGTAATGCTTTCACTGCTAAGCCGTTTAAATTACATTGTATGAGGGCTTTCTTTCCGATTAGCTTAGCGACTGCTCCACGTTTAGTGTGGAGTGACATAACACGGGAATCGCCTTGCTGCTGGTTAGCTACTGCTGGTGTTACTGAAAAGGGGGAACCTGATTTGCTGTTGTTATGGCTAGGTTGGGTCATTACCTCCCTTACGTACTCACTCTGGGGCTCTTTTTCTGACCCGGTCACTGATTGCCCCGCTGCAGAGACCGGTCCGCGTTTCCCTGATTATTAGTTTTTTTTAAGCAGCCAACAGCCCTGTGACCTTCTTCCCCACAGATGAAACAATGGCAACAATCTGAGCGGTTTTGTTCAACACAATTTGGACAACCATAAGCTTTGTATCTTCTGTTTCCTGCCCTGTTTTGTGAATATGGGTTCACTGGATCTAGTGGCCCCAGAAAAGTCTGCTGTCTCATGGCTTCCACCAGACCAGCGAGCTCATTAACTTTAGCTGTGAGTTCTTTAATTGGGTCAGTCTTTGTTGGGTGAACTGGTCTATCTTGCTTACTGCACTCCTGGACGTTGCTACGTTCTGACTGAGCACTGTGTGCGCTAGTTGTGTTCTGTCTACGTGACGAACCTATTCTCTTTTGTCTCTCACTTTCCTCGCTAGTGATTTTCACTATGTGGCGTAAGATTGTCTCATCAGCCACCTCCCCACTTGACAATAGAGGTTTTAACTCTCGTCGAATGTCACTGTGCTTATACCCTAGCCCCTGGTAGACTGAGTGTAAGAAAACATCCTGAACAGTAGCTGGACTGTATTTTATGCCTGTATCTGACAGTTTGGATGTGAAGAGGACCCTCTGCTTCAATCCTATCACCCGGTAAAGGAACTGCTGCGGTGTCTCACTCTCGTCTTGTCTAGCACACATTAGCTCTTGAAATAACTCGGTGCTATTTTTCTCTCTCAGGTGTGCCTGGAGGAACCCCTTTAGTTCTATTAAGGAGAGATCCTCTTTATTGATTAGCATATCTTTAAAATTTCCAGGCTTAATTATTCTAAGAACACCACGACCTATTTCTGCGTCAGGGAAGCCTTCTCTAATCCCCTCATCCATCTGTTTGCAAATATTGTTGTAGCTAATGTCTGATGAATGATCCCCAACTTGACCCCCTTGCACTTTAAACTCTCTTCTCTGGAGATAAGAGAGATCTCTCAGAGAGATTGTCCCCTCACGGGTGGGCTGGGCCCTTGGCTGCCCATGTGGACTGGGTCGAAATGGGTCACTTTGGGTTTGGTTAGGTTGGACTGTTAACTCTGTAGGGTGTTGTGGTGACTGCTCAGTAGGCACTATCATACTCTGCCTAAGTATCTTACCAAGCTCCTCATAGCTACTTAACATATCCTGTAGCTCAGTTTTAGTGATATCAGAGACAGTTTTGGTTGATGTTCTCACAGAGCTAACTGTGGAAGCATCACTGGACTTGCTATCAGGAATAGAGCTAGCTGGGCCAGTCTGGCTAGCCGCGCCTACAACTTGTGGCTGGTTAACCACGCTAGCTGTAGTGGTCACAGGAACAATTTGTATAGGGCCAGTATCCATGTCAACTGAAGAGTGAGTTGTTTGCACTGTTGGTGTAACTGTCTGTGTAGTATATGAATCTACAGCCTCACTATCATCACTTGTATGTTGTGCTTGTCTATTCTTAATCACCTCATCAATGTAGTCCTTTAACATTAACAAGTTCACCATCCCACCATCCTCTGACTCAAGCAATGGCTTACTGTACATAAAAGAACTGATGTGTTCGAAGCACTCCTCCTGGTCTTCCGCGTTGAGCTCTGGCTGATCTGGTCCTGCTGGACCCACGTTTTTGGCGACCTCGTAGAGTTCTTCTGCCGACAGGGTGAGCAGGCTTTTCCTAATGTCCCACACTAGGCTCTTCCTCCCACTCTCGGCCATGGCTGTAGCTCCTCACTGTCCCTCTCGATGGGTCACTCAGCACGATGACAGATCAGACTCTGCTCCAGCTCACTGCTCGCTCAACCAGCATCAGCTCCAGTCCTGGTCCCAGATGTCATTAGTGGATCAGCCCCAAACCGGAAGGTGGCGCCGATCCCGGACGAGCCCCCAAGATTTGTTACGGGTCCCAAGGATGAGGACCGTGGTGACAAATATGTTACCTGTAGAAGCAGGTGAAGAGCGGAGTAATAAGGACACCATGCGTCTCCGTTTTCCTCCAGAACGTGTCTGATTTAATTTTACACAAAATATTAGCCATATAAGCATACACAAGTTTTCACTACGCAATTCAGCTGGTTCTTAGTTCTCAGTCATTTACACACGATTCCACAATCTCAGTGAAATATGTTCTCTTTAGCTGTTTCAGTTTCTCTAATCATCACATTTATCACATTTCTTCTCCTACACAGTTATGTTCAATAAACAGTATCAGTAAATTCATCACATGTTTGTCCAATTCAGTATTTTACTGGTAGAAATCACTATCCACAGTGTATCATGAAAATCCAGCATGTTGGAATAACCCTTTAATTGCATGTTAGCTACACAAAAGTGCTCATAGTGCTTGTGCTACACTAGCTAATAAACTCAGTCACTTTTAAACATAACTGTAACATTTACATTAACAAAATATATTTCAATAAAAAAGATAGAAAATATAACCCTTTGGTTTTTTTAGAGTGTACAATAGGCACAGACTCTCATTAATGAGCATTTGACCTGAATGAACTCGCCCCGTACTGGCGGGCGCTCGGGAACTTTCTCCCGTTTCTAGTGCATTTTACCTGTAAATAACTTAAGTAAACCGTCTTAAACTCTCTTGTTAACATTAGCATAGATAAAAGGCGACAACACAAACAACATTGTCCGGTTTTCACACCGTTTACCGACCTGTAGAAGCAGGTGAAGAGCGGAGTAATAAGGACACCATGCGTCTCCGTTTTCCTCCAGAACGTGTCTGAGGTAGCAGCGGAAGGTGGGGCTCCTTTACCGTACCCCCCAAACACCTGGAGCAACCGCAAATGTTCCGCCCCACTTCTATTCAAAATAAAATGACCCCTTTCATATGGTTCTCGATATTTAAATAAAATCAATGAAAATAAATACATATATTAATGAAAGTGCCCATGACATGTTATACAAAATAATATTAATGTGGCCATTCCCTCTCAGGGGTGCCACACATGACTGGCAGGTGACTAATACACCGGCTGGAGGTTTTCAGGCCTGGCAATCCTGCACCACCCCATCTGCCAACTGTGGGTGGCTACATCATGATTCATACTAACTGGAGTTTCTCCAAAACGTTATGTGTGTTAAAGAGAAGGTTTTCTTTTATGACCTACTTGAGATCTCTCCTCAATGATAAAACCAGGTCCCAGGCTAATTTTATGATCTGTAGGTACTCAAGTCGTCAGCTGACACAGGATTTATCTGCAACTTGATCATTAAATATTTGTTTGAGTCGTTAACAAGAAAAAGTGCCAAATATTTGAAGCTTCCATTTTTTTTAGCTTATGGGTGAAGTGCTTTTTTTTTTAATTTTATGGCACTGTAAATCTGGCTTTCAACAGTTGGGTGGACAAAACAAGCAGATAAAAAATATAATTTCAAGGGGTAGTCCGACTTTTGAAAACATATTTGTTCATGTTGAGCTCATGGAAAAGAGCGATATCACTCTCATATCTGTTCGTTAAATATGCGTCTGGAGCCAGCAGCCTGTTAGCTTAGTTTAGCAGAGCACAATCTCTGCCGACGTTGTGCATTTGGCGCCATGGCTACCTGAAAAGGCTGAGCCTATCTGAATCCTTTTTTTCTTTTCCTATTGGTCTCAACGCTTTTATTATTTTAATGTCCAGTTGGTTTTTAAGTTTGTCTTTTTTCTTGTGTTGTTTTTATGTTTCACTGTACAGCACTTTTTTGTTGATTTTAAATTTACTTTATAAATAAATTTGGATTGGATTGAGCCGTCCTCCTTCTTCTTCAAGAGTTCAAACGGCGAAAATGTGGCTAATCGAACCGAATATTAACAGTTTTGGAGTAAGTGTGTAAATGCGATTAACACATGTAGTCATATTAATTCTTAATGCGACTTGGTGACTTGGTCTGCAAGCTGGTTAGAGTGGGATTTCTATTATTTGCTATTCCTTCATGGTTTTGTGATATTTTAATGGGTATGTTTTTGTCCTTCTTTGTCCAATTTATAGACTAAAGTATTAATTGATTGATAATGTAACGGAAATTTTAATTAGCCATGCAGTTGGTTGTGCAAATAAGTGTCTGATCCAGTCCTATAACAATTGGCATAAAATATTAATATAAATTGTTTCTTCTAATTATAATCTTTATCTTTATCTTATATTGAGTTATTCAAAATGTTTGAGCATTTCTCAATATTCCTCTTTTGCATTTATGCTGAAGTATTAGAGAGAGATTTGAGTTATAAATAAAAAAGGAAAGATAGGTTTCGGTTCTGACATGTTGCAGTGTAATGTTTGGATGGTGGAGGCTGGGTGATCTTATGCCAGAGCGGAAAAAACAGGCGCACTATAGTGGGGAGAGAAGAGGTGTTGAATATGAAATCTACCCCCAAACTTACCTTGTAAACTCTAAATCAAATATATATTGTGCTCAGTTGAGTTAGAAAACGTGTGTCCATGTTTGAAAGAAATTCTCCTCTTCCACCTTATCTGAAATAGCTAATAAACATTGTAGTTTTCGATCCAGTCAAGTCTGCTGCGTTAATGCAGATTTACTCTCTATCCCTCGGAGGCAGGAGACGGGACAAGACTACCTGCAGTCGTCTGATGTTTGTGACTGTGATGGATTATGTGTTTGAAGAGACACAGGAAGACAGACAGAGAGAGTGAGCTAGAGGGCATTAAGTCCTCGTTTGCCCTGTCGGGAAACAAGATGGAGATAGTCTGCAGGGGAGAGTATTTGTCTCTGGAAACATCAACTGCTCTCACTTTGTTGATATCTTTAGTATTACGCACAGTGCACACAACACATGTTTGTACATACTTCTATATATATTCAATGTGCAGTTAATTCAATTGTAATCTATGCAACTCTACTGTGTCACTTACTTACTGCTGTATAAGGACATTATCTTCTTTCCTTGCACTATTTTTGTACTATATGTTCTCTCTCATGCCGAAAGTTACGCTTTTCCGTCTTTGTTGAGAAGGAAGATAGAGCCAGTAGGCAATTAGCTTAGCTTAGCATGAAGACTGGAAGCAGGGGAAACAGCTAGCCTGAAATACTTACCAACCCTGAGACCCCCAGAATAGGGAAAGACTTTGTTTCCTGCATTCTGCTGACTTTTAAAGAATGAAAATTATAAAAATTACAAAATAATAAATTCACCACAACAGCATTTTTTATGTTAAATACTTTAAATCTTACTTTTAATTCCATATCTTGAACTGACATGAATCTCTGGCATAAACTTATATCCATGACTTTTTATTTATTTATTCATTTCATACATTCATTCATATTTTTGCCCCTGCCCCTTAGATAGTTTGTGTGTGTCACTGCTGCCTTCAGAAACTGTTATCATGCACGCAGTAATGTCCCTGCAGCAAATATAAAAGGATAAAATAAAAAACTATGTCTGCATCACTACTGTACAGTACCAGAAACAGGTTGTAAGGGGAAAAAATGGGTGAAAAATGATAAATCAGGAGAATTGTGACCCGTCTTCTGAAAAAAAATCGTGCCGGTTGGCAACTATGTAAAATACACAAGCCAACAGATCTAAATTAACTTGTAATATATTGTATATCTCATTTGCTAAATCCATACAAAAACAGAACTGTCATTTTTAGTGCTATTTCTTTATTTAACTATTTCTTTGGCAACCGCGACCATGTGCGTTCTTCACAAACACGTTTATTTTGAGCATCACTGTGAATTGAGATTTCTGGCACACGATTTGTCATCAGTTGGTTTCACATATATAGTTTTTAAGTAATTCTCTGTAATGTTACCATTATAAATACATTTTTTCAATCAAGGCAAAGGGTGAATATAGTGTACTAAATAGTATATAGGGATTTCAAACAACCTATTGTATCTATAGTTTTAATAATGCACAAACATGAGGGTGTTATCAATGTTTCTAAACATTTACATATTCCTTTAAGGTGAGTATAGATGATTTAGTTTAAGTATATATCCGTGTGGTGGTTTCATTCATAAAAAAGAAGATGATGTCTACACTGCACTGGTCCTATACTTCTCTGGGGAGAGATTTTAATGTGGAGGCACAGTAGTCTTGAGGTGAAACTGTCACTGCACTTGTGAGGTGTCAGGCATTGAGAGAGACTAACATGAGTTTCCACAGGGATGTGACGTGCATGTTGTCCTGTAGTGTTGGAGCAGGGCTGTGTGTAGCTGAACCATGCTCTGAATGTCACGCACCGCTGACTGTTTGCACGGATTGTGCCTGCTGAGCTTCAAAACAGGATGGTGCTCTTGATAAAGCTATTCTCACGATAGAACAGTAGAACTATACAACATCGAGAAATTAATTATTAAATATGCTTCTGTCTTCTGTTAAATCGCTACTGTTGATTACTCATCATGCATATTTTGCAAAAACACATTTTGAGATGCATGTTGCATGTGTCAGGCTAGCACAGAATGTATGACAGTCTGGTCGACTAAACACTTTGGTTCAGACTCAAATCAGCAGCTCTTGAGGATGAATCGTACTGAATTTTCCTCTAGTGCTTCGTCATTGTGAGCATGTTAGCGTTGCTTTGACAGCTTTGACAAGCGAACAGATTGTTGTTGCAAAATGCTGTGAAGAATCAAATAGGGTCATAGTTTGATTAAGATCTAACTTTCGTTGCACTTCGACTGACTTTGACCTTGTGTGGGATCATCAGAACACACTGTTGAGAGGACATTTCTTATTCACAGTATTATCCTAAACAGAATACTCACTTTGGAATATAACATCCGTTAGTCATTTAAGGCCAACCCACCAGCTGGTAAGAGCTTTGGGAAGAAGCGGAGGAAAGATTTTTCTACTATGCTTTCTATAACCCTCTAGAAGTGTTTCATTTTGTTGTACATTACTGTCAGAAAATTAATTCAAGTGCATAGCAGCTCTTGCCTTCCACTATAATGCATGAGTCAACTGAGCTACAAAGGTTTATCTCGACACCAGTAAGTGCTTGACCTATACAGTTCGCCCAGAGAATATCAAAGCTGCATCATGCAGTTGAAATCTCTCCTCAGGGCTGGCCTCTTTTGCACATTGTTTTCAATGGAAATGAGACAATGATTTACGTTCCCAAGACTGCTTCAAGCTAGGAATGTTTTAAGATCCCATAATGCCGGACTCCTTGAGAATATTTAAATTATTGCCATAACCATGAAGGCCAGCACGTATTGAACTGAGAGCCACTGGCTGAAACAAGTCCAGTAGTCACAGAGTGCAAAGGTTTCATCACCTCGGTGTGGTGTGGCTCTCCTGGAGCATGTTTCTGGCCTGCACCAGGGAATACACTCTTGATCTGCAAAGATCAGAGGTTATCATGTTCTGTCATTCCTTTATTTCTGTCATGTCCTACTGTGCTTCTATACAGGATATACATAAACAAGCACATGCTGTAGGCTACATAACCCCCTAGCTACCAGTGAGGATAGTCATAAAGATTTTTGGGGATTGTTGGCATTTATATTCTACATTTACAAGCATTGGTGGATATTTTCCAATATAAGCTGATTTTAGTATATCTTATTCTCTACTCTATATGTAAGTTAAACCAGTTTTAGGAAAATCAATCAATCACTGTTAAAGTACTGTTTAAACCGTATCTACATAATCAAAATTATGCACATTTTATCACTAAAAAGATAGTAACACTTAAATGTCTTGCTAATCTTTAACATGTGTTTGCTAAAATATGGCATTTTCAAGAATACATTTTCTTTGCAGTAACACTGCTGCAGCGTTTGTCAGGCAACCGCTCGGATGGTCACCAAGGCAACCTCGAGGCGAACAGTTATGCACACAGGCAACAGTTTTGCTTGAAGTGTGAGGAGTCTCAAAATGGTGCCTGCATCTTTAGCAGAACTCACAGCTTAACAGAGAAACATGTGGAGACATATGATTGAGTCATCAGCCCTGACAAACAAGATGATTTTAACCGGTTTCTTTAGCAAACAGTGGTGGATTGTACGTTTACTTAAATCTTGTATTTAAATACATTTGAGCTACATCCTGTAAGGTTGGAAATTAGTTTCCTGTTTTCCAGGCACCCATCTGCACTGCTCATTTTAGTTAACACCTATGTTGTCCTTCTATTCTTCTTTCTTCTGTTTCCTGTTATTTGTCCAATAAAGGCAAAAATACAGAAAATCTGTAATGCAGTACTTTTATTTATCTGCCCTAGCGACAGCTGTGGCCAGAGGCAGTAAGTTTCCGGGTCGTCCGTCCATCCTTATGTCTGTATGTCTGTCTGTCTGTCCATCCCATCCTTCCAATTCTTTTGAGGGCAATATCTAAGGAACCCCTGGAGGTATTTCCTCTAAACGTGGCACAAATCTCCACTTGGACTAAAGGTCACTGTGAATGCACAAAACACATTTTGGCCATAACTGAAGAATTCCTACGTTACTCGTGACAACATTTCACTCAAATGGCATCATAGTGTTCTGCAAAAAAAGCTTTTTTTCCATTATTCAACCCCATAACTCAGGAACAGAAGGGGATACATTTTTGCTGGGACACTGAATTGGTGACACGACTCTTGAAAACTGAGCTGATTGTTTAGCTCCTCTGAGCTGCCGGGTTGAAGATGTGTGTGAAGCATCCATGTTTCACCAAAAAACACACTTTTAATAAAACATCTAATTAAATGAATGTTTGTTTATTGTGTGTCTTCTTGGTTTGATTCCCCAATAACACAGCATGTGAATGCAAAATAGCCTCAGCTTCAGCTTCATGGGACAAATCATGGTACACACAATCTGTAGTTGTTGTGCTAAAACATTAGAAATAGAATGGGGGCTTCCGTGGTCACTTGACTAGTTCATGAGAAAATTATGATTGTTCTTAGTTGTTATGGTGACAACTCATGTCAGTGTGTCACACTCACTAGTTTGGGAATTCTGATTTTGGCCTATCATTTAATAAATAGAATTTGATGACGCATCAATGTAAATATGAAGCAGTTAAACCCAGCAATCCTTAATTCCCAAGGCAACCAACATAGTGCAGAAAAGACACCACTTCATACTCCACTGTTCGCTTGTCGTAAAACCTCACTTCTGTGACTTGCCACAAGTTAGTTTATGTTAAAGTTAGCCCTCTAAAATGGTCACTTTATCTGCATGGCATAGGTACACACATAAATTGCAGCCACTCTCACAGCTATGCTAATTTGAATGGGAAGGCCCATTCTACTTTCATTCTATTTCTATAGCTAAAAAACATGTACAACCAGCTGCATGCTATTTTATTCTGTTCTTGGGTTGGGCGTTTCCCTGAAAAATCTCATAAAAGTAGTCATGAAAAGAATACGATTTTTTAATATAACGGAGTGGCTGTGGAGAAATATTAGACGTGTGTGTTCAGTGCCAGGCGACGTGCTGGCCCTCCTGGTTGAACATCCATTACAGCGTTATTTGAAAAATGTGTGTGTGCCTGTTTATATTAGATCAGATACAGAAGGAGTGTGTGTGTGATTTACAGGACTATTTCAGTGACATGCGGATGGCGGTAGATTGCCTGGGGATAAATCTGAGTGCAGAACACATCTGTTCAGCACTGCAAGCTGCTGCCTGCTTATAGCACACACACACACAAACACACACACACACACACACACACACACAGCTTGTGCACACTGCATGGTCAAGAGGGCAGCATCCTCCCTGTGTTTTAACAACCAAACACACACACACAAACACACACACACATGCTCCCCACGTCGCCAAACATCTCGCTAACGATGGACACAAATCACTGACGGCACATACACATGATGACTGGAGACTTTCCATTACGATCACATAACTACAGTAGGGACAGCAGGACGTCGGTGAAAGGGTTTATGAGGTGTTCTCTGTGACAGCCGGTGACCCTGACAGCCCATAAATATTCCTGCAGCTGATGAAAGAGTGAAGAGGAGAGAGAGATGGCACGCTGACTGATTGCGACAAAGAATTCGATATCTCTACGGCGGAATGAAAATTTATGGTCAGACACCACAACAACAAGAAAATTGAACGACACGGTTTGTGAGTGCCATTTAAAAAAAAAAAAATCATTCAATTAATGAAATTATGAAAAGGTTGTCCATCAGAGCAGTAAAGGTAAATACGGAGAATTTGTCCAATGCAGTTTTTCCCTTCAATAGTTCTACATTTTTCATACAGGTCTAAATGGACAAATGAATCCTCTAATTAGGAGTGAAATTAGCCAATTAGCAGCCTCTGTTCCCGGCTCTGTGTGTGTGCGTGTGTGTGTGTGTGTGTGTGTGTGTGTGTGTGTGTGTGTGTGTGTGTGTGTGTGTGTGTGTGTGTGTGTGTGAGAGAGAGAAAGAGAGAGACAGAGAGAGAGAGAGAGAGAGTTTTCTAAGCTATAAACTCTAAGCCCCTGTTTCCCCCCCCCAGACAGACAATGTTGGACTCCTTCTTAATCCTAAATCATCTTGATGTCCTTCTCCCTTTTCTGTTGGCACAGTTAGTTTCATCTTTCTCGATTTCTAGAAATGTCACTGAAACAAAATTACAACTTGCGGGACATCAGGGACATAGCTCTTGATGTAAACAGATATGAATTAGACGCAAGGTACAACATCAGGGAGTATTTTAAAATATATACACCTTGCATGGATGTTTGTGAACATAAACAAGAGATGTTCCTGGGTTTACACCCACCACTTTTGAGGCTAGTATTAAATCTTTAAAGGAGCCGTATTCGAAACACTGAAAAAAATACTTTAAATACCTAACATGCACGTGCAGCAGGACCGTCTATCACAATAAACAACAGAGAAACTCAGATTACAGCACACACTGTGACTTCAACCTTGATCAGAACATTAATCCGCTATATCTTTACATGTAAAGATTTGTTTGCTGCTGTATTAACGTTCTGAATATTGAATACAGTGCCTTTAACTCATGAATAGCTGATAAGAAACAGAAGCAATGATGAAGAACCCTTTCGTCTATAGCGGCTTGGTTGCGTTTTGATCATAATGATCCCATAGCGGGTAATTTATAGTGCGGATGTTCATAGTTCAGTATTATGTGAATATAAATATAAATGCAGAGGCAGCATGACTGTATGTCTGTGCATGTGTGAAAATGAATTTGCAGTTGTAATTCTATTTTCTGCACATGTAAGTGTGAATATCAAAGACGTTCATTATTGTGGTTGTGTATTTTATTCTCTGAACATGAAGTGCAAATGGAGAATAGGGCTACATTGTTAATCTTGTATTTTCATTTTCAAATTTGAATTCGCATTTGAATATTGTCCATTTAACAGCAGGATACAACTTTGAAAATCCAATATCAAACAGCTTTTCCATTTTCACTTTAATATGTTCAGAGGGCATCTGTAAAAGTATATGTGGAAATTAAAATGCTAATTGGATTATTGCATTAAACATTGTTACTCAAATAACACATGTTGAAAAGTATGAAACATTTTCAAGTTACATCATAATTTTAATTAAGTCCCATATATGGGCGTCGCGACAAATGACTACAATTGTGGAGTAGTGAATCTGCCACTGTGTTAACTGCATTTTTGGAGAAACTTAAATCTAAAGCACATGCGGTCATGGCCTGGACAGAAGGTTACGTTCTGTACCTGCAGCACTGCATAAAGAGGGTGCGAATGTAACCATTTAACTAACAGAGTGACAGATTATTGTGTCCTGAAATCTCTAGTAGGCTGTCACTGTAGGTGAATCCAACTCCAACGTACCACTTGCCAAACCATCTAATTAGTTCCTAAAACATACAGTTTCTTGAACACACAAATAATGTGTGTGCTCTTCTGTTAGCTTTTGTTAAGCAACACAAAAAGGCTCACTAGCTTTCCCTCCTGCCACATTGGTGCCAATCTTGTTCTGCAGCAATCGGTGGGAACTGTGTGTGACATTGCAGTGATGGTGTTTCGGGCAAATAAAGGGGTTAGAGGCAGGGTCCACCAGTTTATTTTCCACAGTCGACTGAACAATCAGTGCTCTGTGGTGACTTGTCAGGGACTGGGGACGTAGTTGTGGTTTGCACACAATCACGTCAGCTATATTTCACAGCTGAGTGAGTTGATACTGCAGCATGACTTAAGCCACTGCTTCATAGCCCTGGCTGTCCCTGGCTTAGCTGCAGGACTTGGTGGCTTCTCCCATTGTGACCTTTGAAGTCTGAAGGAAGCACATGCATCAAAGCGAGGGCTGGAACATTATAATACGTATTTCTGTAAAAACATAATTGCTATGTTACCAGCAGTGTGCATATCACAATAACCTGCAATGGTCATGAACCTGAGCCTCTTTCTTTGCTACTGGGAATAAGGTCAGAAATAGCATCAGTAATGTTTGTCTTAAAATATGGACATTTATTTTTTACATTTACCTCTGAATAAAATTGAGTATATAGCAGTCATACAAATACACATTTTTATACAGAGCCACGCTTGCGTTAGCAGACTGACATCAGCTGCCTCAGTCGTGCTTCACAATCACTGGCTCATTTGCCAACTGACAAGAAAGGCCCAGTCATATTCACACGTGCACAGCATGGACATTTTAACGTGACACTTCTCACTATTACCCTGCTGTTATCTTTCTGCCAAAACTGTTTGATGCTGCAGCTCCCTCCAACACCCCAACCTCCATGGTTTTTGGTATTTATAACTAAGAGTTCATTTTTTTAATGTGTATTAGATGAGGATTGAAGTAGGAATACCCATTGCTGCTCATAATCTTTGAGAGCTCAGAGGGAGAGAGCTCAGAGAGAGAGAGAGAGAGAGAGAGAGAGAGAGAGAGAGAGAGAGAGAGAGAGAGAGAGAGAGAGAAATAAAAAACTAAATTTTGGATGAAATTATTACAGATATTATTTTATTTATTGTGGCAATTTTGGCAAAAATGACTATAGACTTGGGTGTAGTGGGAAAGAAATGTAGGACTCACAGTATCCCTATTTTGTGTCATGTTTTACAAATTCACTAATTTGTGCCGTTTTATTTTCTATGAAAGATAATAAAATAAGTAACAGTAACCATTTCTAGAGAGTTATATACTTTAAAACATAACACATAATATAGGGCGGCCGGTGGCTGAGTGGTTGGAGCAGTTGCCCCATATAAAGAGCCTGAAGGTCCTTGAGGCA
Organism: Echiichthys vipera; assembly: GCF_963691815.1. Classification (NCBI taxonomy): domain Eukaryota; kingdom Metazoa; phylum Chordata; class Actinopteri; order Perciformes; family Trachinidae; genus Echiichthys; species Echiichthys vipera. The sequence goes on from NC_139826.1 coordinate 26,250,891, forward strand.
GCGACGGCGGGTTTGATTCTGACTTGCCGCCCTTTACTGCGTGTCCACCCTCTCTCTCTCTCACCCCATTTCCTGTCTGTCCTAATATAAAGGCTTGGAAATCAAAATAACACATAGTATGAAAAACAATGTAATTAAGTGTCAATTTTTACGTTCAATTTAACCTCTATGTTACATCCTCAGTCTGAAAACAGCGCTGCGGCTGCTGCTGACCACTTGAGGATGCTGATACCCAATCTGTATGTCAGTTGTTTGTTTGTTTTTTTAATTTGGAAGTCTATGCCTCTAATGCCTGCTTCCTTTTTTTCTCGAACCCTTACGTTTTCCTTCTTGCCCATTTTTTTGTCCACTCTTCTTGTTCGTCATCTCACTGCTGTGCTACTTCTGCTGAATATTAACATGCATCCAACATAGCACAAAAAAGCTTCTCTCTTCTAGACTTTTCAAATGTTATTGGACCAAAATTAATCATATTCTGGCATGGGGTCCTCGTACGCTCAAAACAATGTTTACACCAATTTACTGGAACAACAGGCTACGGCGGAACCTAAACAAAAGTGACACTAGCTTGGTTGGGATTGGCCAGTGAGCTCCGAACCTTGATGCAATGATAAGCACACAGAGGGCCAGTAAACAGACAGACATGGCCATCCGGCCGGTAAAACTTTATAGATTTTTTTGACAGTCCACCAGGACTTGTCCCTGAATGCCAGATGGCCAGTACACCACTGACAATACTATAACATTTTTTTATGGTGGCACATTTAAAACACAGTTGCAAGGGTGTTAGGGATTCTCTTTTCGGCTGAGAAGGTAAAATAAGAAGGTGAAGACCTGAAAGTAGCCATGTTGCAATGTTGATTGAAGTGTGTACACATATCTGTGCTCATAAATCTGTGCATGCAAACTTCGAGGAACATTTAGTTTTTAAATAAAGTAAGAACCATAAGTAACTACTGTTACTCTGGGAGGGCAGCTGTGATTAGCAACATAATTTTTACTGCTGCTTTATCACTGACAGGAGAAAATGAAGGGCTGAAATTATGAATAAATATTAGAGCTGAAGTTTGTTTTTATCTTCCATGAATCGATTGTTAGTGATGAATAAAGGAGGGCTCCCATGAGACAGTTAAGAGTAAATTAGTCCAGCAAAGATGCACACAATCCTTAAGAGTCATTGATCCCTTTGACAAGATAGTGTGTACAGAGACATCAGAGAAAAAATCTCCTGCAATAGGAGATGCAATGTACAACTATATCATTATAATATATACCTTGGGAGATATACTCTCTTGGTTTTTGTCAGATTAGACACTATACATTGTCTCGAAACATACTTGAATAGTGTTTTGCTTCATGTAAATGGAGTTTTAATGTGTGTGATGGAAATCCAGGTATTCCATTATTTCACGTGGTTAGGAATAACGGATATTTGGCCGTTTATTTCCCATGCGTTATTGCTACGTGGAGTTGGTTTACTTATCACTGTGTGTAAAAACCTGTGCATCTACATATTTGATGATTTTTAGAGTTTTCAGAACAGCTGAAACATCAAATGCTTCCTTATGGGTTGAGAAGCATTGTTTTTAATTTGACAGCTGTTATGCTAACTGTATGCTGTCTCATGCAGCCACAATGTCAACTGAAACATAAGAATCAGCAGATGAATATTGGTGCAATGTCAATTTAAGTTTAATTTATTTTCAATAATAACTTTTGTGATGTATGAAATGTTAACTACACAAAGTCATTGCAGCATCCATCTCTGGTGTCTTCATTGCTTATTTTCAGGTTCAGATTGTATTTTGGATTTCTACTAGAACATGTTTACATGCTTTAATATTCAAAAAGCATGACTTTTTCTCACACTGTCTGTCTGAATATACCTGTATTCACCCTCTGTCAGAAAAGCTTTGTTTTAGCACCTGTTTCTTTAAATCCCCCTCCCAGTCTGGTCTGGTCACCATTTCAGCTCTTCCACACCTGCACTCTTGTCTGCTCTACGTGATCACTGCAGTCGGGGAATGACTGTAACGGCACTTTGTACCTGTATATGGTATAGTTGTGACATCACAACTGTACAGAAGTTTGTTTTTGAATATAGCTGTGTGTGTATTGTTCTGTAGGTTGAGCGTTTTGATACTTCACAGTATTTATAATAACAAAAATACACAGGAAAACTCATGTTCTACAATATGGGACCTTGTATTGACCTTTAACCCACCAGCTAAACTACTGCATATTGTGTACCTGATTCTCCGTGACAATCATCTGATCACACAACCACTCAGAAGTAAAACCCTCACCCAGAGGAAAGCGAAAAGGAAAGCGTTAACAAAATGGCAATCTCAGTCTGAAAAAGACTCAACTGATTCAATTAAACCAGAATTAAAAAGCACTCAGAAGGAAGAAGGCACGGACTCGACTCATTTCCTTTAGATTTATTCTCTTGAAATCCTTGACTGTAGCGAGAGCAAAAGTCCATAGAATTCACATATTAGGTGAGCACACATTTTCATCCAATTACATTTTTATTTTTCTTAAATGATGAGGATTCATTGGATGATTGGCAACAGTCCAACAACAGTTTTTTTTCTATACTATTCACCAGTTTGTGCTCTGGAGCATCAGCACAGCTCTATTCATTCAAGCTACTGCCGTCTGCCATCATGTGTAATTAGGGAGTTGCTCAAGATTCTTGGTTTTTATTACAACTGTAAGTGCACATGTAGACCCACAAATGCTCAACACATGCAGACATACAGTAGATATGAAACCAGCACTCAAAGACACATGCCATGATTCACAAATGACTGGCACACACAATTTCATATCGGCCACTGTGTTTGCATTTTGTGTTTGTGTGTGTGTGTGTGTGTGTGTGTGTGTTTGTGTGTGTGTGTGCACGCATATGCATCTGCAGCGTCTGTCTCCCTCTTCCTTAGAGGCCTGTTATTCTCTGACTTGACCCAGATGGAGAGGCTTTTGCGGGAGATATAGCCTACTGCCAACTAAGATGGGCCCCTCAGGACCACCTGTCAGGAGCTGCTAAAGGAAAACTGATAGACAGGAAGTGTGTGTGTGTGTGTGTGTGTGTGTGTGTGTGTGTGTGTGTGTGTGTGTGTCAGACAGACAGACAGACAGACAGACGGAGGGAGATGAAAACAAAAGTGCATACATGTGCGAATGTGTGAGCTGAGGAAGACTGAGTGGAAGGGGGTGTTTTTGGGGTGGAGAGGCAGCGTACAAAGAACAAATCAGTAGGAAACGTTGCACGACTTCAAACAGATGGAAAGCACTCAAAAATTGCTTTGGGTGGGGATTACTCCTATTCACATCTTCTCCGTAGAATTTATGATTTTATGGTCAGAATTTCTGTTCTTTCGAGTTATTTTACAGACCTGACAGGGGATCAGGGGGAGGAGACGCCCTGAAATGAGAGCTTGCCGCATTTTTTGTACTGAGGGATGGGCACTCCAAATAAGGGAAGCCCATTGCACACCTGTACATAGAAGCTTGCTTCATCCAGCTGCTCAGATCAACTGAATTAACATGGAAACATAAAAGCAAGACAGAATATATCCCTAGCCAGATTCCCATGCAAATGAAGTGTAAATTGAGATGATGTAATTGAAAAAGTAGCCGTCAGACCTCAAATGGTGGAAAGCAGTGCATAATGGAAATATTGAGTATAGCACCGATGCACCGATCCGGTACCTGGATCAGATATCGGCTCTGATATATTAATTAGCTGATTCCAATCCAGTCACTACCCTTTTTATTAATATCATACGCAGAAAGTTAACTAAAAAACTGTTCAAAAATGTATTAAAGTGGATTTAAGTTAATTGATGGAATGGCGATCTTGAATGAAATTACAAATAATAACTTCTTCTTTCAAATGATTGTCCAAACATGCAGTAGATTTTGTTTACAAACTTTAACAGTATTATAACAACAACGACGACGACAACAGGTCCTGTTTGCTTAGTGACTTTGTTGATCATCAGCTTTTCACAAAGTTGAATCTAGCAGGCAGTCACAACTGTGGCACATAGAAATGCACCCAGTGACAGATGCATGATTCTTGACATGAAATACAAAATATTTTCACCCTGTAGATTTTTTCATAATTTTATATCTCAGATATTCTTATCATAATAAAACAGAAAACTGAAGAACGACATATTTCATTGTATTTAACCAGCACCGCTGAGGAATGAGTTACAGTGAGACCTCACACCCACCTCCCCCCACATAAAGCTGCTATTTCACTCAAGTTTCACCAGAAATCTCACACAGAACTGTGTAATTGGTGTTTGGGGCATTTCCATGTATTGCTGCTCCTGTCACATTTTAAATGGTTTAGGAAAAATAAAGAGTGAACACATAAGAAGAAGATTTATGCCATGAGATAGTGGCACTGCTGTGATTTGGCCGTAGGCAGGGGAAAAAAGCAGAGACACAAGCTTTGGGATTGTTTTGATAAATTTTCTTTGGTCCTCTGTCAAGAAAAAATATCTTCCTGTTGCTAAGCAACATCTTTTTGCATCTTTCCAACATCCTTTGTTCCATCGTAAAGTTCATTTTGGCTCAGTGTGAATGTATATCAAGACTGAATATGAATGTGATCAAGTTCACCGCTCCAACTGTGATTCAAACAGAAGTGTTAGAAGTTAGAGGAACTTTTAGTTGTAATAACAGAACCCGACAATCTAAATTTTAATTCAGTCTCATGTCCTCAGCAGGCAAATAATCAGTTTCTTTGTTGCATTGAAAGCTGTTCAGCGAGCGCAATTTCTATGGATTTGGTTGGAAGAAAAAGATCTTGCTCAAGTAGTCATTTTCAAGTACTATTCTTAATTCTTACTATTCATAAAGACCTAAATAGGGTGTTTCCTATTTAATCATAGGGTGGGATCAGCATTCAATGGTGTATAATTATGTCCCAAGCCAACAGGAACGCTTTTGCTCTCTGAAGTGACCTGTGATTGGCTAAATTCTCCTGCCAGGGGTTGATATTCTGAAGCCTTAAAACAGAACCAAGAGCAGGTGAATAACACTTGAATTTCATTTTTTGATGAAAGATTTTTTTTGTGTCCCACATCGCAAAAAATAACCTGCCTATCGCAGGTTTAACCCTGAATGGCAGCTGTTAATGTGAGATGTGTTAACCTGGTGCACAGAGCTGAGATGTCTTGCTCAGAGACACTTAAGCAGGATGGATATCTGCCAAATATGGAGGCTTGACTCCGAGCGAGTCCTCCTATTGAAGAGTGACCTCTCTCTAAAGCCACCTTGCTGCCAGCCTGAAGAAAGAGTCTGTTATTCCTTTAAACACCATGCTAAAAAAGAGTACGTGTGTGTGTCGGGGGGGGGGGGGGGGGGGTTGAGTGTGTGTGTGTGTGTGTGTGTGTGTGTGTGTGTGTGTGTGTGTGTGTGCGTGTGTTCTCTCTGGTCTGGTCACAGTTTGCCTGCCACCTCTGGTCAGTTTGCATTAGCACTGTCACTCTGCTTCTCCCACTGCTCCTCAGATCACCTCCTCTCCTCTCACTGTGTTTCTGCCAAGAAAGGCATTCACATGAGTCAGTCAGAGCATTTTTTTCTTTCCCTCTACCAAACAACTTCACTCTTAACAGCTGAAAGAAGGAAAAAATGGGTGATTAAAGAGGCTTCTTTGTGATTCCCACCCAGGGGAGTTTGTTCGCATCTCCCCACAGAAGTTTAGCTGTAGTGTGTGAACTGTCAGCTAACTGGCTCAGCCTCAGGCGATGTGCTGCTGCTTTGCTGCTTCGTTACATTACTGCTGTCATTTCGTTTTTTTTATCAATGCGCCCGTACTCTGAGCATTCAGAATGGGCAGGATTGCTGCACGAATTTGTAGCTTTTTTTATCATCAGGGCCCGAGGACCACCGGGTGAAGGCCCTATTGGATTTGCTCCGTTTCCTTTCTTTTTCCTTTCCCTAATTTGACTTGCCTTTGGGGGACTTGTATTATATATAATAGTATATATGGTATAGTAATAGTATAATATTCAAACACTCACCAAACTTCCCAAATAATTCAGGAGTGGTGAAAAGTTGTGTATTTCATTGGTTTGAGAATTGTGTGAGGCAAATTGGCTTGCAGCGACACATGGTGTGGGGGTTAGCAAGTGGGTCCCTGGTTCAAATCCTGGCTGGGGCCCTTTTGTGTGGAGTTTGCGTGTTCTTCCTGTGTCTGTGTGGGTTTTCTCCGGGTTCTCTGGCTTCGTCCCACGACCCAAAGAAATGCATGTGTTAGGTCGATTGATGGCTCTAAATTGCCAGTAGGTGTGAGTGTGACTGGTTGTTTGTCTCTGTTTGTCTCTATGTGCCCTGCGATAGACTGGCGTCCTGTCCAGAGTGTCCAGTGATGTCCTACCATCAAATGTATAATGTTTAAGCGAGGCAAGGCAAAGTGAGGCAAGGCAAGTTTTTTTGTGTGGCACAATTCAACAACAAGGAACTCCAAAGTGCTTCACATAAAACATTAAAAGCATTGGGAGAAATAACACATAAAACATATAAATTTAACACATAAAAGGTCATTTAAAACATATAAAAGATTTAAAACGCATAAAAGGTCATTTTTGAAACATAAAAGATGGTTACAGTTACAGAAGTTACAGTGCAGTTTACTGAAAAGTAGCAGCAAATAGAAAAGTCTCAAATACATGTGAATATAAAAGTTTGATGGAGTGAAAAATCACCTGACAACATCTTTACTGCAAATAAGCAAAAACATGAGAATATTAGGGTTTTTTCCTGATGTTTTTTGTATTTTATTTTAATTATTCTTTAAATCGTAATGTTATTTTAGATCATAACTAGTAATGCTGGAAAATATTTCGATAATATATAAAAGCTAAAATAATATAGTAAAGATATAAAGAATAATTTAAAAAATGTATAAAAAATATTATTGTGTCTATATTAGAGCTGCGGCAGTTGATATGGGACCTTGCTGTTAAGTTTCAAATCGGCCATAACCAGTCTTATTGTAACCATGGTGAAAAAGGTCCCCTAACCTTCACAAAGTAGTCATTTTTACTCAAACCATGATATTTACCCAAAACTACCCTTGTTGGCATCGTACATAACCAAACCTTAACACATTATTAACAGATTTTTCCAAAAAGTGACAAATGATGTTGTTCTGCTGACAGAGATACATTTACATGGCTACTTGTTGTTTAGCATCACATGTCCCATTAATGTGACTTTTTAAATTCTGGTAGATTAGTGTGTCTACGTTTCACTGCAGGGGGGAGCTGCATGGTGCAACTTCAAAACAAACCCTAAACTTATTTTCTTCGTCTTTTCTTCCCTGGAAAGAGGATGTGTATAAATTAGGATTGCAAATGGCAAAAGGAAACGTGCGCTTTATTTCCTGTGGTTGTAACTTGGGCTACAGATTTTTTTTTTAAAGTCTTTTAACGGAAAATAATTGCAACTAATTTACAAATCATTATGATAATCAACAAACAAGCTTTTTTTTTGTCATCACATGTGCTTGAACTTTTTTTTGTGTTTATGCTATTATGCATCAAATACAGGCTGTTGAAAATTCATGTCATTCTACTCATGCAATGGTTAAAGGATTTGAACTTAATTTGAATAAAAGGAAACAATATGAGATGTGGTTCGCTCCAAGCCAAGAAAGGAAATGATCATCCACTCTGTTTCCCACATAGACTAAAAGATGTCTCCCTTGAGGCCATTTTGGGAAGCTTTATGAATCCTTTTCTTGCTCTTGACGTATCTCCTTTGCATTTATACCACATTGATTCTCTCAGCATATAAAAGCAGACACCTATTGAAACCATCTTTAATTGTTTATTGTTATCATCAGACTCACTCTTATTATGTGTAAAATGACAGGAAGTGACAGGTAAGGGATTGGACAAAAGGATGAGCAGAGTGTGAGAGAAACCTGGGCAGAGTGTGAAAGAGAACGGTTGGCTGGGTGAACAGGAACCTTTCAACTCGAGATAATTCCCGCTGAATGTCGTCCTCCCCTAAGGCCCTGAGAAGCAGGAAGTGTGGCTCCATATTAATTAGAATATGAATTAGATAGACCCCCTTATCTGATGGCTCATAGGAGCGAGAGCTGCATGATCCAGGAAGCAGCAGTATTAGAGGTGTCTGAGCAGATAGTCACATATCAGGTCACGTTTCTCTTTTGCAGTCATTATGACCACTTTCAGCCTAAAAGAAAAAAAACTAAAGAATTGTTTAATGGTGCTGTTTATTGGCATTTTACTTTTTTTTTAACATATATTCTAAATACCTGTATCTCAATGTGATACCATTCACAGGGGTCTCAGGAGGTCTTTTGCTGCCCTTGTTAATATTTAGCTATAATGGAAAATGTATTTGCATATTGAAATATTGAAAGATGAGGAGCAGCACAATAAAGGCCACTGACAAAGAGGAGGCAGAAGCTAATGTACGTCTTACTGGTGCCGGAGCTTCTGGCATGAACAAGGTCTTTATATACTTCTGCTCTTGCCTTGTTTTGTTGATCTTACACATTTTTAAAAATGTTTTACTTTTTATATATTTCATATTGTCTAACTTATTTTATCTTATTTCACCGAGAATAGTCGGACAAAGTTTCATTGTACATCCTGTATAATGACAACAAAGATTAATTCATTCATAATACTGGCTCTGATGGTTATCAACACACTTTTTTTTATACCTTTTCTTTAAAAGTATATCACTAAGCACATCCACAGCCATGTTAGCCGCTCTCTGAACATGTGCTTTGACACAGAGGTGCTTTAAGAAGAAGAAGAATTCCTTTTATTTATCCCACAAGGGAAATTCAATTTCAATTTTTTCACTCCGTTATTATTTTACAGGTTACACACACACACACACACAGGCCCGAAATACACACATGCACAAACAGGACCTATATACATGCAATTAATGGAGACATGTCAGAGCCAGGGGGCTGCCAATGGCTCAGCGCCCCGAGCAGTTTGGGGTTCAGGGCCTTGCTCAACAGCATCTCGGGCACCTCCGGTTCCTAGCCAAGTCACCTATGGACTGAGCTACTGCCGCTACGCTACGCTTTAATGCTGACATGAATTCTCACTTTTGCGAATTACAACCAAACACAAAGTACTTCTAAGGGTGAAAGGAATGTCATTAGTTTTGCAGGTATTTCATCATAAACAAAAGTACTAGACAAACTTGATGATGGAGCAAGAGGAAAAGTTCACCGGGGTATTAGGCTACAGTTCATCAAGAAGGAGACATCAGTGTCTCAACCAAATTTCATCCAAATACACCTTATTGTTGTTGAGACAAAAGCACAAATGTCAACCTGCTGAAAAGTCAGGGGGTCACCAAAGTCAGTAGACTTCATCATCTGGTGAGCATGAATGTAGTCGTAGTTGAGAAGCTATAAAGAGACAGAATACTCAATCAGATAACTTAAGAAAAAACCTTCACATTTCACACTTTTTAAAAAAAGTTTACATTATTTAATGACAGGGTGTTTAAATGTATGTTGTTGTTGTTGTTGTTGATCTATATGGCTGACAGGCTTACTCTCTTGTGGATACCAATTCATGAACGTTTGCCATATATTCTTACATGTTGCCAGACGTACCTCAATATATAAATTGTTTCCCAGTCACAGTCTGTAACCTCTTGTGTGTAATGTAGCATATCTGACAGTGTTTTGCATCCTTTTACTCACTTATGGAGACGCCATCCTTGATTTTCAATGAACCCCATTCAGCAAGCAGCATCTTTTACAGCATTTGTGCTGCACTTCTTTGTGGTGTGAGAGTCTGCTGGGACCAGGTTCATTATAGGCCTGTCTCATTACAGCAGCCCTCCCACCAAGAGCCTGGAGGGGAGCAGAGAAGGCAGAGCCTCCTTGTTTTAGCTCTTTAGAGGTCAGTGGTTGATTAAAATGTTGAGAAGTGGAGGTTAATCAGCGACTGACCCACAGGGTGATGCTGTCTTTCATGGTCTGTTTTAATCAATAAGTGTGAGCACTGGCACAGATGAACTCCTTATTCAGATCACCCCCTACTTCCCTTATAGTACTGCCTGTCTGATTACCTATTATCTATCCTCTCCTCATGTGGATGTATGGAGGGAGAGGGCTACACTGGGGTAAATTCACATTATTAAAAAGGCAAAAGGTTAAAAAAGTACTCCAACATGATGTAGTTCAGCACGCTTGATGTAGGTTTCACGGCCCATCTGCCAATAAAAGGTGTCGGACGGCAACTTCCACATGATGCCCGTAACCACAGGAACTAATCCATCACATCCTGTGGAGATGCAGACTGACATGCTGTCAACATGACTGCACATCAAAGCCGGCAAAGTCAAGAGGCGAGGGGATTTTTTTTTTTAACTCATACAGTCAACAACTACAGAAATAGAAAATCACCTGGAGTTCTTACCACCTACAACAATTAGATAGAGCCCGCAGGGAAAGCTACTTTTAATGCTGTGATAACATTTTATGGCGTTATATGTCTGATAAAGGTCCTATATTGAACCATTACTTATTATCGCTGCAGTGCAAGAGTGTGCCCTCCATAAACCCAGTGTCCTGTTTAACAGTCACAGCCACTTCCTAGTGAATTAAATCTTAATGTGGTCCTTTAAATAACTACTTAAGGCCCAGATGCACCAAGCCGAGAAGAACAAAGAACGAGCAGGCGACGAGGGCCAACTGTTGCTTCGCCTCACATCGCCTGTGTCTGGGCCAAAAAGTGGCACTTGAACAAAACGCACATACTACAGCCAACGGCCAATGAGCATGTATGCTCTGCGCCTGCATGAGAGAAAATAACTCTCTATACCAGCATGTAGTCTTTATTTGTCATTAAAAAAGGAAACCAGTAGACCAACAGGAAGAATTCAAGATGCTATTTAATTAGCATGCTCAATGGGCCAAAATGCTGACAACAATGGCCACCTAGTGCAAACGGTGTGGGACGTAACGTAAAAACTAGGGCGGAAGACGCACACCAGCAGCCCTGTCAGGGCTTTTAAAGTACTGAGAATTGGCAAATCTGTATTCTGTGTTCAACTGTTTACCTATTTTAGGGTAAATTTGGTTTTCTGCTCACTGTAAGCGCTTGGACAGCCTCAAAATCCGATCAGTGTTTTTGTCCGGATAGAGTTCCTGCAAATGTGTGTGTATTTCTAAGCACATACCGTATACTTACATGAGTGGGGGTTTAAAGGAATGTGTGCTCCCGTGATGAAGCTATTCCCCAGCAGGATTAGGAGTCTGTGGAAGTCGTTACGTCTGGTTTAGTCTGACGTCCCCTGGGTTCCGCTGTTGAGAGTTAGTATCAACACCTCCACTGTTTATTTGGACCGCCACTGAACTCGGGGTCACTCATCTCCTATCACAACTAATCTTGGTGATGTGGTCTGAATGCACACAAACACACACATACACACGTATGCTTACATTCATACACACCACACATCTGTGGATGTAGAAAGTTACTTCAGTAAGCATGGGAGCCAATGAGAACCAGCTGTTGCAGCCCTCTTGCTGTCTCTTGTGTGTTTATAAAGTCAGTCGGGGGGACACCACAGGAGAAACCTCTTGTTTTCTTTACTGATTGTGGCCTAACCCCCAGGTTGTATGTATTTTAACATGCTCTTTACATTACTTTAAGATCTGGAAGTTCCTCGGGCGAATAGATGACACTAAATCAATATTCAGTCATGATTTCTTATTGTCCTTAAATTGCCTTTTGTTCACAGATGTTTCAGAGCTCTGCAGCGTCTGAAGATTGATATACAGTGTCAGGGGGAAACTGAATGAGAGGGTTTGTGATCTGAGCAGAAGCAAAACATAACAACATCGGATCCAATTCTCTTGGCTCAGGGATAATTTAAAATAAACAGTGTTGTGTCGCAGTGCTGCTGCAGACTAAATACTAATTTGTGCTGCAGTCAAAGGATGCTAACAGTGTTTCAGAATTCTCTTTTTATACAATTCCCCTATCTTTAATTACTTTGCACAGAGGCACTTCCACAGGGTTCAACCCCAGCTGTACATCATTATGTCTTTTTTAAGAAGTCACTGTTTTCCACTGTATTTGAAAACTCAACAGTAGGAGCTCATATTTCATTGCCATACCATATTAGCATAATCTACCGCTGTGGTCGTAGAGGGCCAGTGTGGATTTTATTCCCGACAGTTATTCAGCCACACTGGTCTGTTCCTGTCTGACACCAGGTTTAGCAGAGAAGACACTAAAAAGCTGCTGGATCCAGGCCCAAGAGGAGTATTGAATAAGCAACTAACAATAAGCATGTTTTAATTTGTAGACTCATAATGTGCTGATGGAGGGTTTCCACAAGATAATTAGATTATTTTAAAAGAAAGCGGCATAGACATATCCACTGTTCTACCACCGGACTACAAAGCAGCTTCATCCCTCTGCTGATATACATCTCAACTCATCCTCAGTGCTCTACCATGAAATGGTTTTCTTTTTCTTATGTAGCATAAAGGGACGCCGACTTGCATTTTGTTGGCAAACTGTGTATTGTAGAATGACCATCAGTCCAAAACCAAAATGTGTTTTCACAATAATAGAAAACAGGAGAAGCAGCAAACAATAATGACATATAAATAATAGTAATAAAAATAAGTTTCAACTTTTCTTCTATCTATCTTCTAGGTAATCAGGAACTTAAAAATTGCCTCTGACTTCATCACTTAGGATTTAAAAAAATATATATATAAGTGATTAATTAGAACAAACAGCAGCATCAACAAACGATCCAGCCCCAAATTACAAAGAGCCTTATGATCTGTACATGAAACTATTTCTTTTTCTATCTTTAGATTCTCAGTTCAGCTAAGAATAGACTCTTTTTGGTCCTGATATTAGGAGGTAGGTATTATGGCACTATAGCATTAAGTCAACAGATATAATTTCTGCTGTTGTCACACACGAAATGCAGAGCATGCACTCTTGAAGCTGTGCCTTTTGTGAAAAAAAGCGATGTATTCTTAAGCTTTTATAGTGTTGCAATGTCATCATCTTCCTTCACGAAGCAAAAGCACATAATCTGTAGAACTAATACACAAGTGAATGTTATGCAGGTTTAATGTATACATCTGCATTTTACTGAATGTTTCCATCGTATAGTACTAGCAGATATTGCATATGTATATATATATATATATATATATATATATATATATATATATATATATATATATATATATGTGTGTTTATGTGTTTAATAACTTGAACAGCTAGTCATGTATATGGCACATTCTGCACCTGTGTAAGATATATGTGTATGATGGTTTGTTAGGACCTATTATGTATATCTACATGGCATTTTTGTGCATATATGTGAAAGCTTCAGGGCATACACTCCATATAGTCCTGATAAAATATTTATTGCTGCTTAAAATACTGCTGAAATTGTCAGTTGATATATGAGCACTGTTTTTCTATTAAATATCTTTGCATTTCTTATTAGTTGGCCTATAATGAAACAACGAAAGCCTATTATTGTTTGCTGCTGCATCAGTCACTGAGATGCTTATCTTATCTCTGATTCGTGCTTCTTCAAATAAACAGAGGTGATGAATGAGCTGAGGTTATTGTTGTTGATGGTGGCAGCAGCGCCGATAGATTAGGAGAGATGGAAAGACGAGATGTGCTTGACTTACAGCCATGCAGGCATCTATTTTTGCCCGAGACTTGTGATTTAGACAAATGTTTTGAAGTTGAACTGTTTAGAGTTTATGTTAATTGTTGAATTTACATAATTTTACAGAGATTTCCTGAATCTACAAGACCAAGTGCGCTTTAAAAACAACATTTTGGACATTTTTTTCCCCACCTGTTTCCTTGTGCATCAGATCAAACAAAACAAGGGCCCTCTTGTAAAAAATATTTCTCCATTGCACTATTAGCGATCAAAAATTACACAAGGTACCTTTAAGATTAGGCCCCTTTATGCAGCCCACCTTATTACACCTGATGGTCCATCTAGAGCATCATCCATTTGCTCAGTTTGAAGAACTACTGCTGCTGGATGAAGGATGGGAAGGAAATGGTTTCCACCTCAGTGACAGTTATGGAGAATTACAGTGATACACCGGATCTCTGGGTCTCATATCGTAATCTGTGAGTGTGTGTCATGGAGATGAATGGTGGTTACATTGTGGTGCATTGTCCTCCGCAGTGAGTGCTAAGTGATGTGATGATGACACGCAGCGTATAAATCTGCCTCGGTTGTTTTAGCAGGCAAGTGGCACGTGCGTGGCTTTTCTTCTATCTTCTTTTACTCTTTGACATGCAGAGGGCAGTGTAGCAGTAATTATTGAATAGTTGTTGAAAGGTGCTATGTGATCAAATAGGGTAATGAGAAGGCATTACTGTGGGGCCAGGCGTGACAATCAGCTCAGCAGAGAGAAACCATGGGGGATGCACAGGTGACACCTGGGTCGCACAGCAGGCCTGGGGAGGACTGTTTGGACGTGAGAAAGATTTCTTGTGGGACTGTTTCCCCATTGTTCCACTAAACCACACAGTTCAGCCAGTGTGTCGGTCTGTATCAGCAGGGTGGCATCATGTTTGTTATTTCATGTTTGTGCGGTTTTAATTGAAGCTGTAGATTACAATAAAGAGTTATTGCAATATCTGACACAGATTTCTGTGGCAATTATGCATGCAACAAAAAAAACTACACATCCTTTTAAAGTGGAGTGATATTATGGCAGTGCACTCCAGTAGTCACTGGAGTTTGGATAAAGAGAGATTGATTCTCCTCAGTTGGAATTGCAGCTGGTTATTGTTTGAGTCACAGCATTGTGTCTAGCAATAATGCAAACCTGGAGTGGTTTTATTAAAATACAACTTATGGCCTGTGTATGAGACAGAGAGCTTTAACTCTCACTGGTTTGTGCATTACAATATCCTCATTGTGATAGTTATTGCCATGGCTCCCATTTGAATTAAGCGCTCCAAATGTTAACTAATGAAGATGCTTTGAGCTTGTTCTCTTCTGCAGAACCGCCTGCTACTCGACTACTACTGTCTGTCAATACTATATGAGCCAGCCTGAACATTATCACAAAAGTATGTCTCTCTCTTGGATGTTGTAGAATCCGTAGTTACCATGTGGTGGTTACTTTTGCAACAATACCAAACTATTGTTCACACTGAAGAGCACTCAGATGTGATTGTTGTATTCTGCTTAAAAAAACAAACAAATCCAAGTTGGCAGTAGTCTGAACAAGTGTAAAGACATCCTAACATCAGTGATATTTCTGCTTCTCATATATCTCAGTTAGGGAGTTTTGTAAACACGCTTCACTGTGAATGATAGTTCATTCATTTAAATGGGCCCATCTCCACATTAACAGACAGATCACATCCGTCTGGGTGAGAAATATCAGCCATTCCAAACTTGATCACAGCATACGGAAAGTGAGTCAAATCTGTTACTTACAGGAGCATGTAATCGATAAAACAAGATCAATATTCTGTGAAGCTGCACAGCAAATTTGGAATTGTGGATTCAACTCCCTGGGAGTTAAATTCAACACTTTCAAAGTGTTTATATCGGTCCACTCTAGATCGGGTTAAAACAACACTTTTGAAAGTGTTAAAGAGTTAACACTTTAACGTTTAATAAAGTTTGATTTAGGTAAAACACCATTGTATTGATCTAACAATCCCATTCTGTGATACAGTTTGGAAAAAGAGGATAAATGTATTTAAATTCATGCCAGATAAGTCTATTTTGGGATAATTATATTTTCAAGATGTCATCCATCGTGGCCCTTTTTAAGGAAGACATTTTGACTTGTCACAGTAGGAAGAGCATGGCCGTAAATAAACTTAATTAACGATGGTTGAATTCCATTTAGCTGCTTTGATTTCAGGGTCCTGGTATTGTGCATGCTGGCTACAACAGAGCCATAATCAATAGCTTTTTTCTTCCATTAATGTCTGCCGGCCACTGGGTGCATACACAAAAATCCTTTTTCCTAGATATAGAAACACTGATGGCACAAAATGAATAAATTGATAGAAATGGCTAATCGATACATATTTAAGATGATTATTTACCAAACAGCCAAATTCCTTCATGTGACCTGCAGTTTTGACTGTGGCCATTATACAAAACCATCAGTGCTCTCTGCAAAGACTTGATCACATTCTCATGCAGCTGATAAACCGGAGAACCCGACATTCAAATGAAATGCTAATTTCAATCAGATCTACACATTATCACCACCAGTGAATCATGGGACTACACAGGCTTGTTCTGTCGTCTCTTCTTCTTCTGCATCACTGCCTGTTAATCATTGTCTTGTTCTTTTATAAAAAAAAAAAACTTTGTTGTTTTAATTTTTCCGTCTCAGTCTCTTCTTCTTATTTTCCATCCAAAGAAGTGTTTCTTGAGGCCACCCATCAGCCTCTCAATCTTTCAATTTTCTGTCATGGTGAAAAGCACTTAAACTTATCGCTCCATCTGTTTATTACATGCCACCTCCAGTTCCTTCCTCTCCACCCCCTGGTCTCTCTCTCCTCCTCTCCATCTGTGTCTGTGTGTGTGTGTGTGTGTGTGTGTGTGTGTGTGTGTGTGTGTGTGTGTGTGTGTGTGTGTGTGTGTGTGTGTGTGTGTGTGTGTGTGTGTGTGTGTGTGTGTGTGTACGTGTGTATGTGTGTGTGTTTGTGTGTGTGTGTGTTCTCAATAACCTTTATTGCTGTCAAGCTCCTCCTGCTTGTGCCCTTTATGTCCTTCAACAGCAGGTTTTTTTATTTTTGTGAAAGCAAAATAGCCTATTATTGTGATTTATAATTAAATTAATCAACTATGAGATTGTGAAACCCATTCATAAAACCGTGAGTTCCTCAGAAAATGCTAATGCCCGGTCTGTTTTTTCCTGGACATGGAGAGCTCGTTGTCTATCGACAAATTTTAAAACTCTTTCCATTACGCTTGACCTGTAATTTAAAGTTCCAGAAATGGTAGTCATATTTCTGCGGGACTGATATCCATGGAGCTGTCAGCAAAGAAATAAAAAGAAGCCTTTACCTCGAGGAAAAGAAATATTACCTCTGTTGAGGCTGGTGTTAGTGTGTGTGTGTGTGTGTGTGTGTGTGTGAGTGTGTGTGTGTGTGTGTGTGTGTGTGTGTGTGTGTGTGTTTTATACTGACAAAACTCTTTAGATGTTGAGTAAGATAGAAATAGGTTGAGCATTTCCATATGACAATAACTTGGAGAAACAGGTTGATTTCTCTTAACAAAGGTGCTAATTTTCTATTTTCTTTCTTTCTTTTTTTCTCTTTTCTTTTCTGTTCACTGAGTGACGAGTAATCGGCAAATTACGGCTGCTTTCAAACACAATATCTAAAAGATGGAAGAATCAGTGTGAGCAAGCGGCAACATTTTGACATTATGTTGTTTCTTTCTCTGTCACAGATCACGTTCTTCATGCTGCTGTCGGCTGTGTGTGTGATGCTCAACCTGGCAGGCTCCATCCTCTCCTGCCAGAACGCCCAGCTGGTCAACTCTCTGGAAGACTGTCAGCTGGTGAGACTAACTGGACCCTAACCCATGCACTCGTCTCTCAAAGTGTTATGTTAACGTTAATGTTGACAAGTCACTTAATCTGGCCGTCTATTTTCGAAAGTTGAAAACGTTCCCCATATCTCTCTGACACACAATAATAGATGAAATCAGGTCAACTTACTCTTTCCAGTGTCACCAATATCTCAGACTTGACTTTACATGGTGCAGAAATTGCAAAAACGTCATGAAATAAAGGCAAAAAAAAAAGAATTACTCAGGCTCAGAGTGCCACATCAACATAATTATTAAATTCTTGGAATGCTGGCACTCTCCTTTATCCATTCATATATAAATATTGGCAGTATGTTGAAAATCTGTGGACATACAGCCTAAAACATTCACAACAACGACATTGTTTTGTCATTAAAAGCATTCCAAAACAAGCATAATATATTTATAGTATACTGACATGCCAAATGATGGTGTTTCTGACTCTATATCAACATGGCATGCATATCACTAACACGTCCTCACAAATACATTACTATAACTATAACTATGCCATAAGCCTGTAAATAAAAGTGAAAGATTGGTGCATTGAAGACTTGAGTTCTGTTGTTGTGAGTAATAGACATGTGTTCATTTAAGTTCATTAATGTTGGCTCATGGTAGGCTGACAGGCGGCACTTCTGCTCTGAGCAGGCTGCAGAACTGAGTCAACATCAAACATGAACTGAACTATTTGTCTGTTAGTGATTATTTGCTGGTGATTATCACTTTCTTCTTTGCCAGAACTGGATACATCTAATATACAAATAAACAACTTTGAAATAGTACTGCAGTGATTTGGTTTTGCACTGCTATAAAACTGGGAAACTGAAAAGAGACAGTGCTGGGCAACTTTTGAGTCTTTGAGTAACGGTGGGTTGATGCTGACTTGTTTTGTCCAGTTCTGTTCATAATGTGTGAGTGACACCTTAGCTCCTATATCTTCCAAAAATTCTGGATCCATCACTTCCCAAAATGCAGCCAGTATATTCTTCTTGTTAATCCATCTGTTTCCTTGTACATGCCCCTGTACTTTAAACTCCATAACCTGAATTTGAAACACAGGTTTCCTGTTTTCCTTTTGAGTCAAAGTCAAGATAACCCCTGATGACATCCCTGGGGTTGTTTTCTCAGATGCGATAGAGTTCCTACCAGAGCCACAAAATACATTATACAACTGTTTTCACAACCCAAGCAACGCCCTGGCGCTTTCAGCAGCGGTGTTAACACATGGAAAACAGGAGAACACTTGAAAATAAGTGTATTAAGCTTTCCCTTCTTGCAGCTGGTGATCAGAAGCAGTTGGACACAGAACACTCAGTCTTTACATTTTCATAATGAGATGCTAAGCTGATTTTTTAAGCTGAATTTATAGTGCCGGGGTCTCCTATCTTTTTCATGATTGAAGAAGCCCCTTGTGATTCATCCAGCACCCAGCCCACTAACCCAACCGCTTCCACATAAGAAGCAGCTTTTCTCCTTACAAAAGTGGAACCAGCCAAGTAGACCAACTTCACTGCTTTATGTGGCTCCCCAGAGACCCTCCTCCAGTCGTGACTAAAATGCTAATGTTCCTCATCTCTTCTCCCCAATGTAATTAACCCATACTTGTTGGGTTCATGTCCTGCTTTCTCTCAATCTGGGACACATTGCAGATGTGTGCTCTACCTCCATCACTCTCTGGGAAGCTCCACATATCTCGCAGCATCTCTTCTTTTGTTGTACACTTCTGATCAGCCATGTGCTGCTCAATCACACAATTGTATCACATGCTGTGCTGTATCTCATGTGTGTTTAGTCCACTGTCTCTTAACAACATAATCTGCACCACTACACCTCCACTTCATTAATTTTAAGAGCAATAGAACACCAAGCTCAGGTCTGATCTGTGTGTGTGCTTTTGTATGTCTGTCTGTGCGCGGGTGTGTGTGTGTGTGTTTGTTTGTATGTGTATGTGTCTATGTGTGTTTTTGTGCGTGGCGTGCATGCATGAGTGTGGATGTGTTTTCTCCCCTCCTCCCCCCCAGCTAAAGTTTGACAGCGATGGAGTGTGTGTATGCTGTGAGCTTCAGCATCAGAGTTCGAGCTGCAACAACCTGGGAGAGACGCTGAAGCTGAATCCACTGAGGGACTGCAACACCATACGCCTACGTCTCAAGGTGGGTGGAAGCCTGAAGGTGTTTGTATTGTGCTGGTGGTGAGAGCTTCATAAAAAAAAAACATTCTACACAAGTAAGACTGTGTTCAGACTGCAGGTAAATTGGATTAATTTGTAAAGTCGCTCAGTCTGTAGATGTGTTGAACTGATGCAACTGTGCTGGTAGCCATAACGACAGTGTGCCATATGTACTGACTGCTGGTGGGTTATTCCTGTTAAAAAAAAAACAGTGGTGATGTATCCTCTTGCCTTCCATGTCTTAGCAATATGTCATGGCTGTCCTATTGCTCTTGTCAAGAACAGCAGAGGTTGATCCATGCAGCCATGTTTTAACGCTGCCGTCATGGCTGGCTTTGACCACGCTCTGTGATGTCACCATTGTCTGTTTTAAATACATTTTAGGCGCCAGACTGAGAGACAACTCCAAGAAATAAGTTTTCTTCAAACAGAAAACCACAGTGTGGAAATCTGATTTTAAATTATTTTATGATTCTTACTTGTGTTTTGTCATAAAATATCTACTGGGTAGGTTTGCAGAGCTGTGTCAGCGCTGGAGAAAAGTCTGGATAGACAAGTTAACATTCAGGAACGGGGTAAAAAAACACTCAGGCTTGTTTGTATTTCTTTAAACCAATCACAATTGTCTATGGCAGTGCTAAGCTCTGGATGCAGCAACAGTGCCCTTGCAAAATAGATAACACAGATAGAGAAGGGGAAAAGAATGGTTGAAATGGACAGCCAATGGCAGGCTTAATCCCAACAGTCTACATCTGGTGTGTCAGACAATCTACTGGGTAGATAGATTCTGACATTCACAGTCCCCTAAGGAAGGATTTCACATATTAAGGTCGATATCATTTAAATACCTGGAAACAGGGATTTTCCATCCTTCTTTCTAAAAACACACTGAAACACTGTCAAGAGCATACCAAACCAACAGGCCGTGATACAAACATCCTAACCCTAAAGCCAAGTTTGGCAATCACACAAGATGAAGAAGATTTTTCAGAAATTTTCAGAAACCAAAAAAAAAGCCGTTACTGGAAGGCTACCTGTCTGCAGGGGAGCATTTAAATGTGGAAGTAGCTGTGCATTAATGTCTAAAAAGTAAAAATTCATGTTTGCAAGGTTAGAACCAGCACTTTTTTAGCCAAGTCTATCATTGCAAAGAAAAGTTGCCTAATTTGTGACGTTAACGAAGCACACTCTGACGTTACAAAGTCCAAAACTCTGTTTTCCCTTTCTACATGATAACACTGAAAACTGAGTTCCTGCAAATCTTGCGTGTGGACAAAGGGCCTAAATGCAAAGAAAAAGCTCTTTGATCAACATTAAATATAACATAAATAAAATAAAATACCATAATTGCAAAATAAATAAACTGAATGTCAACAGGAATGTAGTAAATGTAAACTATACGTGTCATAAGAAGTAATATATATAAAGAGATGTCAACGAATGTCAGTAAAGGTTAAGTGCTAATTAGCAAATGTTATACAACACAATAAATGATTAACAAGGTTAACATAATACCTACTAAACACCTGTATGTTAGAATAGTCGTGAGCATGTTAGCAATTTTCTCAAAGCACAGATAGCACAAATACAGCCTCACAGAGCCGCTAACATTGCTGCAGACACCATCACTCAAGTCTTATTATTTCTGAAATCAGAATAACTTCATTCCATTAACTTCAGTCCCACAGTCAATAGTCATTTGAAAATAATTGTCTTAAATTGTTAATTTCTAAACTGATGTCTCAAAGTTTGCTTTCTCGCTGTGACACATCCCATATGAAAACAGACCACTGACATATTTTTTAAAAAAAACACCAAGAGTGCTCAATCTCAGATCAATTGGAAAGGAAGTGGAGAACAGCATTTGTCTTTCCCCAAGAGGCAGAGCTCTTTGTATGCAGTGTGTATCCAGCCTGGGTTGGCTGTAGTTTGCGAGTGCATGATCTCGGTAGATTATCTGGACTCAGAGAGTCCGCAGGAATGATATACAGTCTGTTCTCCTGTGCCTTTATTGGATAATGACAATCATATCCATTCATTTTATGACCCTGATTGATTATAAAACATTGATAACCAAATAAAAGACTTCGTAGGATGAAGCATGCTTATGAAAAGAGGAGAGATCAAGCACCATTTGTCATTTCGATCATAGCTCATTAAAAGGGATATGGGAATTGGTGCCGTAAACCTTTATTAAGTGCCAAAGTAGTCAGATGTATTGAGTTATGTGTAACAGGAATCCGTCATGCCCGATTCCCCAGAGTCCTCGGCCATTTCAGATGGCTGTTAGGCTGTCGCTGCTCCTAATGAACTCACGATGCAGCTGCCATATAGTTCCTCCGTCACTAAATTATATTGCATACTGAATTATCATAGCAGTTAGACCGAGTATTAAACCACCTGGACTTTGTTCTTCTTTCTCATTTCTCAGGAGTAGTTTTTCTCTCGTTTAAAGTTTTGCTTAAAAAGCATTCAGCACTATCCACTCTGCTGCTAATATGTGCTATTCACCTTTTGCAAATTTCTTTTCCATCCCACTTTCATTACTCTGCCTGGGGCTGTTAATCATCAGTGGGAGGGAGTATTGAGATAATTTGTGATTTCCTGTAATGGGGGATGTGTAACCTTGCCGTATAACTCACTAACCTGTTTGTCTTGAGGCCAAGTATCTCATAGAGGTTAAATATCCGATGAGCAGGCATGTTAAACACTTTCTTTAGAGCTGTTCTTACATTTCTTTGCCTGGCAGGGTTTCTTATGTCATTATGTACATTGTGGTCACAAGGGAAATCACAGAAATGCCCCGGCTCACATCTGCACGGCAGATGTATTACCATAACAAAAATTTGCTCAGATGAAGCCGTCATGCATATTTATTATCTTACTAGATGTAGTTTGACTTTGGAAAATTATGTTTACCAGCCTGGCAATCCAGACCAACATCTATCCAGACATAGAGGTTGGCAACAAGCAATAGACCTTCCCAACTCAAGGGGCAGCGCCAACGCATACATTAAGAGCGATGAACAAGGTGACGTATCTAGCTGAAGTCTGCCGTCATCTGTTACGCCCGGATAGTACAATTTGATTGGTAAGTTGGGATTTTCTGACATAGTTAATGAGCCCCGACATTGCGTGCCCAGAGGAAGCTGCAGAGCAAACTGAAGTGTGCATCTGGGTTTCCAGGGTATAGATTTGCTGTAATAAACCACCATTCTTTTCCTGCAGGAATACACCCTGGACAAACCTTTTAACATGTGCCTGTTGTTTTTGTGATATTATTGGCACTGTATGCTCTGCTTGTCCCACATCAGCGATTGATTTTGTTGAATCTCTGATACTACTTGTTCAGCTTTGAGTTCAGTTTCCTCCTCTGCTTTGTCATCTTCCTCAAGTAAAACCACAACAATGTCAACATCCATCAAAGCAAAGTGAGGCCAATTGGTATTGTGAGCAAATGTCGAGACATTAGTTCAGACATCTCGTCTTGCTGATATCTTGTCTGTCAGGTTTAAAACAGACTAGTGACCTTTTTGTATGATACAATCCTGGACCTTGCATTTCCAATTTCCATCTTTGTTTGTGGCATCTTATCCAAGTAGAGAACACACATGCACATCAACAGCCAGCTGGTGATCAGCTGTAGGATTTGCAGCATATTCAAAGCTTTGACTAAATATTGCATTCATTAATTTATCCTTAATTTAACCAGAATATTATTTATTTTTTTCAAGGTAGAGCTGGCCAAGACAGACAGCAGTTTACAAACCCACCGTTACAGACAGAAAACACAAAAATAGAAGAAAAATTGGGGCTCATCAGCTTGTCTCTGTTGGCACTAGTTTTGAGTTTGGATGGTTTGTCAGGGCCCTGTAAGAAGCTGTGTACCTGAGTCAAAAAAGATGGGTCTCAACTTATGAGGGAGTTTTAGCTTTGAATATAGAAACATTGTGATTTCTTTGGATTAAGATGTCACTGACAGGACAGCAGAGCAGAATCTCCAGCTCCAGGCTGTCAAAAGAAGTTTTGCATGTTCTGTGATATGACCATTTAAGCTCTGGAGGGCTGTGGAGGGTCAAGACTATGAGATTAGCTTTTCCTTTTACTATGGAGTATTTAGTACTTTATGAAAAGTGGCATCAATGAGCTACAACATCTGCTGCTTCCTGTCATTGGAGGTTAGAAAATATCTGAAGGGCTTTGCCAACAATCTGGGCTGACCTCCCTGAAACTGCTGCAGGGCTTTCTGAGAGAACTGTTGTGATTTCTGCCAGATGCTGTAAAGTGCTGCTTGGGGATGCTAAAGTTAGCTGATGTCAGCAGAGACTATCAACAGAAACTCCATGTTGGCTGGAGAAAAGCAGGGTGCTATCCTTTTTCTACTGTGAGAGCAGGGTTGCTTAAAGTTGTGTTGACTGAGTGCCAATTTAGTGAGCTATCATATCAGCAATCATATGATTTAGGGGGCGCACAGGTTCAAGTGTGTCAGTCAATTTCATCAAGCACTTCTGCAGAAACTCTCCATCCTTACTACACTTAATTTTGTGAGATACCACATAACATGCCTGTGTTACAGTTTCACTACTTTTCACATCTTTTCAAGCATTGTGAAGACTGACTGTTGGGCAGATAAGTCTTGTTGAAACTATTCAACCTTATGTCTGTGCTCTTCACCCATTAACAGCAGGATTTGGGATCTGTCACTTAAATTCCTTTAGCACTGAATTCCCCTGATTGCTGATTAAGACAAATCAGTTCATTTGTCCCCCGAGGTCAGATGAAGTAAGAGTTCCTTTTCTCCTCAACTATACAGTGCTATTTTCTTTGGTGGCTTTCCCCTCT
This sequence comes from Echiichthys vipera, assembly GCF_963691815.1. Classification (NCBI taxonomy): domain Eukaryota; kingdom Metazoa; phylum Chordata; class Actinopteri; order Perciformes; family Trachinidae; genus Echiichthys; species Echiichthys vipera. The sequence continues at coordinate 26,275,537 of NC_139826.1, forward strand.
CACTTCCACATTAATTCCACATGAGTTTTGAATTTGAATTTAGCACTATAATTGTAGACAGACCCTAATTTCTGCGACACTCGCGAGGTGCCACTAGTTGCCATGCAACCAGTAGCTTTCTACAAGTTGCCATTTCTAACCTGAGAGTCACTCGTTAAGGGGGCACCAGTAGGATAATAAATGTACATTATTGTGGAAGTGAAGGAATACAACTAACGCGGATTCTTAAAATATAATTCATGCATTTTATGTCACGTTCGAGGGGCCGCACAAAATTTTTCTGAAGGCCACCATTGACCCACGGGCTGCACTTTGACCTTTATAGGAATCAGCTAGTGGAGGCATGTGTGTAGTTTTCTCTCACAGTTCAAGAGACAACACTTGAGTATCAGTGGTGTGAAAACCCAGTTAAGCCCCCTGTAAGGCTCAGAGTACCTTACCATCTGTCATTACAAGGGTATGTATCCACAGCCTTTTTCTCTAGCAGAAAGGCACTGGGGAGCGCTTCCTCGCAGCTCTTGGAATTGCTGCCTGTGGGTTTTGTTTCTGTGACAACATTAATGTTAGCTAGGTAGCTAGCTTAAGGCTACGTAACAGATGGTTGAGTCCACAGTTAACAGCAAGCGTACATACAGTTATATAAAAGCTCAGATAGTGAAACGAGTCATTTCGTGGAGGTTGCAATGTTTTTGAATTCATCCACCATTTCAGAGCTGCAACAGAAGTAACCTCTGTGGTAGCCTTGTCTTGAAAACAGGTCATTGTTGGATCAAATGACATACCAGCATTTTTCATGTTTTAGCTCCTACAAATCACATTGTGTTTGACATAAATGTTGACAAGCACAACTTGGAAGTTTTACTTTTCTGTGCTCTAAAAATGGTCTTAGAGGCCCGAGACTTAATAATAAGTAAAGTAAAATAAGTAAGTAAGTTAATCTGTAATTCATTACAGATTTACAGAACACCATGACTCTTTTACTGTGATCAAAGTTATGTAACGAATGTCTGGTAATGCAATTCTATTGCACTACAGTAACACACATTGGGCCTCATTTATCAATCTTGCGTGAAAACAGGCGCAGATCTGAGCGCAGAATTGGTCATATGGCAGGAACCATGTGTGATTTATTAAATATTCGTATCGGACCAATCTCAGCGTACGAATGAACGGGCCTTGATAAATGTGGCGGCTGAATTCGATTGTCATTAACATGTTACGCCCTTAAATCTTCGCCCACTGAGGTCAAACATGCAGAGGAGAAACACTGGTACGAAAAGAAACTTTTCCGACACACGGATCAGCATCCTGACATCCGAGATGGAGCAAAATAAAGATGTGCTTTTTGTTAGTCTTAAGAGTGGAATAAAAGGGGCCCATCAAAACGCTGTATGGAAAAGAATAACGGAGGCAGTCAACCCGAAGCAGTGCTCCACTGTGACCGGAGTGCGCGTACACGATCTCTTGATCTTGATCGTAGCTCCCGCTCACGTCCAAATTGATAAATGCCGAAGTTTGCCAGGAAATGGTCGTACGCACGTTTTTCTGCCGTACGTTCATTTGATAAATGAGGGCCATTATGTTTACTGTGATGGATTACCTTTCTTAAGTGGGTTTGAAGTTTCCACAAATTAATTTTCACAATGTGCTGAAATTCATTTAAATCTACATTTTACATGCAAAACAAACAATCAAAATCAAAGAAAGAAATTAAGTGGCATAAATCTTCTCCAATATGTGTTCAGCATTTAGGCAGTTCAGGCAAAAACAATACAACACAAACTAGCCTACATCATTTAATATGTATGTTTCTGTCAATCTGAGACACATACTCAAAAGTATCAAATACCATGACCATGACCAATACTTTGGAAAGAGGTTAGCGATTATGTGAATGTGATTTATTTTTTCTTCCATCACTTAGCTTTGTTTTACACAGACCTTGAAAAGTTCTTTACTAATTACGGTGAACTACTGTAATTCTCTCTAAGCTAAAATCAGTTACAACCTGCTTTAACAAGTTCTGTGTAATGACTGTGATGAACGCCCATTTAACATGTCAAACATATTTGTGCTCAGATTCTCTAGACTGTCCTCCAATACAAATCATCTTCCAAAATGCTGAGCTTCCAAGGCAAACATGTATTGTAAAACTTCTGTTTCCAACTGGAAACATCTCTGCTTTAACTTCCAGCTCACACAGACTTGATCTTTGGCAGCTAGTTACTGGATATCAAACATGTTTTGAAAAACAGTTGCCGGGCTGGCAGCTGATCCATTTTATATTGCAAACTTCAAAGGGAATGGAAGTGAGTAATGGGATCTGGTCAGTCCCCGCTTCATCCATTAGTCAGGGTACCTGCACCCAGACAGTAAACCTGGTAGATCTCAGTGGGGGAGATGACTGTCCTTTCTGCAGATTATCAGCAGCCTAATACAACTGAGGGTTTTGTAGCCACTGATAATTATGTGCCTCCCAAATCTGGTGAATAATCTGTGTGGCAAGCTTGAAAACACTTTCTGTGGTAACTGAGGAGCCTAATTCATAAGCGTGTGTCCAAATAAAATGGTGTGGTGAGGTTTAGTGTGGAAAGTTTCACCTGTCCTTGTCGTTGAGGATTAATATTATTACATTCATATATATTTTGGGGCAGCTGTGATCAATATTGGCTGTTTTTGTTGGTCATATTTAATGTAGGCTACCTGTGAATGCTGATATTTGTTGTTTTGTTTTTGTGCACCTGTGTACAGTAACTATGTGGTTGCAGATGTATGAGCTGGATAATTTGATTCACTTCCACTAACACATCTAAAACATCTCAACGTCGAATCTCTGCCACACATTTAGACCTTTTTCTGCCTTGTCTTCCTCTTCCTCTCATCTTACACTGTTGAATAATAATACTCCTGATAATAGTGTTATAGTCATTGTGTTAGTGAGTTTATTGTGACAGATGAACCCTGTGAACTTTACAGAGAAGCATGTAGTTTGCAATCGTATTCAAACAACCCAGAGGACTGCAGAACATTTAGTCCTATAATATACACATATTTCATTAAATTCAAACTCTATTTTTAGACCATAGCATAAAAGAAAGGGATAATAATAAAGAGATATAAGATAAAACCACAACAACAACAAAAGAACAGCAGTTCTTTCTTCGGCTGGATAAAGCCTCTATGATGCTGTTTTCTGACTCATCCAAGACACTTAAAATTATACATCAAATGTCTTAGAAGTGCTTCCCGTGCAGGAACACCTGAGGACACAAACAGTTGACTGGCACTTTGCCACCTGGAAAACTGAGGCAGCAACCTCATTGCATCATTGTAAGCCACTATGAGCCCCTGCATACTACTTTACCTGTAGCTACTCCAAAGATGAGCTGCATACATGTGCAGGTGTGCAGAAAGCTCTCAATAATGAACATGTTGACAGAACACATATTGAACTTGAAGCCCCACCACAGCGACTTACTGGTTGATCCAATAAGGAAGTGCAAAAAATTGCAGTTTATCGAGTGGCTGCTAGGGGCAGGTTTCATAAAAGAGCAATTTCTCATTGACCCCAATGTTAAAAAGGCCGTTTTTCACAGCATAATTAAACCTATTTAAGACCTGGTACAAAAAAACATTTTATGTATGTTTAGGTCATATCTCCATGACAACACTGAGGGGGATGATATTTTTGTTGTACCGGGCTAGTTTTTATTTTATCATAGGTTAAAGTTTATGAATAATTAAGGGTGTGGCCTCAGAGGTATACGTCAGCCAGATGGACGTAACTCCCTCCCCCCAACGTCACATCAATGCCCTTTTTTGGTAAGAGGAAATGAGGCGGAGTGAAAGTCTGACAAGATGGCGACTCCCGTGGGTTAGTGCGATTGGATCGAGTTGAGAGAACGGACTGCGACGAAGAGGCTTAGTCCGTTTTTATACAGTCTATGGAAGCAACATGTTGTTCTGAGCATATACAGCATGTCAATAATCTATGTCATCTTTTAAATCATCAGTGATTTCCTTGCATATCAGGAGAGGAATATCATAGAAGTAAAACACGTTAAAAATGATTTCCTTTGCCTTCTACTCCTGATTATCATGTAATTTAATATCATAAACTTTGCTGTACTGTGAGTGCAGTGTACCTTTAGTACTATATGGACTAAGACTTACCAGCTCATCAGCATACATAAATGATATTTAGTTTTTCTCATTTTTCTCATCCCACCTCTCAACATGCTCTGTGTGCTAGACAGTTGTTATTCCCAGAGCCAATTACCCAGCAGGTGGTATTACTGTTCCTGTTCTCTTCTCCAGGAAATTAATTCATACAGTACAGTTATTATAGGTCCATTTGTTAGGATGTACAAGTCTCAATATGGTTTAAAAATGAAGCCACTTGAATATGATTCTTTCCTACCTTTTAGAAGAATAGCACAAACAGAAGCCTAATGGGACTGCAGTCAGAAGTCCTTTCTTTGATTCAGCGTGCTGGGCTAGTATTTCACCAGCATGCACATTTATTTCTGCTGACAGATTCAATACCATTTGTTCCCTTGTTGTTCACTGCATTACCAGAGTGTGAATGTGTATGTGCTCATTCTTTGCCACGGATGTTTATGAGATTGTTTTTCCTGTTATTGAATTTGTTTGCAAGGCCTCTATGTACGCAGACATGCTCATTCTTATTATCAGTCTTTAACCGTTTTTATATTATATATACTCCATATTAGACTCTTCTTGGTGCTGTGTGGTTGTCTTACTGAACCAGATGTTTGCCGACTCACTGCAGTGCCGCCTTGCTGTGCTTTTCTAAACTTGGCTACCTTACTGACGTCAACTCTGTTTATGTCACCTTCAGTCCTTTCTGTGACTTCTGCTTTTGATCCACTTTCACCTCATTTTAATTCTCCTATTTCACGTTTTTCACGTTTATAACGTCTGTTAACTGTCATCTCTTGCTCTCCTCGCCTTCTCTTCTGCACCCTTGTCATTTATCTTATTTTTCACACTCTTCCTCCTCCTTTTGTTCCTCTAACAGTCTCCTCCTCTCCCCCCCTCAACCCTTGCCCCCCACCACCCTTCTCCTTTAGGAGCTGCTGTTCAGCGTATGTGCCCTTAACGTCATCTCCACCATTGTGTGTGCTCTAGCGACTGCCATGTGCTGTATGCAGATGGTCTCGACTGATGTGCTGCAGATGGTGAGTGTGATGGAAGCGCAGACAATAACAATAGCAGACTTTATTTTCTTTTCAGTGACCACCCTGCTGTTTAAAAAAGAAAAAAGATCACTATCATCAGGTCAGATAAACACACACTGCACAGGAATGATGTGCCAAATATTTATCCGTTATAAGATAGAGGAGAGTAATGTTTGATTTTTTGGTTGAATCATCCTGCTTGGTAAATACAAGTGGATATAAACACACACTGTGAAGGTCACTTGCCACTGGACCTCTCTCAGTGTCCTCCTGCATCTCGAAAATATGTTCATGTTGAAGAAAACAGCTTGACATCTCACTGGGTTATTCCACAACGGTACACCGTCCTCAGTGTGACCGTCTTTTGTCATTTTATGTGGAACAATGACACTATTACCAACAGTTAAATGCTTTCAGTCATGAGGGAAATTACCCCTTGTGTTTCACACCAAAAATATTATTTCATGCCTCTAAACACACCAGGAATTGGAAAGGTAGAGCAACACTGCCAACTCAATACCACATATTTGATTAAAGAACCTTTTACAAATTTTATGGACCATGCTGGCGCTTTGGGCTGAAAGTGAAGCTTAACCGGATTCCGTAAAATCAGCAGTAATATCAGAAATTATAGTAGCTAGTACATAGTTTAATAAATTATGTTTAACTCAAAGTACAGACGGTGCATTAGTTTCATCACCATGTGGGTCACAAGTCAAGAAACATCCATTTGTAAATCGGACCTGCTTTAATCAATATTTTTATATTAACATTTGGTGAAACGACATGTGAAAGGGATCACTCTCATCAGAAAAATATCTGATAAACCTTTTGTAAGAGTACCTGCAAAGCACCAAACAGCAGACAGGCAAATTATGCGTCCAGCTGGTGAACATAGTGGAGCATTTAGCTGCTAAAGACACAGATATGTCCGCCATGTAAATTTTTTTTATGGAAAGTAGAATTTAAGAGACATGCACACTAGCAGGAACACTTCTATAAATTGAAGTGGTTGAACGTGGTGGCATATTACTATTGATTCAAAGAAAGAAAAGGCAAGGCAAGTTTATTTGTATAGCACCTTTCAACATCAAGGCAATTCAAAATGTATTACATAAGACAGAGACATTAAGAAAGGATACAAAAGAAACACAAGGCAAGGTAAAATATATATAAGAAAAATTTAATAGAAGGTGAAAATAGGACAAAAGTGACGTATCTCCAACTGTCTCGCAGACTTTCCAAAAGTGGCCTCGTTTTCCCATTTATCACCAAGAGGTGTTAACCTTTTTATTACGTAGCTCGGTAAATTTAGCCAAGTCAATAGCAGAAGTGGCAGCCTGGAGATTAGGAAAGCAGGCTGGCTGTGACTGGAAAGTTGTCCCACTTAGAAACGTCCAAGTGAGAAAATAGTATGAGCAGCGCTTTCAGAGCTGCTGTCGAGGTGTCCCTGAGCAAGGCACTTGACTCAGTTGCTGCGGTAAAGTGTGAATAACCACTTGTCATAACAGCAGTGCAGTGCTGTGAAAAGACCCATATGCTCAGTCATGCCTCCCCGGAGGATAAAATATAAAATATGGTTTAAAATAATGAATTAACAACTAAGAACTCAGGTCTGTGTGTAATAAAAGCCTGTTTTTATGCTGTTTCAGTTCATGCCGCACAGAGCGCGAGCTTTAAATGCTGACTGTATGACCCCCCATGGAACCATCCTCCACCAAACACTGGACTTTGATGAGTTTATTCCTCCCATTCCCCCACCGCCATACTACCCCCCAGAGTACACCTGCACCCCCTCAATGGATGGACAGAGGTGAGAGGCAGAATACTCCTCAACAGCATCACATCTTCTCTCAGTGCTAACGCAAGGTGCTCAGTGCTCCAAAATCCCTGGTGCCTGGATACTTTTAGGGAATATGCGGTAACAGTGTCAGAGACAGTGTAATTATACACAATAGTGTACTTGTAAATCAGAACAGAAAAATGTGTAAATGCTTTGAAGCTAAAATACTTGGCAATTCTGAACTATCAATGATCAATATATGCAAAGTGTGGTGCAATCAGGAAAATGATTAAGTGAAACCACAACTGCAGGTTAATTGCAGTGAGTATAAGGTACTGATTACAGTGGGAATAGATGTGTAACCATACAGTATACTGTATATTGTTTGCTAATGGCAACCCCCAGCATCTCCCAGAGGGCAGCAGTTGAAATTGGGTATAAAGATGCTCGCTCAATGTGTGAATGTGTATGACTGCTGTATGTTTATGGGGATGGTCGGAGGGGCCGTAGGCGTTGATTTGCAGCCGCACTTCCGTCAGTCTGGCCCAGGGCAGCTGACTACTATGGAAGTTTACCACCACCATGTATGTCTGTGTGAATCTAGAGTTGCATTGCTATACAGACTTACCTGACAATCTTCTGCAATATGTACTGAAACTAGAATTCTGCTGGTTGCTGCAAGTGATAGTTGGATATTGTATGTGGCTCATATCTGCAAAAGGAATCAGTGGGAAATGAAAACTTGAGCACTAGCATTCATAGGTTTTTAGTTTTACACAGTAGCCACACACACACACACACACCTGTCCCTCCACAGACACCTGAAATGAATCACATACTGAAGGTCTATATCCTATGTGATGTAAAAGTGGTCACCGTTTGAGGGAGCAACAACAATTGCAAAGTTATTACAAAAACAAAATGATCACAGGTCTGTTAAGTTAGCACTGCAGATACGTTTTGGTTCACTCAAAGCCCCTAAGAAGACACATGCCACAGGAAAGAAACAAGACATTTACTTTGTGAAGGAGCTGTTTGTTACAGGGACTGTCAGTCGAGCGATTTAGGTTAAAAAGTTCTTAGACATTTTGATTTAATGATTTGATTTTAAGATCACCACAGAATCTCCTGAGAGACTATGAAGATACATCAGCATTGGCAAGTGTTTGTTTACCATCTGACTGTGACCATCAAATGTGATATTATGATCCATGGTCAGGTCAGAGCATTTTCCTCCGCTAAGCAGCTGCAACATCTTCGATTCCCAGCTGCTGTGAAGGATCAGTAGAGCCCTCCGTCAACACTACCTTCATTTTCTCAGTCTTGCCAAAGAGAGTGCTGCTGTGTCTGTAGCCATTTGGCAGGAAGCCACATCTGTTTGTCAATTATGTCATATATATAAACAAGGCACAGGAAACATTTATGGTGTCCCTGCCCAGGGCCAGGGATGTGTCATGACATCATCATGCCTCGGATGATTGGTGGAAACTCTCAGGTTGTATTTCATGCTCTGCCACTTTAGCAGAGAATGGGGTTGTAATTAAAAGATATGACTGCATGCATGGCTGCTCATTCTTAATTGGCACCACACGAGGCAGTGGTGGTGCTCATTGAATAATACTCATATATATTGCCTGTGTTGGGGGAAGATATTTTTACTTATATTTTTACTAGACGATAGACAATAGATATTCAAACTGGCTATACCTCAAAGACTTTACACTGTGTGACGGGCTCAGTGAACTCGCCACTCTTTATATTCCAGTTATTACATTTTGTTGTTTACTGTTTTATTGAAACTCTGCTGTTATGCCCCTGACAGAGGCCTGCACCTGGACTTTCCCCATTCTCCCTTCAGTGCCATTTATGGGGTGCCCATCAACAGCCCAGGGACGTTGTACCCTACTGACCTGCCTCCTCCATATGAGTCTGTGGTGGGGCAGACCCCTGCAAGCCAGGTGAGAACAATTAGCCGGCTCCACTCGTAAAACAAGTCTCCAGGGGCCTTCTGTATTGACAGCTGGGTTAAGGACATTTACACATTCATCTTTTTCCAAAGATAGCAGGCCAATACATAAGTCAGCTTCTTAAACCTTACCTTATCGTGGTGGAGAGGCTTGTCTGTCCCTGTGAACCTGAGAGCTGTGTTGTCTGGAGCCTAGTGCTCTAAGACTAAGAATGGTTCACAAAGACTCAATGGACAAACGAGGAAGAGGAAGAGAGACCCTGCCCGGAGGAAGCCAGCTTCTGCTTCCCGTCCGTGCCCCCGTCTGGAGACGGACGGGAAGCAGCATCACCACTCGGGGAAGGAGCCGGAGCTTGTGCAGGAGGTGGAGGTGTACCATTTAGATCTGGTGGGGCTTACCTCCACACACAGTCTCGGTTCTGGAACCGTACTCCTGGATAGGGGTTGGACCCTATTTTTCTCTGGAGTTGCCCATGGTGTGAGGCGCCGGGCGGGTGTGGGGATACTCACAAACCCCCGGCTGAGCGCTGCGGTGTTGGAGTTCACCCCGGTGGACGAGAGGGTCGCCTCCTTACGCCTGTTGTTTGTGCATATGCACACATCTTCGTTCCTACCCTCACCTCATGAAAGCTGGGTCATGACCGAAAGAACGCGGTCGCGGGTACAAGCGGCCGAAATGGGTTTTCTCAGGAGGGTGGCTGGAGTCTCCCTTAGAGATAGGACGAGAAGTTCAGCCATCCGTGAGGAACTCGGAGTAGAGCCGCTGCTCCTTAGCGTTGAAAGGAGCCAGTTGAGGTGGTTCGGGCATCTAGTAAGGATGCCCCCTGGGTAACTCCCTAGGGAGGTGTTCCAGGCACGTCCAGCTGGGAGGAGGCCTCGGGGAAGACCCAGGACTAGGTGGAGAGATTATATCTCCACACTGGCCTGGGAACGCCTCGGGATCTCCCAGTTAGAGCTGGTTAATATGGCCCGGGAAAGGGAAGTTTGGGGTCCCCTGCTAAAGCTGCTGCCCCGCGACCCGACCCCGGATAAGCGTTTGAAGATGAGATGAGATGAGATGTATAGTAACAGTAACAATAGAGTCTGCAGTCATGCTCCATGAGACTTTACTTTGGCACATCAATGCTAAGAGCTACATGAAAAAAATGAGCATGCTAACATGCTCACAGCATCACTGCTAACATGCTGATGTTAAGGAGGTATAATGTTAGCAATGTTGACCATCTTAGTCCACTGTGTTGGCATGCTCACATTAGCAGCAAACACACAGTAAAGCCGAGGATAGTGGTAATGTTGTAGTTTTGCAGGTGTTTGATAAACAAAAGTATTGAAGCAATTGAAATTTTTGACCTACCAAAGTTATGCAATTCTTCCCCTTAAACCATTAAATGTCAACATCATGATGGTGCTAGAGAGAAAGAAAGTCACAGGATCACCAAATACTTTAGGATTCATCTTCTGGGGACCATGGATGTCCCTACAAAGTGTCACGGCAATTTATCTAGTAGTGATTGAGATATTTCCGACTGGACCAACATAATAGCTCAACTGACAGACCACCATTGCCATCCTTAGAGCAAGCAGTATACCTGCTTGAAATCAGTATTTCAAAAGAAAAATGCATGTTTTAAATACATAGTTTGGCATTTTGACATTATTTACTACTATCTACTACTTTGTTTCTGTACACGTTTTATTTGGGTAGTGTTACAGGTAGATAATCACATAAAAAGTAAATTGCATAAAAAATAAATAAGTTTAGTTAAAAATTTAAACCTTTTTTTAAATTTTGATGAGGTGGCCTTCAAAACAAGGGTATTTCAAGGTGAAATGTAGGTAATATGATATTCTAGACTAAAGGTCTTTGTATTAAAGCTATCAGATGTACTTCTCTAAATCGTTTGCATGTTTTTACTTGTGTCAAAATAGTTTTGCTACTGTGTTTATTTTGTGTCTGCATTTTGAGATGTGGCTCGTGAGTTGAGTGTTTATCTGCTGTTTCAGATTTACTGAGATGGTCTCCCTTGAGAGTCATGTTGAGCTGATCAGAGCTTTTTTCAGGCTTTGGCTACAGTGCATCTCATTGTTCACAGCTAAAAATAACTGTCTAATGTACAAGTAAATCCTTTTATCTTCTATTATTTTCTCAACATCATTTAACACCTAAGCTCTCATTCCCCTAGTTCTAGTTAACATGTAAAATCTATGGTTCTCTTCAGTGTGTCCTTCATATACATCAGCAGAAGGCTTTCTCACCTGAAATAGGTAAGCAGTGGTTGCTGTAAATAATGGAAGCAGGCGAAAAGAGTCAGCGTGCCGAAAAAATTTGACAATTTAAAAAAGTAAATTTAAATTAAGCTTCTTATTCAACTGTACATGATGCAGTAGTTTCCTTTACAGTGTCTGTTTGTGTGCTGTGGACTTATAGAGCCCTCTACAGACCAATTGTAGTGCTTACAGTTTGGTGCTGCACAGCTGCTTTTATGCAATACACAAAGTGCACACAAAATATCCAGCAATTTCTTTAACCCTGGTGATTCATGTAATTTTCTTGCCACAGGTCACTACCAGCATCGAGCAGCAGGCCACTGAATCCAGTCTGTGCGACAGAAACACGACTGCAGGACTCAGCACTCAGGGTGAAGACAGTTAAGACTTCAGCGAACATTGCAGAGGACTGTCAAATGTCTTTTTCTACTAGTAGTCATGGTGATAACACATTTTTACTGTCTGTTCTCAGCCTCGGTGGACAGTGCGTCTCTGATGGTGTCAGAGGTGGCTGATCCGGACCAGACTTGCTCCTCAGAGGACTTGTGCTCCCTGGAGGTCCAGGGCTCTGACTCCTCTCCCTATGGCACCCCCCACACTGCCCCCATCGATGGAAGCTGCACTAGCCTGGAACTTTGTACACGTGACCATCGTGGCCTGCCTAACACTGACGCTCGCCCCAGTGATACAGGTTACAGCGAGTCCTCACACACCCAGGAGTCTCTGGAGCGCTCGCCGGACTGGTCTTCGGAAAACTTTAGCAATCTGGACCAGGAGGATTCCACAGACAACACACAGCCCTGTGAAGAACTCAGAGCTACAATGCACATTAGTGACGAGCTCGCATCAGCCAAACATTTACCAGAGGAGCCACCTAAAGCGCCAACACACTCCCTCATTAAGGCACGAATGATGAGCCGGAAGCTCACACTCCCTGTCACTATCCCGCCGCCACCTCAACCTTGCTCCCCGACCTCTGTGGCCTCCTCTGGTGGGACTTCTGCCATCAGTCCTATGGCTCCTTCTCTTTCCCCTTCCCCTCCCAGCAGGCCACGTGGCCCCAGGCTGTGTTTCAGTGTTTGGTCACCCTCTTCCACATCACAACCCCCCTCTACCTCAGCCCAAAGTGGCTACTCGCCCTCAGAGAGGCCACGGGTGCTCCGCGCAGCCAGGAGGTACCGCAAACTGGCACGCATAGTCCGTTCCACCAGTGACCCTATCTCCTGCTCCTCTACGACAGGAAGTGAGTATGGCAGCCTAAATATTACGATCAGCTTTTTTAGATCTTAAATTATGGCTTTAATTTAATGATTGGCTAATTTTCTCTGTTTTATATGATTGTAAACTGACTATCACTGGGTTTTGACTGTTGGGTGGACAAAATAAGACAATTAAAGACATCACCTTGGACTCTGAAAACTGGACATTTTATACACTAAAAATATTTGATTGAATGAGAAAATAATTGGCAGATTCATTGATCATGAAACAAAAATGAACGGCAGCCCTTCAGCCTTTTATTGTCAATAAGCGATGGTTAGTGGCTCGGGCTGCTTTGTTTTGTCCGGACTAAGTTTCTTGTCTCCCTCTACAGGAGAAGGTTGTGGCTGCACCTCCGCAAATAACCCTGCTGCTGAAGATTTAACTCATACATCGCCAGAGCAAGGTACCATCAAATTAACTGTGACCTCATGTAATGGTGGGACATTTTGAGCTTTGTGGAGAGCTAATTTAAATAACTTGATTGAAATAAATCTTAGTTAATAGCACTGTCCAGTGAAAACCAATTTTTTGATAAATTAAAGGATTAAATTGTCCTTATAAATAAATTATTTTAAACCCCATTGGGCCCATTGGATTATATAAAAAAATGTGTCAGTGACTTTGCAAACTGTATTTTCACTTTACCCAGAGCAATAAATCCACAGGTATTAGCCTTGATTTTAAGACTTATATGTGATTTAATGTGTTTTTCTTGATCATTGTTGTTTTATTTTCAGAGCCAACAGGTGTAGTTGGAGCTAAACCAAGTCACATAAGTGTCAGGAAGCAGCAAAAGGAGGGTAGGAAAGTTGACCTCCACCTTAAACCCCGCACACACTCCTCCCATGAGCGACCGCACTCCCTGGCTGACTTTAAGATGTACAAAGACACCAAAGTACTGGTGGCCAAGTTCCTGGAGCATTCGAGCTGCAGTCTACCTCCTGAAGTGCAGCAGGTTGTCAACAACATAAAGTGTGTCATCAAGTCGGATGAGAAACACATGGAGGAGGCCATTTTTAGTGCCAATGTCATAGATCAGGTAACTGAATTAGACCCTGTATACTGTACATTCATATTTGAATGCAAACGAGCTGTTTGTAGGCCTTTTTCTGTTTTTATTGATGAGCATTAGCATACAAGATATCAGCAGCCCTGCAAGAAAGTAATGCTCATTCATTTAGACTCTACAGGGAGATTTGTAATCAAGGGGTGTCTGCTTTGAGCAGCAGCAAGATAAATCCCCCCACAGAGTCCAGACGCTGGTGGCTGATGATTCTGCAAAGACTGGCAAAGATGATGGGGAGGTGGAAGGGCGTGCAAAACAGCAGCATGAACATACTTGCAGAAAGAGAATCCTATTTAAACAGAGGCAGCAGTAAGATGACAGGCTAACGATGGAGGTGTGTCGCTGTGCTATTGGATAGATGAGACCAGCTGATGAGAAGAGCTTCATATGGATTAAGATGGATGGTTCAATTACATGGTTGTTATGTAGGCCAGTAAAAACAAACACACATACAATAACAGAAAACTAGCAAAGTGGGTCTCTCTTTCATTCTTGGCTATGTTTTTTTGCACAGGTGATGACCCAGAGCATCATAGGCAGTCCCAGGAAGCGTGGCCACGAGGATCTTCACCTTCAGAGCTGCGGTGCTTTGAGTTTGTCCCCTTCCATGCGCCGTCCAAAACACCTCCCACAGACAACCAGCGCCTCCACCAACCCACTGGACTCCCCCTCTTCTGAACAAAGCCTTGAGTGCAAAGAAACTATTCTCTGACCACTCTCCTATCAAGGACTCGGGTCAAAACTCTGAGGGTATTTCAGGATGCGAGTGCTGCAGCTACGCTGTGCAGTGCAGTGCTACTGATGTCTGTTGAGTCATGTATTACTCTTCCAGCATTGAAAGATCATTTATTTTTCACAGTGTGACTGCAGCACAGGCAAACTGAAATGGCCTCATACTGTATCTCCTAGTGCCCTGTGAGACCGTGCCAAGTCATCAGCAGAAATGGTAGCAAACTCAAACTGAGCCTGCCAGTGTCTGTAGTGGCTTCTTTCTCATCCGAAAAACAAAAGAATGTTTCTCCCTAGGAGGTCTTTTCTACAGAGTTTCATCTCTTAAAAAAGAAACAAACAGCTGGCAAGTTGGGATCACTGGCTCAAAGACAACGGTTATCAGTATTCCTCTTGTCTTCATAAGAAACGGAAAGAAATATGTTTGTATTTAACTGTGAACTGAATGGACTGGGCATTACTAGCCATTGTTTGCAGACTTTGTGGAACTGTTACTGATAGGGTGGTGGTGAATCTTTTGTGGTGTCGCTGGTTCAAGAACATCACAGATGTGGATTATTTAACTTACCTCATTGTGTTACAATTCTTATCAGTGTTACAATAAAATATGAGTTTGTATCTTCGTGGTTCGTGTTCTTATTTCAACAAATGTTTCTGGATCATGTATGTCAGTCTGTATGTGTTCGTATTAAACAAAACTGACCAAAATAATAGGAACACTGGAGAATATGATATCCTTTTACATAAGCAAATAGTGTTGTTTTTTAAATGTATGTTAGTGATGGTGTAGTTGGCAGTATGTTGTGGAGAGTATGTGCCCACTGTTCTTCATGCCAGGGCAGCGTCATGATTTTTCAGACTTTTCCCTTCACAAATTTACCTAAATTTGCAATGCGTGTGACTGAAAAAACAGCAATTTTTACAGTAACTAGACCAAATTTACATAGGCACAGTGAGACACATTAAGTGAGTTATCTTAAGATGAATAAAATGATACTAACGTGTGAGCTTTAATAGATACAGTACATGTATCAGTACATGCATCTATTTCCAGTTAGTCATTCCACAGAATGCCTCTGGGCCAGTGGCTAAGATAAGATACAATAATCCTTTATTGTCTACACAAGTAAACTCAAACCATGCGCCGTAGCACACTGGTTTACATATAGTTGTGTGTAAATTGCTGCCTTTAAATACCTGTATTCATAAATGGTGTACCTTGTGGTAAAGCTGTTTAAAACCCCTGCTTTTGACTGCTGAAAGTATTTTGGGGGAGAAATCAAGCTGCAAGTAATCTTTTAATCAATTTAAATTACTTTTTTTTTTGCACAAAGAGAACACATTTTTATTCACTGATTAAATACCAAGGGTTAATTGTTTTGCTGCTGATAACCTGTTAATTAATGATAAGTAAGGTATGCACACCAGGTTTGAATTGAATATATATATATATTTAAATACTCTCACAGCTTTGCACTTTTTAAGACTGACACGCAACACTTACATTAATGAAAAAAATCTGGACTGGACCCTCATGTCATAACTGTAAGGTGCTCTTTCAGTCACCAACTTGTTTCCGGTCTTTGGGCATTTTATGTGCGATAAATGGTCATGTTTTCATACAGCTTTCAATGGGGCGGCTTAAGTCTTTTATTCACATTTAATAGCACAAGACGTAATGTTTATTGTGTACAAACTATGTTATAACCTCAAGCAAAGCCATATTAAGAGATGAATGCCACGCTTTCTCTGTGCTTTATTTTGAAATGTATCAGCAGAGAGCGGGCCGTGTGCAGACTGGTTGCCGTTAGCTTCACATAGCGCATAAATCGTTGTTTGGTTGGCAGTGAAAGGTGGCGATTGTGATATAAGAAGCCAGTGTCCTTGGTGTTTGTTGTTGGGATTTGGTCAGTTATATTAACAGGATTAACTCCATCTTCAAGAAACGACGACATTCCGGCGTCTGACCGTCGCCATTTGTGTTCCGCATCTAACCGTTGTTGTTGCTAGGCTAGTGTGTGAAATGGTTAGCTGGACAGCGTCAAGGCTAATGGAAAGAGGCGGTGTTACCAAAAAATGACGCGCGGTGGAACTGGAGCTGCGCTGTTGGAGGGTTCCAGCAGATGGCGCTATAAATAAAGTGATGGTTTCCTCTCAGTCTGACAGAACTTTCAAATGTATGGTGAATATTTACATATATTGATTTATTTTTCAAATACAATATATTCTGACTCGAGGCCAACGGCGGACACTTCTGTGAAATCCAACAATAACCCCAATGTTTTATGATCGTTTTTTTGTCAAAGATTACATTTATAAACTATTTCAATGGAATTCCATTGCTAGGAAACAGCCTTGGTCCTTGTTAACTTCCTGTCAGTTGATGTCATTCGCAATCGCTGCAACAGGAAATAAACTAGGACACATTTAGAATGTTTACATATTTGAAAAGGTCTTTACATTACTTATATTACGTGTTCCAGACTCATACAGACTGCCGAAAGTGTATTTCTAAATGTATACATAATAATAACATAAGTAAAGACAGTAAAACATTTTTATAAAGGAATAAAGAAGCCTCGGCAATTACAGACGTTACTGCGCATGTGTCATACCCCGGGCTGTTTTTTAGTGACCCAGCCTCCTTCCATTAGCGTTGAACAGCGTTAACGTCAATAGGAGCTAACATTAACGTCAGATCGGAATCAGAAAATCATCAGTGGTCTCGTTTGACGGCGATTCTGTAATTAAATGAGCTGCAAACATCCGTGTATAAGCAGTCTTGCAGAGCTCACCAGGGGACCATGAAGAAAAAACAGCTGAAGGCTAACGTTATGTATGGCTAATGTTACTTAGCTAGATTTGTATTTGCACTACCCACTGCCACGGTGGTGCCGTGTAGTGCTGCTGTCCACGTCTCGTCTCGTCTGCTGTGTTTAACGTTAGGCCACGTCCCTGCGGGCGTATTTCATTTTACCTACTGACATTGGACGAATTGCAGAGAAGATGCCGAGTGTGCGGAAGGAGGAAGCAGAGTGAAAGATCAGTGCAAATGTGAAAAGGTCTCCATGACTGTCTGTCTATGTTAGTGTTTGCTTTTCCGAGCGGTTGCCGCATATCCACGGCATGTCACGTAGACGGATGCGTTTCACCGCGGGAGACTACTCTCATTGAGCTCTGTAACAACCTGAAGTAAACGTTACACTTTTTCTTGTTTTTGAAATGGTTGGGTTTGGTGCAAACCGACGGGGAGGCCGCCTCCCGTCCTTCATCCTCATCTTCTTGATGGTAATCATCGCCATACTGTCTTTTAACTACTGGACGGTGTCCAACAAGCACGGCCGCTTGCTGGACGAGCTGGCGGAGGTGCAGACGCAGGTGAAGCGCACGGACGCGGCGCGGAGCCGGCTGGAGAAGCGCAACTCGGAGCTGATGGTGCAGGTGGACACGCACAGGAAGCAGATCGACCAGAAGGATGGAGACTACAGCGTCCTGGAGGGCAAGCTGCAGGCCCGGGAGGCGCTCATCAAAAAGTGCACTGATGATAAGGTATAAGAGCAGTGTCTGTTTCTTTTCACTGGTACTGTGTTTACTTCACTCTAACAGTAGGAGACATGATCAGAGGCTACACGTATAAACGGGTGACCAAAGTTTTCACTCACTGGGATAAGCCCTCTGACTAAACCATTTTGAGGTAAAGCTAAGTAGTTCAGTGATTTTATGAAAAAAGGTGGAACAAATTACAACAGAAGCAAACTCAACTGATTGTTTTCATCCTCAATATGACCTCAGTAAGGAAAAAATCCAGAAGAATCCCAATAGGGGAAAGTTTCAAAAAAGACTCAAATATACCCTATGCATTCACCTATTCTTTATTTTCTACACATGAACAGGGAAACAAAGCCTTTCAGATATCACCTTGAAAATTACAGAGTGTATTACTTGCATCAAGACAAACAAAATGTATTACAGGTTTTTTTAAATAGTTTGTAAAACATGGGCAAATGGGGCATAATCTTGTTACATATGTGCTCATTTTCATAAATACATCAATCTAAACATTGGGTATAGCCAGGTGAAAATGTCTTGTTGAATCTCGGCATATAACAGTAAAAGACTTAATGTTAAGGTCTGACTGGAGCCCATTTAGTTTACATGAGCATTAATAAATGGAGGCAGGAAGAAGTACTTTAAACCAGGGACTTGGGTCACAGCTGAATGGACTTCACTCCTGTAGATGATTAAGAACAATGACTGTCATGCACAAGGTACAAAATTACACAATAAACATTAAAATTATTGTCTTCTGCATTCTCTTTACACTTGTCTCATGTTCTTCCCTAAGACTCATCCCCTAGAAAGGGTCCAAACCCCTTATCTACAATAATAATTAATAAAGGCTGGTTTAAATCACTTCTTCCTGCCTCCATTTGTTAATGCTCCTGTAAACTAAATGGGTTCCATTCAGATCTAAACACTAAGTATTTTACTGTTTTATGTCAACAAGATTCAACAAGACTTTTTCACCCGGCTGTACCCAAGGTTTAGATCTGTTGTTGTATTTATGAAGATTAGCACTGACAAATATAGATTATACCCCATTTGCTCATGTTTTACAAACTGTTTAAAAAAACTTTTAATAAATTTTTTGTTTGTCTTGATGTCAGTAATCAAGACAGTAATTTTCATGGGGACATCTGAAGGTTCATTTTTTCCACCTATTCTCGTAAGAAAAATAATGATTCTTCAGGGGTTTTATTTCCCTTACTCAGGACATATTGAGGATACAAATCAGTTGAGTTTGCTTCAGTTGCACTCTGTTCAACGTTGAACCCTATTTTGGCTTAAAATGACTCGACTAAAGCGACAGTATCAAAGTCAAGTATCAGGGTTTTTTTTACTCAGTAGCTCTGTATCAATAGTGTGTCTGTTGATTCTCTCATACAATATTTATTCTATGGGTGTGTATGTTCTCTGAGAAAGAAACGTGGATACTCACTGGTATGCCTTCATTCTCAAGAGGGCAATGGTTTGTCTCCAGTGGTACCAAGATTCAAGATGGTTTATTTGTCATATGCACAACAATTACAGCAGCAGTCGCTGGCAATGGAATTCTTGAGTCTCAGGCGATGCAAGATGAAAATAAAATGTGTAAGAGAAACACGAGTAAAGAGAGCAACTTGAGACCTAGGCTAGATAAAACCAGTGCAAAGACATAGTGCAGATTAAAATTTAAGTGAAGAAAAAGGTTTAACTTGAATATGTAGTAAAATCTAGAATAAATCAAATGCAAACAAAATAGAACATTGGACATTAAATAATTACAATAAAATGAAAATATAATAACGGTATATTAAATAGAATACTGTACATGGAATATAAAAATGTGAAGTAAGAATATTTATATGCAAATATATGTACAGAATGTAAAAGAGTTAAACATAGATGCAGCATAAATATGTGTGAAATGTAAACAGACATATTTAAACAGATGTTAACTGTTTCCGCCTTAGTACTCTGTTGGTCAGGAAGAATGAACTCGAACCTGAGTTCAGCTCCACCAACATTGTATTTATTAATTCATTTGGAAAATCATTGCCCACACGGGCTTGACGGTAACAGTTTCCGGGTATTTGGCCTTTATGGCAACAGCAGACAGCAATATATATTATTATTAGACATTATACATATTGCTTTTACCGTCATAACAACTGCACATGTACACAGGTATCTGTTAGAGACAATGTCGACGCAAATGAAGTTGTTTGACTGTCCAATGATAGGTTTGACTAACATCACGTTAAAGTTGTACTTCATAAGAATTGAGATAAGTTGTTTCTAGCGGCCTCTTTGGCGGTAAGATGTCATTTTTGCTCATTTCTAAACTTTACTGACACACATTCACCTCTCTACTTCCAGTCCGTCCCCTATATGTTTCCCTCTTAAATACACACACACATGATGCGATTACACTTCTGCCCTTACTGCTTGCCTGATTCAGAAGTTGGAATTTCCCGAATTCTGATTACAAGTGAATGCATCAAAACCATCAGCAACGATCTGGCCACAGACCAACCGCTGACATCAGCGTAACTAACATTGCGGCCTATTTACATCTAGGGAGGGAATGTCTCCACAGACACCCAGGTTGGAATACTTAACAACGGCACAATAACTTAATTACTCAAAATATAAGGTGACTTAAAATAGCGACCCTATCTTCAGTTTTGGTAACAAAAGCTGATGTCATCATGGTTGCCACCCAGACAACCTCTTTTTAAAGGTTTAGTGCTTTCATAGCTCTCTATCCCCGGTATAATGGTGTTGTTTCACTGTGCCACTTTTAAGATGTATGTGTGGCTCCACAAGGCTATTCCCACCTCTCGCCCCGCACAGTGGCCCAGCCAGCACGTCACTGTGTTTTGTGTCCCCAAGCAGCTCCCCCTGAACATCAGTGTGTGTCCAGCTGCCCTGGGAGACGATTAGACGACAGATGGAGGGGGGGGTTTTCCCGTAATTTGCATTCAGTCTTGCATGTTTATTTCTCATGGACAGGCGTCCATTTGTTTAGCTAATGGTTATCCTATATGTGATGTGTAGCATCATAGTCAAACTACTGCTGGACTGCAACATCCATCCAGTAGAGCTAAACAAGGACACACAATTTTAACAAAAGCAGAAGATTACTTTATGCCAGTCTGCAGGATCACCGACAACCTTATTGTGAGAAAACTTTAGCTCCTGAATAGTCAAACATACCCACTGATGACTAATGATTTGTACAGTAAAGAAACACACAAGTGTATTAGCAAGGTTAACTGCAGGAATATCAGCATGGAAGAAGCGGTAACAATATGTTGTTTTGCTCAACATTTGCTGAAAAGCTGTCCTTGACCACAACACACAAGACCTCCTCCCACTTCCCTTCCTCCCATCTTTTTGAGTGGAGAGTTAGTTACTTTGTGAAGAGGGAGATAATGCTGCTTATAATGGGGCACACATGACTACATAATGGTTATACATGCTCAGCAAACAAAAACTCTTTCCAAAAGGATATTAGTTTTAATCTTGGATGGATAAATAAACAAGAGTCACTGGCCAGCCTACTTGGGAAAATTTTCATCCTGAATCATTTCTCCTGCTGACCATCAACACACTGTCTGTGGGCCAAATTCTGAAGCCAAATCGATTCATAGCAAAACAGTGGCACAGTTAGCCTTCTGTTTAGTTGCCCTTTATGCTGCCGCTGTCTAATCTTCTACACACCGACGTGTTTCACTGATTATTTTATGTTTGTTTTCCAAATATGTATTCATCATTTGTAACATTAAAATCACTCTTGGCAGATACATTGTTTGACACTTAAACACTATTTGTGTAAGAGATACAAAAAAATGTATCCGCAGGTCAGATTTTTTTCTTGCTTTTGAGGCGAGTACAAGTGGTGACGTGTTGAATAAAGAGGAGACCAAGCTCCCTTGTTTCTTGGTAGTAACTTCAGTATCCGGCTCCTCGTTTCCGTAATCAAGATGAGGGTAGGTGTTGAATAGCAGTTGTTCCACTCCTTTCTTTTGTCAACAACCCAACCCTGTTCCAACAAAGATGCATGCTACATGCAGTGAGAGGCCTGCAATGCAGAGAAAATAGGGACAGTTGAGTATTGGTTTGTTGCCGCACAGTACAGTATATACAGTCTATAGGTGCAAGAATTAATCATGCCAGCTTATATCGCTTCATACAGTCTGTATGGCCGCCTGGAGAGCCAATGTCACCAGGCTGCAGGGGGAAACACATGCGAGGGAGTGACAGGACGAGGCTTTTGTCTTTCCAACGCTTGACATTGATGCTCAACTCTTTCCTCACTGCCTTCTGTTTCAGTCACTTCTAACTCATTCAAGAACTCAGACAATCACGATGGATTCGAGAAGGTGACATGTTTTTGAGGAGAGGAGAAAAAAAAAGTGTATTCATAGAAATGTCTAGGCCTCACCACACCTCCATTGATATGTTAAGAATGTTACAAACATTTTTGTGGATTTCTTTGGTCACAATCTTAACAGAAATGTGTGGACAATAGTCAAGATAACCACAGCCGCTGTTTCTTTTCAAGCATGACAACTTACGCCTTGGAGCAGTTGCCGCTTAAAATGTCACAGTGGTTGATCTGTTTGTGCTGAGTCGTTACGCTGAAAAGCAAGGCAAACCTGTCCCCCTTGTTTTGCCATACATCCTACTCATAACCTGTCGCAAACTTAAGTCCTAGCAGGGAAACTCTGGTGGTTTAATGTGTAGAGGAGTCAAATTGTACGTAGCACTCATTCAGACGAAAATATCTCATTTCTCTCTCTTGTGTACAGATGAAGGTGCAGGGTGATGTCACAGCCCAAATGACAGAAATCCAGAGGTTGAAAGGTAGGACTTTACCACTGTGAGGCCAGCAGAGGGCACTGTCCAACACAAATTCATCAATATTATTTTAACACAAGTATTATAGTAACACAAGACTAAACATAAGACTAAACCTGTGTGTATGTGCTTGTGTTGCTGCAAACAGAGCAGCTAAAGGAGCTGAAGCAGGAGTTCATGAAACAGGAAGAGCAGCTAAGAGAAGTGAAGAAAAATAGCACAACCTTGGAAAGAAAACTGGAGTATGAGAGGTATGTTAAGTATTAGTAATAAATAGTCATAGTCATTATTGATTGTCTTCAGGGGTGTCTGTGACATGGATGTCTCAAACACTTTGTGCTTTTAATCATCCATTATTTTGACAGTTCTCTGTTTTTGAATAGAATATTTGACTGCATTAATGTAGCGCTTTTATTCAAAGCGCTCTACAATTTTTTTTAGCCTCTCTTTCACCCATTCACACACATTCATACACTGATGACTACCATGCAAGGTGTTCAATAACCATCTGGAGTAATTTGGGGTTTAGTGTCTTGTCCAAGGACACTTCAACATGTGGACAGGAGGAAGCAGTGATCGAGCCCTCAAATCTTGTGATTAACAGGCTATTTTTCCTACCATATTCACTATAAATATGGTGTTATTGGTTATATTAATCTGTCTCTTTTTAAGGCTGATCAGGTCTTATTGTTGTTTGACTTAAATTGGGTGGCATACAGTTTTTAGAATAGATTTATATTTGGCTAAGCTTTTCCAAAGTGTTTTTTTAGTTTTATAGTATGCTCAAATTATGGGTGAAACTAATGAGGAATATGTGTTCATTAGTTTACAGTGTGGGCGTCAGATTGCACAACTAAAGGACGAGTATGAAGAAACAAAAAAGACCCTGGAAGAAGAAGCATCAAAGCTAAGACAGGTTTGTATTGAATAAATCTCAATTCTGTTTATTGTTTTGATATTTTAGCAACTGACTAAAGGTACTGGCTCCCCGTCCTCTGGTATGCGTTGTATTTATACAGCACTGAAGTATTTATTCATTACTCTCAGATTTTTAACACAGATGTACTGACAATAGCAGCCAAACTCAATTAATCTCCCTTTGTGTCTCTATTTCCATATGCTCCTTTTTCATGATTCACCTTTTAATTCTTCAGAGTGTAATGAACAGCCAAAAGGGTGCAGTGGCAGGTAGACATGCGGAGGGAGCACCCGGGGTGGAATTGGCTGGAGAGCGCCATACAGTGGCCACTCATCGGCATGACAGTCCAGATTTAAAAGGTACAGTAGATGTGACTTTGCCAACCAATACTGTCTTGACTGTTCTTCCTAGTATTGGTCTGCTATTACACGCTAAATGTTGCATTTGATAGCTGATAGAAAATGCACCCATTGTTCAACTAAATCTTTTTTAGTTTCCTGTCTGTTATTTTAATGTCAACCCACCCACTACAAGTCACATTCCTTCTGTTCGTTTACAGAAGAGATGGGTAAGCCTGGCAGTGATGCCGGCATGCCTGGAATTGAAGACAGTGAGGTGGGAAAAATCGATGAAGTGCAATTTGGTAAGCAGTGGTCCTAAACTTTCAAGTGCAATTGTTAGGTTGGAAAACCCAGTGAGGTAATGAATGCCGTTCAGGGCTTATCCATTTGCCGTGGCATTTTTATGATCACATAATCACAATGCCAGTGTAGAGATTGATTAGGTTTTAAATCTGTCCTCATGTAAAGTAAAATACAAAAAAATCTCCTTGTCTTGAAACCTGGCTAATGTCAGGAGAATCAGGTTCAGTCAGAGTTTCTCTTTCACATATGCAGCACCCGACAGGAGATTCTCCATGTCAGATGCGTTTTCAATTTCTTTGTTTGGTTTAGGTGAGGGAATCGCACCTGGGTAAAGCGTGCAGGGCCTGGACCTGACGCAGATTACACTGAAACAACCAAATCCTTGAACCGCATTGCCTCTCCAGTTAGACATTTTCATTGCCATCTTTGTGTAAATCACCCTTATTCTTCACCCTCAGAGTTTTATTTTCTTCTGGTTTGGGTGACATACGTCATCACTCAATCGCTGTGAATTCTCTGGGCAATGAGTGGCGTTCTCTGTATTAGGGAGGGGTAAAGTCTGTCCAACTGATTTGAACCCATACTGTTCCACTCTGTAAAGTCTAGATAATTTTAGCTTTTTAGTGCATGTGTGCTTTACTTTCCAAGCTTTCTTACTTTGACACTCCATTTATCTACAGCCTTGAAGAAACCAGCCATCACTCAGAAGCATGATGAGGTCCCTGATGTGGTTGTAGGGGCTGGTGCTGGACCTGGACCTGGAGTCGGGGCTGCTGATGGACCCGGGGGCCAGGGTCTAGCCCTTGACCAGCCCAGACTCCAGCAGGACAGAGTGGAGGGCAGAGCAGTGGTGGTTGCACCTCCAGGAATCCTCAAACAGGCAGACAAACCTATCGTGTTTGAAGAAGATAACAAGGCAGGCATCAAGGCAGACGAACTGGGAGAACAGCAAAGACAACTTCGAGGTACAGAATGCTTCACATCCATATAATTGTTATTATTATAAAAGTCTGTCTTTTGAGCCTTTGGGCATGGGATAATTCATCTGCAGTCTTCATTAGAACTTAGCTTTACTGATTTCACTCTTTTTAGTATTTTTATTTCAGTGTTTACTGAGGGAAGGCAAGAGCAGAGAACTTGAGTACATTTTTTCTCAGTTCTGTGTTTAACATCTTAAAACTTCAGGGGTTTTATTTAAGAACAGAAATGTAGTAGGTTTACCATACCGTGCTGTATGACTGAGGTTTTACAGCGGCATTTATTTGCTCTTGATTGTAAAGTACTCGTGTTGTAGCTCAGGATGCAAATGAGGAGATGGTTGGCAACAATTGTTTCAAACAACAGAACCTAATTTCTTATTGTTAGCTCCTGATAATGTCAAGGGTGACAGCGAACGGTTGAAGGGGATTCCTCTGCCCCCCAACCCTGCCCAGGTGCCCAACCCCATCCAGCCTCACCACGCCAAAGACCAAGTTCCAGCAGAGCCAGTACACCACCGCCAAAGTGAGTTCTTCCTTTGAAAAAGAGAACACTGTAATTTGCAAGGGCCGTTGTGGTTGGAGGGATGTTTTTTGTTTTTTTTATTAACTTGGTTATTTGTGATTGATTTTGAAGGGATGGTTTAAACTATCATTATACATGAAAAAGTACAGTCACAGCTATACCTGTAAGCTCTGCCTTTGTGCTTAGCTGCTGCCACCCAGGTCTCTGTGATGTGTGTCAACGCAGAGAGTAAATACAATTTGGAATCGTACCATGTGTGTATGAATTTTGCCCATTACTAACTGGTCACACCCCCACTTCTACGCAACACATTTTCATGAAAGTTAGTTGAATGTCTGAATGCTAGGAGCATTGTCAGGGAGAGGGCTCAGTTGCAGAGGAGAGGAGACAAATGACACACACCTGGCTCCCAAATGATCCTTTCCTGCTGCCTGGCTTCTGCTCTGCTGCCTTTTCTCCCTCCTCCTCCTTTTTTCACATGTTCTGTTCTTTCATCTCCCTTACTTCATCCCCTGCAGCTCTGCTTCTTACAACACTGAATGCATTCAGGTCATGTCTTGCATTTTGTTTTTCTTCTAATCTTCTGCATCTGATTTCATTATACTTGCATCCTATTATGGCAAATTAGCACTCGACACCCACCAGATGTCTTGTTTTTTGCAGGGCTGGTGCTCACCAGACACTTAATACAGCTCAAGACAGCCTGCCTCAGAGAATCCCCAGTCCCACCAAGTCCTGTCATGATCAACAGTGCCATCTAAAATCAGATAGAAACATAAACTGCCTCAGATGCCTGTGTGATAGAGATTGGTCAGCCATTATAGATCAGGTTGATTATTTTTATTTGTGCATAATTTCTGATCAGTTGCTATGATTGCAAACTTGTGATCAGGCCATTTTGAATTGAAAAATGTTTAAAATTCTAAGACTGAAAAATGGAATTATACAATTAGGATTCCTACCTCTGATCAGTACAATGAAAGACACGGGAATAACATCACAGAGACAAACAACTACAGCAAACAAACATCTATAGCCGGCAAAACAGGGTCAAACATAATAAATTAATCCACTGTAAATTTGAAGAAGAGTTAGAGTTTGTATAGCAAAATGTAAACATTTCACTTGTATGAACAATATCCAGTAAAATCTGTCAACTTCTTGCTTTTATTTTTATACGCCTTGTAGTTTAACACAGCAACTATTGTTTTATAGCATATAGAATATATTTTATAGTTCTACAGTAGTTATATGTTAGAAACACTTAAGGTGCAGTTAAATGAAACAGCACTTACTTGACCTTAAATGACTTAAAAATGGAGTTGATTCAACACTTCTCAGAGGACCAACAAAAACACAAGATGGGATTTACAGCAGGGCTATTGCATTTGATTGATTGGATTAAAGAGATGATTAAACCAGTAACTCAATTAGCGCTCACCAGGCTTGAACAGGCCCTCTTTACAAAGGCGAGCCCGTTTGTTTCCCCTTGGCTCTCTGCTTTCAAGTCCATGATTGACTCTTCTTTACTCTTCAGAAACACTTCTCTTCTTATCACAAAATCTCACTGTGTATCCATTCACCTCATCATCTTTTGGCCTCTTCATGCAATCACTTATTCCTTCATGCATTCATTATGCAGTATTTCACCCATTCCTCCCTGTCTTCCTACAACTGCCTCCGCTTCCCTCCCTTCCTGATGAGGCCCTTCTCTGCCTCCTGCAGGCCGGTTCTTTGATGAGAACGAGTCCCCAGTAGATCCGCAACACGGCTCTAAGCTAGCGGACTACAATGGGGATGATGGGAACGTGGGTGAGTATGAGGCCGACAAGCAGGCCGAGCTGGCCTACAATGAGGAAGAGGATGGTGATGGTGGGGAGGAAGACGTTCAAGGTGAGCCAGACCGGGGGACTGGACTGCCTGTCCGGATGTGTATCCACCATTCCTCCCTTGCTCCCTCCCTCCACCCCTGTCCTGCTGCCGCCCCCTGCATTTGTCCTGACAGTTAGAGTTGCTCACAGTACCCTGAGTTTGGTCCTTGAATCCATCATAAACTACAGATAATTATGAATAATGACCAAAACACCTTCAGGTTCAAAGCAGGACTGCCACGTATGCAGTTCAGGATGAGTAACTGGATTGTGTGAGGCATTGTTTACTGTGTAGCATGGTAACAATCTCAGCACCCTATTCTCCCATGTATGGGGAAAACCTGACCCAGGAACTTACGGTTCTGTGAGAATAATTCAGTTGCCATCTAGTTTTTTTCTCTTCTGCCTGTGCTTCTTTTTAGCTATACCACCTGTCTGTGCCCACCAAACATCTGACCCACATCTAGAGCAGTAGATAAATATAGCTCACTGTGTTTGTGTATGTGTCTGTGTTCTCCTTGAAATATTGAAATGCATGTCCATGTTGTTTTCTGTGTTATTGTTCTGCCACACATTTCTGATTGCCTATTAGATTAGAATTTTAACATTTGATAAGATTCTAATAATACTGCTTTTGGGGAATATTGTGTGTTTTTTTTCAATAAAAATCTATGATATCCTTGTTTTATACAAGACAGCTAATAATGTGCTAGGTAGATGAAGAAAGCATTCCTCCTAAAAATGATTGTAGCCTCTCCAATAATTTCTTCTAGAACAATACATTGTCGCAAAATCAGGGGAACTATGTACAAAAAGGACTGCAAGTCCGATACTATTCGCACACAATGCATGTGAACGTGCTCCAATAATGTTAAAGCTGAAAGTCAGCACTTTACCTGGAGTCACTGTTTCATTTTAAAACCAGTGCGCTGAAGTGTATACAAAACAATGAAAATCGTATAAATCCTGATACTTCCTGATTGCACCGTATGTGACCATTTATTTAAGGTTGTACACTATAACAGTTTGTAATCAGGCTATTGTGCTACTATTTGATTGGACTGATAAAGAGTCATACAACTTTTGCAAAAATATCAGTTTTCTTATCTGATAACGCAGATAAATTATGTCAATAAATGTATTGTCTATTATTTAATCTCTAATGTTTGTGTTGCTCCCTTTTTTTTCCCCAGATGATGATGATCGAGACATGCAGGGAGACCGGGCTGTGGACTATGGGAAAAGACATCAGGCCATTGACATTCTTTGAATGGGAACTCATACAGCGATAACTCATTAAAATATTCAGACCTTCCTCTACAACCAAGGTCTTTTGTCGAGAAAATAGTTTGAACATCAATACATTAAGGAATTTATAGGGTGCATCCTGAATGTCATGGACTATTTTGAAAAACAGACATTGCAACTAATGAATTAATTCTGAATAATGTGCCGTAATACAAAGAAGAAAAAAATCATGGCATTGTCCTGAGCTGCTGTTGATTTGCTGATGGCTCTATGTCAGTAGAGATGATAGGCTGTACACTGACTGTTTAGTCCTTTGATAACTGCCTCAGTTCATAACGGAGTAATCTGAAAGAGCCACACTTGACTCACAGCTGAACCTCAAGGTCAAACTGTGTTTTCTTTTTGCTACTTTTCTTTCCAGGTAGCTGTTGCTTTATATGAACAAACTCTTCGCCTGAGATGTTTATGAAAGAGACTAATAAGGCATTCTGCCTTTCTAAGAATTTCAGGAGTTTTACATCGAAGACCGTTTTTTTTTTCCGTTTACAGGAGTGGGAATACATTGGAAATTCCAAGGACTTTGCATATGGCCTATTAAATCAATTGATTTTCTTTCTGACAGACACTCGAAAGTGCTCCTTGTTCTCTTTTTTTTTCATGATGCCATTGCATGCATTTGAAACGTTTTATTAATAATCAAACTGGGCAAAATACTGATGCTTAAGCAATACTTAAAGCAATGTTAGTATCCTCCAGTGTGCAAAGATTAACCAAGCACACAAAGGACTGACATACTGTATACATGCTTCCATTAATGAGGTCTCTTGTACATAATAATGTAGTTGAACTGTTACCATTTGTACTGAGGGATCCGAATTCCTCACCTTTTTGGTAAATCCGTGGACATGAAATCAGTTCTGTTTGTGCAGCCAGGAACATTGATTTGTCATGGAAAGGCACATGAATGTAATTTAATTTTATTAAAGGTGATGCTTCATGACATTTGTCAGTTGTGATAGTGCTTTACAATCACTGTAGATTTGTCATCAGTAGTGAGTGGATTACTCAAGTGAAACAGCTGTTAGGCTATGTGTAGCACCTGAATGTCTTTAGTTCATGATTGTAATATCCTGTACATTTCTTTTCAGTGGTGATCAAACATATGTTGAATATTTTCAACAAGAAATGCTTAAATGTCCGATTGATTGTAATGGAAGCCTGTATCCACTAGTGTTGAAAAAAAGGATCCTTAAGTTATTATTTTGAGATGCTAAGACATATTGAGAGAGTTCCTCATTGTTTTGAAATACTGTGGTTACTTCAAGAGAGTTTCTCATTATTTTGAGATACTAAGACATTATCTTGGGAAAGTTTCTCATTTTGAACGTTTCTCATTATTTTGAGATACTAAGACATTATCTTTAGAAAGTTTCTCATTATTTTGAAATACTAAGTCATTATCTTTAGAAAGTTTCTCATTATTTTGAAATACTAAGACATTATCTTTAGAAAGTTTCTCATTATTTTGAAATACTAAGTCATTATCTTTAGAAAGTTTCTCATTATTTTGAAATACTAAGACATTATCTTTAGAAAGTTTCTCATTATTTTGAAATACTAAGTCATTATCTTTAGAAAGTTTCTCATTATTTTGAAATACTAAGACATTATCTTGAGAAAGTTTCTCATTATTTAGAGATACTAAGTCAGTATTTTAGAAAGTTTCTCATTATTTTGAAATACTAAGACATTATCTTGAGAAAGTTTCTCATTATTTTGAGATACTAAGTCATTATCTTGAGAAAGTTTCTCATTATTTTGAGATACTAAGACATTATCTTGAGAAAGTTTCTCATTATTTTGAGATACTAAGACATTATCTTGAGAAAGTTTCTCATTATTTTGAAATACTAAGTCATTATCTTTAGAAAGTTTCTCATTATTTTGAAATACTAAGACATTATCTTGAGAAAGTTTCTCATTATTTAGAGATACTAAGTCATTATCTTTAGAAAGTTTCTCATTATTTTGAAATACTAAGTCATTATCTTGAGAGTTTCTCATTATTTTGAAATACTAAGACATTATCTTGAGAAAGTTTCTCATTATTTAGAGATACTAAGTCATTATCTTGAGAAAGTTTCTCATTATTTAGAGATACTAAGTCATTATCTTTAGAAAGTTTCTCATTATTTAGAGATACTAAGTCATTATCTTTAGAAAGTTTCTCATTATTTTGAGATACTAAGTCATTATCTTTAGAAAGTTTCTCATTATTTTGAAATACTAAGTCAGTATCTTTAGAAAGTTTCTCATTATTTAGAGATACTAAGTCAGTATTTTGAGAAAGTTTGTCATTATTTTGAGATACTAACTCATTATAATGACTTAGAGGACCTGTTTTAATCACACTGGCGGAAATGGGCCTCCATTTATTGTTGACCTTTGGAATTTCCAGTCATTGACAACCACACGATGGACACTTCTCTACCTCATTAGTCAAATCTTGAGAAGAAAAAGGCCAGCGATAGTGTTCTCTGCAGACTGGCTGATGTTTTTCAGAGGTAAGGGGGTGTGTCTGTGTCACATACGGGTATCTCGCCTTGTAGAGACCGAGCAGAGGCGGGAAATGGCGCCTGGTAGCACAACGATGTGTCGTTTCGGAGACGGCGGCCCTTGAGAAGAAGATACACGGGGAAAAAGTCTGGATCAGATCACGAAAACAAACCACTGCCTCTCTGTTGTGATGGTTAGTCGATCTTGAGTCGTTATCGACAGACACTGCAGGGTCACTGTAAAGTAAGTCGGCAACCAACCGTGCTCGTTCATTTGTCGTCTATGTTAATGTTGGCTAACGACAGGGTAAATATTCTCCTTCGCTACCCGTGTGTTCATCTGTTAGCCCGAAGCGGTTTTTCACGAAGGCTAGGTTGCGTTAACGCTAAGCTATGATGCTAAGCTAAGTTACCTACCGCTAAAACACGGCCTACCGCCGGACCTGGCTAATTCCTGGTTCACTCGACATCTTTAGTTAATTTTGTCTCCCGCGTTGTAACTAAGCTATTCAATAAATACTATCAATCATACAACGTGTAACTGTTTGTGTTAACATAATGAGCAGTTAATGTGACGGTAAGTTACCTTCCGCGGAAGTTAATGTCGTCCAGGTAACGCTGTTTTACGTTAACGTCACATTAGCTCCCGAACACACTTTATTTCAATATAATTCCAATGTTCGCGTGTCGTCACCACATTAAATTAATTAAACCCCATCAACTGCACTGCTAACTTGAATGTAACGTCGACGGGATCAATGTTTACAATTGGGATAATGTTCATATTCCGTGTTAGCTTGTTTTGATTGATGTTTGTCGACTTTAACTCACCAAATAACGCAAAAGATTAATTAACCCTGTATATAGTTAAAGAAGGCAGTTACTCAGCAAACCTAACGCCTGTTGAGTTTACTAACGTTCCTTACGTCAGGTTAATCATTTTAACGTGATTTGGTTCAACTGCCGTGCTAACTAGCCTGTTTGGGCTCGTCTTGATGAAATGCTAACATAACGCTACTCAGTGGATTTAACTGTAACTGTTTTGTCTTCACACTGCAGGCACCACTTGTAAAATATTACTATGTTTAAATAAACTGTTATATTTATACAAAGCTATGTTGTACACCTGCATAAGTCCTGACCGCTTGTAGTTTGTTTTTGGTAGCGTTAGCTTAGCATCGTTGAGCTAACGTTAACCTAGCTGCGAAGCTTGCTAGTCGTGATTACTTCACTACAACTTCACAAACGTTACACGTTAAACGACAGGACTGAATGTGTCGTGCATTCTCAGTTAGCGTTAGTATATGATTTAGCAGCTTGTTAGGCCAGTTAATTTAATAACCATTGCCTCCTGATTTTTTTATTTTTCATTTTTGCAGAGGGGATGGTTGAACAAGCGAGGCCCTGCTTGTTTCTCCAGTCTCAGTGGCATGCATATTCCTATTTCCCGCTCAGTCTCCTGCTCGTACCTAGCTATGTGCATGATCCGTAGTTAGTGGGGTGACTTCCTAGAGAGATGGATGTTTAGCAGCCATGGCGTTGTTGCCATGCAAGCCGCGGCGAGATTTAATCATACAGTTACTATAGCGGGCACTTTATTCAGCACAAACAGGGTCCGTACGGGTGCTGGAAATCCTTGAACACACTTGAATGTTAGTGTGGCGTGTTCAAGGTTTGAAAAGTGCTTGGATTTAGAATAAAGAGCTTGAAATGTACGTTATAAGGGATGACACACGATATAACAGAGAAAATAAGATATCCATATTTGAGAGACTGGAACCAGCATATTCTGACATTTATTCATGAAAAATTACTTTTTATGATCAACAGATAATAAAAAATAGTTAGTGTCTATATTTTTGTTGATCTAGTAGTCAAGTTAGTTTTCCTTTGTCATTCCTCTGTACAAAGCTGTCTGAAACATGTTGGTTCTTTATAGGACAGTAACATCTAATTTAATGTGATGAACAAGTGCTCTAATAAGTATACTGAGTATTGTATTATATAGAAATATGTAGTTTATCACAGCTGTAAGGAGCTTGAAAAGCATGCAAATGAACCTTGAAATGCTTGAAAGGTGCTTGAATTTACTTTGGAACCAAGTAGGAACCATGAGCAGAAACAGGAGAATCTTGTGTGTTGTTCATACTACATTTGAAATGAATTCAAGCAGGAAAGGGAAATCCAGAAAAGATAAGTATTACAATGGGGATCGACCGATATGGATATTTTTAGGGCTGATGCCAACACCGTATTTCCCCCCCCCCCCCCCCCCCCCCCCATCAGCCTTAGCCGATGACCAATAAGGACTGCCGATTCTTTGGAGCCCATACTACTTTTGCTCCCTTTATTTACATCATAAAAATGACACAGTGATGACAACAAATGTTTACAAGTCTCAATTTTTAAATAAAAGGAACATATATTGAACTTAAAAAAGGCGTCTCCAGCAACACAGAGCTGCATGTGGACGCCTGTCCTTAAATAATCCCAGGAAAAAAATATTGGCGAACGCAGTAACCCGCATCGGCCGATACCGATACACTTTTAAAAAAAGGATATCCGTCTATCACAACACTACATACAAATTAATTGCTTAATGTAGTAGTATTTCCCGGAACAACCTCTGTAAAAATGTCTGATAGACTTAAGTTAATCACATTACAGGGACAATCTCATGGAGTGGATAGTCAAGGAGGATGTTTGCAACATGCGTTACTTTTTTACTGTGGTTAACTTATAAAGGACGGTGTCAGTGTTGTGATGTCTATATCCATATTGTAAATGGTTGTTTTGGTTGGCTCTTAAGGGTTAAATCATTTCCAAAAGCATCAAGTGACGTCCTCTGCATTTTTTAAAACACTAAGCAACATTAAAAAAGGCTTATGGTCAGCTGATCGAAAATGACATGTTGGATTTAATGGACTACTATACATTTTTGTTTTGTATAGCTTTCAGCCAAATTAAAATACCTTCATTTTTTTTGTCATGCAAAAGAAATATGGTTAACATCAAGCAATTTATCTGAAAAGCGAAAATAGCCCAAAGTTGTACTCACAAGTTTGTCTGTAAATCTGATCTTTTAAAAACAGCAAAACCAAAACATTTTCAGATGGCCCAAAGCTCAGGTCATCTGACTTTTATCTCTCACGGTTTGTATTTATTAAATTATGTCAGAAAATCTTGTATATAAATTGGATTATCATTTTCAATTTCAGTTGTTTTTTCTCTTTTTCTCATTTCTCTTGAATAAATGTTCCTGTGCAGCTGACATTTTTTTTAATAGCCAAAAGAGTATTTTATTTGAGGACTATGTTTGACACTATAATATCAGGGAGCGCATCCTTCTCAATCTACTACATCATGTAAATTTACTTTCAGGCTTGTCCCACTTTCGCTGCCTGCTTGTTACTTTCATGTTACCATATACTCTGAAGCTCTCTTAAAGCACCCATTGGTCTTTTTTTTTTTTTTCAGCATGCACGATTGAGCAGCAGCATATATACCTCTGGTGCGTTTATGGATACACCCCTGTATACATGTAAAACAGAGGTAGTGAAGGACATTTACAGTGTGTGAGATTTACTGTATGTCGTGCAGGGTTCTATTGTGTGTTTAGGGTTTCTGAAAGGTTGTGGATGTGTCCAGACACATACTCAGCCAGTTGCTGTTACATAAGCGCATAGGGCTTGCATGATTGACAGACAATTCATGTTCATTGTGAATTGTTTTTTAGTTTTCCCCGTACATACTGGAAGACAACTCTGACCAATTATATCCCACAGCTTTAGGGAAAAGGAGTGTATTTCCTTCAGATAGGTTTCAGCTCATCAGATCTTTGTCCATGTTTACAGTTTTTCAGTTACTTAAACATTGATCCTCTATCATGTGCATCGCTAATTATAAGTGTGTATAGATCCTGAGGAATGTTTCTTTTTTTTTACTGTACAAATGGAAGTAAAGCCAGCTGTGGCTGCCATGATCCTTTGTGATGTAAGTGAAACAGGATCTTGAATGCATCCAGATGTTAGCAGAAAATGCACCAGTATTACCCCACTACAGAAAGATACAACACAGACTTAGCCCATCCATTTTAAAAGTTAAAGCCGTTAAGACTGTTGGAACAACATGTTTGTCCTCCTTAACGCTTCAGTGTTTGCTTTGATGCGTTTCCTTGATTGTACGGTCATTCATTTCCTTTTACTGCCATCTTAACCTGTCTGAATTTTTATTATTCTTTTTTTTAAACAGCCTTACATGTGACTGCTAAAACAATGAGGCTGAGAATGCGTAAGGCGTCTCAGCAGGAGCCGGACCCCAGTCTGGCAAGCCGCCCATCCCGTACAAAGCGGAGGCATTCAGAAGTAGAAGAGGACACTCCTACAAGTGGCGGGAGAGGCTTGTTCTCCACCATCAAGAAGTTCATCAGAGGAAATGCTGTCAAGGTAACTACCTCACTGGTCACATACATTTTTTTTTTTTCATTATTGAGTTCTTCCCCTTCTGGAAGCATTAAATTATTGTTCTCTGTGTGTTTGGTTTAACAGTACTGCCTTAGCTTTTTTGGTATTTCTGTTTTAAAACTCTTAAGCACTGTGCACACCAGGTCACTGTGTTAAATACAGTGTTTCTGGATGTAGAGTGTCAGGTTTCCCTAGAAATGTCTGGAGGAATGCAGCAGCTTGTCTGAGAACGTGGACTGTTCTAATTTTAGGTTCTTGCTCACAGAGTTGGTGTGCAGGAACAGGAGGCAGTAACAAGTGGAAGAGTCAGGCAGGCCAAAAAAGGCTTTTCCTCTGGAAAGAGACGGGGCGTTATTGATGATTTTACTTTCACTTCATGGTCCTTTATGCATTTTCTCATTAAGTCCTAATTTTTGACTTGTAGCATCTTGCTTCAGTTTTTTTCTTGCCTATCCTTATCTATTGTTTAATTCCTTCACAACCTGAATAAAAATAAATGAATGTTTTACTTTTACTTTAGCCTACTTTCTGATTATTGATATCTCATAGCCTCAATATAGTACATGATAACTAGGATCTTCCAGGTTCATTGTACGTCACACCATACAAGATGGGTATAATAATTTAGGAAAATGCAGATTTGTTTGTAGCTGTTTGTGATGTGTCTCTTAGTTTGATCTAGGTCTGGACTATTTTTGATTGACCAAAGATTTCACCTGTCACTGTCTACTTTCATCTGAGACAACCCTGACTGTTTTAATTTAATTACAACTGTTTTACTGCATGATGTCTTGTCTCCTTAAGGTGCAGCAGGAGAGCCCAGCCAAGAAGACGCGCCTCCACTGTGATGTGGACAACAACCTGATCACCTCTACAACCCCGAACACCAACACACCCCGTAGGACTATCAGCAGGGTTGGCAGGAGAGGCTCCCTCAATGGACGTGAGTGGTCCTGAAAGGAAAAAAAACAGTCACTTGTCTTTATATTCCCCTTGTCTCTGTTAACTCTCTTAAACCTTCTCCTCTTCAGAGGCAACAAATCATGACAGGAGTAAGGAGAAGCCCAATGGCAGTCTGGAGGAGACGACAGCCGTTGATGTCCCCACCAGCCCTCCCAGAACAACCCTCCTTGGGACCATCTTCTCCCCTGTTTTCAACTTCTTTTCACCAGCTAAAAATGGTAAGCAGACCCTGAGGTAGCCTATTTGATCCATGGCTAGCATCATGCTAAAACCCTTTACTAAAATGTTTAATTATAGTGTTGCATTCTGATTGGTGAAACAAAAGACATGAATCAATTTCTTTGTATTTCTTTTTCAGCCTCCCCTGGCTCAGACTCTCCAGACCAGGCTTTGGAGGCCGAGGAGATAGTCAAGCAGCTGGACATAGAGCAAGCTGTGGAGATGCCCACCAGCACGGCCATATCCACACAGGAACTGTGTGCCACCACTAACTTCTACTCTAGTGTATCACAGCTGCCGCCTATGCGGCCTCCCCACATCCCTGAGGTATCTCCCACGACAAGGGAGGGAGAGCTCTGTGCTGATGCTGACCTTCCACCCCTCACAGGTAGGGATTGCAGCTACGGACACCTGGTTCTAAATCAATTGAGTTTGAATTGATGTTGAAGTTATTTGAACTTGCGTTACTTTTTCTCATCTAGTCGTTTTTAATATTTTGTTTTTGTTGTGGTCCAAGCTCCAGGCTCTAGTCCAGATATGGCATATGTGGAAGCTCCTCCCACCACAGTACCACCAGAGGCAACCTATGAAGAAGACTGGGAAGTCTTTGACCCGTAAGTAAAACAATGTCAGACCCCATTGAAAACAGTTTAACAAAACAAAACGAGAATGTTGATATTTGGAAAACAAGGGGAAGTGGGATAAGCATGAGCAAGGGGTGGGACAAATAATTCTTCGAGTGTCATTTGCATAATTGTGAGACATTTGATTT
This sequence comes from Echiichthys vipera, assembly GCF_963691815.1. Taxonomy (NCBI): domain Eukaryota; kingdom Metazoa; phylum Chordata; class Actinopteri; order Perciformes; family Trachinidae; genus Echiichthys; species Echiichthys vipera. The sequence goes on from NC_139826.1 coordinate 26,313,376, forward strand.
GACATAGTCAAAACCAAAGGTAAGGCAACCTGACCCCCTAACCTACAACAATGCAATAAAGCTAGCAGTAGAACTGACAAATTTGACCTGACAAAGTATTCTACCTTGCTTAGAATATTGTGGTTTAAATGTTTTAAAGTATGTGTGATGTTCTGCCGATTTTTAGGTATTTCTTTATCAAGCACGTCCCTCCACTGACGGAAGAGCAGCTCACTCGAAAGCCTGCCCTACCACTGAAGACACGCAGCACGCCTGAATTCTCTTTGGTCTTAGACCTGGTCAGTTATATATAGTATACAACAACAAATTTAACAATTTTATTGCAGCTCTGTAGACATTTTGAAAGATGTCATAAGATTGACATCTGTATTTTTTCTGTTTTTATTTTGTTTATTAGGATGAAACGTTGGTTCACTGCAGTTTAAATGAGCTGGAGGACGCAGCACTTACCTTCCCTGTCCTCTTTCAAGATGTCATTTACCAGGTCAGTTCTGTGTTAGAGGAATCTTTCGCTCTATGTATTACATGACGCCACTAGATGGGGATAGGGTGTCATTTGTAAAAAAAAAAAAAAAAAAGCCTCACTTTGAGGAAGGTGTACATAAACAAACTTGTCATACAGTTAGAGAAAATGAACATTATTTCAATAAAACACATGTTGACCTGCAGTAAGAATTGTATGTTTGGATCATAAATGTTTGCTTACCTGTGGTCTATTGTCATGTGCAGGTGTATGTGCGTCTGAGGCCGTTCTTTAGAGAGTTTCTGGAACGCATGTCTCAAATCTATGAGGTAAATATAACCCGTCTACTCCTCTTAATCAATCCTATTGATATCAGAATGGGAAATAAATCAGTTTTTTCTCCTCCTTTTCCTAGATCATCCTTTTTACGGCTTCTAAAAAGGTGTATGCAGACAAACTGCTCAACATCTTGGATCCTAAAAAGCAGCTAGTAAGGTACGGTGTGTTGTAATTGCACAATAAACTTGAAAGCTGTGCTAGCCTGAATGAAAAGAGGTCAAGCTCAAAAAGCTGTGTGCGCCACCGATGTTGGCATGTGCTGCTGTCCAGGTGTCAGTGTTGTGGTTTTTCTGAATTATTGATGACCCTGACCTTGTCACTGATTGATTTTCTTGTTTCTCTCCCCCCCTCTTTCCTTTCATTCTCTACTGTAACTGTAGACACAGGTTGTTTCGTGAGCATTGTGTCTGCGTCCAGGGAAATTACATCAAGGACCTCAACATCTTGGGCAGAGATCTGTCAAAGACCATCATCATCGACAATTCACCACAAGCCTTTGCATATCAGGTGAACATCACACTAGAGATTTGGTTATCAACAGTAATTGTCACCAAATTCAACCAAAGGAAACATTTTAGACAATTAAAAAAATACAAAAGAACCTGACATTTCCATGTGTTGCTCCGATTAATTACCACAAAGCGAAATGTAGTTATGAACTAAAATGTAATTTTGCTTCTTTATTACCATCAGCTATGTATCTTTATAGTACAAACAGTAAAATAATGTAATTTCCCGCGGATGGGAGAAGACACAAAATTGTTAATCTTTGTTTGTGGTGCCCTGCGGGAGCGTGTGCTAAAGGTCAGAATTAAGAAAAAAAAACCTTGCAGGGCTCTACTTCTCAGCATGTTTTCCCTGAAGCTTAATGCTATATTTCATTATAGTGCAAGAATGTGTTGTGACATTAGTGTGAGAAAACCACAGGGGTCTTGATTTGAGTTATCTTGTTACAATTGAGAGATTAAGTTGAGGTTGGTTAAAAATACAAAGACATCACTCATTTAATCAAAATTGACATGGTTTTTCGTCCCAACAGTTGTCCAATGGGATTCCCATAGAGAGCTGGTTCATGGACAAGAATGACAATGAGCTGCTGAAGCTGGTGCCCTTCCTGGAGATGTTGGTTGAGATGGTAAGATGTCCCACTGTTCAAAAGCTATTGTCAGACCTATAAAAGCAGCTGCATCAGAGTAATGTTTTACTATTTCAGTGAATCTAAGTTGTTCTTTTATCTCCTCCTTTCATCGTTGTCCCGTCTGTTGAACTCCTTAGAATGAGGATGTGCGGCCGCACGTTCGGGAGAGGTTCCGACTTCACGACTTGTTGCCCCCTGATTGAACTTGACCAGTCTCTCAAAATGGGACAACATGAAAAGACTGAAGACAACATGCGTGTAAAAAGCCCCTCTTTGGATTACAAACCACAACATTGCCATTACTGTTAAATTTAAGCCTCTTTACTTTTTTTGTTTTTAAAATCCGCCGTAGCTTTTCAACAAACTTGAAAAGAAAAACATTTTTTAAAGATCTGGATGAAATTTTCTAAATGTATAGATGAAAATACACACGCTATGAACAAGCCTCTTTTTGACTGACTCTCCAGCTGTGGAGCCGGATATCTCCTCCACACTAAAAATTCTGAGGTCTTGGTGCTGGTTTGGTGGATTTGAAAAAGCCACCTGGTAAAGAGGAACTCCACCCCGACCGAGTCCCTGAACCCTAACCAACCGCTGGTGCTCACGCTGTTGGCACTGATGAATAACCACGCTCTGTGGCTACAGACCCTTTCCAGCAGGAATGACTGGCCTGTAAATCAATTTGTGCATGTGTGTATGTTTACTCCAAGCCACACACACACACACACACTGATTTGGTGTTTGGCAAACCTACAATCGGTAGCCTTTAAAATCATATACATTCCTCCGTAGCTGAGTCAAGTTTCTGTTGTTGGTTGCAGTTTTTTTCTGGTAAAACTGGTGTTTTAAAAAGAAAAGATAGCGTTTTAAAATGTTTTGCTTCTGTTTGTAAGATATAATGTTTTTAAAGGGGTCGTGTAAGTTTTTATTGTAAGCTTTTTCCTATAAGGAGAACATGGGTGCATATGAATGACGACAGTCCACTGCATAGTCAAATTAAAAGGAATTAATCCAGGACTAAGTATAGTTTGTTCTCGTTCTAACAAATAGACTTTTGATGAATTGATGTGTTGGCTTCACTGTTGACACATTGCTTCTTTATTAAATGTTAGGATTAAGAATCTCCTTTCCTGTTAATCTGACATTGTAAAGGTTTGAGGGCATTCATTTTCAAAGTGTCAATGTTGACCTTTCTTTAATAATAGTGTTTGATTTGTCATTTGTCTATAATCACAGTATTGTCTTTTACTCCTAATCAAGTATTCTGGCTTAAATCAGAGCTCTGTTTCTTTTAATTGTAAAGTGTATTTTGATGGCAGTAGCATTATGACTAATGTAGCACATCTCTGCCAGTGTGTCATGAAGTCTACCCATGGTAATCTATGGCCAGACCCTGTACCAGCCATATCTGGCACCAGCAACATACTGTTTTACATTTCACTTCCTGTTTCATATTTTTTACTTTGTACTTTTACGCTTTTGTTCTCTTTTTTTTTTTTTAAATGTGTAGTGCAGTTTAAAGCCTTGTGTTTAAGAATGGTAACTATATGAATGTGTTTCTGCCCAACATCAGCCTGGACACTCGAGCCAAACTGTCATTTTACTCCTCTGTTGTTTCAACTTAATTTATTTAATAGTGAGACAAACAGTAGGCATAGATGTAGATGTTTTGTTGGCATCCTTACAATCCTAAACCTGGGAGGAAAAGACAGAAAACTAAAAGGCTCGGCTGATTTCTGTCATCGCCCCAAACCCTCAAGAATTTACTTGAATCTCCGTGACAATTTGGCATGCGTTGTTGAAACTTTTCCAGTTCTTGTTCAGTTTGAATCCAAGTGCATTTTATGTTAACGCAAATGTGAGTGTTTGGATTTGTCTAGGTTGCCTGTACAGTGCCATATGACTCTCCCCTCCTGACAAATCCCTTTCCCTGCGCTCTAACCCCCAAAATGCATAGATGGAAAGAGACAATCAGACCTCAAAGCTCTGCAGATACTGAACCCTGGAGTCACCCAGCCTTCCTCTATTTTTCTTTTCTTGGTGTGCTGTATGTGTTGTGTACTGTGGTTCCATTGAGTTGTACCCCTCATGAGTAAAATTGCCAGGTGAATCCTGCTGTGCCCTGCCCAAACAATCCCTGCTGCTCATTTAACGCAGGTTCTGTTCAGAGATGGTTTCCATCTGTTCAGCACCCACCTGTCTGCCTTTTTTTTCCACCAGAGGTTAGTAACTCTCCAGAAATTAAAATTAGTTTGTATTCAACTAAAATTGTTACAGGGCACAATGGTGTTTGCTCAGACATAATGTTATGAGTACACATGACTATGAATGTAAATTGTACATGGGGTGAAGTCTCAAGTGTCTTTCCGAGTTCCTTGTTCTCTCATCAACTAGAACAAAACAGATGAGGGATGGCAGCTTGTGTCGGCCATTCACATGTTGCGGAGGAGGCAAGAACAATGTGCGTGGAAGAGTAAACATGTCTTGAAGTCCCACCACGGTAGCCCCGCCCCCCTGACCTCCTGCCATTTTTCAGTATGCAAGCCTCATCTTGAGTGTGCGATGTAGCCCCGGTGAGCTCGTCCCCTCAGCGTAATTATGTTTAATTATCCGTCGTGGCTTGTGTCTGAAGGATCGGTGGGAGGCATTTGATACTTCTCATCCAGCTCATTTTTATGTGCATTACCAGTTTATTGTACACTGAGTGTTGTACAATACATGCAGCTTCATGTTTAAAAAAAAAAAAAATCCTGAAAGGAAAATCTTTTGTATTTTTAATTTCAAAAGGCATGTCATATCTACTTTTTAAATGTATTAATGAAGATTTAACTTTACATCAGATGGAGTGGTTTTTTTTCTTACAAATATCTGTATGTTTAGTTTAGCGCAATGTCACTGAACTGTTAAACTTAGCATGTAGAGAATACCGCTTGCTTTGTGGGAAAGTCCTGAATTAAATTTTAATCATGGCACTTTTTCTGCAGAAAAGAGCAATCGTGTTAATGATTTATTTTTTCCTCCAATATCGTTAAGCCATTTTACGGGCAAGAATTGCTTTTTGTGCTGAAGATGTATTTAAAAATGTTTTAAGACATCTTTGTTAGCCGTCAGGCTATATGCTATTGTAAAGTGTATATACAGTTACATTGAATTTCTGAAACAAAGTTTTAAAGTTAAAAACCTCTTGCATGCCCTTTGTTTTTATTTCTCTGGACTGTCTGAGGTGGTGTTGAAGATGTGCGACGATTTGAGAGAAGAGAGGAATCTTACAGTGTAACATTTGAACAGTTATATTTAGGCTTATGGGTGAGGAGAAAGTTGCAGCTCTGAGTATTTCCCCATCTGTTTAAAATAATAGGAACAGACTTATTTTATGGGTTGAAGTAGAATTAAAGGTCTACAACATATAGGTCTACAACATAAAGTTTGTCTTGAATGCCTCCACGATAGACTAAGAATAAAGAAAAACAGAAAATTTAGTTTTAGAGTAATGAGTATTCCAATCATCAATACTTTGCTCTGTTGTTGGATTCTTCGTTCACTGGAGGCGTGAGAGGAAAAGCAATTTTTCTTTAAGAATTCAAGGTAACACTGGATGAGTAATTGATATGCAAATCATTTCGAGGGTGAATTATTCCTTTAAGAAAGTAAAACATTAACGTTATCACTGAATGTGTAACTTAAAATGGATTATAATGACTTAGAGCCATTTAAACAACGTATAGGAACCCACCATTGAAGTACTTTTGATATGTAGGAACCATTAAAAGAAATGGCCGTTTTTATTGTAGACTGATTACAGTATGCTATTTAAATGGGTTATTGTTAAAATGGTTTTCAGTATGTTGGGCTGTGTGTGGGGGGTTCCTCCTGAGTATTTGCAGCAGATGTCTTGTAAATCCTCCAGCAGTCAGTCTGGTGTCTTCTGGCTCCTCTTGACAGGACTCAGGTTTCAGACCCAGGAGTTAATCAACACACTCCATTAATTATTTAGCACCGATGGCCGGGCTTGTTGCCGAAATCCGTTCTGCGTTTCACAGCCTTCATTTCGCACCTACTTTTCCCCCTTTTACCGGTGTCCTTAATTACGCTGCTTTCAGAGCAGGTGTAGAGTTGCAGGTAGAAGCGGAGGGGAGGAGCCCGCAGCCTCAGAGAGCAGAGTGGCATGTGAGAGGAATCATCACCTGGCGCCTGCTGGGTAAAGATGAAGTGTGAAGGATGAACAACTGCTTGTTGATTATTGACTCTGTGCAGTTCACCCTACATCCATGACTTCACCAATATGATGCCTGTTCTCAACCCTGTTCTCCTGCCTCAGATAATTATCTCTACTACATCAACAGGATAAAACAAAGTGGATTTTATTACTACTATTATTTGGAGTGGTTGCCTGCTTGTATTTGAGGACATTTACAATGTGGTCTGCTGCATGTGTGGTGTGCATCCTGTTTGGTAAGTATTCTTAGTCTGTTTGCTCCTGAATTTGTTGCTGACATTTTTTTTCAAAAGGGTTTTAATGCTTTATAACTTTTAATTATTAATCGAGTTTTAGCTGGATATTGTTCTTTCTCATTTGTAGTTTATTACTGTTGTTTTTGTCTATTTGTATTTATTGTAACTGTTCATAATGCTGTGGTGGCCACATCACTCTTGAAAAAGACATTTTAATCTCAATGAGACGTTTAACTGTTTAAGAAAATAACAAATGCAAAAAAAAACAATATTTCTTACTGAAATTAAGAAGATTTAAGTCATTAAATAGAAATACTCAAAGTAAATGTTTCAAGTTAAAGACATGTTTGCTAGGTGTAGGCTACATAACGTTACTACTAAGACTATGAGATGCCGATATTATGTGATCGATATTTGATAAATAAAGCAGAATTGTTATAAACTGTTACTAAAGCTTAATTAACTTAATGTGAAATACAGGCTTGTTGTAAGACTTAGAAATGCTTCCACAATATAAATACTATATATATTAATATAAATACAGCTAACTTAAATGTCTGTTTAATTCATTTTCATTTTAAGCCTGTAAACAAAAAGGAAAACATTTATGCTTGCCATAATTGCAAAAGAGGTTTCAGTACCTGGTTTAAAAAAACTATTTTTGATATGTTGTGATTTTTCACAACAGCAAAGTGTAGATCAACTTTATCACAACGGTCAGTTTAGGCCAGCAGGAATAAATATTTCCTTTTTTCTCTTTCTTACAGGGGTCATATGTGATGTCAAGCAGGTGTATTCACAACCCAAATTAATACAAAGAAAACCTGACCAGACTTCTGATGATTCCACCAAATTGGAGGAAGACATCCGTAAAGTTATTTCTCAGATCCACTCTTTGTCAAGTGAAAATGGAAACCCACGCAGCCTCAGCGTCTCTTCCACAGGAGACAGTTTTGACTTAAATGCATATTATGGTGCTCTGAGTAATGTATATGCTGTCTTTCAACCACTACTGAGAGAACAATTCATAGATGACCTTCCCAAAACGTTAGTTTGCATCCTGTCTGGGAGACAGGACTGTGGACTGGAGGCAGAATTAACTAAGACCGTGTCTCTGGAGTTGGCAAAGCCACTGCTGACATTGGTGTCGTCTGTAAGTTCCCAGACGTGCAGCCCTCCGAGCAGCGATGGAGGGTCAAACAGATTCCTGAGGGCCTACATCAGGATGGGGGAAACAACGTCGGCAGTGTTAAGCAGTTTTCAGCCAACATTTCTAAATGTGCTGTCAAGTCTCCCTCTTTCTGGGAATTTGATGAGTGCTGTGAGTGGCCTTGTGGATGCCACTGTGACGTATGTGTCAAACTTCATGGCAACAATACTCCAAATACCAATAGACTTTATCAAAATAGCTTTACAGTTTGGGATTAGAATACCATCTTTAGATGGACAGGAGATCTGTGAGCAAGGTAAAACCTTTTTTTTTCCATCAGTGTAAACTTTTTAAACACTGCACCGTATATTCATAATAATAACTGAATTGTTTTCCCACTTATTCTGCAGGAGATCTCAAGCAGCTCATCATGTGGTAAGTCATCAGTAAAGTTCACATAAACCCCTTCTTCATATTAAAGCCACCCTTCAGGGCTTGTGACCTACAGCAGCGCTATGGAGCAGTGGTAAATAGCAGACTGTTCTCATGCAGTTTTCGTACGTATAACAACGAAAAGTAATGCGTGGTAATTTATGTGTATTCCACGTATTTATTGTGTGGGCATTTCCCATAGTTAAAAGAATGTGACATAGTAATAGACAGCAAGCCGCCTTGTATGGAGGCAGGTTGGAGTGGCTGCTAGCTCCAACCAATCCACAGCCTTTTTTCTAATCCTAACAAAGTGTTTTTCATGCCTAACACTAACCGTCACCATTTGTTGGCTAAAATCAGTCACGTAATGTGTTTTTTTAATGCGTTGTTGCACTTCCGGTTTCGTTGTGTTTTTTTTTCAATTCCGGTCCTGCGGTCCATCAGCGTGTTTTTTCCATAGACTGTATAAGGGAGTGTGAGTGCGCCCCTAATAAATGAACGTACAGTAGCATACCCGTAGGGGTCCGTTCTCAAAAAGGTCATTGATGTGGTCGGGGGTGAAGGAGATACGTCAATCTGGCTGTCGTATACCTCCGAGGTGAAGTAAAAACCAGCAACTAGCTGTCAATCAAGAGGCCATGCCCCTAATTAGTCAGAAATTTAAACTTCCAATTAAATAAAAACTAGCCTGATACAAAAACAATCACCCCCTCAGTGTTGTCATGGAGATATGACCTACACATACAGACTAGAATTTTTTTCTGTACCAGGCCTTAAATAGGTTTAATTATGCTGCGAAAACGACCTGTTTAACACAGGGGTCAATGAGAAACTGCGCCATTAGGAAACATGCCCCTAGTGGACACTCGGAGAACTGCAGTTTTTGGCACTTCCTTATTGGATCAACCAGGAAGTCGCTTTGGTGGGGGCTTGGTTTTTTCCTATGTTTTTTTCGTGCAAATTTCTTGCTATGTTCATGACTATAGGTTGAAACTAGATAGCTCTCACCCCTTAAAATGGATGCATTTAAGTAAATATTTTCATTTTATTGAAATAATCTGTAATACTGATTAAATTTCATTGTTTTTGTTCAGGGGTCTAAACAACAATGTGAGCTGGTCCTTCAGTAACTCCATCATTGACATCCTCCTGGCACTCTTCCTGGCTCCAGAGCAGCCTCCGTGCACATATCCAGGGCCAGAGTGCCAGAATCCTCCCAGGGTCCCCTTCCAGCGCACTGTCTTAGAGGAAACTGATAACAACTACGACATCCTGCTGAAGTGTGATCGCCGCAATCTGTCCAGGCTCAATGACACGCTATGTGCTGACATCCTAACAGGGTCAAGGGTGGGGTCCTCTACAGCCGTGCTCACCCTTTGCCAGGCGCTCAGCTCCCTCAGCCAGAACCAGATAGAGCAGGTGTGGAAGAACATGTGTTATGGCGTTCAAACGCTGGTGTCTCCGCTCCTCAGCAGGTCATCTGACTGCAGCCTTGGGGACACACAGCCTTCCCCTGCCATCCCCCCTCCCTCTGAGACTGAACCCCGTCGAGTAGTCAGAGAAGCCTCCAACCTCAAACAGCTCGCCTGTAACTACAACGGCTGGCTGGAAACCAAGGTGGTGGACGCTGTTCATGTGTCACTTTGCAGCGATAACCAACGTGAGGAGTTTGTGAAGCAAGTGTGTAACAATGCTTTGCTGATGAGGAAGCTGCTTTCAGATCAGATGAACATATGGCTGTATGGATACTGTGCCAACTCCTCTGCAGACCGTGGGTACATGTTGAGTCAGTTCTGCGTCTATGAGCAGTGGATCGACCAGCCCTCAGTCCTGGTGGAGCCCTCCTTACTGGAGTTCTGCATGAGTCTGGACAGTCACAGACTGACCCAACTCATCTGTGAGCACACCGGATTCTTCTTGCTGTTGTTCTCCAACCCTGAAAACGGGCGGTTTATGCCTAACTGCACAATCCTGCCCCCTCCACCACCGTTCCCCAACACGGAGTCATTGATATTAGATTCTTGTCGTTACTCAGAGTGGCGTGATGTGATGCAAATTACCATCGACGTTTTGTCACACTGCATTCGCCTTGATAACAGTGGTTTCACTAAAGAAGTTTGCTCTAACAAAACCTTTTTGTACAGTCTGCTGCGTAATGAAGCAAATGCCTGGCTTGAGAGTCACTGCAACTCTTCTCTCACCTTTCCACTCCCGGAGCCAACCCCGGCTTTCAGCATCGTAGGCTGGTGCGACTACCACACGTGGGGAGAACGGCAGGTGGACGTTTCAGTGGTTGGCCTCTGTTGGCAATACGATCAGCTTGCTTTTCAGCAGAATGTCTGCTGCAAAGCCTCTTTGTTTGAAAAGCTGTTACAAGACCCTCAGAACGAATGGCTGACATCAGTCTGCACAGACATTAAGGAAATAGAGGAAATACCACATGTGAGTATTTCACCTGGATGGCATTTATTTGTATATGCAAAGGCTAATCAACTTGCCTGCACAATAAAATAAAAATAAATTAAATTAATAACAAAAAAAGGCTAAATATAATTCTACATCCCTTTTCATAGAGAACAAGGCTCTTAAAGGAATAGTTCAGTTTTTTAAGTGGTTTTGCATGAGGTACTTCCATGGACAGTGTATCAGATGGCGGTCTGCACGGAAGTCAAAAAATGTACAGCTGTTGATGGGGGCAGCTGCTCAATGTATTATAGCTGCCTAAAAAAAATCAGTATCAATGTTTGTGTAAGCTACATTTAGAATATTTTCACCGCTTTACCTTTCTGTGAAACGGTCCAGTTTAAGTTTACATGGCAGAAACTAAAGACATCATCTATGCTCTTGTCAAAGCCACCAGACTCTATTGACAAGAACAGTAATTTTACTTCACAGAACACAAGAGCTGCTGGTCTAACGCTGCCTCGTTCAGTAAGTTAGTTTGGCATCATTTGCAAAACTTACAGACCATGTAATTCGAGAGACTTGTATAGGTTATTGCCTTAACAGCAGTGACCAATCAGGAGAAGGGAGGTGAAAGGTTAAAAATAAAAAGGTGACCTCTTCATCTACCTGTGTGTGGTCACATGTTTCTGCATACAGCCATTCTCCCCCATATATGAGCCTTGAACTCTATATGTACTCGTGCATATACACACAAAAAACTGTTTTAATCACTAGATGGACAGTAAACCAAGACAGAAAACATTTTTAAATGTTATCATAAAACAACTTAGTCTGATGTTGTATTCACAACCATCTGTGCTTCAGGTCTGCAGGTACTCTGAGTGGAACCGTCCCGTCATCGTGGATATGACTGAGCTAGCTCTCTGCGCTGAGATGGACCCACTTAATTTCACCTCCAAAGTCTGCACCAATGACACAGTCCTCCAGAACCTGTTGGCCAATCAGGACAACACCTGGTTGATACAGCACTGTGCCAACCATTCAAATCAAGGGGTATCTCCCGGTGGAAATGGGGGACAAGGAGAAGGCCTGACTGGATTTGTCCCGGCAGAGCAGTGCCAGTACTCCAGCTGGAGCATAGCTCTTCCAGATGCAGCACTCCTGACTCTCTGTTGGGAGCACGACCAGACCACTTTTATGTCCTCCATCTGCCCTGACTCTGGTCTTCTCTTTTTGCTGTCCCAGGAGCCATCAAGCGCGTGGGTGGGCAGCATGTGCACCACCTACACAAACTACACCACTACCACCACCACCACCAACAGCAGCACCACCGCAGAGCCTAATTTTTGCCTGGCCAAGAGCCTGGTGAGGCAGTTCAACTGGACCTGCTCAGCTGACTTCACCTCAGCCTGCCAGCCCGGAGCCAGTCAGAATATCGCCCTGCAGATGATGGTGCGCTGCTGGGTGGAGAGTCTGAGGTCTAGGGTGGAGGATCTGATGTCTCCACCTGTGGCTACAGTGTTGGAGCAGGCAGTTGGCACTACTGTGGTGATCCTGTTGGCCCTGGAGGAGGTCCAGAACACCTCGCTGCATGTCACGGAGAACATACGACTAAGTGTGTTAGCGTCTGTAGTTCGCTATCTCGAGAGGGAAAACGACTTTGACAAAAAAAGGGTGTTGCTGCAGTGCTTTGGGGTAGGTAGTTTGATTGTGCTGGAAATGTTTGAATAACAATTATTTTGCTATCAGTGGTGGAGGAAGTATTCAGATAATTGAATCTAACAACAGATGATTTCATTTCAGAAATCGAGCATTGAAAATGTCACTTAAAGGTCCCATATTGTAAAAAGTGAGCCTTTCATGTCTTATTGATTATAAAACAGGTCTAGGTGCTTTATAAATACTGTGAAAGTATCAAAGTGCTCAACCTACAGTGAAATACACACAGCCTGTATTAAGCAACTGTGTCTTTAAACAAGCCGTCAGGATTTCTGTACAGTTGTGATGTCACAACTATACTACAAACTGCATATATAAGTAGAAAGTTTCGCTGTGCTGTTATAATCTTGCCCCTGCTGGGCTTAAAGAGACAGATGCTAACACTGAGCGTTTCAGACAGAGTGTGAATTCAGGTTTATTTAGACCGTATGAGCGAAATAATGTTCTGGACATTAAAGCATGTAAACATGATCTAGTAGAAACATAAAATACAATTATCAGCCTGAAAAAATAGCCTTATAGGTTCCCTTAAACTAAAAGTTCTTTCGTGTTCAACGGAAGGTTTTGGTCCCCAGTGTTGCTCATGGGGGAATTGTTTGGTATCTGTAAATCATAAATAAATTATAGAGTGTAGACCTACTCTATATGTAAAAGGGTCCCGAGATATCGTTGGTTATGATTCGACACTATGAATTAAATGGAAATGAAATTAAAAATGAAATTTTTATTAAATTATTAAAAATGTTTAAAAATGTTTTAATTAAATTGGTAAAAAAAAAGGGGCCCTGGAATGGAAAGATTCAATTACAAGTACCCCAAATCTAAGTATACATTGTGACATTTAATTACTGCTTTCTATATTATTTGCAACTACCTACACTAAATGACTAATGAAGCATATTTTAGCACTTTCTTGGAAACATATTCTCAGATCATAGTGTGCATGGAGATTATCCCTCATCTTTTATTCATAGGTGCTCAATCAATGTCTGTGTAGAACAATTCATGGACTTTATAGTTTATGTAATCATTCATCCATATCAGTTACCATTAGCATCATATAGCAGCTGACCTCCAGTGTACGGACAGCGTACAGCTGGTGTACAGTTACACTCATGTCATCGATACGGACATAATGAATCTCTTCCTCAGGGTGTAATCTCCACTGACTCACACTTGATTTGACAATTACAATTATGTGTTAAGACAGACTCCCAGATTATGTTGTGACATTAATCCGTGTGTGTGTGTGTGTGTGTGTGTGTGTGTGTGTGTGTGTGTGTGTGTGTGTGTGTGTGTGTGTGTGGGTGTGGGTGTGTGTGTGTGTGTGTGTGTGTGTGTGTGTGTGTGTGTGTGTGTGTGTGTGTGTGTGTGTGTGTGTGTGTGTGTGTGTGTGTGTGTGTGTGTGTGTGTGTGTGTGTGTGTGTGTGTGTGTGTGTGTGTGTGTGTGTGTGTGTGTGTGTGTGTGTGTGTGTGTGTGTGTGTGTGTGTGTGTGTGTGTTCGTGTGTGTGTGTGTGTGTGTTCGTGTGTTCGTTCCCTTCTGTAGAAAGTCTTAACCAGCTTGATGCAGACAGCAAGAGACGTCTCCAGTGATGAATTCTTTGTCATTAAGGTGATTTACTGCACACCCTTGCTGATGTAAGTTTTTAGCCATGCTACTGTAGCTCCAGACGTAAATATATCAACACTTATTGGATGGATTTCTATGAAAAAAATCAGACACTCGGAGGATGAATCCTAATGACTGGAGGTCCCCTGATTTCTTCGCTGGTATTGTCGTATTGTCATTACGTCAAAATTCTATAATGCCCAATACTTTGGTTTATGACCAAATGCCTAAACCAAGGGCATTACCATCAGCCCCTGATGTACTTTGTGTGTGCTAATTAGAAAATGTTAGCATGCCAACGCAATAACCTAAAATGGTGAACATGATGAATATTATATCTGTCCTGCACGTGAACATGCTGTCATTAGCATTTAGCTCAAAGCAAAGCTGTACCTATGTACAGCCTCACACAGCTGCATGGCTGTAGACTTCCTTCACCCTTCCATTATATATGTCTTCATTATATGTTTTTCATTTTTATTTGGAATCATTTCCTCATGTGCTTATGTCTTAAGGAGTACTTCAGTATACCAATGAGCAGGCTGAGTTCAGTTCTCAGCGCAACTCACATCACCACCGTCAGACTGATCCTTCAGTACTACAGCAGAAACAAGGACACACTGCAGGTGAATAAGCATGCCGTTACAGAGCCATGTGAAACCTAAACTGACCACATTTAGCCGTCTTTTCCTGGAATTCATAGTCCTCTGTTTCACCACTTTACCATCTGTTCAGTCTTGAATCTTGCTGAGACAGAACTGTAATTCACTTGTTTTTGACAGCTGCCCGATAAGTACCTGTCCACCATGGTGTCAGTGCTGTTCCAGACCCACCTGGTAAAAGATGGTAGTCTTTTCTCTGAGCTCGCTCCTCTGCTGGCTGCAGCCAGCCCAGCTCACATCCAAGCTTTACCCTCACTACAGAACAACGTCAATGTGTAAGTCATGATGTTGTTTAATCATTACAGTGACCCAATATACTCATTAGTTGTGAGTCCAATAATGATTATTTTAAGATGCAATTATTAAAGATTATTGTGTCATTAACAGCAGTATAATTTGTGTGTGAATGACGCAAATTGTTTCCTTGGTTTCTTAAATTTGTGATGCTGTTGAAGTTTATATGCATGATGTCATTAGCAGAGGAACATGTTTTTCTGGAACAATTAGTTAGAATTAGTTGTTTATCTGCTGCTAGTGTTTTCATCTTTGATGGTGAAGACACACCAAGCTGCAGCGAAGTGCGGCTCGCTGTGAATAAGTTTACAGTTGAAAACCAGGTGCATTTGAAACCAATGTTCAAGGGTACCTTGTGCGTCTGTAGATACCTGGAGTGTGTCTGCAAGACACCAGCTAGCCACTCAGCTTTAAAAAGTTCACACATCGCCCTCATGTTCAGATTTGCTTCCGATCTGTGGCTTTTATAGGGGAGCTGTCGGCAAGCAGACAATCAGGTCTAAAGTCGGGTAGTGTGACTTTGTCATTAGGGCAATAAATGGTATGTTATCCCTCCTGACCATGCATGGCAGCTGGATTGTCGTGATATCACAAGTTCACACGTGAATCACTGGATCTCACATCACACAAAAATCTGTGTTCAAATTTAAATGCAATCTTTCAAGCCACACGCAAATATTCAATAAAACTGTTACAAAGCTTCAACATGCATTGGCGGCACAGTGGTGTGGTGGTTAGCACTGTCGCCTCACAGCAAGAGGGTTCCTGGTTTGAATGGTTCCTGGTTCAGAAGGGGCCCTTCTGAGTGGAGTTTGCATGTTCTCCCCGTGTCTCCGTGAGTTCTCTCCGGGTTCTCCGGCTTCCTCCCACAGTCCAAAGACATGCACGTGTTAGGTTCATTGATGACTCTAAATTGCCCGTAGGTGTGAATGTGAGTGAGAATGGTTGTCTGTCTCTGTTTGTCTCTATGTGCCCTGTGATAGACTGGCGTCCTGTCCAGGGTGTACCCCGCCTCACGCCCGATGTCAGCTGGGATCAGCTCCAGCCCCCCGCGACCCAAATAGGGACAATCGGTTGA
This sequence comes from Echiichthys vipera, assembly GCF_963691815.1. Taxonomy (NCBI): domain Eukaryota; kingdom Metazoa; phylum Chordata; class Actinopteri; order Perciformes; family Trachinidae; genus Echiichthys; species Echiichthys vipera. The sequence continues at coordinate 26,329,119 of NC_139826.1, forward strand.
ATATGAATGAATGAATGAATGAATGAATGGATGGATTTTACAAATCAACAGTTCCTGTACATCACACAAGTTTAAACAAAACTTTTTTTTAGGAGGGAAACCATAAACAGACTCTTGAAGCACTTGACTCTGGACCAGCGGCTGGCATTTGGCATGTGGTACAGCAAAGCTATGCCCCCCTCCTACATCATCAGAGATCAGTCATTCATCAGTGGAACAGGGAACCTGATCGCCTACCTGCCCTTCCACAAATTCCAACACCTCTCATCTGCTCAGGTAACAGCCCTCTGAGCTCTGACACCTGGCTGGGAAACCTGAGAAGCCAGGACTCAGTCAGTTCGATTAGCCTCAGGCCACAGCAGCTACTTGTCACATTCTGGTCAAAGGAAAGCACAGACAGACTCTTCTTTCTCTGTCACCACCATGTGTGTCATATGCTTGTAGCTAATGTTCAATAAGTAAAGATAGGAACGCATGAATTAAGAATGACCTGAAGATAAAGGGGTTACTGACATTTCAGTGCTCAACCATGAATTTAAAGGCTTTAAAGGAATAGTTTAAGATTTGGGAAATGCTTAGGACAAACGTCATGGAGCACTATCGGTTTATGTTGGTGTTAATCTCAAGTGCATCAGTAGACTTTAGAGGACCCATATAAACGTCACGTAAGAAAGCAGGTATTAAATAAGTTAATAATTTCGAGATTGATCAATGGAGACACGTTCTCTTCAGCCCAAATATTCAGGAGACATCTCACTTCGTCCAGAGTCCAGGTCAGGTCAGGCACCAATAACAGGAATAGAAAACGTTTCTTAACCAGCGGAATGACACATAAAATGGTTTGCTTCCTGTGATAGGTTCGAATGAAATTCACACCAGAAATGTCGATTACGGTGTTCAAACCCAACCAAACTGCACCGAAGAAGTAAACGGTTCAGGGGTTCAGTCCCACCGGACTAAACAAAGCTGATGTGATCACACCTTTAAAGAAAGCTACAGCCAGTTAGCTTATGTAGCTTAGCGCAAACCCACAATACAACCACAATTAATAGTTTTGACATGTTTTTGTATACATTAGATTAAACAAGAACTGGTTCAATTCAGAGCTTTAGAGGTACTCATAAACAGACTTTGTTACCTTTGTACAGAGCCAGACTCACCTTTGTCCCCATTTTCACTCTTTACACTATGTTAAGTTAAGCTAACTGTCTGCTAGAGGACATAATTCACATACGGACATAAGAGTGGAATCAAGCTATCTGTACCTGACATATATTAGAAGATTTAGAGTATTTCCCCAAGTAATGTTTCTCAAAAACGGCAAACTTCCTTTGAATGACTTCATGATTATGTTGGATGTGAAGACTTGAATTATTTATTTTCTAAAATGTAATTTCTCACATTTTCAAAGAAGTATTTAATGTCACATATTCAGACAGAGATGATATTACTGTATTTCTGTCATCATGTTTCTCTCCAGCTGTTGGACGGGCTGGATGTGTTGCAGAGAAACACTCTCACTTCTCTAAAGCAGGAGTTCATAGCTCACAGCCTCATCGGCACCTACAGAAACCTGGCAGTTCAGGATTTTACCAGGTTGGGAATGAATGTACACTGTTTATTAGACATGAGCTCAGTAGGTGCAACCTTAGATAAAACCTGGCAAAATATTTAGTTTGATTGATGTTTCAGGTTAATTTCTGACCCCTGTATATAAGCATAAAGCAATAATTTGTTGCCTAAACGGAGTGTGTGTATGTTGCTTCCATAATTAGATAATATTACATGAATATGGACATATAAACAGTTATACCCAACACTTTATGGCTGCATACATACATACCGCATACAAGTGAAACTTGTGGGCAGTAATGTTGAAGGGTTATTTTAGTCACTGGCAGTACCAGAATAAAATAAATATATTTTTGGAAGGGTGAATGACTTTACTGAACAATTAGTTGTCAATGATTTTGATTAAGTGACCAAAAGAACAAAAACAAACACATTTGAAACAAATAGATAAATAATCTAAAGACCCATTAGAAACATCTACTGACAAGATATTACAATCTAAACTAATGTACTAGTGATACAGCTGAGTCTTTTGCTTTTGAAGACTTAATTAAACATCCTCCAGATATATTATGGTCATATGTGCTATGGCAATAATGCATGGTGAACCTTTATACAAAGTGTAAATCTAGATTTTTGGAAGCAAATCTCTCATCTGCTCGGAGGTGTGTGTTGTTAAAACGGTGTCTGTACTTTTAGGCTGGGTAATATCTCGTGCCTGGCAGACCCAGAGGACCTCCTGGTTTACAAAGGCACTGAGGTGTTCAGTGTCATCCGGGACATCGTTATGAACTGCACACGAGAGGGACTCAGCTTGCCCAGCCATCTGGTAGGACAAGTTAATATGTGGTTTCCTTATTGTTTCAAATATGTATGCATTTAAGGACTATTTATAATACATGTGCTGTCACTATGCTTGTTCTGAATCTCATGTCCAGATTTCCAGTTTGTTACTGAACAGCACAGAGTTAAAGGTCCCCTCCTCGCTCAGTCCTGAACGACTAGCAGAGCTCGGCCACCTCCTGCCCTCGCTGGGTGTGACATTCCTGCAGGATGTCACACCATCGCAGCTGCTCGCCACCCTCCCCGCCCTCAGCTCTGTTTCATTCAGCCCTGCACAGGTAGAGATGCGTACTCAACCTGTTAGCGCATTTTTAAAGTTCTTAAAGACGCTTTACAACTGCAGGACACACACACACACACACACACACACACACATATATACATATATATATATATATATATATATATATATATATATATGAAGGTCAGTAACAGTGGAACGTGTAGGAATCATCATCCATAAAACGATGTATTGACATTTTACATACACAATTTTTTCTTCCATGGGTTTAGTTCAGTTAGTTCAGTATTTGAGAAGAGACAGTGCAAATGAAATGAAGTACACATGGTAAAATAATTGCCAGAATTAGGCAAAAGACTGCTTTTCATCTCTAGTCTCTGGCCAAAGTCTTAGAAAAGGCTTCTTGAAATGCATCAAAACAAAAACAAGTCATGCAGTTTGAAGACTGTAAAAGGACACACGGTAGTTAAAAGCAGCAGAAGCAGTAGTAGCATGTACGTATAGAACAACATTGCAAACAAGCGGGACAAATAGATCCCTTTCACAAGATAAGCCCCCATTTGGTATACATGGCTGGGTTTCCTGGCAGCTGGCGGGGCTGTTGGCTTGAGGAACAGCAGACAGGCGGTCTTTAACATATTGACCTCTGAGATGAGACGGCTCATAAGGTTTAAGCTATCATGTGAACTGGAGCTTTTTACTTTTACCTCTACTCACAGATGTTGTCTTGCTTCTTTACGTCTCAAAGAATCTTGAGAGGACTAATCTCTATGAACATGCCCATAGTTTAGCAGGACATGACGTGTGTGGGAAAGCTTAGTTCAAGCCCATGGAACTTTATTTTATAATATATATATACATTATATATATAGTTAAGTCATCCCAGTCAATTACCTGTTGAAATGATCACTTTAAAAGTAATTACTTTTTATCAATTCGCTGTCTTTCTTTATGTTTTTCAGGCTTCCATAATTGTAGACAAGATGTCTTCAAGTAGCACTGTGAGTTATTTTGTAAATGGATCACAATGTGGATTTAGTTTTGCGATGCTCTCTGCATTTTTGCACCCTGAGCCTCACACCTTCATCCCCTCTGCCCAGCTAACCGCTCCAGGCCGGCTGCAGGAGCTCGGCTCCCTTATTTCGGGAATAAAGACGGAGACCTTGTTGACCCTCACATCGGACAGGCTGCTGTCGTCCCTCCCTGCCATGGCCCTACACACACCAGGCCTCAGCCCGCCACAAGCCAATGCTATCTCCACCAAACTATGGGTACAACACATACACACACGCTGGGAGACACATTCATATTGGTTTGAAGAATGGAAATGCTCAAGTTTTATCAGGTGTTTTCATTAGAGTCAAAAAGGATGAAAAAAATGAAATTGGAATAATTTATGTACAGTCAAATGCAGAATTGATTTATGTCCTTATAGTGTTTTTTTGTTTGTTATTGTCACTTACTTCAAACACTGGGTGTTGTATATAATGCAATTAAAAGGATAAAGCTTTTCACTTGATAGATTTAACATTTGATGATAAGCTTTTGGACAACTTCTAGGGAGGACGGCTGCAACACTTCTCAGTGTGTTTTCTCACCCCTTTTCTGACCAGGGCTTCAAAGAAGTGGTCTTTTGGCAGGATCGTGTGGAGTCTCTGCTCTATTGCACGCCCCTGCTCAGTATCCTTCCCAGGACTCGTCTGCTGGTGAACAACATCACCCATATATCCACAAAACCCTGGAACACACAGCAGGTATCACACAGACCATGATGCATCAACACACACAATGTAGAAGCCATGGTATTAAAATGAATAAATGTGTTGCCAGCTCATGTGACATCATCACAGGGTGCATATGCAGGAGCGAAACAGTTCAACCAAAGAGTTCGTTTTGTTTGGTTAAAAATCAGAGAAGCTTCACAAGCTAAAAAAGTATTCGGTATTTGACAAGAAAGAAGATTAATAGTTTCAGGAAATCTCAATAACTTTTACACTTATCTGTAAAAATGCCTCAATTTCAAATAAATCTTTTGATCACAGGAAGCTCAAGTAAACACTTAAACTTGTTTACATGGGTGCAAGACCAGACCAGTTATGTAACATTTAAGGTCCCACATTATGCTCATTTTCAGGTTCATACTTGTATTTTGGATTTCTGCTAGAACATGTTTACATGCTTTAATTTTTGTTTGAATATTCCTGTATTCACCCTCTGTCTGAAACACTCTGTTTTAGTCAGAATCAGAATCAGAATCAGGTTTATTGCCAGACAATTTTCATTGCAAGGAATTTGACTTGATTTGACAATGCCTACATACACATACACAGTGCCTGTCTCTTTGAGCACACCCTCTCGTGAACAAGCCCAGTCTCCTCGTTCTAGTCAGGGTTTTCGGGTCTTCCTCGATTCTGACTTGTGTCTGGATGGTTACCCAATATGATGTTTAAGGTTAGATTGTTAAGGTTTTCACAAATCTAGGGTTACCATCTAGACACAACCCCCCATCTGGCTCTGCACCATTGTTGCAGCTTGGGAATACGTGCACTTTCTGTATAAACATAGTACAACTGTCATATTGTCAAACATCACAACTGAGGGGGCCTGAAAGTATTTAGGTTAGGATTGATTTGGATACAAATTATTGAATGGCAAACTAGTAAACCATAGTCCATCATCAATGTAGCAAATATTAATTTGTTGGGACAGTAAACACCCTTTAAAGCCATTTATTTTTGCTTAATCTTTTTCGTAGTTACTGCACTGAGGCTTTGTAGGACAGTACAGAAGTCTTGACGGCTCGTCTAAAGGCACAGTTTCTGAATATGGACTCTGTGGAGTGTTTAGATATTTTAACAGTATTTATACAGCACCTTAGCCTGCTTTATAATAAAAATTAATAAAACTCGTTTTACAATATGGGAACTTTATTGGTCAAGTTAAAAAAAAAGAAGCAAAAAATAGAAGAAAAGAAATGTGTCAATATATAGATGAAAAGAGATAAACATAAAATAAAAGTGTTCCCGCTCCATGGCAGAATAGCCCATCAGGTCTCGAGTGAGTTCACAAACACTTGATGAAAGCATCTAACTTGGAGCCTGTGACTTTTACTCTGTGTCATGATCTCTTTTTGCTTCCTCTGATTAAATATGCTTCCTCTATTTGTCATGAGAAGGTGTGTTTGACAGTATCTTGATTAACTGCTAAATTATTAAGTAAAGAGGCAAAAGAGAAGACGTCATCATCACCGACACTGTGAATGGACCCGCTCGTGAATACAAACAACACAGACAAAACCAATCTTCATATCAGATTGCCCTCGTCTCTGATCATGAAAAAACATAGTGTAAGAAAGCAACCCAGGACCTGCATAAACCTAACACATTTTCTCCATTTTAATCCCCAGGCTCAAGCAATATTCAAGGAGGTGCTTGAAACAAACCTAATTGAACAAGAGTTCCTGTAAGTACAATTCATTCCTGTGATAAATGTGCATACACTCTTTTCTCTGTACTCACTCATTGTCTGTATCCAAAATGTATAAAGACTACTGGCAGCAGTGTCTCTTTTAACTGTGTTGGTTCTTTGCGGCTTTACAGTCTTAGTAACAGCTACGTGTATCTATTGACAATCAGCTCTTTATGTAATCAGGACTCTGGGAACTGTGGCTCAGGGTGTGAGCTGCCAGTTCCTACAGGATCGTTTCCGGGCCGATGCCTCACCGTCTGCGGTGAGAAGGATCCTGGTCCTCCTCAGGCAGCAGCCTAGTCCTCTTCACACCTCACTGGTAAACCTATCTGTTTGATTGATGCCATCCGTCTGACTTCATTCAACATTTATTTGTCTATAATACATGTGCTATAAGTCCTTTGTGATGCGTTTTTTTTTTCTTCTGGACAGAAAAAGTGTGTGATCAGGGAGCTGTATAGGTTTGAGTTCTTCTCTGAGCTGCTCAAAGATCTTGGAGCTGAGATCGCCCTGTCCATGCCGTAAGTCAGAAGTTGACATTAAATCGCTCCACTTAATAATGTCTTAATATGCATTTCAAAAATTATTACAAGAATAAATAATCACTGTAAAATCACTTGCATGTATGCAGGAAAGATATCTTTAACCCAAGTGTACTGTACTTGTCATGTTTGAAGAAACTACACTATACCAAATTAATATCAAAGGTACTCACTCCATTTGGAAATAAAATATGTATTTGATGCAGGATTCTATTGATTATATAATGGAAAATACTTTGTTTGTGTGTTGCTGTGTTTGCTTTCAGGGTGAGCACCATTAAGAAGTTTCCCTCGGACATGATGGACACTCTAAGGGAGATGATCGTTCAGGACCCTCATTACTTTCTGTTGCTGTCTAGAAGAGAACAGGCTCTGTTGGTGGACAAAGTAATGCAGAGGATGGTCAGTAGAGCCATACTGTGTTGCTATATTTTGAAAAGTTAAAAGGCAAAGAAAGGAGAAGAAGATTTATAGGAGTTCTGTGGTGGTCATATTTGCTGCGAGCACAGTGCTTTTGGTCTCTTTCTCTGCAGGGTATGTACACAGGGTTGTTCACTGAGGAGGAATTTCGTTCACTGGGCATTATGGCAACGTTTGTAGCGGATGAGGTTTTCATTCTGCTGGACCGCAGCTTCTTCATCGACAATCTGGATTTCCTCCGGGGGCTCTGCTACAGCAAGAGCAAGATGGACATCGTGGCTCTTATCCTGCAAGAAGCCTTCGGGTAATGTTATCACCTTAAACCGAAACTGAGACTTCAACCTTAACTTAAAGTGAAATTTCGACTGGGTCTTTTTCATATCTCGTGTATAAACGATAAATGGAGATATCCCGGAGAGTCGCTAACAGCTGGCCTTGGCTAACACTGATTAGCTCCTGGCAGGGGAAGGGGAAGGCATTAAAATGGCTTTTTAACCACTAATTAAACTGCTCAAAATAACACCAAACCTCTTCAGTAGCATGATAAGAGTCCCTACACATAAAACAAAGCACCAACAACGTAGTTAGTGAACCGGGAGTTTATTAAATCAGCCTTGTTGCGATGTACATTCAGAGTTGATTCCTCAACCTATACAGTGAAACATGTAACTTTTCAGCTAAGAGTGAAATCATGGAAATTATCTATACTGTATAAAAGGAGATTTCATTTGAGAAAAGTTCTCTTCATACCAGCTCGACAACAAAGTGTTGTTGTGTTTCCTTGCAGCCCAGTCAACAACTGGAACCAGACAACACTCAGTCAGGTGGACCGGTTTCTCTTCTTCCTGCCTGACGACAAACTGCAGGAGATTTCCTTTGTGAGTTTACTGCTGTGTTTTTATTCGTTTGGGTATCTTGATTGGTCCTGAGATTATCTGACTGTTCGATCCTCAGATTGAGGAACATATCTCGTTCCTGTAACAGATTCATTTGATGTACAGAAATCGGGAGGCATCGGGATTGTTACCTGATCCCATGGTAGGTTAGGCTGTAAATGAATCCCTCAGGTGTCACATCTCCAGCAGGTGTCAGGATCAGGTGGTGAAGTTCCTGTTTACCCGTAAGCCACAGGTGTGTGTCCCTACATGATCCATTTGTGTTGTTGTTGTTTGTGTTCCCGCAGGCGCTGATGACTGTGGGCCGGATAGAGAAGCTGTTCATGAGCCAGCGTCAGTGGGAACGTGGGGATGTGGGGATGCACTGTGCAGACGAGGAGGAGAGGCAGAGATTTTTTGAAAAGCAGCAGTTTGTTCTACAGTTTTTCCTGGGCTTCCTCAAAATAAACCCTGCGTCACGTGAGCATCACTTTGGGTCCTAAAATCTCTCCCTGGTGGTACTCTCTAAAGGAATAGTTTGACAATTAACCTATAAATCTCACCAACTTAAGGCAATTGTTACCTTTCTTGCATGTGTCAGTTAGAGCACTCAGCGCTTCCCTCTCTCTTCCCCCTGCCTGACCTCTGACACTCCCCCTATCCTGACACGTGCGTTGAGAGAGAAATGCTGCATTAAAGTGCATTCCAGTGCACTTTGCCTAGTTGGAGGTCTGAAACTTCGGACTTCCCATGGCACTTGAACACAGCATGAACACCGCAAGTGAAACAGAGCGACCGATGACAGGCAAGAAGCTCGTCAAATCATTTTAATTGGAAAGAATTAGAAGTATTTGATAATTGAATATAGATGAGTTAAAACACCCGTTGGATTTATTTTACATTTTAGTGTGCCATACTCAAAGCCAAGTTTACAAAAAAAAGTTTTAAAATGCCAGAAAGGGAACAATTGTTTAATTGTTGTAACCTGTTTGTTTAATCCATACAAAAACAGAAGTGTAAAAACAACACAATGTTGTTTTACATTAGGAACTATTACTTATTATACTATTTCTTACTTCCTGGAGTCACTGTGATGATGCTCCATACCAAATTAGTCCTTTAATGTCCAGCAGTCATGTCAAAATTAGGACTTGTGTATAGGAAATGAATCATATGTTGTATGTCAACAGCATCTCCTGATCAAATATTTGTGCCTTTTACCAGCGTCTCCTATGGTTCCTACCTGTGAGATTCTGCATACGACAGCTCCCTCTGCCTGGACCTCCAACAGCCTGACGAGCATGTCTTCCTCGGCCTTCTCCAATTGTTTGGAGCTGATGGGTCAGGACCCGTTCCTCGCATCCTACCAGCGCCAACAGGTGCTGAAGAAGGTCAAACAGGTGAGATCGTTGTCCAGTCAATTTAACAGCTCCTCAGATGTGTTTAAATCAAAGATGCACAGGGTAGTTTCCCCTCCTCAGTCTAGATTTTAATACTGTGTTTCTGCTCCGTCTTTACTGTGTGTGTGCAGATGTACGGCCCCGCCTCGTCATTCTCCCAGTCTTTGATCGCTCAGTTGGGTGGAGTAGCTATAGAGCTGTCGCCAGAGGAGCTGAGCAGCCTCCGACTGACTGAGCGACGGAGCATCGCTGCTCTGGGTGCTGTCAGGGGATGGAGCAACAGACAGGTGCAGCAGTTAACAAATCACATACTTACTTATTCACACTTACTTAACTTTGAACAGCAGTCAAGACTAGAATTGACATTCTTATTGTTATACCCCAGAAAAAAATGCTTTAAAATTTATATTGTCTGAGAACACTGTGTAAAATTTGCATCATTCCATGAGCGCTGATGAGCAGATGACATTTCATTAGTTGTCAGAAAGTATAGCTAGACACCTTTAATGCAGGTGTTTGTTTGCTAAATGAATGCACCAGTAGGCTGCACACTGAAAACCACACAAGAATTAAGTTCAAATCTGTGAGTCAAATAAGCAAATGAACAACCGATACTTTTAATTGGATTAAATATGGACATTTTTGAAAAATGACCATTATATAAATAGGGCAATATCCAGCAACTGATGTTCCACAATTGTAACAAAAATTGACCTGAAAGTTGACTTAACTCCTCTAAAAATGTCCCCAAAACACACAATATCTTAAAGAAAGTCGGGTTGTTTGCAGGGCTGTTGTTTTAGACTGCATTCATTTTAGTTGGGTGTCCCAAATGTGAGTGTGTGTTCAAAGAACATGTATGGTTAATAACTCTTCTTTTCATCCCAGCTTTCTGCACTGTTTACTGCTGTGTTAAACTTCACCGAGCACAGGCCGAGCCAGCTTGACTCCAGTACACTTGTTGCCATGGGATACATCGTGTGCGGAGCAAAAACCACAGAGATTAATTCTTTCAATGCCGTAGAGTTCAGGTGAGCAGATTTTTTTTTAAAATAAGACATTTTTCCAGGCACTTTTGAACGCCTCCTTAATGAGAATTGCTCTGCTGCTGACATTCCCCCGCCCTCCTCCACTCTCTGTGCTGTGTCTCTCCCTGGTGGCTGCAGTAAGGCGGTGCTCTGGCTGGGTCAGCTCAGGCTGGCCTGCTCAGAGGAGCAGCTGCTGGCTCTTGTTGGGTTGCTGTCCCACAGTCTTGCTTTTGGACACATAAGTACATGGGGAACTGATGTCTTCATTGAGATTGGAGTTCTGGCAGGTATTATGCATTCACTGTCTGTCACTGTAAAACTTTTACCAATTTCCAATATTTTCAAACGAATACTGTTATGTTCATTCTGTACCTAATTGCACTGTAGACTGCTGTACTGAATTACACTGTGCAAGGAAAAAAACTGTCTATTCCCAATACTGTCAACTGGACCTGGTTTAATATCTGTCTTGCACAGATATCTTTTTTGTGTTGCTCCTTTAAGTCTTTAAATTGTAATTCAAGCGCAAAATCATCCCATGGTTTTTTTCGGCACTTACATAAATCAAATAAGCCATTGAGACAGTTTTTTTCATGTATAAACTATTAACGGAGAAATCCGGGAGAGTTGCTAAGAGCCAGCCCTGGCTAACACGGATTAGCTCGGGGCATTACAGTAAAGACATTAAAAGGGCTTTTTAACCACATTGCTCAAAATAACACCAAACCTCTGCAGTAGCATGAAGCATGAAACATAAAACATGAAACGAAGCGCCAGCAATGTAGTTAGCAAACCTGGAGTTTATTAAAAGAGCGTTTTGAAAGACTTACCAACTGCCCAGTACCAGCTTCTGTCGTAGTAAAGTCCATTCAAGTCGATTACCAAATAAAATCCCAAAGGAAGGAGCACATTGATCCTTCGTTTTATGTTTTACGTCCCATGCTACTGCAGAGGTTTGGTGTTATTTTGAGCAGTATTAGTTGTTAAAAAAGCCGATTTTATGCGTTCACCATACTGCCCCTAGTTAATTAGTGTTAGCAACAGCCGGCTGTTAACGACTTTCCAGGATATCTCTGTTAATAGTAATAAAAAAAACTGTCTCTTTGGATTATTTGACCATGGGATGATTTTGCGATAGAATTGCACTTTAAGAGCTCACAACCTTAAAATAAAGCCACCTTGTTTTTATGGTCAATTTCTCTAGACACCCTCTTAATGTATATGTATGTATGTATGTATTCTGTTACTCTCTTTTATCTGGATGCCAGTGTTTTTTTTAACTTCACTCACATTTTGCACTCTTTACAGCTGGTCTCCCAGACATGGCGATGTCAGCTTTGGTGAAAGAACAAATAGAAGGAATCACACCTGCAGCTATCTCAATGATAAACCCTAATAAGTTTGCTGTAAGTTAATGTTTAATAAAATAAAAACATCAAAAAACAGTATTAACAGCATTAGCTCATGTGATGTTATTGGATTTCAGAGCTTTTTATTAACACCATATTTTCCTCTCATGTTGGGGCATTTATTCTAATAGCTCCTCGTGTTTTCTCCTCTTGCCTCGGCCAATCTGCTCCTGTGTTTCGTTGTGTCTATGTGTGTGTTTTGTCATTTCATCAAAGGTGGTGTTTGACCAGAGTCAGCTCAGAATGTTATCCTATGAGCAGGCGAGTGAAGTAACAGTTGAGCAGATCTCTGCTCTGTCAGAAGATCAGATGAACGCTCTGGCTATGGTGCTGACGCTGTGGGAGGACAAGCCTATAGACTTCAGAGGTAAACCACTGACATCGTTGAAACTCTTGTTCATTGATTATTGCAAAGAAGGTTCATTTTCCAGAAGCTTACTTAATTGTTTTTGGTGTAACCGATGTCCCAATTCCATACTAATACTATACACAACAGTACGTTATAGACTGATGTCCATAATATAATCTTTGAAGAGGTAATATACAAGAAATGCACTGATGTTGTAGAGTTGAAATCACATGATGAGGTAAGGAAATAAACTTAGACCATTGCACTCCGTCTACAAAGGAAAAGAAAAATATTTTTCCATAGATGTAATACTTGATTTTTCTTGTTTTCTTGTCTGGATCATCCCGGAGCTGTCTCACTGTCATCTGTGATTTTTTTTTAAATTGTTTGTCCAGCTGTAAGCAGCTCCTGTATGTCCTTTGTGTATCAGCAGCAAATTTAAAATGCATATAGACATATTTGAGTGTACTTAAATCCCCTATATGTTGCATGTTTACATAATTGTAGCAGCTTTCAAATTGATGCCAGAATATTTTTCCTGTAGGAAAATAAGAAAATCCTGGTGAAATTTGTCTATTTGTTGATCTCTGCATTGTTTTCTAAATATACCACTCACATTAACCAAAGCCATATATGATCAAAACCTAAACAAAGGGGCTTTCATTTTTTATCTTTTATGTTGTAAATCCGTTTTATACATAGGACCCAATTAGAGTAGTATGTAGTGTGGAATTGGGACGCATTATAGGACCCAATTAAGGCTTTTATATGTGCTATAATTATCTCACAATTACATATATGTTTTTAATAGGGTTAAATGACATGATGGTGAGCTTTGTATTTGGATTATATAAAAAACAGGTTCACTTGAGATAATTATTCTTCTTTTTAATGTTTTATAGTTATAACAGCTCTGAAACCAAATTGTACCAATACTGTAAGGACAAATCTGAACGCCTCTAGAGGGTGTATTGAAATACACGCAACTACAGATAAGCCACAGGGATCATATATTGTATGGCTTTACATTGGTATTGGTTTCACTGTGTTCCTGTAGGGAAGTCACTGGGGCTGGCACTGAGCCCCAGTCCTCTGTGTCTCATACTGGGACTGCTGATGCTGCTGGTCCTGCCCTGCCCTGACCTGGTCTGGACTCGCACATGACCCCACTAACCCCTGCTGGATCAGGAAATACCTCCTCACTCACATAACCAAGATGGTCTACTTTTATCTGTGCAATACCATACCTCTTTGAAATAAGCAGCACTTCAGGATTTCCATATTCTGCATTTAATGAGATTGTAATTTATTTTGTGCAACACACACATGTATATCGATAATCTCAACATTCAGCACTGAAGGACTCAAATTAATATTTTAATTTTTAAATGAGAGAGAAAAACACATTTTGACAGAATAAACATTAGATCCATCAAGTCAATCCAACATTATTTTCATTACAGTTTGGGTTATTTATTTATTTATTTATTGATAAACATGTATGAATCCCTGCTCTTCCAATATATCCTTCTCAGGGATGTGACGCCATACCCAGAAAAACAACCCAAACACTTTAATGATATAGTTATTATACAACTATTATGAGAAAATCAAAGTTGTGTTGCACACCTAGAAAGTTATATATTTTTGTGAAATATGATATTTTTGTCAGAGAATGGGCTGTAATGTTTGCTACATTTCTTTATATTTATTGTAAGTTATCTTGATTAGGTAACAGATGTGCTCAGTGAGACCTGAATATATAATTGTTGGTCAACTTCAGTCCATTTTTGCTGTGAGTTTTGTATTGTTGTGCACAATTCCTGGTGTGATAGTCCTAAATTATTAAACTGAACCAACTCTGATTTACCCTATTCATTTTTTATTTGAATCATCTGCAATACAACTTTTTGTAATAATGTTTATATGAATAAATGTTGATCAGCTATGTGAACATACTGCACATCTAACAACGAGAAAATAAAAATAGAGTGGACTACTTTCATGCACGTAATTAGGAACTATCTACAGTCTTGGAAGAAGTCAGATCATTACGCAGTCCACAGCCCATTTCAAGATAATTTATATTATTTAATCATACTTATTGATGCATTACTTTACATAATGCTGGGTAGCTTGTGAATTTTCTTATTGATATAATATTATATTTGTTGATTATATTTTGTATTAATCTGAATGTGAAAACTAGTTATAAAAGCTGTCAGATAAATGTAGTGGAGTAAAAAGTATTTCATCTGAGAATTAGTGGATTAGAAGTCTAAGCAGAAAATAGAAATAGGCTAAAGTAAAGTAAGTAAATTTGTACTTAGGTACAGTACTTGACTAAATGTAGCCTACTGAGGTACTTTCCACCCCTGACTATGTTTATCCAGACTTAGAAATGAAAATGTTGACTCATATTTCTTTTACTTAAGTTTGAATATGGAGAATGAGCAAAACACCACCATCTAGTGTCCCAAGATCGTAGTCGCAACAACAAAATATAATTAAAATCACTCAGGTTGCCAGGTTGGTCTGACCCGGTCCAGTAGCCTACAGGAGACCGGAGTCTGTCTGAGCCTGTTTAAACCTGTCCCCTCCGGAAAATCACACCAGTTTGACTGACAGTTACCGTTACAGCTAAGTAAACATGAAAGTTAGCTTCCCGATCAAGGAGAAACGTAGCCATTTGGGTGCGCGTCTTAATGCCGTTGAACTCCTTTATCTTAGTCCATCCAGTGACTGCTCTGCCTATATTGACGTGTCTGCCGTCTCCGGTCACTCAGCTGCTAGGACAGTTAACGCAGCTGCAGGATTGCTCCATTTCACCCGGTGCCAGCCTACAGTAGCTGCACCCAACAACAGACAACCCTGGCAACCCCGCTATGCCGGCTGCTTTATGGCTAGTAAAATGTAAACAGAACATGACAGAAAGTCATTGTTGAAATGGTCAATTTTTTTTTTTTTATTTAATTCAGACTAAACATATTTTTATGGTAAAGCAATACTTTCATTCTGTACCGCTCAAAACACCCTGTGGGTGTATTATTATTTTTTTTAATATAGCTTTTAATAAAGATTCAACATATTCAACCCTCAAGCCAAGGTTCTGAGTTTTTAAGTAAACAATATAATAATTTTGAGTTATTTACAGACTCATAGTTTTATAATAAGTTGATTTAAATATGAAAATAATTCAGATTTTTCATTTACTTTAAAAAAGATATATCAGGGTGGAGTGGACAATCTTTTGACATAATGTAGGCTATATATCTTAGATTGAATTAATCCCACCACTGGTTGTCACATTAACCAACCCACACCATATCACCCTCCTTATGTTCACTATTTAAATAAATAAAAATACCCGAGCGGGGTGTCATATTATGCCTGAAGTGGTCCGGGGAAGTCAGCACCCATGAGATAAGCGCGCAGTGACGTCCAGAAGGTGGGAGCTGTTTCTGAACGCGGCCAACGGGCTGCAGCACTGACTTTACTGCGAGCCTGTCAAACACAACCAACACAGCCAACACAGCCAACATGGCGGACTGGGGTGAGAAACTTAAGTTGGTGAAGGATAGCTAGCATATATTTACAGCATCCGCTTTGCCACAGTCTTTGTATTTTGCGAGCCTAAACACTCCCTGTTATTGTCAAACTCACCCGATAGATGTGGAGTGGCCTAACGAATTTCATGTTGTCGTTTTTACAGACGCTGAAACCTTCGAGGTGGAGGAGCCGATTAAAAAGGCGGCAGCGGTTGACAAATGGGAAGGCGAAGACGAGGATGAAGAGGTTAAGGTAAATTAAAACACACGCTCGGCATGAGCTGAGGTTTAAACTAGCTCACGTATGTCGGGGTTAACATTAAGATGGGGCCGGTTAGTCTCAATATAACGTCGGGCTGAAGCATATGTCGACCCCGCTGTGGTGCCATGCCTGTCAATCCTAACCACCGAGCCTGTTAGCTCTGTGCTAACTCATGTGGCTCCCGACTGTATACATGTCTATGGTATTAACTCCCAACTTAGCTCGCTAACGGCTAACGGCTACTACTCGGTGTTTCAGCTGCCGTTACGTCCCGTCACCATAGTGAACGATAGCTCGCCAGTTAACTAACGGCTGTGGATCAAACTTAACGTTAATTTCCAGATGATGTTGTTGTCATTGTATTTGAAAGCTAACAATTAATGACGTAATTCTTGAATAACGTAGTTTGAAGCTAATCTGACCGGCTAACTAGCGAACTCGCTCTAGCTAACGTGCCATATTAGCTTGCGTGTGAAAATTAGCCTTAATGTTGGGGGACCATCGACGAAAGCGTCCTTACATTATTTGGAGTAGTTGTTTGGATAGTGTGTGGTTAATCATATCATCATTGCTTGTTGTGTTGAATAATCATGGGGTATTTGTGTCCTGTTATTCCCGTAGCTTGAGTTGTTAGGTTCAGCATGAGGTGGCGTTAGCTCGCTTACCAACTTCAGCCACAATCACATGAAATCATCATCTGGGCTGATGACTCAACTTGGGCAAAGGACGCGGCCTAGAACTTTCCTGCTTTACAACAGGCGTGTTAGTGGGGGAAAACGGTGCTCCGTCGATCCTCCAATATAGGTGGTTATTAGATGAATGTGGACGTGGCTGCTGTCCAGAAACCTCCGATAATTGACCCAGGGAAAGTGCTGGTCGAGGCCTCTTCAATTGTTCCGTTTTTCTGTCACATATGGTGCCTAAACTAAAGAAAATGATGATTTCATGTCCTCCATAGTACGAACTGTAGTCTTATTCAGCAAACGGGCTCAAAAGTTTGAGCCAGACTGAGGGGCTACCGTGGTTATTTACGGCCTAAAATATATTCACATGTAATCCCAAATGGATTGTATTGAGGTAGTGTCGTATTTAACGTTACAATGCTTAAATGCAACCTATTTTGCTTGTCAAAGCATATTGAGTATTGCGTGGTCTATACCTAGTCTGTAAAGTGTCCTGAGATAACTTTTGTTATGATTTCGAGCTATAAATAAAATTGAGTTGTATATTTGTTAAGTTGGGTTGCTATGGCAATTATTTCAGTATTAACATTTGTATTTACCTATCACAGTATCCAATATGTACGCAAAATCACACAAAGTAAGCATACTACCGTAAGTTATGAAGTAATGAACCAATGAATCACACACGAGCAAATTCTTTAATCAGGGCTCGTACAGGTGCTTGAAATCCCTGAAAATGCTTTTCAATGTTGTTTTCAAGGTTTGGAAAATGCTTGTAATTGTATCCACATTTCTTTCACAACAAATAGCTATAAAATATAAATTAATTTCTTATCCTTCTGGAATTACGAAACATTTTTGGTGTTTATAACATACCATCTCTTAACGTGGTTTTAAAGGAAAAAATAAAAGTGAAATAATAATTTTCAATATCTATATGTATTTGTAGAAATTATGTAATTTACCACAAGTGTATGGTGCTGGAAAAGCTTGAAAATGGACCTTGAAAGTGCTTGAATTTGACTTTGGAAAAGGTGTATGAACTGCTCAAATTTGAATTTTGATGGTCTTCAATTGCAACTCGTTGAGATTTATTAATTTGACAATACAATCATTACAATCGGATTTCATTGAAAATGTAATAAATGAGGATATTGAGTTATTGTCCCTGCCTTGTATCAAGGACATTATTGGTCTAGATCACGGGTGCCCAATCCTGCTCCTTGAGAGCTACTGCCCTGCATGTTTTAGGTTTCTCCCTGCTCCAACACACCTGAGTCTAATTATTATCAAACCTGTGACGCCTCAGTTGCTTGATAATAAGCAGATCATTAGACTCAGGTGTGTTGGAGCCGGGTGAAACTTAAAACTCTCCAGGAGCAGGATTGGAAACCCCTGATCGAGATGGACCTGGACTTATCCAGCTTTGCATGCTTTTCTTTCCTAGTTGCCCTTGTAGTCCACCTGTTGTGCAATTTATTTAGGCTGTAAACCTGTCTTAACGCCTCATCATTCAGTGCTGGAATTATGTGTGCAGATATGTCTTGTTTGCATAATTAAGGATGTTTATCAGGGCTCAGCACTATTTTTCAAAAGTGGTTGCCAAAACTGAAAATATGGTTGCCATCTTTTCTATATCATGAGTGATTAAGATACTATGAAGTTAAGCTGTACGTCAGCTTATGTTGTTTTTTTTGCCATTTATCTGATTTGTGCAAGTGTGTGTAAAGTTTCAATTTATTTTGTAACATCAATTGACCTCTGTATAAAGTAGTGTTTTTTCCCCACTTCGCTTGTGTAACTTTAATAATAAAGTGGAAACCCAACTTTTTATTCACAGGACAACTGGGATGACGAAGATGAAGAACTCGAGAAAAAGGCAGAGGTGAAAAAAACAGGTATGTATTTAATTTCCGCTCATTTCACAAGAACATAAATGCAGCATATTATATTTAAGGATATTAATTAGGCTAACTATTTAACCATTAGTTGACAATAAGAAATTTGACTGATTTAATACTATCAGTTTAAAAAAAATGTAACTATTGAAAAAAGGTTTTTAAAGTAAATTGAAGTCATGGGAGCTACACAGGAAACTGCACCTACCTTTTTATTGGAGTAACTGATTGGAGAGCTCTAGCACTAGTAAATTGTGTTTTAGCTGAGTTTGTATTTCTACGTAGCTCCCCGCTTGAGTGCGGTCCAGCAGTCAGTCGTGAGTGACAGCCACAAACTTGGTCGGGAAAAAGGGGCTTAAAGTGCAACTTTCTAGTGCAGTAGTAAGAGCTACGTGACACATGCCATCTCTTAAGGGTTAATGATCAGTTAATTTAAAAGCTCAAACTAGCATCCCTAATTGTATTGTACGTATACATAATAATTGCTAATAATTTGCAATGTTCTGTTTTTACTGGAAATTCACATGTTATTCCATTATTTAAATTTTCAGAGACAAAGGTTTCTGATAAGAAAAAGTTGAGTGAGAAGATCAAAGAGAAAGAAAACCGGTTAAAGCAAAAACAAGAAGAGCAGAAAAAAGAGTTGGAAGATGTGAGTTCTCCTGTTTAATTTATTTCTATATAAATGAAACTTGTCTATTATTACTTATTATAGAGAAAATGTAATGGTTTAATTTTAAAATTGTGAAATCTGTTATTACAGGAAGAAGAGCTCACTCCTGAAGAACAACTCGCAGAGAAGATAAGAGTGAAGAAATTACAGGAAGAAGCAGACATGGAGCTAGCAAAAGATGCTTTTGGTAAGACATGATCACCCTCCAGATAACAAAAGATTTAAATGTGGAAGCATCCTTTCTTTTTTTTCATAGCAAATACATACTACACTTTCCTTATTAATATAAATGAAATGTTACAATTACTGCGTACCCTTTAGGAGAGTATTTGTTTCATATTCATATTTGATGTATAATTTGGGCTTTGAGTGTTTGGTGTCTTTTCTTAATTGCTATTACTTCTCACATTAGAATTTACTCATAGTGGGGTTGCGTGTCCAGGACGTCCAAAGCCCATAACCTAAACATAATTTTGATATGGATCCCTAAGATATTTTTCAACTTGCTAGTGATCGCTGGTGAATGACAAACATATACCCATGAGCATTGGTATACCTGTATTATACACTATTAAGACACTGGAGATCCAATTTTAAAATTCCATATATGCAAGTATGGCTTTGTGTCTGTGATTCTGTTTGCTCTTTTAAAGAAACCTCCAACTGTCTTTTTGAAAAATATATTTTTTCAGGTGTCAGCAGCACCTCAAACAGTGTCACTGGGATTGACGCCATGTGTCCATCCTCCAAAGAAGACTTCACAGAGTTTGAAAAATTGCTGAAAGAAAAGATATCCCAGTTTGAAAAATCTGTGCATTATTCAAATTTCCTGGATTCATTGTTTCGGGAACTCTGTATTTCATGTAAGCCCAGCATCTTTTACACTTCTTTTTCTGAACAATTTTGATTATTGCGCTTGTACACTATATTAGCACCTTTTCATTTCAATCTGAAAAGGCTTAACCAATTACTTTTTTTCTTTCTGTCTCTTACAGTGGAAGTAGAGGACTTGAAGAAAGTCAGTAATTCCCTGACAGTCCTACTTAGTGAAAAACAGAAACAAGAAAAAGTGAGTGACTGCATGCTTGTATTTTGTCATGATTCCTGAGCTGTAGTTTATATTCAGAAGGGGGTGCTGTTCAACTAGCAGTCACCTAAAGTGTGCTCAGTATAAATCATCCACGGTATGCCCAATGTGGTAGTAGTTATTAAACATTTTTGCTTCCTATACTACCGTTATTTTCCAGACTATGAATTTATTTTATGAAATCGGAGACCAAGAACAGAAATTTCATCAAATGACAGTCATTTTTTTCAACGCCTTGGCAACTACCTGGGTGTGGAGACTTAACTGCACCGTTGACAAGTCTCTCCCGTAGGCACTTTGTTCAAGTACCCATTTGTGAACTTGTTCCTGTGGCTTTAGTCATCTAACTTGCAGCCCGCAATAAGCTTTATCCTCCACTTTTAGCCAGTCCCTGACAAGTTTCTCGCTCACTCCAAACTGTCTTTCTGTTGCTTGATTACCGTTTTCATCTCCAGTGGTATAGGAGTAGCAGATACTGGCTCAAAAGCCTAGAGCGCCCTCTCGCGGCTGTCAGTGTGAAAATAACGAACATGGGAATTTATATATTTTAATATGTAAGTCACACCTATAAGTCGCAGGACCAGCCAAACTATGAAAAAAAGTGATTTATAGTCCGGAAAATACAGTAATATGTCTAACTATCGATCATGTAACATGCCAGTCTACTAGTCAATTAATTAATAATTTAGTTTGTTGAACCAGAGAATTCTCAGATTAAATTAGGAAGATGTTTCCCTGTAAATGTGTAGTCTATAAGAAGAACATCTTTTAAAGTGAGTTTCATTTGCCTATACAGCAAAACAAAGGAAAGAAGAAAAAGAAAGGGGTCGTACCTGGAGGTGGATTGAAAGCACAGCTGAGAGATGACCTTGACTATGCAGAGTTTGATGGTGGCTACGCCCAAGACTATGAGGACTTCATGTGACACTGGCTCCATCACCACTGCTCTTTCCCCCTCCCAACCCTCAGAAATGCAGCTGTACCTTCTAATGCTGTCCAGTGCCATCCTGGAAAATCTGAACTATGTGTTACCCCCTCTTATTTTGCTTCAATTACCAGTGGGACTATACCAGGGAGCATCCAGTCTCAATAACTCTATGTTCATACATATGGAATTGCCTTTTCTCTGTTTGATTCAGCCTCAACTCACACATCATGCATTATTTGTTGGGTGACCTAGCTTCAATGGAGAATACATTATAACTGCTGTTGTTTGAGTTTTGCAGAGCTTATTTTTTATGAAATGTGGCTCCTGTCAAAATGGCAGATAGCATTGCAGTTACAAGTAAAGTGACATAGAAACGCAAGGTTCTATGCAAATTCTTTAACCAGAATGTCATGTATATATTATAGATCTCACTTGCCTGTGGATGGTTCTCTTACAGGAAAGTATATAGTATCTATAACCTTGGTTGCCAAATTCAGAACAATTATTCAATATTCATCTTTATCTCTGGCAAGGTTGCATTGTGGGTGATTTTGAGACTGACACGACATGTAAGTAGTTGTAATTTTACAGAGAACACATTACATTCACTGTAAGGTAAAAGGGATAGACAATATAATAAATGTGACTTTAAAACCTCACAGCCATTCTCTCGATACATCTCTGGAATATCCTTGAAAATATGGAGCGAAGAGTACTTTACGTATTTTTTGTGCATGACAAACATTATTTACTAATTTGATTTCTACTAATGCAAAAAAGTATGGATCAGCCAAGTTGATTAACTTGCTACCACTGGTCTCCTAATCATTGCTTCTGCAGGCTTGTATCAAGTGTAATGAGGAGCGGGGGCTTATGGGCTTCACCCCACTATGTCTCCATATGGGCAACAGTTGAATGGGGCATATTTCTCCTTTTTCTTTTCAAGCAAGTGACCAGTTTCAATGTTACATGGACAATTGGATACACAATGTGGAAAATACAGCATCTGCAGTGTTTTGTAAGCATCTAATTTAATAAATCACTGGTCAAATGTATATGTTTCTGTTCTTGTTTACAACATCAATGAAAGAAACACAAATGTAATAAAAGCACCCTGGTTACTAAATTTTAAGGCATGTGTAATAAATACTCTATTTACAGTTTCAAGTAAATATTTACCACAACAGTACAGTTGAAAATTAAAGGTAAAACAATGCAAATATTCCTTCGCGAAGAAGCTGCAAGAAATAGGCATAACTTTGTTACATATTCAATTAATTTGAGAGAAAAGTCTATAAATTGTATCAAAACATACTATTAACCCCTTCTACTGCCATTGCTGGTGTTGAATTTGTCTCCACAGCCTTCACCTTCAGTGTTGTTTAGCTTGTGGTCTTTGCACGTCTTCCTGCAGGATCTCTGGTGCTACGTCTACGGCTGCTGCGTGGTGCATTGGCCCTCTGCCGTCGTCGGTTCTGCCTGCCTTCTCCTCCTCTTATTACACTTGTTACTGTCTGACCTTGAGAACTCTGCAGGGCCTGGAAGACACTCTGGCGTGTCACTTCATTATCTCCACAGGTGAACGTCAGTGCTACGCCCTCGTTGCTCTTCATGACACGAGATGTACCATCAGAAGTGCCATCAAAGCAGCGTCCTAGTGCAATCTCTTTGGCCGCACGTGGATCCTGGTCCGTCACCGTATAGATTCCGTAGTTGTGGCCAAGAGGGTCAAGAGGTGCTAGCATGGTGAACTCATTGGTGTCATTGTTAACGGCTAATGGCAGGTGGTTGACCAGATACTCCTGAAGCATTGTGTTGACCTGATCTCTCTTACAGCTTCCTTGTGGAATCACCTTCACCAAAGTACGATCTACACGTTCTTGATCATACAGCATCCCACTGCACTTGAACTCTAGGCACACTGCTGAAATTGTGGCTTGGTCCATGTCACGGATGCTGCGAGTGTCTCGGAGGCCATACAGCTGGCCGACCGTCTTTGGGTGGGTGCCACCCATGTTGCGGGACCGCACATTGATCTCATGTGGACTGTTGATTTTGACTTTGATGTAGCAAGCCCGGTATTCCATGGGCTTGGGCCACCAGCTCAGATAGTCCTCTGTCCAGCTCATTGGGTCATCTTCATTGAATGGCACTGTGTTGTAATCATAGCGGTCTCCTTCTACTCTTGAGAAGCGGAAGTGTGCCGCACTGAACGGGGCCTCCTCACAGTCTCTCAAGTTCTCAAATGCGTACACTGGTCCGTTGCTCTCCTCTGCAGTGTTGGGACTTGGTTTTGCCACATTAATGCTGAATGCAGTCTTCTTCACCCTGGGGTCTTCATGGTCAGTTCGCCTGTAGTTCATCTTACCCAGGTAAGGCTGGGGCACTCCAATGAGGTTGGGATTGAGTTTGGGTGCAGAAGAGACGGCCTCCAGCTCCTCTCCTCCAAGGTTGGCCATGACATAGGCAGAGTAGGCATCAGCTTTTTGTTCATCGCAGAAGGCAGGAAGACATGCACCATTGGATCCAGTGATGACACTATCAAAACGACCCCAGGCACGTGGATTAGTGGAGTAGCCAGCTGTGGGTTCCATGTTTATAAGACTCACCACAACTCCTTCCACTTGCTCACTGGGCATAAAGCGTTCACTGCGGAAGGCCCTCACTTTCACATAGCACCTGCGATTCTCTGGGACATCCAGGTTAAATAGACGTCTCTCTCTAATCTCCATGTTACCAATCAGAAAGGTCCTCTCCTCCCTTTTGCCTCTTCTTTTCTTCTCCACCTGCAGACTTCCTTCCTCCTCCCACAGGCCAGTATCGGGGTTCAGGGACCACAGCTTCATGGTATTGAGGTGCTCAGACATCTTAACCTGTGCAGAATCCAGGAACACTTTTACTTCACCTGCATTTAGGGGCTCATTGTTTTCCTCACCTCTAAAGTCAACTGAGAACATCCCATAGGTTCTTAGTGGCAAGGTATCTCCTTCATCTCCTACAAAGTTCAGATCACTTTGAGCTGCGGCAGCTGTGGAGACGTCTCTGGGGTCGAGGAACGTTATGCTAGCATTTACGTTGCCAGTGAAGACTTCTCCTTTTTCTGTATAGAAGGCATAGGGAGGAATCTGGATTTGAACCATTGCCTCCTTGCCCTCTACCTCCCCAAGCTCCAGAGTGTTGATTTCTGTAGAGCTGATGGTCACAGGAGCTTTCTTTCTTAGAAGTTTGATCTCATGGTAAACAGCCCCTCCTTTCGTGTTAAATGGAAGTACCTTTGTGGTGTTGACAAATTTCTGCATGTTGTCCACAAAAGTCAGGACTAGCCTCTCTGTGTCTGGGGGAACCTGGATGGAGAATGTACCTTTGTAGCCTGTGCGGCTGATTCGGACTCCGTTCATAAAGACATGGCCAAATCTCATTGGCTCCCCATTGTCTGCAGCAATGGCCCTGCCGTGCACAATGGCCTTGGTGTCTACACATTTCTGGCAGCCGCACTCAGTCACCACCATGGTGGGCAGTTGGTAGCCCTGGCATGTTAGCTGCCTCTTCTCCATCTTTTTGACACCACAGCAGTAAGTGATTTTATCTTTGCACCTGATGCCATTGTCCAACTTTCCAGTACATGTACTTGAGGGGCACTTGCCCACATCATAGTAGAAGGAGTCTGTGCTGTTTTGGTAGCAGTCATGTGGAAGACGAATGAGGTGGGATTCAGGTTTAGGATTACAGGAATGCTCATCTCTACCTGTGTAAGAAAAAAAATCCAAATATTGACTTAGTTTGATCATGCTGCCATCTTCCTGAACTAAAATACACTATGAACCCCAATGTTATTATTATATGCACTGCTCACAAAGCCTGTGTATTCATCTTCCTATATAGTATCAATTTATTGAGTACTCACCTAAGACCTTGAGTGTAGCTGGTTTGGTCTTAATAGCCCCAGAAAGACCACTTGCTCTGCAGTAGTACTCCCCAGTCTGCTCAAGACGCAGATTTTTTAGAACCAAGGTGCTGTCAGACTGCTTCTCCAGGAGGCTGTTGTTATGAAACCTGTTGGTTCACCACACAGAAGAAAAGAGAAGCATAGTCATAAATATACCATATTATCCAGAGTCATCTCTGTGACTCAATAACTCGTATGGACTAAAATTCAAAATTGCTATTGTATTGCTACCATTCCAGTCCTACCATTGGTACTTGTCTGGTTGTGGTGTTCCTGCTACTTTGCAACAGAAGGCAGCAGTTTGTCCCTCCCTCCTGGCTTTGCTCTCAGGGATGCTCAGCACATGAAGCTTCTCTGACAAATCACAATTGGAGATAAAATAGCATTAGCCTAACATGCAACTCATCATTAATGTAATCCAATATTTTATTGTAAATCCACAAACATCCACTGCACCTGTTCGTTTCAGCTGAACACTGAGGACAGAGGTGCGTTCAGTACTGTGAAGCACAACAACGCTTAGGGTTGCGTGACCTTGCAGACTGACTGTTAGGGTGGTGTTGCCATCAGGACAGATACCAGGGATACGGAAATGCCCATTGTGGTCGGTGAGGGTAAGGAGTTTGCCAGAGCGGAGGATGGTAGCCCCTTCAGCAGTGAGACCCCCGGCACCACGAACAGAACCCAGCAGGGTGTGTTCTTCACACATGCATGCATCACACTCAGCATTTACTTTCCCCATCACACACTGCAGGGAGCATTCTAAAGAGTAGAATAAAACAAGGTTAGCCATTTTGTGAATACTGGGTCTCCCAGATCGGATGCTGAATAAAAAGAAAACTGCAGAAGAAGTGTCTGTCTGACGAAACTAGGTCTAGCTCACCTATTTCTGGGCACTCAGGTCCATTGCATGCTTTCCCTTCCACTTTAGGTCCACTGCAAGGCATAGAGTGAGACTGGCAGATTCTGGAGCGCAGTTTGACCCCCACCTGACCACAGAGGGCAGGGCATGGGCTCCAGTCTGACCACGGACCCCAGTTACCCTGAATGTTCACACTGTTATCTGTTGGCAAAGTGCACAGTCAAATAATTATCTGAAATGCAAAGTCAGAAGAATGCATGGTCTTGCTTTTACATTGAAACCAACTTTTGGTGACTAAATGAATATTAAAGATGTTACAACATTGAACCTTTGGGACAGAGGAAACGGACTGCATAGTTGGAGCAGTTGCGGTCAGGACCCTGCTCTTCATTGAGGCACCAGAAGCCCACCGTAGGGTCTGCATGGACCGTCTCCCCAGTGTCACGGGCTGGGACCCATTCAGTGGTTCTGGCTTCGATTGCCCGGGGAATCTCACACACGCGTGCACGGTAGTAGAAGCGAATGGCCTCCAGCTGCTCATAGTCTCCACGGCCTCCGGGGTGATCAACATTGAACCATGTTGTCCACTCATAGTTGTCTGGACAGAGTACAGAGGTTAGGAATGTGATTCAAGCCACCAGAAAAAGGCCTTATTATAGTTACAATGCATATTTAGTTAAATTTTGTCTAAAACTTACCATCGAAGTGGTACCCTGCAGGGCTTGACTCTTTGTTGTCTCTTCTCCATGATCCTACAAGAGACAAATCCAAATGTGTCACAAATTGATATCCTGTATCTCACATGATTTTTGTACTATGCTCTACATTAATTCAATTTTCAATTAAATTGTATTTATAGTGCCAAATAATAACAAAAGTTATCTCAAGAGACTTTACATATAGAGTAGGTCTAGACAACACTATGATTTATTGATAAACTCATAAATCTCTGACAATGCACAGTCAATTTTCACTTCTCCAAAGAAAGTGAGTAACATGAAATCATACCAGTAAATAAATCATGTTCATCTTGAGTATAATGAATCTGTATCTTTTGTTTTCTAGAAGCTCCAGAGAAAGGTTTTAGGGGGAAATAATATTCATTGCAATTGACTATAGGCCTACTTCAATTGTATCTATTTATGAACAATAAAGGTTGACCAGTCTTGATACTGATTGAGAACATTCGGCCAGGGTCATGGAAAAATGCAGTAGAGTGCAACATTGATTTAGAAAACATGCCGCCAACAAACAGTTTGACTATACAAATAGGAACATACTTTCAGCTGCAGACCCGTTTTTGTAGGAAACAAGGATGTTTCTTTTATTGTACCACGTCTGTTTTATCATCCTGCCTCGTATTACTCACCATCATTATACTGCAATGCATAATTGTGTGTCTGTTTTGGGATTTGCAGGTGTCCCCATCTGTTATTTAAAATGTGTGTATGTTCATAGGGAGGGTGCTTTTAACGGGTGCTGTAACCAGACTGGATATTGGTGTTTGACCCACCTTGAGCTGCAACAACACTAGCTGTGATGATTCCCAATATGAGAAGAAGAAAAGGCCTCACCGACATTCTCACAGGCTGCTGCTATGTCTGACCCTTGAACTTTCACCTTTCCTAATGTGCGTCTCACACCAGGGACTCCAAAGAAGATAGAGTCCAGCAGCAGAGCCTCACTGGCGGGACAATCTAGATACAAAAGGGTGAAACCGTCAATAAAAGACAACGTTTATGAAATGTCAAAACCACACATACTTTACCTGTAGACATGAGTCAGTTGGACAATTGTATGCTATTTAAAAAATTACGTAAATTAGGTTTGATGTTTTTCATTCCAAAATGACTATAAATGTGAATAAAACAATTGGTTTACATCTAAAAGAAAAATGTTTCTATCATCTATCATCTTTGTCTATGGGTGAAAAAAAACACATCGCCTAACAGAAACCCCCCACTCAGCTTACACATCTGTGTTAGCCATCACCATTTGTCACTGGAACACTCAGACATTTCTGCATCCACTGACAAAACACTGGCTTTACAATCCAAAACACCCACCCACACACACATAAGGTTTTCATTTGCACACTTGAATACTGGAACAATTTACATGATATATTAAGTTGTCACCTTTGCTTTTAAGTTGAAAGAACAAAAAGGATATTGATAAAATAATAAGGATTGCTCAGTCAGGTTACATGCAATAAATGAGAGTGCAGTGAAGGAAAGCTATTCACAGATATGCAAACAACAGCCATCTGAAGTAAGGACTGATGGATTGTAGATAACTAAAATTGCAATAATATTCAAATTATAGGCTCTGAAATGATATAGAACTCATTTGTAATTTAATTTAAATGTAAACTAAAGGAAAACTTTTCTGATAACGTTCTCATATAGGTATATAATAAATTGTAATTAGATTTTTTTTTTCTTGTGCTTATATCATTTAAAGCACATGGTTAGCTAATTGATATGGATCCATTAACTTATTTAATAATCTGTTTCTTCCTTACCTCCTTCTTGAGTGCACTATCCTGTTTCCTTTTGTATAGGAATGTCCCTCTGTACTTTCCCCCTCTTTTTTCTTTTCTTTATTTCTCCCTCATATCTCTCTTCTCTGTTCCTCACTCTGGTTCAACTTGCTCCTTGCCTGTCTCTTTTATACCTCTCTACTCCAGCACCCCTCCTCCCTCTGCAGTGCACCACAGTGTATTTTGTTTCTACTATAATTTGTGTAATTTATTACCTTCATTGTACAACCATGATACCCAGTGGAAAACATTTTGAAAAATAGTTTTTTTTTTATCGTCTTACATCTGACTATGTATCCACACGTTGTTATGTAATGATAACTGACGAGTAACATTTGGCAGTTTTGAGGTCATTCTCGACATCTACAATCACACAGAAGAAATTTGACACTGATTTATGCTACCAACACCACAACCCCATGCAAAATATCAGCGTGGCTGTGGATTTTCACTGTGCAGTCTCAGTGGTAACAGTGAGACAGCTGGAAAGTCCAACTGAGTGAGATTATTATATTTTAACAATTTGCTCTTGTCAGTATAGATTACAATGAGAGATTATACAAAAGCAGAAGGGTGGAGCATAAAACCAGTGTTACTATCAAAGTCAGGTTTTAGTAAACACACAAGGTGGTTAAACTAATGGCAAACTTTTTATACTACTTCAAGTCCTTAAAATACAAAAGTATTCAATCAAAATATACTTGAAGTAGCAATAGTCAAAGTACTCATTATGCAGAATGGCCCATTTCAGAATATGATTTATTATATTACTGGTTTATAAATGTGATCAATAATATGCATTAATGTGCCATGCGATAGACTGGCGTCCTGTCCAGGGTGTACCCCGCCTCATGCCCGATGTCAGCTGGGATCGGCTCCAGCCCCGCAACCCCGACAAGCGATTGAAGATGGATGCATGCATAATATGCATCACTTTAATGGTGGTAAAGGTGGAGCTAATTTGAATTACTTGATATACTGCTGGGTAGCTTATCCAACAATAATATCCTACTCTCTTAGTTGATTTGTATTTTGTTTTAAAATCAGAACGAGCAAAACAACTAAGCTTAAAATAAACAGAAAAAGTACAACGCTCGCCTCCGAGGTGTAGTGGAGTAGAAGTTTAAATAGTATAACATGGAGATACAAATCATTCAAAATTGTTCTTATAAGTACAGTACTTGAGTAAATGCACCACTGAAAGACACAGGGAGAGGATGTGCGTGTGTCAGTCATGCCAGTTAGAGATCCTGTAAAGTTGTGAGTATCTGTTGTTTTTCCACACAACAGTCATTAGCTGAGCTCATCCTGTCAATTACAAGGCAAAGAACACCCAACATGGAAATATCATTTTTTTCAGGCTTCTTTTCAGTTCTCAGGACATTTGAGGGGACAGATGACTGGTGTCTGCAAAAGTTACATGAACTGCTTGGCGTTGATGGATACTATTTGACATGAAGACAGTGTTCCTCTCAGACAAAACACAATTCTGTTTAACACACACAACCTCATTTCATGCTTACCTTCCACAAATGATGCTTTCCTCAGCAGGTTTGCTTTGCTTTGGTGTGAGAAAATAAGTAATGCTCCAGGGAAATCAATGCTGGTGATTCATCCTTAGTTCTTTCTTTGTTTCAGTACAAGAAAAGAACTGATGGAAATACACTACAGCTGTTTTCATATTACATGCTTGCCTGGAAAGCAAATGTTTTCATTAACATGGTCAAGTGAGTTTGGGATTCTGATATCTTAATTGCACAAGTGTTTATCATCTACTTTGAATGAAGTCTTTTTGAAATGTATCATTATTGCTAATAATAATATAGATGGACATTTCTGCACTAGCCTACAATGCAAGAACTCCAGATGTCAGGTTCTTTTCATGTTCTTTTTCTCCAGCGCCATGTTTTTCTAACATTTTCAAGCTGTTTAGTGAGGACAACTTTATTGCACTTTTTAGCTCCTCAAAGTTCTTTATGCCTTTATTTAAACAAGGAGGGCAGAGATGGTGGGTTGATGATAGCAAAGGAGACATTTGGGGAAAGTCCATAACATGGATTAAGGCAGATCCGTATGAAAGGGATTTTATTATTTATTATTATTATTTTTTGGTATGTTTTAAACAAGCTGCATTATGTCATGCAGAAGGTGTAGGTTTCTCTTTCATCAAGCTGGTATTGACTCAACCTCTGGAAGCATCTGTCATCAACAGTCAATACTTGGTTTACAGTAAAAAAATATTACGTGACACATGGAGAGCTGTTTCATCGGTTAGGTTTCACTATCAGATTCATTTTAAACTTCATCAGACACACCTACAGCAGTTTTTTGCAGATTAATTACTGTGAATATGTACAATTTTTAGGTACATTTGTTTTACTTGAGTATTTCCATTTACTGCAATCATTATGGAACACATTACCCACAAAGATATAAAGTAGTTCAAATAAATCTGATCATCTTTGGCATACATTGGAAAAGCCTTCTGAAATGTTTGAAAACGATACTTTAACTGAACTGTTGTTGTGAATAAGTACTTTAATAAGGTACAAATTCCTGTGATGTTTGTGGTTGATTGTGGTGAAGTTTTATCACAGGAAGAGGACACCTGCCAATCACATTAATGGGTGTTCCTTCATGATAATAAATATGTAGGTTCTGATTGCTGGCTTTGCACAATTCTTACATGAGCTCAGAACAACATCCTGACCCGACACATCATCAATTACCAAGCTGGAGTCATTCCCAGGAGAGAGGCGCTAAAGACAGAAACAGAAGAAGTTTGGACAAGAACAAACAATGCTGAACTACAACCATCGCAAGATTTACACCAACTCAAGTCTGCTCTATGTCATGAAAAAAAGTGGATGATGATATGTGCAGTTTTTAATATGTACTCTGAATTTGTTCACTCTGCCATGAGAGACCCTACCAGGAGCACCAGGCTCCGGACAACACAGCCCTAAGGTTCACAGGGACACACAAACCTCTCCACCACGATAAACTGATGGTTCCCGGAGAGTATGTCATAAAAATGTTTTTTAAAATTCATAGTAAAAAAATGAAAAAAAAGTCATAGTATAGTATGACTAAAAGGTAATTAAAAAGTCATAGTTTGTCCATAAAAAGTCACAGTAGCGTATGTCTATAAATGTCATAGAATCATAAAAGGTCATAGTATAGTATGTTCACAAAAAGTCAAAGGTCATAGTATAGTGTGTCATAAAAAGGTAATTAAAAGTCATAGAATAGTGTGTAATAAAAAGTTAAAAAAAAGTATAAGGTCATAAAAAGCCATATAAAAATCATAAGTCATAATATAGTATGACAAAAAGGTAATAAAGGTCATAGTATAGTATGTTCATAAAAAGTCATAGTATAATATGTCCATAAAAATTAATAAAAAGTCATAGTATAGTATGTCCATAAAATGAATAAAAAGTCATAGTATAGTAGGTCCATAAAACGTCATGAAAAAGTATGTCTGACATGGGCCATTCTGTATAATGAGCAGAATTATTTTACTGTGCTAATACTTTTGTACTTTTACTGAAGTAAAATATTGAATGCATGACTTTAACTGTTGACAGCATTTCACACACTTCACGCTGATGAATCATCTGTTAATCATCTTGCTATCTCAGCTATGTCAGTCTAACCTTAGACAGATTTTTTTTCATGGGTCTCTCTGTGATGCTAATAGAGAAGGTCCATTTTCATCAGAGATTTCATTCTTCTGCATTGAAAAATGATGTCCATGCCAAAGAGTTAAACATGTTCACTTCTAAATGTCTTGGCAATTTCCTCATATCTGAAATCACCTAAAAGAAGTAAAGTGGGCTCTCTCTCCCTCTGTGTGAGGCCTGGCCCCTAATGACAGTAGCAGAAGTTGCTCTACATACTTTCACTGCTGGAATCATTAAAGGGACCAACACCAACCCCCCTGTGCTCTCTGCTGAACCTCTGCCTCCTCTCTGTCCTGAAACATGAAGCTTAGTCCCTGTCTCGGCTACAAAAGTCATCTCTGTTTAACCAGAGTAGTCATCAATACACTGAGATACCATGCACCCTCTGTGTTTCTACCCCACAGCTCTTCAGGTTAAAAGGATAGGTTCACATGTTATTCAGTCTGTCTTAAAACAATATTCAAGTTCAAAATGCACAGTTCAGCTTTGAGGCGGGGTACAGGATGCCAGTCTATCGCAGGGCACATTGAGTCACCTGGTTTTCCCAGTCATTCTCTCATTCTAGTACTAACCAGGCCCGACCCTGCTTAGCTTCCGAGATCGGACAAGATCGGGCGAGATCGGGCGTGCTGTGGGTGGTATGGCCATAACTTTCATTGTGCATGTGAGAATTATACTAACATAGGATTAAAAAAGTGTCCAGCAGCAACTTATTATTATTCTCATTCTCAATTCATATGGCAATTATGTTCTGTATTTATCACATTATTAAGTCTGTAAAAGGTCATATAAAATTAAAAAATGCTGTTATAATTCCCTCTGTGACATCTTTAAATGTTTCGTTTTGTCCGACCAGCTTTTAAAATCACAAATATATATATATTTTACAGCATGAAAGAGAGAAAAGCAGTAAATCTTCACACTGGAGAAGATGGATTAAGTATAAGTTTGGTGTTTGCTGTCAAATGACTGCTTGACTGATGGATCAACTAGTCATTTCAAAAAATGTTAACCCATCCTTTAAGTTTATAGAGATATATTTTCTCTTGACAACATTACATTGTATTTATTTATGATTTCTGTTTTTAGCATAGTGTCAAACTTGCATCATGTACTAACAGAGTTTAACGTCTCATTATTAGACTGGACTGCATTACTCACAGCCAGAGGCAATAAAATAAAATAGGCTGTGTCTGCGTCTCAATGGAAGAAATGCAATTGGAGATTAAAGATGGGGCATTTTGTGTCTGGGAGAGAGGTGCTTATTTAAAGTATAAGTAGATAAACCACAGGATGTCTGCAACACAAACAGGCTGTTCTTCGACATCTGATGATTAAAATGTTTCAGCTTTGTTTTTTATTGATGTCATGGTCATGGGTGCAGATCCCAGGGGGACGCAGGAGACATGTCCCCTTCAGTATCCTCCCAAGCAATATTATTATTATACATATATTCTATTTTAGATTGTCACCTGTGTTTTCCTTTACATAAATAAATACATTTCCACCATAAATCCAACCAAATACAGGAAATTAAATGGCTAACGCCCGGATCCCCGGCTTAATATGCGTCCCCCACCCCCTAGGGTGCACCTGAGGTTACAGTTGAACAGCTGTTTTAGATAAACATGCTCACCTGGAGGGAATTTAATTCATCGCTGGTGCAAACCTTCTACAAAACTTTAAATATATACTGTATATATTCATATTTGCTTGGTACAAGTAACCTTTAACTGGCCAACTGATTTAATGTGTAATGTTCATGTTGTTTAGCTCTGTTCTGGCCTAACTCCTGGGGGAAATATCTAATTCAAGTTGCTAAATGCTCCATTATGTTCACCAACTATATGAAGTTACTTCTGCAGGGGATGATAAAAATTATAAATCACAATTAGATGATCTTGAAATCTCCACTAATGACACACGCCTGGTAGTGTTTTGGGATGGAGAAAGCACGATTATTTTCAACATTTGTGCAAAAGCAACACTGCTTATCTAACAAATCTCTGATGATCAACATAAGGATTCTCAGTCACAGAGAAAAGCAGGAAAGCGAACATCTGTGCGATGTCAGAACAAAAAAAATTGTGACCAGAGTGCAAACCTATTTCCACTTACATGACTGTAAAGATACTGCACGTTAATAGTACTAGAACTAGAACTGCAGAGGACATGTGTTTTCCTGCTGACACATGTTGAAGAGCACATGTAAAGGTTACAGCAGCTCCTTCTTGTTTTCTGGCCTGCTCCACCTCAGAAAAGCATGAAGACATGCAGAATTAAGGGATAAATTAGAAACATGTGTGGCTGACCTGGAAGATGGACGATATGCGTTCAATGAGGTCGTCCACATTCTTCCTGGACTGTGGTTTGGAGACCTCTGGAGACCCCAGAACTAAAGAGAGGATATTTGACTTAGGGGGGAAAAAGCTGAAAATGGCCTTCAAAAGCCTTTTGTCTTCACATTATTTTAGCCCTAAATTTACTCAAGTGCACTATCTATTTAAATTAAAAAAAAATCTTAAATCAGATCCTTGTTTCATGTCTGCAAAACAAATCTGAGTTTAAGTTCAATAAATCTGCAGTAAAATGCGTAAAAACTGATCTGTTAAACAAGTTTCACAAATCCCACTTCCCCCCCACGGATCTTCAAATAACACTGTGAAGTTGTAGCTGCTTGTCTGTTTTTGTGTTGTTTCTGTTTTAGGTGATGTTTGAGCTCAAGACTCAACAACAAAACAGGGCAAGAAGGAATTAAATGAGGTTTACTTGATTCAAGGTAGAAGTCAACATGGCAGCCAGGCAGCAGAGGCAAACTAATCCAAAAAGAGAGCAGGAAAGATTACACTAAACAGACAAACAGAGGGGCAGTGTCAGCGTGCAGGTATATTGGAGTCTTCACGTCCCAT
Organism: Echiichthys vipera; assembly: GCF_963691815.1. Taxonomy (NCBI): domain Eukaryota; kingdom Metazoa; phylum Chordata; class Actinopteri; order Perciformes; family Trachinidae; genus Echiichthys; species Echiichthys vipera. Next base: position 26,364,290 of record NC_139826.1, read on the forward strand.
GGAAAATTGGTAAATACCAAACAAAAATTGCACATGAATACCGCCTCATGTGGTATTTTCCACTGGGAAGTTGCCGAGATGAGATAACCTTTGGCCTTTTTTTAACATGGCGGAGTGCAACGCAAGAGTCTACTTTATTTGTCCTGTTCACAACTGTTACATTATGCTTAATGCAAATCCTCTTTAAATATCTCTAATATGAATGAAGACAAATGTTCAAGAACACTGGATTTTCTTCTTTACAGAGGATAAAAATCATATGGAAAAACAATAAGAAGAATTACAGACTTTGATCCAGATCATGACGGAGAACATTTATGTGAAGATAATCAGTTATTCATGCATTTGCTCCCACGATAAAAGACAGGAAGCTGAACAGCTGCATGGAAGAAACACACAAGATCATGAGTTTTCATGAGTTGTTTCAAAACTGGCATGATTCAGCTGTAGCTTAACAGAAGAAGAGAGGAAGATGTGTTGCACGGGGAACTATTCCCCAATCAGATGACTCACTCATAGGCAGAAAGTACTTGTGAGATCCAAGCAAGAAAGTCAGGAATATTCTCCGTATGAGAGTTTGAGGAAATCTCTGCATGACCAATCTGTGCAGTTTTATATCCAGCGTGTCTCTGTCTGGCTTACCTCCTGTCTTAACTGACACATATATATTGATTAATTGTTGCTTTCTGTGCTGCTCTACAAGAGAGATGCCTCTAGAGCTCCATCCCATCGGTCTTAAAACTCCCTTATTGGCTCTGACTGGATGCTCTACAAGAAGAGGAACAGAAGAACAATCATGAGAAACCAAATCTCTTCCAGGCTGGATCATATTTGACCTTTGTGTTGTTTGTTGACGGTAATAATTTTAGCCACTAAACATTAATCATGCCAGGGGATGGCAATGTTAGTTAATTGATCAATCTACTACTTTGGTCCACACTAGCTCAACAACTATTCCAATACTAATCGTGAAGTCAGAGTGACGTATTTTCTGTCGTACTGGACATCCAATTTTGGTTCACTGAAGGGGTTGTTTTGTAACACCAGGTGACGTCTTTTTCCAATGTTTGCGTCTGTGGTGCCTCCGTGTAAGGGCTATTTATAGTGTTTGTGGATGTCCTTTCAACATCAAATCAACATCAAGACTACTACTATAATGATAACAACAGGCTACATCTCTAAGCCATTTGGAGCCACCATTCAGCACCTACAGCCTCTTAGACCACCAACTCAAACATACAGCATTCAGACGAGGTAAGGTGGGTGAAGTGTCTTGCCCAAGGACAAAACAATCAAGACACAAGGCAGTGCAGATTGAACTGCCACCCCTCCAAATATTGAACTGCCCGCTCCACCACCTGAGCCACAGCTCAGCAACAGAAGCTGCAGGTTGTTTGCTGAGGAGCAGAGGAGCTAACATTAGCTTTGGGCTCCTGACCTGCGTTTTCTGGCTTGGTAGTATTTGACTGTCGGAGAGTTCTCTCATAATAAGGTGGATGGGCTTCCATGAAATTATTATCCACAAATTGCATTTCCAAATAAAAAAAGATATAAATGCAAAAATACATATATGCATGAATAAATAACTTGATTATTCAAAATAAACCAGTTATAGAAAAAAACAGGAAAATGTAAAATAACAAAAACACATCATGTACATTTCCTGCATCTGTCATAGAAGTACCCAGTCAAATGATGAACTTGTCATATTGACATATGACGTCCAAGTTGGGTCATGGTTGGACGTCCAAATAGTGGACCTAGTTTGGACGTCGAATAGATTGGTCCAGAATTGGTCATGGACCAACAAACCCAATATAGACATGATCTGCACGTCTATCTGACGTCCAGTGTTTAGTGGGATTGAATGGGTTGCCATGAACATTTGTACAGACATTTGTGGAATCCAGACAATAAATCAAAACAAAAATGTATGATTTTCATATTCATCATGAGCCCCAACGAGTTAAAGTTTTCACAAATCTGGGGAAATATCACAACATCTTAGCTTGCTTTTAGTGAAATATCTAAATCACAGTTGGATGGTTCTCAGACAATGAGTCCAAAGGACTTTTGGCTTTATGGCCAATTACCTGCCAAACTAACAACATTCCCATCAGCCACAGGTGCATGTAGTGTTTTGTACTCATTATCAAATTAACTAACATGCTAAAGCAGGAAAAACATTACAAACGTTTTAGCATGCTAACATCGTTATTTTGCACATGTTGGCATTTAGCCCAAAGCAGTGGCATGACTGCCGTCTTGCTGCTTATCTAAAACATGGGAAGCAACACATTTCCACATTTTGTTTTTTCCATACAGCAAATGGTAGGTAGTAAGATGGCTGAAATCTACTGAAGTGTACACTGTGCATCTATGAACATTCAAAGTTATACTGTTGTGGTCTTATAACCATATACTTCATCCAGATACCAAAATGTTACATTTTGATTCCTTTTGTGCACCTACTAGTTTATTTCTATAATTAATGTTGATGCAATGTATTTTGCACATGGTACAACCCCAGTATCTTTTAAATGTATTTCCTCTTTTGTGACAACTTCCCTTGGTGAGGAAGCCAGTGTTGCTGTCCAACATTTTATTTTGAAGAAAATGTTATCTGACAGGACTTAAAGTAACTATTCTACTTGTACGGGCTCTTTGTCCAGCGACAGTATCGCCCAACAGAAAGGAAAACAAACACAGGAGTCACAGAACTCCTCATCATGGCATAAAAGGACAATAATAATACTGTACAGGATCCCACAGCTGCATAATGAGGAAAACGGTTGCAGGTTGTAAAACAGAAAAAAAAAGTTCCAGCCAAGAAAACAGGATGAAGCCTCTAAGCCAGAGCCCTGAAAGTACAAAGTTATTAAGTTAAACCGAAAGTGAATATTGCTTCCTCACTGTACTTCGGCCAACATCATGTAAAAATGTGTTTAAAGAGGAAACAGCAGATCACACAGCAAACATTTAACTATATATGTTATAACTATATAAGGATAACAACTAGAAACATACTTTAACAGTTAATCAATAAACAAACAATGTTGTAATATTTATGTTTAAAGTTTTGAGTAGATAAAAATCTTATTTTTTCTAAAGAAACCTTGTCAAGGAAGCGTGATTAACAACTATAATCTGTCAAAACTCAAAGGCTGATATCTACAGAAAAAGGACATAAGTAGATAGACATATAATAATAATAATAATAAGTATTATTATTATAATCATTATAATCATTATAACGATAATAATAAAGTTCATAGGAAGCCATTCTTTCCATGTATTGCATTACAAAAAATATCCTTCACAACCAGACCTCATGGGTTAAAAGCTTTAGAATAAATTGCCAGTGCCACACAAAAGCACTGGCGACCTCAGTGGGAAAGAGATTGTGTAATCACTTCTGGTGCGTGTTTTTCTGAAATGTATGACATCACTGTCTGGAGCTCCTTCCCTCATCACACTCACTACTTATCAAACCAGCCAGAGTCGGTGGATAACTGATACTCCCCGTCGGACAGTGATTATTATTCACTCTCACAACACAAACAACAACTCCAGTTACCCAAAAGTAGCTTGACATGTTTTGGACCTGGTAATAGTTAAGTCGGCTTTCATCATGAGGACGTGAGGACATATTTTCTCTGATAAAATGTCACAAAATGATCTGCTTGTAATTACTTACACGAAACCTGCTTTGAATCAGGGGTCTTTTGGAAAATTACAGGCTATAATATTGGTATGCTGATGTGCGTGAGCATAAGTGCTGCCTTAATGTCCAATGTAAAAACTTCCGGCTGCAGAGGTAAAGTCTATTGTCCTCTTTGAGTCAACATCTGCTTGCAATCTGAGCAACAATCTTGGCAACTGGACAGAGACAACGTGTGTTTTTTAAATTCAGACAGAAAAAAAAAAGTTCTGACAAAAGACGATCTGCTGGGAAGTGAGTACAGTTTTATCATTTTATGTGCGTCATGTCTGTGATTTTATGAAGGCAATATGAGGAAAAACGTCCTTCATGCAGACAAAAGCTTTAAATTCAAGTGTATGTTCACTGTCATCTGCGTGTGTTTGACAAACATTTACTAGTACAGGCAGTAGTACTGTAGTTTGGCATGTAGGGGGAAGTTATAAACTCTGATATGGGAGGATGTGGCCTCATTCCGGTCTCCTGTTTCCCAATACTTTCACATAATCTATCCTCCAACTGCAAGTCTCTGAGCCAAAAGACAGACATGCAGGGATCCTTCAGTCTATGTGCCCTTTCAGTTATTCATTTAGCCATTATTTGTCTTATGAATAACAATTTCTAGCCATCAATCCATTCACTATATTCAGTCTGTAATGTGTATTCCAAACGTAAATACTTTATCAGTACTTTATATGTACATTTGATCAAGATCATTAAGAGTGTTAATAATATTTGCATACTTGGATAGATCTCTGTTTGATGTGCAGTTATGGTAGAAATGAATTAATCTATCCTCTTTGCTTATAATCTGAACAGCTCATAGTTCAGTCAAAAGTTGCTAAATGCTTAAAGCTTTCGTTCGCAGCCATTTATGCTCTGCAAGCAGGAAACCCCGAGGCTGGGAAAGCCATCAAACCCAAACGCTCCAACAAACACACACACAGTCCTAGTCAGTCCACATCAGTTACTTCAGATACCGTGCATGAACAATCAATACTTCCGATTCTCATTAACAAATGAGAAGAAGGTATGTTCACACACATTTAATCCCTTTGTGCAGCTTTGTTCAGGTAGCTTCTCAGAAAGTCAAAATCATCCTGCTTATCCTGCTTTATTTCTCCCTTTTTCTGTCTTTACACAGTTAGACACAATAGTTTATGTTTGGTCAAACTGCCGTTTCCATCAAGGTCCCGAATGACACTGCTGCTCTCTAGTGGCAGACTGGTTTTGAGCTCCAAACACAAAAAAGATCTGAACAATGATGCACCTCTTTTTTTAACTACTGTTGCAAGTGATGTGCATGATTTAATATTATTAATTAATGTTATTTCCACTACCAGGTTGTCATCAAACATGTTATTTACACTCTATGGTTTTAATCAGACATGTTATTTCCACTGTCCGATTGTAATCAAACATGTTATTTACACAGTCCGGTTTTAATCAGACATGTTATTTACACTGTCCGGTTGTAATTAAACATGTTATTTACACAGTCACATTGTTGTTAAACATGCTATTTACACTGTCACTTTGTAATCAAACATGTTATTTACACTGTCACGTTGTAATCAAACATGTTATTTACACTGTCACGTTGTAATCAAACATGTTATTTACACTGTCAGGTTGTAATCCAACATGTTATTTACACTGTCAGGTTGTAATTATTTGTAGTTATCAATTACTAGTCTTACTTGTTGTGACTACAAATGAATGGAAAGATGAACAATTATAATATTTACCTTTTTTTAAAGGAATTAATGTGGTAATTTTACATTTGATTTTGTAACACCGTAACACTGTGAGATTGATTTATTTTGAGGATGTACTTCCTGCGGCAGCTGAAGCCTGCTAAAGATGATGGTGCTGCATCATTGAGCCCATCCTCACGTCCTCCATCACAGTCTGCTGCCATCGCCAAAGACAAGAGCATTGTATCATTCACTCTGGGGCGAAGGACCTGTACGCCTCCAGGACCCTGAGGCGGGCAGGAAGTATTGTGTGATTGCATGATCCCTCCCACCCCAGGCAGACTTTTTGAACCACTCCCCTCTGGCAGGAGGTCCTTCAGGACCAAAACCTCTCAAAACAGTTTCTTCCTGACAGAACCCTAATCAACAAGCCCTGGGACCCCCCACTGACACAGACTCCTACCTCCCCACAGACATCTGCTTCTATGCAGTATTTAAATTGTATATTCATCATATTTTATGTACTAACTTTGCAATACAAAACATACTGATTATGATTCTGACTTACTATATGAAATGCACCAACGAACCCTTTGAACTAGAAATAGAAAGTGGATCCCAAGATGTGAGCTTCATTTGAATATATTTTTAGTAGTTTGTGGAAATGCGCTGCACTTTTTATCAAGATCTAATTTATTTTTATTTATTATTTTTATAATATTTATTTAAATGTATATATGTACATATATATATATATATTATTAATGTATGTGTCTCATTTTATTTTCATTTTTTAATTAAATCATATTTGAATCATCTAAAATTATAAAGTTCAATAAATAAAATTCAATATTAAAGTTCAATAAACGCATAATGAGCAGTCCTACTGTAATTCTGATTACTGAATGATTTAATTATCCAATAGGATGGCTGGTGTTTGTCTTTAGACATCGTTTAAAAGTTTTCTTTTTGTCTCTGTAGAACAGTTTCTTTTTTACTCCTGATTGTTTTCTGGCCTTTAACTGGGCATCATACTTTTCAAATAGAAAAGATTAATAGTGAATACAGTATTTAGTTCTCTGTTTCAAGGCCACCATCACTAACATGTCTTCACTTCTTTACATGGTAACCTAAACAATGACATTTTGTTCAGTAAGAGAGTGAGAAACCTAAATTCTCCCTCAAATAAAGATTTTTTAGTGTGTTTTTCAGGTGGGATTCCTGTGAAAAGGATTCTGAATTCATCTGTCCAGCAGGCGTCACTGTTTGGCAGTAGATTCCCACTGACACCGACGACACCATCACACCAGCATCTACTAAATGTCAAATGAGAGTTCGTATACGATCCATCAGTCAAGCAAAGAAAAGAAAAAAACCCTCTCCCAGCAGAGCTCAAACATGGAGCGGTGGTGAAAACAAAAGGCTGCACTGAATGAATCCACATTGCTGTTCTGATTCATAATAAAACAAAATGGCTTTAAAAGGTTAACACACACAACTTTAAAGGTCAAAACTGGCATAACCCATGATTGGGAACAATGTCAGAGTCTTTGTTTCTTTAAACATTTATTGTTTTTTTGTCTGAGAGCTCAAGGAATCATTCTTTTTTTTAAATGGCTGCAATAATCAGTCTGTGTAGCTCTGGGAATAAATGATGTCCTGGTGTAAACACATGTAGAGTGTTTACCCCTGTATGTGTGCGTTCATGTGTGAGAAAATGTGATGGCATGTTCTGTGTGTTTCTCCAGGTGTGAACTCACCACCAGTCCTGGATAATGGATGTAATTAACTGGTCACTGCAGCATAAAGTCTTCACATACAGTACTACAAGTAATAGTCAGGCTTGAGAAAATCACTGGGTAATGGGTAATTCTCCTCCCAACAGGGACACTTAATGTCTCATCTCGCTTTTCCTAATGACCCAATTAAAGCTTATATGGCGGAGTTATTTTTCCTCTTTGTCTTCTGCTTTAGCTTGACGGTATGATGTCCTTTCAGAAGTCCTAACCTGTAATGTTTACAGCACCAAAACAAGAACAGAGACAAGGAGCAGCACGATGTGCAAACCATATGCCAACATATAATGAAGATTTTTCTACATCTGTGTTGACAAGAACTCAAGAGCTATATATCAAAAAAATGTCTTTATGGGCCTAAGAAGTGAGAATTCATGGCATATAGGGCTTGACAATATGGACAAGTGCAATATCCAAATCTCAGGAGGGAACAATAACAGAGATGTTATATCTGTCTGCGGCCAGATTTTGTCACCACAAAAGTGTTGCAACTGTGCAAGATGCAGTAACAAAATAATCCACCCACACACACTCAACACACTGGGCGGAGTCCGTAGGTGACTTGGCTAGCAACCGGAGGGTCGCTAGTTCGAGTCCCTGTGTGGACCATGAATGGAGCGTGGACTAGTGGCTGGAGAGGTGCCAGTTCATCTCCTGGGCACTGCCAAGGTGTTGTTGAGCAAGGCACCGAACCCCCAACTGCTCGGGGCGCCGGTCACTGGCAGCCCCCTCGCTCTAACATCTCTCCATTAGTTGCATATATATATATAGGTCGTGTGTGTGTAAAATGAAAAAATAGAGTTAAAATTCCCCATTGCGGGACAAAATAAGGAATTCTTCTTCTTCTTAACGCACACTTTACACTCCTGGCCAAATAGCCATGAAGGTGCAGTCATAAAACTTTATAGTCACTATCAGTATGACCTAACCCATCTCTGACCGCAACCCTCATTTTGATCACAATTGCACATCTGTAAAGTTTCATGACTGTATCTTACATGGTTGCGTTGTGGGGTGACAAAATCTGCCCGCAGATATACAGATATACAGAAAGACAGACAGACAGACAGACAGACAGACAGACAGACAGACAGACAGACAGACAGGCAAAGCCCTCTTTTGTGGTAGTAAAGTAGATGTCTCCAGCTTAAAGTTTTTGTTTATAACTTTTTGGAATTGAATTCTGCACTACCTAGGAATTTGATTTGTGACAAATACATTTCCTGAATCTTGATTCTGAAAGCCTGTGCCACAAGCAACAAGTCCTCCAAATTGAACAACAAAATGTGTTTTTTGTCCATGGCATGTCCTCTGCACATTAAAGTGTTTTCTGATCACAGTTAGAACCCTGTGGATTCTCCGTTTAAATCTCTAAGAATAAAGAATCTAATAATTCTGCACTGCACAATACTAAAGATTACAATATTAAATGTGTAAAGTGTGAGGTGTTAATTATGAAAACTCAGTATACCCTAGAATCCCCAAAGCAATTTATGTCAAAAGCAACTGGACTTGGTTATTTGTCTAGGAAGACTTTTCACGTCTCATCCAAGAAGCTTCATTAGTTCATATAATAATAATAATAACCAAGTCCAGTTGCTTTTGACTGAAATTGCTTCGGGGACAACGATGACCTGGACAAATGAGAACATTCACAGGCAATATCCTAGAAATCATTCAGCTGAGACATGGACAAGTGAAAAAGGGACTTCTTCAGCTAAAATAACTAAGCAAACACTGAAGCATGGCATATATAGTAAAGTAAGTATAGTATAGTATATACATATATATGTTTGGTGAAATAGAAAGTGTATCAATGGTGAAGCATGGCTTATAAAGGTGACAACAAAGCACACAAGTGACTAAGGGACGGAGGAAATCTCACATGTTGTCGGGAGCTTGTTACCAGCTGTGAAGTGAAGTGTGGTGCCTGTCTGTCAGTGATAATAAATGAAATGGGACTTGCAGGGCAGGAGCTGATCTGCAGGAGGGCCGAGGTGTTCAGGGGTTAGATAGACTGGACGGGTGCACCTGTGTAGCTGAGAGAAGTGTGAGGAGAGGAGCAGCTGGCAGGCAATGGTTCAAAGTCAGTGGCTGTAATGATGAAGCTCTCCATGTCAGTTTGATCATCTCAGGCTTGACATGATGCGGGTGGCACTCTTTCAAACAACAGCGAGGACGCATTTACCGTAGCTGGAGAAGCTGCCGTGGGTGCAGGTTAAAGGAAATCCAACATGAAGTGTTGCAGTAAGCCACAACAGCTTCAGTATTCCGTGGCCCAAGTCTGCTGGATAAACACTGGTTTCAGATTTATCGACATACACATTCATCAAATCCTTGTGCCTTGTGTGGAAGCCTCTGTCATGCAGTTTTTCTCTTAAATGGGTCAACGTTAATGTTTGGTTACATTGATTGGTGATTCTTTCGGGTCAAAAACTACACTGTGCTCAATTTTCCTTCATTCTGGGAGTAAGTTTCAAAAATTCTACCTTCCAAAACTGATGGTCCCTAACTTTTGTTTCACTGAATCGACACACCTGAACAGGATGTTTGTGAACTACTGTGACTACCTTAAGAGCTCTAATGTGAGGGTTTCTTCCTTAATTTTGTTGTACTTTGCAATGACAGTTAAATATATTCTATTCTATTTGCAGTGATGCAAAGAAAGAGTTTTAACAGCTAGTAGTTGATACAGTTGTTCTTTTCTTTCTTTTTTTGTCAATTGTATATTGTCCCCAGCAATAATACAACGAAATTATCACTGACTAACTCTTTGTCAACCAGGCTCAACAATGATATTTTTTGGGGCGAGGTTGAGTTTGTGCTTCAATAGATGTATCAAAAACAGAGAGAGAGAGCTGCAGCAGCACTGATGATGTGACTGTGATGAACGTAGTAGAGTGCATTTGAACGGTGATGATCACTTTCATACTCATGCCCTGCATGAAAACATCAGGGTTCGTTACGTTTGTCCACTCATTTGTTCGAGGTTATTATCACTTTTTTTTCACTCCGTCCGCAAATACATCAGTTGCTGGTTTGAAACACCTCTTGTCTGTCTGTCCGTCTTTCTATCCTCCCTGTGGACCGTTAGCTATGCTGTGCGTCTGTCACGGTCCCAGCAGTGTGTTGCAGACACAGAGGGGAAAGAGAAGAGGCCATCTGGACTGGGTCACACTGTAGCAGCGACCACACGGGACGCAGCCAGAACCCCTCTACAAACCATAGTAACCGTCCGGGTGGGAAGGAACAACGGTGGCGGCTATGGGAACATTTCCCCTCTCTACTTACAGTGGTGCTCTTTCTTTCCGTACACCCCCCTCCCACCACCTCTCTCTGGATCTCACTCTTTCTTCACACCTCTTGAGATAGCTATGCTTACATGAGTTGATAAATCCTTTTTTGTGTCCCCCCGTTTATTCACGCTTTGTCTTTGCACTACTGGCGTTGCTTCATTCAAGAGGAAAGCAGTGTATCTGCAGAGAGCGAACATTTGGGAAAGAGCCTTTTGTTGCTGATTTGAAAGAGCCAGCTTCCAGTCTGACAATTGGCAGCATACCGATAGGGGACAAACAGCGGTCTGTGCACATTCACACATACACACAATTTCCTGGCAGATACCCATGCTGAAACACTCATCACACACACACATACAGGGAGAGATCAACTTTGCTCCTGCTTAGTTTAAGTGCGTGTCAGGAAGGATAACAAAGCTCCACCACTGGCAACACAAAACCTACAATTCACCTTTTTAAATGTGCATTTCCATAACAGTGGAACAGTTGCTAGTACAATGAAGTACACTTCTCTTTCCTCTCTGGCATTGTGGAGGTGTCTGCCTGCTATGAATGCTGTGTTGTGTTTTGTGTCTGACACTCTTGACCTGCATTTTTTGGACCAGTATCCCTCCTTGCCCCTCTTTCAGAGCGCGGACAAATTCCCCACCGTGGACGGGATCCCCCGGTGAACACCTCTCTGTGTGAGCCTTCCTCCCTCGGTGTGTAAGATAATGAACTCCCACAAGGGAGCAGGCAACCCTCTTTTATACACTTTCAATCTATCTTTGCTGTGCAGCAGAGAGACACAGCTTGAGGTAGAGAGAAAGGATGAAGTACAGACTTGCAGTAATATCATGGAGACGGAGATTGAAGCCTTTGGACTGTGCTGCCCTGCGTTCGTCTTGATAATGGATGGGGTTAAGGCGCGAGTTGCCCCATCTCTAGCAAATAAAGAAGGAAAAGCTCTATCTTCTGGCCTGTCTGGTCCAACCTGCCATTGATCCACCTTTGGATAGAGCAGGAGTCTATTATCTTGGAGATTACTTTCAAAGCTTTTCATTTTGTCCTCGTGCCTGTGGATCGGCCGTGCACTATAAGGACTGATTGAGTGCCCTTCAGCTCCGAGTTCAGACCTGGACGCAGTGTAGACATCGGCCTCCACCATCCACAGTCTGTAATTCTCACTAACTCTGACCTCTCTGACCTCCACTCTTACATCTTTGTATCTCCTTTATAGAAGCTCCTTTTTGTCCGTGTTCACCTCCTCTAACTGCCACTGCCCTTAAGCCTTCTTTTTTTCCTCATCTGAAATCTCTTTTTATTGAAGCAGATCCCCACATCATGAGATAAATTTGTCTTTTTGATCAAATGGCTTTCAGTAGAGGCCAGAGGCTCTCAAATCCCTGCCTGACAAGAACCAAGCTGTTTTATCGTATGAGCTTCAGTCCAGACAATGAAGTTTCCCTTCAGACTGTTTTTAGACGTGTTCCCACTCATTGTAAATACTCGTGCAGGAGGCAGAGCATGATGCAGATTTCACCGCGGTCATGTAGCTGGTTCATAACTAAGTGAAATGAATCTCTCGCCATTCCTTGAATTTCTGCGGTAATTTCAGTGTTGGTCCTTACCGACGGAATGTGGTCGTCTCTCCAGTTCAACAATTCGTTGCCGTCTCTGTGAAAATCAAGCGTCTTCTTTGCCCTTCTCTGTTTGTTTTCTTCTGGTTTCGTGCGAGCCGCATGATAGTAACGCCATCAACACGTCCACTTGCTCGCTGTGAATTGCCAGCACAATGACCTGCTCTATTTACACATGGAAAATCCACAATGGGTTTGCAATACCAGGGGCTCAAGGCAGCTGTTTGTATGGAGAAAAACAAAATCAAATGCTAAATTGTTTCAGTATTATTCCCATTAATTATTCATTGTTTAAAGATGCATTCATATTCTGTGACAGTCTGAAGGTGTACAACACTCATATTTAATTTTAATTTTTCACATTTGTGCATGTCACTGCATGAATGTTAATATAGAGCGCAGTATCTATAATGAAATATGCCTCGCCTCACACAAATTAACTGTGCATTCTTATTATTTCCCACCTCGACCTCACCTTGTTCTGGGGAAGGTCTTTTGACTATCAACCATCAGCGCCACAGACATGATCTTTCTTCATTAAACTGCTCGTCAACTGTAAGCAGAGCGGCAGTGAATCTTTTGACTTTGTGCGTTTGCTGTAATATCGTTTCAGCTGCACTTACAGATGTTTATCATCTGACACAACTGATCTCATATACTGCTTTCCCTTCCATGCCTTTTATTTTCCTTTCCCCTCCATTCTCTCATTCCCTTTCCTTCGTTCCTGGTTTGTTTCAAATTGTTGTCTCCCATCCCCTTGACTTACTCTTTCCTGCCTTTTTCTTTTATTTTGTCTTCTATTTCCTTTTTCCCTCCTTTATATTTTGCCTAGTATTTCCTTTGTTTGTGTTTTCTATCATTTGCTTTCATATATTTTGTTCCTTATCTTTTATTCCCTTCCCTTGTCGTTCCTTTCTTTCCTCTTTTCATCTCCACATTTTCTCTCCTGTGATCTGTTTGCCCCCGTTTTTCAGGCCATCTGTCTATCCATCAGCAGGACACCTCAGATGGATCCTCCTCTCAGTACGAACATTAGAAGACTATTCCTCCCGGCCGTGTAGATGGATAAATCGGTCCATCTTGTGTCAGGTAATCAAGTACCGTGATCACTTAACGAGGATCCTGACTGACCTGCCATTACAGGCAGTTATGGAAACTGAGAACATCATTAATCTGTATGCTCTTCTTCACCTTTGTTTTGTTGGCTCCTAATTTTTAAGACTGATTCTAAGAAGGTTTAGCAACTCAGCAGTTGAAGGGGCCAAATTTAGTTTGGTTAATTCCTGCTCCTACTGGTCTGGGCCAATTGATTCCACGACAAGGTTATATTCCCTGGACCGTATTGATCAATTAATCATGATGGATTTCCAATTGTCAGAGGCCACAGTTTGTAAGATCCTCCTTTATTACCTTAGAGACTGATAGGATGACCTCTGCTGGCCTCGAAGATATTGTCAGGAATAAAGATTTTTTTTACACCATACGCACATGAAGGACTATTTAAAGGGGAGAATAAATGTTTCATCAGTTTTATTGCTCAGAAAATCTTGTTTTAAAAAGAATGAGCTTGTAAAGTGACACTGATAGCCGTTTTTATCAAGTTCCTCGGAGAGTAAGAGGGAATTTGATATGACTGAAAAATGATGAGTGAATGATGGGCTGTGACAGGGACAGTGTAATTGGTCCCAGGCGCACCATTAAAGCAGCATACATTGACGGATTAACTGACACCTCATTAAAAGAGGCTGCATTATTTGTGCTTCATATTCTGAGAAGTTTCTGAGAAAGAAGAAGCAAATTAAATTCCCCAATGTTTTTATTTGATAAATGGCACTTTGGTGTTGAGGCTCCTCCTCTTCTTTGATTAGCGGCTGAGTGGTTCAGATGAAGGGCAGAAGGTGAATTGATCCGAGCTGTGTCCTGTTTATAGGCACCAGCTCAGCCATTTGATGGAAGTCAGGAGGGGACAGTCAGTCCAACACAGGAGACTGAACGACATTACTCTGAGGTGGGGGAAGGGAGAGAAGGAGGCAGAACAGATCTGTTGCTCAGCCATGCTTTGACCTTCAGGAGACCTACGGCAGACAATAATAACCTGACTGCCACCACGCCTCCCTCTGCCCCTCCAACGTTGTGTGCTCTCCTCACATCTCCTGTTCACACAATAATTTTCAATCAAGGTTGAGGTGCAAAACTAAATCACTGCTACTCTGTTTGAAGTATGCTTGTGTGGAAAGCCTGTCCTCTAGAAATACCATTTATATAGGCTACTAATAAACTACAACAGCAAATACAGTTTCTGAAGGAAACCAAAATATCTACGTAATATCTACTTGAAATATTAGACATATTAACACTCTTAACATTCAAGACCTACTCACACTGTCCATTCGTACCATGCCCAAGCAAGCTTCATGTCTAAATTCTAGTTTGTTTGACCAGTGTGAGTACAACTGCGCAGGCATGGCAAGGCTGAGAGAGGTGGGCTTTAGTAAAGCACCGATGCACGTGTACAAGCACTAGCACAGCCCATAGCATTGATAGTGGTCCTGATGTCTATTTATATACGATTGTTTCCTGCACCGAACATTTAAAATTATGCCGCCGAACGGTTCGCGGTAGTCTAATGTGGAGGTGGAGTGTTTACTGCAGATTTTGTCAGATAAAAATATTTAAAAACAGTCAGGCAAGATTAAATCTTCGAGGGGTGATGACGTTTAAGCAATACGCAGTCGAGCCAGATCGGATCAATCCAAGTAATGTGAGTGCAAGCGGGCCTGGGCCGCGGGGGAAGGGGCAATCACGCCAAAGCATGGCACAGATCATCTGAGCCATGTGTGAGTGCACCCTAACTAACCTTGACCGAAGGGTGTTTTCAGCCCATTCTCATTCCCGGGGCGTCAAATACAGAGCCCTTGTAGTTTGATACCGACGCACAAGACACCCTTGAGTGTCTGTTTTAAACACATCAGGCTTTCTACTGTAATTAGACGCTCAGAGTAAGTGCTCCAGAAGAAAAGTGCGAGCAGTGAAGAGGCCCCGGTGGTGTACAAACACAGGATTTCCACCCAGGAGACTGCGGTTCCTCTCCTGTTCATGCCCCGTGTGCCCCGTGCTTCACTGTAGTTAAGTTACATTTATTTGAACCCTACCCACAATCTTTTCCTAACCCTAACCGAGTGGTTTTGTTGCCTAATTCTAACCATGTAATTAATAACCACATGTTCCCTGTGTTTTGCAAGGCTATACCCAATGCGTTGACAACTGACCCCAAGGGGTTCTGACAAAGCGGCCCTTGACGATATGGGATGAGGGCTAAAGGAGAGACAGCTGTTATAGAAATAAAAACAAGAAAATGTGCACACGCACACACACACAAACAAACATACACACACAAGTACATGCACGTAAACACACACACACACACACAGACACAAACACACACACACACAAACACACACACACACACACACACACACACACACACACACCCACACACACACATTTCATTTCTCAGGCATATTCAAATCAATGCTCAGCCCGACCATGAAGCATTAGTGACTAATTGAAGACTTGGTAATTATTAGTGCTCATACATACTGAGCAGCAGCAGAGATTCCCTCGATATGTCTCCAGCAGTGGAATCGACTCTGGCAGTTTAGTGTCTCCATTCAGAACCTGAGTGAAAAAGAAATCCGAAGAGGCAAGACTACCTCATTCAGCGTTATTGCCATGTGCTTGACAGGCATTATCTCTTGCGAAACTACATGTGGCACCTTCCGCTATTGAAATGCTAATTTGAAAAACACTACAGGGGTGGCAAACATCAGCATATTTCTCATATTAAAGCTGGAGCCTGGAGGACTGTGTGATATCGTACGTATCCAACTGTGCTCAGCCCCGAGGAACAGCGATGTGATCTAAATCGGCGGACAACAAACCCACCTCACTATACTTTCAATTCAATTTCACCCAAACTGTCCATATATTTCCATAATTGCATTTGATGACGTGGAGAGCGAGGGGCGGAGAGAAACAAGAGCCAGCAGAATATCCAGGGACGAGCAAACGCTGAGATGATGAGGTCAAAGGAAGCGTGACATTTAAGTCCTCCAGAGATGAATTCATCTTTTCTAAAATACATGACGGCAAACACATTTGAACACGGTACTAAATGAGAACACAATAATTACCTGTACAGTTAGCTGTCACTCTATTTGTACTCAAATGACTCTGATCATTCATCACTTCTAATGGAAAATAAAATTGCTTCAGGCATTTGAATGTGGCTGCAGGTCCTGCTGCTCTTTGTTCTGCGCTGTAGAAGCATATACAATTATGCACGCTGAGAATGAACAAGGAGAGTCGAGTGAGGAAGCTTTGAGTTTGCCATCTCCATATATGAACAGTTCTGCCACCGTTATGCATAATGAATTATTCAAGGTGTGTGTGTGTGTGCGTGTGTGTGTGTGTGTGTGTGTGTGTGTGTAGGGGATAGTTATTGTTTGATTTGAGGGCCTTCAATGTGATTGTAACTGATTTGGAGAGGGACAACTCAATATAATCATATGCTCATTATTGAAAAATCATTTGTTTTTTAAAATGCATATGACCCCTTAAATGCACACACACACACACACACACACACACACACACACACACACACACACACACACACATTCGTGTGACAGCAGGAATAATGTGAATGTAGAAAAAGGTTTCCAAAATGTGACTTATATTGAGCTTAATGTCTACCACAGTGAGAGATGCATGTTGAATCGGAGGGGATCATTTCCCAGAGAAAGACTGACAGACTGGGGAGTTTGACAACCACAACTGTAGCAATATCGGGTTTCTATCCTGATCTCAACTGTCAGGATGTCTCACATATCAGTGAATACAAACGAGTGAATAGACAAAATGAGTGGTTCCTTATTCTCCCAGACAGTGATTTTGGCTTTTTGGCTTCATCAGTCCTGTGTATAACCCTATAACAGAGTTTGAATGTGATCAGTGTGCGGTGCATAATGATTGACATTAAAGAACGATTTCACCCATTTATGCTTTTCCTACGTGCACTACTTGCAAGCATTGTTTTACATCCCAATATCCTTGTAAATGAGGATTCCTCCATCTATGGCCTTTCAATGTAAGACAAAGGTTTATTGATACACAGTTAAAGTGTTTTATGTTTTTTTACCTCGCACAGCTGCCGAACTATCTCAATAACATGAGATCATGGGCGATTCGCCTTCACATGTCACACAAAAATCCATCTTGTCTGGCTCCAAGTCATCACCTTCGAAAAAAGAATTCTGGATACCAATCAAAAGGCTCATAATTATCTTGAAACCATCTACTAAACAAATATATTAACATCATTTTAGAGTTATGGGCAGGAGAAGGAGGGTGTGCGGCTACAAAGAGCCGTAGTGAAACACATTCAGCAGCTTAGGTCCCGTCTCCGTAAAGCCCCGTGCAAGGCTCTGTCAGCAACACAACTCTTCTGCTCAAACTTTTTGTGCATTGTATCGGTGAGTTTTCTATTGTTTTTTCCTGTTGTTTCGTGCTTGGCGCTCGGGCATGGGCTCTGGAATGTAAACATTTCTACATCCGGTAAGTCCTCCCTCGTTCATGAGAAGACGCCACACAATGAGGAAGTAGCGATGTTATAAACCAACCATGCGCCACTGAGCCTTTTTCATATGAATGAATGGCCGACATTTTTCAGTCACTGTCCATGCGTTAATATGTCCATGCTCCAAGTACTGCATCTGTTTTGGCTGGAAGTCATCTGGCCAATCAGAGTCCTGAGAAGCTACTGTCAATTTAGAGGTGAGCAGGGGGTGATGAGGACGTGGGGAGGCAATTGCTTATTCAAAACAAAAATGGAGGCTCCTAAAGAGGTTAGCTGTGCTGCATAGTTTATCATAGCTTTTCCTTCATTGAAAGAACGGAATGCTGGAGGCTTTTCTCTGTGAAAAAGATGTTTTCTCTCTTCTCCTGATTGACTTTGGCAAGAGTTTGATAGACAGATGGTTCATCCAATCACCTGCCAGGTATGTTTTGAAAGCGCCTGCCAGTCCCAATCAATTCTAATGCTGCCTTCTCAGATAGTTCTGCAGAACAAATCATCTGAAGACTCAGTTAGTGGTTATTGCCTTTGTCGAAAAAGAGTTAATGTGCTCAATGGGATATGGAAACCCCTAGAACTTGCCAAAGCTCTGGGACACGTTCAGCACGCCAAAACGTAGTAAAATGTCTATTTAATGGGTAAAAGTCAGTCATTCATCAGATATCCAAATGCTAAAATTACTTCTTATTACTGACATTTCACATGTAAACTGATTTTCCCTGAGCCTCAGAAAAATAAACTTTTCATTGGTGCCTTATTAAAAAACAAAATAAATGAGTTCCTGACATTGAGCATCATCGCTCAAGGGAAGGTTTGCAAGACTACAAGTTGAGCTCGTCCAGTGCAAAATACAGTGTGTTTGCGTGTTTTGCAAGTATGTGTAAATGTGCGCATGAAAAAGTTGCTATATATGTGCAGCTAATAGAAAGGGGGAAATGAATAGAGAGAAAGTAAAAAGAAGTGTACTGGGTCATTTTCTGCTCAGTTTCCATCACTTCAAGTTTAGGTTCGATCTAAAACGAATGCAGCTGCTGAAGTCACATCAGACAGGATCATGTAAAATGTTGATGAATTCTAAATTCTAGTCTTTCATGATGCAGACGTTTTAGCCACTCCACGGTCAGAAAGCAACTGCCGTGGCTGACCGAACCATCGTTTCAGTCTTGCTCTAAACCACATAAGCACCAAATCAATAACAACACAGGGTCGGTTTATGTTGCAGCTATGAGGAGGCGTCTACAGGTTACAGGTAGAGGGGGTTAAGTCAACCAATGCAGAATGGGGGCAGGGGGACGCCGAGCAGCTTCTCCAGGGAGCGTTGACAAATCCCCAGATATTGATTGGATGCAGGATCTTCTGGACACATATGTCCGAACTGATCCCCTCAAAGCTCTGGTGAGATGCTGTAAACTGCAGAAGAGGAAGCTTCAGGGTATTGAATGTTTTGACAAAGACACATGTACTGCAAAGAGAAAGTGTGTGTCTCTATGACAGCCTTATTGCTACTCAGTTTACTGTACACAGCAATATGCAGCACTGGATGACTGATTGCTCGGCGAGCGTTTATGGTTGTTGCAATTGGACCCTGTGTGTATGTGTGTGTGTGTGTGTGTGTGTGCATGCGCGCTGGTTCCATCTAGTCAGTGAGTCTGTTTGTATTGACATGGTAAAGAAACTACACTAACGTCAGCAATACTCAGCAAGACAGTCAATCACCGACCCGACGACCTGCATGCTCCAATGGTTCAATGCACACAGAAACAGAGAAACACACACACACACACACACACACGCACACGCACACGCACACGCACACGCACACGCACACGCACACGCACACACACACACACACACACACAAATATATATGCAGGAACACAGATCCCTCTTATTTATGTGTGAAGTAAAAAGATAATTATCACAAAAATAAAATAAATTCAACTAATTTTTTCTGTCGAACCCGCAACTTCCACAACTTTACTGTTTTGGATCACTATCATTGCTTAAATGGAGTTGTTTTCGGCCGCAGTAGGCAGCGGTTTTCAGAGAAAACGCTCTTAAAACTGACTGTGCACCGAACAGCAGACAGCCGCAGTTAGCGACTAACTTGGTGATCAGAATGGAGCATTTTAGCAGCTTAAGAAACAGTTATTTCCCTCAGGATTTAAAGGAGAGTGAATATTGGACTTACTTTGACCAACTGACCAAACGAATGATAATGATGCTCTGTAATTGTTAGATGTTTAACTTTAAGCAACTGTTTGCTCATTAAGTTCGCCAGATCAACCTAAAAGGTTGTCTCAGCTTTTTCCCACTGGCCCAAAAAAAAATCATGCAATTTGTAGAAAATGATCAAAGTGGAAACTGGTAACCTACTACTGGCTAAATAGATGAATGAGCATACAGCACTGTTAATGCACAAAACAAGGAAATATCTCATGTTTAACAGTGTGCCCCGGTCCGCTGCCACTGAGCTGAGAGGCACCTGATTCAGTCGTGTGCTGCTGGAAGATGCACAGGGAGCCCTGTTCATATATATTAAATGGGCTTTGCATGATAAAATATTCATTTTGTTCCCCGAGAGGTTATTCACAGACAAAGGAAAGTACAATATGTTCTCTTACATACCGACATAACTTATGTTTGTGATAAATTAAACATCGGCGACGTCTGACTCCAATAACAGAAATCCATCTAGGCTTATTTGAGATCTGGGAGGAGTACTGCTACATAAAAAGTGCTGTCAACACCAATTACAGATAACGACATACAGGGTATTTAACCATGTTTGACAGCGGGGGTCTCTGAGACCCCAAACAGGAGTAATGCATCCTTTTATGTAGCTTTAATTCGTATTTGTTTATATAATAAAATAAAAAAGAACAAAAACACAAGAAAATGCTTCTGAATCATGTCAACAGTTCACGATCACGTTTGCCAGAAAATCTCTTAAAATGAGGAAAAGAACAGGACTTTGGACACCTTGACTTTTTTATTCAGTAGTGTTTATAGTTATGTATGTATATAAGTAACTGTATTGATTTATTTGATCTATATTCTATCCAATTTAAATATTTGTATATAATGTTCTATGTGTGTGTGTTTATTTTATTTTATTGTGCTTCTCTGTGTTTTAAAATGACATATTTAATGAAAATTAATTCATATTGCTTGTTTAAACTTCTTATAAATGTTAAAAGGAAAACGGAAAAAAAACAATAGTGACTGCAGTGACGACATCTGACCATCAGGTGGCAGTGTTTTTCTTTCCTGTGCACAGACAATTTTAGTGTTTCCACACTGTGTTTTTGTGATGTGTGTGTGTGTGTGTGTGTGTGTGTGTGTGTGTGTGTGTGTGTGTGTGTGTGTGTGTGTGTGTGTGTGTGTGTGTGTGTGTTTCATCATCCATACATTACCAAGCATGCAGACCAATAGCGTTGTGCCTATAGGCTGAGACAACAAAGGAAAGGCCCTTGTGAAGAGTCGCTGTAATGGCTGCAAAGATGGGACAAAGGCCAGTCAGGTGCCATGATTCATAACAAGATGGAGCAAAAAAAAAAGGATTTTTAGACCAAATACATTATTATTTTGGTTCATTTTGAATGAAAACAACCCTAAAGCTACTAACATTGTGTGTTGCCCTCTTAATAACATTATGTGCTGTGATTTAGTTAGTGTTACACTCTTTATACTAATAGATCCCTCTGGTGAACTCATTCGTATTTTATGGTCACCTATTGATCGTGTGATTAGCGGCGCAGCAGGGTCCACCCACTTCATGTCCTGTTGAGAGTAATGGTTATTGAGTGAGCTGTCAATGGTTAAGAAGGACCAGAGGAACATGGTGGTGGTGGTGGTGGTGGTTGGAGGTGGGGTCACGACCCTGACCTTCACCTCGCCTCTGCAGCAACCCACTGATTCAATAAGACAAACCAGCAACCACGTTGACCTCCACCTGTGACTCCACATCCACCTATCTCTCCACCCTCCCGACTCTTTATCATATGACGCGTAGAAATTGGTTCTGTGTTTCAGCGCAGGCGTAGGTCCATCCATTAGGCCGACGATCCTTCATCCTGCGGGTGATGATGCAATTTCAGAGCAATGCAATTATTCCACATGATCCAATCTTGGAGTACAACAGTGGGATTAAAGTGGACCCTGAGGCCAGTCCTCAATTTTATACGTTTCTGTTGTCAATAAAACAAGCTCAGCAGCTTCATATTTGTATGTTTGGGGTTCTAAAGCTTCAATCAAAGACCTTGTATACATGGAAAAATCCTTGTTTGCCATTTCTTTCTTTCAGGGCTGAGCCTCGACCAGGGAGGATAAAAAAATGTGAGTTCTGATACAGTGCCTTACCAATACATGTGAAAAATGGGATTCAAATGTTATTAACGGAGTGCATCCACTGTTTGCTCAATTTAACTTACAGAACAAATTTTTTTTTTTCGTCAGACAAAACAAATCCACTTGATTGTGTTTGATAGAGGATTACGCATCTGTATGTTGCATGCTTGTGTCACAGGATTTGGTAAAGCAGAAGAAGCAGTGGAAATGAAATCTCCTGGGACTAATAATGATGTCTAACTTTGAAAGGATTATGGTGACCGCAGAGGTTTTGGAGAAAGAGGAATATCAGAACAGTGACCATAAAGTGACCACATATTGAGCCAAGAAATAAGCAGCCCCTGGTCCCCTCAGATTGTATTACCACAAGCTAAAACGTCCAAATTGTTTTTACACCTCCAGAAATCTCACTACAGTGCATGAACTGCAGCTTCAAGGTGAATCAGAGTTAAAATGAGAGACATTGCAGACAATTTTGAGAAATAGATAGAGTTGAACTTAAATTAATGTATTTTTTGGAGACTTGGGGGCAGCACAACATGCTGTAAACACAACACTGACATATTATGAACAAGAGCATGCAGCGCTGGGCTGGTTTTAAATGTGCTGTAGTCAAAATGCTGAAGAAAAGGTTGTGTCCACATAATTATCACTGACCATTACATAACTTGTCAAATCCCAACATTTTGGGATGGCCACTGGCATAAAGAGGGCGAGCGACTTCCTCCTCTGCTCAGGACGCCATTACTCCAGTATATCTTTACATAGAAAGTATTTGTTTGCTGCTATTTTAATGCTTTGAATGTCAAGTAAAGCCTCTTTAACTATAAGTAACAAAATCTAAGCTCAAAGTTCCACATTAACTTTAAGAACACTCATTCGTTCAACGATTTCAACTAAAACTGAGAGCTGAAGTATAAGTGACGGTTACTTGAATTAAATCGTCCCAAAGGTTGAGAATGTTCATATTTTAGCTACTTTACAACTTATATGGAGTGAGCCTCAAAGTGGGGTGCGTGGCACTCCTTTTCCCCAGAGTTTGACAAATAATGCTTAATTATTGATATAATCTTATTAATATTATAATAGTTCATAGATTACATTCTATTATCACAAATCTATGTCTGAAATCGTTCTAATACATCGTTGTTCTTTCACTAAAACATGTAAAAAAAGTACAATTATTCTAAGGGATATACATGAGGGGGTATTTTCTTTTTCCCTGTAAGGGGTCCTTTGCTGAAAAAAGATTTAGACACAAACACGACTCCAAATGAATGATAACGTCTGTATCTGTAAATGAACCACTAACAAGTGGCCAAAAAATGAAACAGAGAGACAAATTCTCTCCACTTCCTTATTTTCTTTTTCTTCCCTTTGAATTTCACATATGGTGTGTGTCACTTTAAAAGATAATCTTACAAATATAAAGGTTTGTAGTTTATCATAACTCTGCTGAAGTGCGGTATAAGACTGAAAAGACTACTCACCCCAGAAATTGCATTGTACAGGAAGTGACGTCTTGCTGAAGCTGGGATGTGTGTTCGCTCGTTCACTCACTTCCTGGCTGATGAAAAGATGCAGGATAAAACACATCAGGTGGGAAAACATTACATTTGTGCGTGGACCATAGCTAAGTTACCTAGCTTGTGATATCCTGCCACCAAGCGAGCGGTTTCACACAAAACTAAAGGGTACTACAACAAACTGCGACTTCTTGACTTGCAAAATATTGACAAATTGACAAACATCATATGTGTAATTCATGGCACAATTCAAACTGGACCTAATATTTGTCTCTTGCCGCTCACCGCAGTACATATTCTTTTTCAGAGATAAGGTCCCATGGGTTACAACAGAAAGGGAGGGATTTCTCCTCTCTATACAGATTTAAATCACTCCCTGACTGTGTTGAGCCACCTCTGGACACAATAAACACAAATCCTGACTAAGAACATCACAACCATCTCTATCCAGTAACGTCCTTTTCAACTGCCCAGGGGACAGCTGGGCAAACACTGACCCGTATCTGTCCCCTTTCTCCATGACCCCTTAAGCTGACCTCACCCCATCAGCTCCCCACTTAGGCCCCCCTGCTCTCTGCGTTGGCCCCTCAGCTCACGCGGCCCACCTCACCAGCCAAGAAACTGGACCTGATGCCCACCCAGGTCTGCGATCCCTCAGCGGGAGCGACGTGTGAGTCTCAGGAATTCACAACACTTAAGAGTTTGGGCAAATACAGAAGGTCGCTCCACACAAGCAGCAGGGTCAGCTCACCACACACTGGTGCCAACGTCTTTCTTTCTTTCTTTTCTTTCTTCATGCACATAGCTGAGTATGCAAATCATTCATTTATCATTATTTATGGGAATATGCATGAAGCAATAATCACAGAACAGGTGAACGTGACTGAAAACACCTGTCAGCTGTTGGTGCAGCCTGCAGGCAGAGAATAAAAGCTCTGGCAAAATGTGCTTGGTGTAAGCTTTGCTCAATGTGAATGTTAATGATAAACAGAGTTCCTCGCACATTCACAATGTTAAATTTTAATGGCACTCCACTGTTAACCAAATACTTTGAGGCTGATCTTTGTGCACACATATAAATAATATGGATATAATAACAAATACAAATGCATTCATTTATAAAACAAAGAGGACACAATTTCATAACAAGTAGGCTTCCCCGATAGTATGTTATTTGGTCCTCAACAACAGAGACAATGTTTTGGGACATACCACTCATTTAGTTGCTGCAGTTTGTAGATCTTAAAGGCAGATATTGATTTTAACAAGAATTTGAATAGAACTGCTATTTATTTATTTATTTATATACAAATTTGCTCAGTAAAGAATTTTGAATTAGAGTTGTTTCCATAGCAATACCAGTATCGGAAATGTCTCTGAGTCTGCCTAAAATTTGGACTGGGTATGTGCAAGTACGCAAGTCTACTCAGGTCTGTTCAATTCTGATATCAAGTCTCTTTTTAGCCCCGGACAAAAAAATCTACTTTAAAGTAGATAAAGCGTCTTTATTCCCAGAGATCAATTCCGTCATACTGTTCCAGGGTGGTAAAGAAGAATTGATTTTCAATAAGGTATCACCTGATGAAAGCTCATTTATGTTATGCACAGGCTTTCTGTTTATCTGACCTGCTTTGCACTGACCGAATATGAAGGCAATTACTTTGGTAACCGAAAGTTACCAGTTAACTGTAATGCTTTCTAAATTTTCTTCTGTAATTATTCCTGAAATATTCCAAAACAAAACAAAACATGTTCTCACAATAGAACAATTGACCAAATCAACAAATAATAACAGTAAAAACATATTTGTTTAGAGATTCATTTGATTAGGTGAACATGATATAATCGTTTTAGTGGGCAAACATCCAACTGCAGAGTAAAAACAAATCTGGCTTACATTTTCAGCATACATAATCTTTGTTGACAAGGTTTTCATCTAAATCTATTGACATTCCTCTTGACTATTGGATCATTTTACATTAAGTTCAACATTAGTTTTATTCCTCCCTTGTGAGACTTTGTGCTCTGATGCCCTGCCAAAAGTCATCCACAACCAGCATGCCAACGCCAGCTGATCTGAGGCCAGATATGTTGCTGTTGATAAACAGATCTCCATGGTAGCAGCACTAGTACTAGAAAAACACTTCAGGTGACCCGTCCATCCTTCCAGTTTATGCTGAAAGGTAGATTTCTGCTCCCAGCATAGCAACTGCTAGAGTCACTCCATTCCCTGGTGTGTGGCCACGCCCTGGGGTCTAATTAATACAACACACTGTGCATCCATATGGCTCTGTGTGATTAAACAGATAGAGAAAGGAGGGGAGAGGAGGCAGGAGAAAGACAGGACAAGATGGGGTGGGGGTGCAGGCCGGGTGTTTCCTTCATTGATGGATCAGAATATATTGCTGCATTTGCTGTTTCCCTCTGCCTGCAACAACTGTACTCTGTTCAGGGCAATGAAACAGGAAGCCGACCTTGGCACAAAGCAACGTGATTAGACTCTGAAAAATCAATACGTAAAATGTTTGAGTCAATCAAAGAGACAATGAATACCATCTTTTTTTCATGTTGCTCTCTATGAAACAACGCTTCCTCAAGGCCAGAAACAAGTGTTGGAACAAAGCCCTGACCCTCTTGTTGGAACAAAGCCCTGTTTGCAGACCACAATCCCCCAGTGGATTTCTTCCAGAGTATGGATTAGAGATAGGTGAGGGCTGGGGGTAATGGAGAAGGACAGGCCTAGGGCAACAAGCAAGATAAAGTGTAGACCAGGAGAGGAAGAAAAAGCAGAGAAGACAAAAATGAGTGAGAGAATGCGTTTAAGTGGTGACTGTAAATCTAAACTGTTGTTGTGAGTGTGGACCTCTGCCTCACCTCCCGCCATCCTTCCCTTTCTCTCTTTTCTTTTCTTGGGGGCGGCTGGGGCTCAGGGGAAGAGCGGGTCGTCTTCCATTCGAGACATTGGCGGTCCGATGGGCAAGACACTGAACCCCAAACTGCTCCCTGTGCTGCGCATGGGTGTGTGAATGTGGTGTGAATGGTTAGATTAGATTAGATGGTATGTAGATGTACACTGCCATCAGTGTGAATGGGTGAATGTGACAAGTAGTGTGAAAGCGCCTTGAGTAGTCAGAAGACTAGAAAGGCGCTATATAATTCAATACAAGTCCATTTACCATCTTTTCAGTCAGCTGGTCCAAATTACAAAAAGTCACACATTTTCTGTTTCAACCCTAGTGGAATCTAACCATGCGTGTAGTTTTGCTTTTATTTTACCAGACCTTTAAAGATTTCTGCCTTCACCCAAGCAAGCAAAAAATGAACTGCAGTTCCTCAAATGGCCACTTGAGGCTGGAGCCAAAACCGAGTCAATCCCCATAGACCCCATGTTAAAATGTCCAACTTTACAGCAGAAATTAACATGTTTACAGCCTGGTACAGATCAGTATTTGGTCGCTAGAGCTAATTTCATTGTTTATGACGACTGTACAGGGGTGAATTTCTATATAACTCAACCGGTTAAATTATATTTAGGCTTTAAAGTTCTGCATAATTAAGGATGTGGCCACTTTGATTAACAGGTGGGTGCTGCCACAGGTGGCTACTATAGACAATAGGCTTCATTTGGCCTGCCTCAGCTCCATCTGCATGCATATTTTTGGATTAGCTACAGGAGCAGTAGGTGTCAGGAACTGCCAAGATGGCAACATCACAGAAACTGTCCATATTTTATACAGTCTATTTTTCATCACATTATGTTTGGGGCGATTAAGGCATTGCAAAATAACTTTTAAACAAAGACTAACAGACTACTAGCATCTCTATGAGGCTGTTATTTATGTGCAACAGTGCTTTGAGCTAAATGCTGACATGCTTTTTTGATTTGATTTGATTAATTTAGCACATGTTAAAAAAACAAGATTACATTAAAAAAAGGAAATGTAAAGGAAACCCAGAAAACCCTCAAGGTATGTTTAGTTCCCTACAATTATTCAACAATATTTAACATGAAGGAAAAAATAAACAAATAATGAAAAATTCTGTTATGTTATATTATGTTTTCAATATTAAGCATCTTAGTTTACTTTGTTAAACATTTGCTAGTCATCACATACGAACAGCTGAGGCTGATGGGAATGTCATCAATTTTGCAGGTATGTTTTGACCCGATGGTGGCGCGAGAAGAAAAGTTAGGGATCACCAAAACTCAGAGTTCAGAATGTCTGAAGCAAATTTCATTTCAATTTCAATTTCATATGTACTTCTTTTCTATGAATATAAAGTCTTTATCAAAATGCTCTGTCCCACTGTGAAATCAGCAAGTGCTCGGAGGCTCTCTCGTGGCCTTTTTGGGCCATTTCCGCACACTTTCCTTGAGACTGCAACTCAGCAGACTTTCTTGAGGGAATTTCCCAATGCATGCTGCACTAATATTAAAAAAAATCTTGTTCAAAAGCACCACCTCAGCTGAAATCTCACTTAATTATCTGAAAACCTTGCATGTACCTGCATTTCTTTAGCTACCATTAGAGGTAAGAAAATATTTATTTGTTGCACATCCTCACGCCTATTGCCTTTCACTACTACGTCCAGCATCCTTTGATCCTCTCTCTCCACAAAGCCAACCCACATCTCCATCCTTCGCTCCCTTTGTCCCACTCGCCATCCTTTCTTTGTCCTGCTCCACACATCACTGACGTCGTGCGCACAGGGGATGCGATATCTCTGCCGCTCCCCCTCCCCCACACTTTAGCCCCCCCTCCTCCCCCATTTTCTTCTTTCTTGAGGGCGCGTGGGTGCGTTGTACATATTAACCGGTGAAGAGTCGCAAGTGTGCATGCATGTGTGTGTGTTTTAGTGATAAATGAAGAGAAGCTTGAGGGGTGGGGGCGCCGTGTCATAGATGATGACTGCATATATCTGCATGTGAGCCCTACACTCCCTGCCATTGAAAAGGCCACCCGATTTATCTCTCAAATACATATAAATGTGTTATAAGGGTAGCTATACAGCCTGCATGGTCGGTTTCTGCAGAATGATTCCCCCGGCACCCATTGCAATCACATCAGCCCTCCTTTTCTCAGAAACAGTCACTCCATTAATGCTTTCAGTGCCACGTCTCCTGTGGCCTCAGCATGTTAATGCCCACATTCTCCATCAGTCACCCTCCACCAGATGACACTCCATCTCAAACTGGAGCCACAGGCAACAGCAAAGAGAAGTGGCAGAAATTATAAGGTGCCTTTCAACCACGCAGGCCTTCACACAGACCCACAAGAACACACTCACTGAACGAGCATACATTTATACAACAGGCAAGAGTTCAGCCAAGCTACTAAGCTAAGTAAGCTATTCACAGATTTTACATACAGAAAAATCAGACCATCTTAAAATATGGACTGCATTATTATAGCGCTTTTCATCACTTACTTTTAAAGCTGGTATAATCAATATTTATATATATCATCAAACTCAGTAGATTAAGTAAAGCTCATAGTGACGAATCCACAGAGCGCTACAGAGCATTTTAGCATCTTTTTTGGTTTCTTCAACCTACAACTTTACTGTTTCAGTTCACTCTCACCGTTCTCATCAGCATAGTTTTCAAGTCACAGCAGAAAGCTGTTCACTGAAAAAGCTTTGATAAACACACTGTAGCTGCAGTTAGCAACTAGCTGGTTTGAGCATTTAGCAGTTAAAGAGCCAGGTATTTCCCTCAGGTAGGCAGAGACCAAAATAGAGCTAAAAGACAGAGATTACTGTATTAGACTTACATACAAGTGGACACAAACATGCTTGATGCGTATCAACAGGTATCAACTTAAAAAAAAAGTGATAATAAGCCAGTGTAATAAATAAGGCTAAATAATAAACTAAACTGAGATCATCAATGACGAAGTCCAACCAGTTGCACAACTGAATCCTGCGGGAAAGGCAGATTTCCCATTAACAGTTCAAAAAAACTATACATTTATTGAATGTTAATACATAAATGGCAATTGCTAAAACAGAAAATCAGACCATGAACCATATTCAAAATATGATTGATGCAATGAAAAGAATTATAATTTAATTTCATTTAATTCGAATTTTGATTGAAGTACTTGAAACTAAAAATTAAATTTGAAACTTTAACTTGAATAATTTTACATGATGGTATTACGATATAAAGACTGTGCATACAAACGTCTGTTGAAACCTCTGAGTTTCTCTCTCACACACACACGCACACACACACACACACAGACACACACAATGAATAGCACTTTAAAGCGAAACAGGAGCTGACAAGACGGTTTTAATTATTTGCGACGTGAGAGGAGGGATGTCACCTTGGAAGTGTGTTACGGCTGGGAAAATCTGGAAACAGTAAAAAAAGAAGAGGGAAAAAAACAGGGGAACATCAGAGGTATGAAAGTAGGCTGGTGTAACCTCTGGCCTCCCTCCCTCTTAGCTGCTCCCTTTGAGCCGCTAAAAGGCGTGCGGTGTGAGAAGCCAGAAGACAGCTGCACCCCCCTTCGCCTCCTCTGGGCTCTCTCTGGGAAACTGAGGTCCCCTTTCTTAACTCGCTTTAAATGCTGTGGGGTCAGGAGGAGCCGGGGCCCAGTTGAGGTGGTCCAGCCGGGGATAGAGTTTCACTGCTTTACACAACCAGTCTGGACTGTTTTGAGTGTGTGTGTGTGTCCTTGAGAGAGAAAGAAGGGGGAGCTGCTGTTGTCTCTCCATTAAAACCATAAATAAAGAAGAAACTTGCTATAATGATCACAAACACCTTCTCTCTGCCACTGCAACACCTCTCATCCCACGCAAACACACATATTTACATATCACAGTATGTGCCTACATACACACACACACGGTGGTCAATTTTGCACAGCAGCAACTGTTGTCGTAAGGAAAAGCGAGAAAACGTTAACATGCAGCACTGAAGTGAATAATACTGTAAACCCAGTGACATATTTTGAGAATCTCAGTTTTATTCTTCTGTTCATATAAATATAGATACCTACAATTACAAAAGAACTTCCCTATTCCTATTTCCTATTTAGGAAAACAGATTTCATCATCACACCTAAACAGGAACACACTCCTCCTGAACACAAACTAAGAAGCAGATTTCAACTGCAGAGATGCAAAGAATTTGTAGCTTTGGCCACTGCCAAAGCTACAAATCTGAAATCTGTGATCCGTGAATGTCATCTGCAAAGAAGACCCGGCACAAAAAAAACCCAACAAGCATGAAGATGGTCAGACAGGTTGTAAAGTTAAGACAGATTGTGCAAACCATTAAATTAGACTGCACGTATAATTGGTCAAAGGTGTAGGAAACTGAGAAATCAGTGAGTGAACTTGGATGGGTGATGGCTGTTTATGTGGACAGTTTGGACCATTATTTAACCAAGACCAAGAACAATCTTTGACACAGACACAGGGATGAGAAATCCTTTAAGGTCCAAACACACCGCACCAACACGAAGAAGTGGCTGTGACAGAGGCTGACTGTTGCATTGCCTTGCATTGCATTGTCTTAGCTAAAAAGAAGCATGTGAACACACCACAACGACAACAGGCAACGACCAACGGCGTATATGTGTGCCTGCGTGAGAGGAAATAACTCTCCATACCATCAGGTGGGGGTTGTCTGTGTTCGTCATTTAAAAAGGGAAACCAGAAAACCAGAAGAAGGATGGATTCAAGAGCAACTAACACAATAACAACACAACCCAATGTTAAAAGCATGAAAGCTTATTATCATATATCTCATTCTCGAGTGAAAAAAACCCCAAATTTGTTTTATCTCATCTTAATTTGTTTGTTATTTCCTCACTTCTGTTTCTCTTCTTGTGCCCTGATTCGCTTAACAGCTGCACAGCCAATCAGACTCTTAACGACGGGCTCAACCGTCGATTCAAAGGCTTACTAGTGCCAACGGTGAGGGACACACCGCAAAAACTAGGGTGTCAGACACTCACTGACGGCCCAACACCGGCCGACCGTCTGCAAAGTTTGTCGGGGGCTTTAAGCTCTCAGTAGAAAGGAAATTTCAAAATGGAACATCTGACGGATAAATGGTCTAAAACTCCAGGAAAGCAGCGAAATGGATCTTGTAGTGAGATTGTTTTGTCATAAATTGACAATTAAACTTATTTTCCTCTTCCAAATAAGTTTGGCTGAACTGGAGGTTTGTTTAAAACCTTTATGATGTGACTGCTCATGTTTTATGCTTCACTGATGCTACTGTATTCCCAGATTTCCCCAGAGCAGTACCAATAGGAACGGTGACCAAAACTAAAATAAACTGGAATTACCCCCGGTTGCCTTAGAGAGAAAACCAGAAAGCGGAAGTTGATCCATATTGGACTCCCCCTTTGTCCTGAAGTTCAATGATGCATTGGGATTTACAGTGATTAGAAGTCCGGCACCAGCCTTCATCGACCTGGAGCTCTGTCTGAGCCTCGTGCTCAATACTCTTTGTTAGTTAATGTGCTGAAAAGGAAGAACAGGACGGTAAAGTGGGGAGGAGATAGGAGAAGCCTTCATCAGATTGATCTGCTGCATCTCTGCGGGCCACAGGAAGCAAGCAAACACAGTTGTGCTGTAAATTACGCTTCTTTATCCACTGAGCTCAAGTCTCAGGTACACACACACACGCGCGCACACACACGCACGCGCGCGCGCACACACACACACACACACACACAATAAAAACAGTCTCCGGTTTATTTCTAGAGCTACTTTATTATCACTGTTATTGTTTTTTCTTCAGTTTTGCACAATGAACCCTAAAACAATACAAACCACTAAAATGGTCTATTTTGCCTTTTTACACACATACATACCAGTATATGTGGATATGTATACAGATTCTTCAACACCTTGGTCTAGAGAGAGCGTAGAAACATAACTTTGTGGAAACATACAGTAGTGATCCCTGACAATGCTCTGAGAACGCTTATTAAATCATCTCATATTGACCTGAATTAAACTGTGGGAGAAACAGAAAGGAGGCAGTGACCTCAGCAGACAGACACACAACAAGCCAGACAGGCAGACAGACGAACAGATGTGTGATCATGGGCTGGCTGTACAGCTTTGTGCTCCCTTCGTTCCAACTGGTCAAGCAGTTAATCGAACACAGGTAACACTACAAATGAGGCTCGTTTGTGACATTAAACAAGGTAGTTTACACAGCTGGTAATGCATATGGTTTTTGGTTTCATGTTGGCACCACATTTGAACCCTGTAGGATTTAGAAAATAATAATAAAACTGCATAGATAAAATAGAAGTTTTAGTTGTTGTGCCAGAAAAAGCAACTGCACTGAAGTGAGAATAAAACTGCTGACAGCCTTTAACCTTCTCTTGCCCTTTGTTGCTGGAAAAGAAGACTGCTCAATGTTTCTCCAAGTTAATAAAATGAATTTGAACAACTAAAAGAAGTTTTATCGCATTTTGCCATTTTAATTCAGCTTTTCTAATGTGAATCTTCAAAATGTGCGTTTATGGAAACACGGCCGTGCAGGAGTTTGTTTGCAACTTTTGACCTACTCGTCTCCCTCCTATATGCTCCTGCTTCAGGAAATAGATGAGCCAAGTATTCCTCGGCTCTGCTGTTGTATATTAAAAAAAAACTTCTACATAACCTTTTTCAACATTTCTAATCACCTCTTACAACTGGAGATGGTGACAAAGTGTGGACTTTCAGTCCTTATCACGGCCTATAAAACAAACTTAACGATTCAATCCAATCCCTCATCAGTTCTTCTAGTTTATGCATACGAGTAAAATTCTCGATACAAACCAGCAACACTGGGCAAGAACAGGTCAAATATTCTTACGCCTACAGGATTTCATCTGGCTACAAGATATTGGCATAAATTTCCCTTAAGACTAAATAAATACTCTTTTGCCCGCAGTGCTGCAGGACTGAAGCTTAGACAGTGAATCACAAACATACGGGAAAGTTTTTACAATGGATGTCTCTGTCAGCTGAAATACTGATGTTTTTTTTTTTTAACTGATTAGCTGTTATTGACTTTTATGTCTGATGCTAACCTCACAGGACAGGTGTTGGGGGTCAATCACCTGCGGGGGGAAATCTACTCAGGAGTTTTTCCTATTTCAGGGGCCGAATTACAGATGACCGAACGGCTGACAACATCAATACAAAACAGACATTCTCCTCAAGCTCCTTTGTGAAGGACAATGAAAACAGCTTGTCACTTTAAACGGTAACGGGACTGACAGGACCTCACCCCCGAGTCACTCATGTGAGGATGACTGGTGGGAACAGGATGAGGATGAGGTGATCATCAGGCATCGGCGAGGGCAAGACAGATTTGTCAACGGAAAAAGGTCACTCAACCTATTTTCATCAATACACACCATCAAAAACAGATCGACCGACAATGTGAGACGGGACCATCAATAGCACCATATTGAGATCACAACATTATTTTGCCATTATTCGGCTAAATATCACAGTGCTACCATCACAAGTCCAATAATGAATAACTAACACTTTTCATTTCAGCTTATATAACACGTTAGCTTTTCGTTTCACATGCAGATCTACTGTAGGTTCCTCTCTGCCTACTACCTTTAAACACATTGGATTCAATCTGCTTTCTTGACAGATGTATATAAAATATAATACTGATCTCAAACATTAAAGTACATTTACATTAAATCACCATTTGACAAGAGTATAGATCACTTGGAAAATCTTTAAACTCAGCATTATTTGACACGTACAGTCATCGGGGTCTCAGAGCAGAACACCATAGAGATAAATGCATCGGAAATGTAATCAATTCACAATCATATCGGATGATCATTTGGTGCCACAACGATCAATACCACATAACGTAAAGGATATTTCTAGCATAGGCTAGATGCATCAGGCTTCAGACTTTTTGAGAAACCAGAGTGAGAATATCTCTGGTTACCCAAAACGTCCTCGCCATTGAGATCAACTACTGAGTTACAGCATTACACAGAGAGACGGGG
Organism: Echiichthys vipera; assembly: GCF_963691815.1. Classification (NCBI taxonomy): domain Eukaryota; kingdom Metazoa; phylum Chordata; class Actinopteri; order Perciformes; family Trachinidae; genus Echiichthys; species Echiichthys vipera. The sequence goes on from NC_139826.1 coordinate 26,398,917, forward strand.
TCAATCTACCCAGTCTTATCTCGTCCTTCTGGCTTGATCTGGTTACCTGTGTAGAGTTAATGCATAAGACAGAGAACTGCACAGACACACGTCTTAGCAGAGCCATATACAGGCATTGTTAACTCATGCACATGCCCAGTCCAGGATGCCTTCCTTGCGAAAACCTGAGAAGAAGTATGAATGAATTACAGCCGCAATTAATGTTTATTTCCATGTATGAGTTCATCAGCCTATTGTTGTGTGTTTGGTCTATAAAATCCCAATTTCTTAAAACTTCTTAAAAATGTTTGTTTTGTCTAAACCTCCCAAAAATATTCAGTTTGCCATCACATATGATAAAGAAAAGCAGATTCTCACAATTAAGAAGCTCAAACTATTTCATTTTTGGCATTTGTGCTTAAATAAAAATGAAAATTTTCCTTTTTTCCAATCAAATTATTGATTCATTGGCTAATCGTTCAAGCTCTAGACCGAGTATGAACATAAAATACAGAAAGGGAGGTTTTAGCTATCAAATTTCCATAGAAGCCACTTCTAAGGTAATCCAAGCAGACTTGTGAATGATTCATAGGCTTTAACAGTAATCTTTCACTGAGAAGAAAAACAAACTCTCCATGTGTACGTGGTTTCCCTGAAGTTGTGACAGATTATTTTTCCATAGAAGTTGTGACCTCATGTTAATGTGTTATCCCTGTTTTCCTCACCCTCTGGGACACTAAGGAGGCAGTTGAACTATTTCTGAGATATAGCGTCCTAGCCAAAGGACAAATGTTCTTCCTTCTGCCAAAACATTCTCTTATTTACGCAAATGACCAACAAAGAAGACATCCCTATGGACTGGGCACAGAGCAGAATTTAAAGAGAAAAAATCATGTAAAATCCAGAAGGCCAAGTGTGACCTGCTGATGCACATATAACAAGAGGATCAGAGAGTCCCTGAGAACATGCTCTCCCTGTCCAAAGGTCGGGACTGAAGAAAAAAGGAGGCTGGCTAACTGACAGGAGCAGAGTTTGGTGATATAGCACTTCCCAAGGCTGCAGAATATATAACACAAAGGCCCTTTTTTTCATTTAAATTAACTTTGTCAGTCAAGGTGTCTTCTGCTGAGTTCAGCACCAGTCAGTCAGAGAGAACAGCTGTGAGGGCTGAGTTAAATCACACAAGTTCTAATATTATACAGCAAACCTATCAAAGTCCAATCAAGTAAACATGATCGTTACTGCATCACATTCCCAGTGAATCAGGTTAAACAGTATGGCACTAAAACCTGTCACATCCACAGGAGAAATGTGAGCAATTTCCTGCAGGAGATTAACCCTAAATTACACCGAAGCACAGAGAGAGGAAAGAAGGAAGGAAGAAAGGAAGGAAGGAAGAAAAGCACACCAGTTGTTTCCCCAGTGAAATTACTCTCAACAGTAAATACTCTGATTAAGGCTGCAGCAGCCCCGGAGAGAAAACATCACATTGGTAATTAATAAATATACAAGCAGGAGACATTTAGGTTTGAGTGTTTGTTCTGCTATTTTAAGTAACGTTTTTTCCAACACTTGTAACATGATATTAACACCAAAGTGTATAATTAAATACAAGAAAATGAATGCAAGGAGAAAATCAGCAAACAAATAAATTCAAAAGGCATAAAATGACAGTACCTAAAATTCTCGCTACAATGGAAACTGTGTGTGATACAGGTTTGAAGAACACACAAAAATGCCAGGTGGGGACAGAAACAACTCTAAAGTGGAATGTCGTGGGTGATCAGAAGTTATGATAATGTATGTAGAACCAAAATAATTTAAACATGCATTTAGAAAACAATTTTACAGCTTCCTATATTGTCATTACTGCTCTCTAAAACGTATGCTGCATTCACATGATTTCAGCAAAATGGTAAAAAAAGTTCTTCCAAATTCTGCGGTGTTCGTGCCGGGTCATGTCATCTCTCTGTGCGCAGGGTCCTATGACTTTAATATAAACTAACACTGTGAGGCAGCCTTTCACAAAGTTAGAGTAAAATGCATAACAAAGCTATATGTGAATCAATTTTCCCAATTAAAATAGAAGAAAATCATCTATTTCTTACTGCAAATTTTAACCTAAAGAAATGTGATGTAAAACTGAGTGGGACTTCTGTTACTCCCTTACTCTTGATAGCGTGAATTCATTATGCATTTTTGTAAGTTTTGGTGCCGGAGAGACACCAAATTACTCTTTTAGGACCCCCTGCTGTAAGGGAATAGTAAGGGCCATCTTTGCAGTTTGAATTACAAATAAATGAACGGATATGGGTGTTTCAAACGCAGTTTGAACAGTAAAATTACCCACTGTGGAGATATTAATGTCAAATTGAAAAATGACTGTCTTGCCCGCAAATTTGATTGCGTAGGTTTCAAGGAGTGCAGGATCCGTGCAGTTTGCTATAAGCTGTGGCTGGGTGATTTCAACATCTGACCTAGAGAAACACACACTGCTAAGAACAAGCTGGGGACACACTGTAGGACCCTGGGAATATAAATAGATGCACTCTCTTCACAGGTTAGTCCAAGATGCTAGCCCCAATGCTAACTTTGTAGTCAAACTATTTAGAAATCCTTAGTTAGCGTGTTTTGTAACATAAAACCACATACATACAAGAAGCAGAAAGCTTTTTTTTTTTAAATTAGATGAATCAATTGCCAGTTGTCAAAATACCTTGTCCATCTAACTAATTGTCTGCTCTGCTGCTTCTCAGTAATTATCTTTGCCAACGTTAAATGAAGAAAGCTAGCCAGTGTGCAGAACAAACTACACCAAACTATCTGAGAGGTTATGTGAGGCATCTTGAATTCAACACCACAGATGTGAAAAAACAGGGAAAAATGTAAAGGTGTTGCCCTGAATGCAACGTAATGTTAGTTTGTCAGTCAGGTGTGTCAGCAGAGGCACGGTGAACGAATGAAACAAAGTAAAACATACAAACTTTTGAACAAATAACTCACTAGTTCAAATCTAGAAGAAGCCGTAGAACGTACAACTAGGAGGATGAGGGTTTTTCCCAAATCGGCTTCTCATAAAATCAATCTGAACGAGATCACATGAATGCAGCATAGTTGAGGTAATGAGTCCCACTCAGTTTTAGGAGTTTAAGATGCAAATCGATAAATTGTGTTTGTGTTGGAGTTGTTAGTGTCATCCACTTTGCATTTCTCAGTTTACGTATTCACGGATAAACTTTCAACACATGATGTAGTGAAAAATAAAAATAAAGGTAAAAGCTTGTGAAAAATCTGATAACCGAAATTACACATTCACATCCACTATAAACTAAGCATGAACTTGAACCGTTTTAATAGTTAGTGCACGAGAAAAAGGTCCTAAAAAGTTCTCTCTCCATTTGTGTGCTTGTGCACTGTGACCCTTTCTTTCTGTTCAACATGTGGCGACAATTACTATACACATTTATACATATATATACACACATTTATATATGTGTATGTGTGTATCCCTCTACTCCAATGTTCGTACTCTGTATGTTTCCTTCATTAAGACCTGAGAGAAAGGCCAAAACCGGGGTCGAGGTAGGTAACCATGTTGCATCAGAAAAAGTCCTGTACAGTCTGTGACACAGAGCAGAGAGCCGGAGAGCGAAGCCCTGTGATCGTAGAGCCACCCAACGACATATATATATATATATATATATATATATATATATTATAAACACGTGTTCCTGAAACACTTTAAAGAGTCAGTGTTGACAAGAGGGAGAAGGCTGAGCAGCAGTTGTGGTTTTGGGAAGAGAGTGACATTAGTCAAGCATGATCAGCAACTGTCATGTCTCCTGGGCACCATAAGTCTGAAAGGCTACTACTTTGTTTAAAAACTAGGCAGATAATGTGACGTGAAAATAAAATCACTAAGAGCACTGCAGCAAACAGACATCCTGAATGAGGTTAGAAATACACTGCTGCCAATTTAAATCAAAGGACTAGCTTTGGAGAAACTCATTTTTTCCCGCTTTCTGGTGAGAAGTTAGTGATACCACTGTCATGTCATGTGTCATAGAGACACATGAGTGGTATCATCCAACTGTCAGCAAGAAAGTTGATATTTCTAAAGAAAGAAAGTGTCTTTCAAAATATGTCAAACTGTTTTTGATAAGATTTGTGCTTAATTGTCTTGTGGTTTTTACAAACATCATGTACGTATAAAAACATTAATTCAATCAATACAACATCTGCACACACGCACAAAGAATTCCATCACAGCGCTAATTTTAGCCACATATATGATGTCTGTATACTGTTTTGCCTTTCCTCCAATTGAACATCATGTATCGCGTCTCGTTGAGCAGTTAATAGTCCTAAAAATACAATTAGCAGTGCAGTGTATCTCTATCACTCTTCATTCAACTGAAGAAAAAAAAAAAAAAAAAGAAAATCATTAAAAAAAAAGAGATTAAAATGGAACAGCGTAATTCACACATTGTCCAAACATACTGTAATTCATACAACAGTGTTATCAGTCTGTCAACTTGCATGAGGTACTGATATTGTATCTACAAACACTATATTCATCAGCAGAGGGAAGCAAGGATTTCACAGAGGGCGGGGGAGGGTTTTTCATTATGCAATAAACAGACAAACAACAACAACAACAGCGACAACATTAACATTGTTATCTTGAGGTAGAACATTAACTTCAGCTTTTGGAAGTGCTTTATGTTGGATACTCATTTTTTTTTTTTTTTTGCTTTTTTTTGCTCTGACAAGCAGGAGAACAGAGACGCTTCTTGACATCTGAGGTAGTGCGGCACCTGATTTTGTAATTTTTAAACCAATCAGTTCCTCCGCATGTAAAGTAACTGTGAGCACAGGGGAAGGTAAAGTACCTAAAAGCTTCCCGCAACACATTCATTCCGGCTGAGGTAGGTTTTTGTCTAAATCGTAAGGTTCACACAACCAAGGCTAGTGCCCGTATGAAGGCGGATAACTCAGAAAGAAAATGTTGTTTTCACTTAAACAAAGTCCTGAGACAGAATACATCGAATCCCTGGATGAAGGCTGAGGTCTTCTGTGAGTGAGAAGGTGGAATCATTGGTAGGTGAGAGCAGACAGCAGAAGTCTTTGACATCCACAGAAAAGTAGAGATAAGACCAATAACTTATAACCACTTTGACATATAGGTGATAAAGATATATAAGCATATATATATATATATATATATATAAACTTAAAAATAAAATCATCATTGTATAACAAGGACAATCTGGGGCCTCTATTCTGTGTGCTGCCCAACACCAGAAAATTAATTAAAGACCAAATTGTAGAAATAAAGAACATTTTAACTGGCCTGCCATCAGACGACAGCTCCCCCAAACCCCAGGCCATAAAAACACTCCAATATACAGTCCTAGATCCCCTAAAACCTTTTAACTTATCGATAAAAAAAAAAACTCTTTGCACAAAAAGAAAAAAACTACTCTGAGAGGAAACAGTTGTCAACCTGAGTGAGAGAAGAGTCTAAATGGACACTGGACAGTGTCGTTTGAATTGGCCTTCATACATGACTAGCCTTGGTCCTGCCGACCCGCTACTGCTGCAGGAGGCTCCTGGAACTGCGTCTCTCGCTCCAACGCAAACTCGTCCAGCGGTATCGTAGACAGCTGAGTGTCGTTCAGCACGTAGGAGTCGGACTGAGAAGACAAGCATAATTAAATAGAGTTAGTGAGGGACATGTTGGTCGAATTTTGAGAGATAGCAGCGATAAAGAGGAAACAAATGACATGCAACAAGTCCAGAAATGTCCAGAACTCTGCAGCTACATCTCAGCTTCCACTAGGATGCCCTTTTTTATGTAAAGAAGCATTTATCCAGTTGAGGCTTTTGTTTATTTTCTGATTTCCCTTAATGCTTTATCTTAATGCAGTTTGTTTAAAGTGCTTTGTGTTACACTATAAGGTAGAAGTAGAAAGTCGTAGTTTCAGTCGTTACCTTGGCGAACCGTAGAAAATTGTTTATACTATTTCATTGTGTTGGTGTTTTCCACTGTGCTGTTTTATAATATTATATTAGAATAATATCCTTTTTATTGTTTTGCTTTATTGTTTGGGTAATAATGAATAAAAGAAGTGACTGTTAGAAGCTGCAGTCATTCTTAACCAAAGAGACACAAAACTTCACGTCATATTTTCGTTTCAGTGAGCAAAGAAAGAAATGAAATAAATAAATCATCAAATGCTGTCTCATATTTACACTCTGGTACAATGCGGCAAAACACAATTTTCATCTTGACACAAATTAAAAAAAATTTCAGATGGAATAAAATTGTTTGTGGAACTGTTGTCTATGCTTATTAGAAATGAATTGGGTATGAGTGAGATTTAACGTATACCAGATAAAGATGGGTTTTATTTTTGCAGCTGTAGGCATAAATTCTATCAGTTATGACAAAATTGCACTCACCATAATTACTAATTTCAGCAGAAAACTACACCTACGATATTTACAACGATCAGTTTGGGTTGCAGAACTGACGGCTGAAGATACAAAAATATCACCAAAGTTGTCACCTGTTACATTTAACACAGAATGGCTTCCAGTTCCCTTAATTTCTCAACATCCTGACTCACCATGCCTGTATCTTGAGTGGTGGGTTGAGTAAAAAGTCTCTCGAGCTCCTTTCTGTCAGCCACTTTCTTTCCTGCTGCGCTGCCATTGACCTCCATCTCTCTCCTGGCAGCCCCGTTCAGCCTAGAGGTCCCCTGGGAAGAGGAAGAGGATTCCAGCACTGCGCTGTGCCCCGCCTGGGGGGTGGCCTGAACCGTCTTACACATCATTAACCTGGGGATTACATGAACACACAAACATGAAACTCCTATCAGCTGCACACACGATAGACCGACATTAACCTTAAACAATTATTGGCCGGTTTATTGCCAATAATTGTTGTTTAACCTCTTGTTGCTGTTGTTAACATGTGCTGTACTGACCTGCCGCGGTAGCTGAAGACGAGGAAGAGCACACAGAAGATGATGCAGGTGACTCCGATGTGAATGCCGATAATGATGCCTGTAGTGGATGTTTTGTTCTGTTCATCTTTTACACAGTCGCACGGGGCATCCAACACTAAGGAGAGACAGAACAGCTCATAGTCAAACCACTGACAAAGATTGTGCAAAAACAGGCTTTGTCATGGGGGCAGCGTGTGTGTGTGTGTGTGTGTGACTGTCAGCTAAACTTTGCTCAAGACAAAAGATGACACATGTGACTCAGTGGTGGTGATGTGGGACAGTGTGTAGCTAAGTGTGGCTCTGTTCATTCGTGTCAGACAATCACCAGATTTCTCCACCGCCTCCCGAAGCGAAACAAATCGCACAGTGGCGTTGCCATCTCCGTGTTGGTTGAATGCAAGAAGCTTTATCTCATAGACCAGTACAGGATCTGGACAAAAAGAGAGGAAGAGATGTTCAGATAGGTGATATTTGTTGATAAAAGTGCTAAAATGACACAACACAATAAATTCTGTCCTAAGAAACTACACATCTCACCCAGCTGAGTGATGTTGTACTGGGTGACGTTGCGAGGGAAGGCGATGGGACCTGTGAACAGTGGTGTGTGCGCTCTTCTGTAATACAGTCTGAAGCCTTGATGTTGGCCCATCTTGGAGGAAGGTTCCCATGCTGCTTGTACAACACTGCTGTTAACCACCTTGGTGAAAAGGGAAGGAGGCGCTGGCACTGCAACACGAAACACAGACTGTCAACTAAAGTTGTACAATATTATTTTGTAGTGTGAGTGTGAGTGTGTGTGTGTGTGTGTGTGTGTGTGTGTGTGTGTGTGTGTGTGTGTGTGTGTGTGTGTGTGTGTGTGTGTGTGTGTGTGTGTCCTGCTCACCCTCCCCGTGAGTGCTCTCTGTGACACTGTCCGATGGTTTGCTGGCCCCGTGGGATGTGTAGGCCTTGACGTAGAAGGTGTAACTGGTGGAGGGCTCCAGGTCCCTGATGATCTGCTGCAGTGTCACCTTACTGACAGCCTCCTCATACTCCATCTCCGCTGTGTCTGGGGAAGAAAGATGGAGGAGAAGAGCAGGAGACGGACAGACATGAACAGAGAAATGAAAAGCAGGGGCAGACGTTAAATTGATGGTATATGGGATCAAGAGAGATAACAATAAATACAATCTGTTTTTGTCATCATTTTATGGTTATTGCCCATTTCACTGGTTTTATCAGAGCAGCTCTGTTAGGTAATAGCTAATCTAGTTTGGCCCTGGGAGCCTAAATGATGATGGCTGGTTGAATTGCAGGGGTGGAATGAGGAGATGGTGTCGGTAAAAGGGGGAGTTACAAAGGACGCGTTAAAGCATTTTATTGCTCTCAATCCGGAGAAAACCAACCATAACCACTATCTACCTCCAGCCCTCAACCCATTGGGCCATACCATCTTGGAAGGGTAATTACAGCACATCCTATTGGTTGGCCCCCAGGGCCCTTAATTATCCATCTGATAAAACTACTGAGGAGAACAGCAGCTGGTGCTACGGGACCCTCACCAAACACAAATGAACACACATACATTTTCCTAGAGCTGTAAACAAACACACTAACACTCCCATAGAGCACATGGTGATCCACAAATATGGATCCCAAGGCAAAAGATCTAAATTTTTGTTTTTTAGTAATCGTTAATGTATCCCTCTGTAAAGTAGGACTTTATCTACCTGTTCCTATGATTGCACTTACTGTAAGGAGCTTTGGACAAAAGCATCTGCCAAATGAAAGTAGTGTAAACGTGATAGGAAACACTAAAAAAAAAACATGCATTTATCATAGTTTCCTTAGCCTGCAATTAAGATGGTTGGTAGTGTTGTTGGGTTGTATCTGTCTGAGGACCGTTTTATCAAATTTGCAACATGAGATCATTTCCTTGTGTGTTAATTTCGTCACAATTAATTCACATCACAAGGAACTCTACGCTTAGTATGCAAGAGGAGGATGACGATCATTTGTGAGAAGGCATGCTGGCAAAATTTATGATCTGCATATGTGCAGTGCTCGCAAATCGATTTTGTATAATGGGCCCCTCGCTGTCAATGTGAGCGTCATCTATCTTCATCACTTTATTACATCTTATTTATCAAATTTTATGGTAACATATTTTTATGTAAGCGAATTGCTTATAGCTATTTGGATCTTCGGTTCAGCCCACCTGAAGTCCTGCGGATGTGGAGCACATAACCGATGATGTCCTGAGTGTTCTGATCGGGCTCCCTCCAGGACACCTGGATGTTGGTGGGTGATAGGGCCTCGGCCTGCACGTGGGTGGGCACACCGGGCAGTCCGTCAGCCCAGAGCACTGTGAGGCGGGCGCTGGCCTGTGTGGAGCCGGCGCTGTTCTCAGCAATACACTGGTATATAGCCTCGTCATCCTGGCTAATACCATATATCGTCAGTGTGCTGTGAGAGGATCAGGAGAGAGGAGGTGGAGCAGGAAGGAGAGAAAGTGGGAAAGAAGTGGGGATGTTTAGCTTCTCTGATATTAATGTTCCAAAGTTTTAAACCAGTTATGTTTTAGTGTGATCGTACAACAAAAGCAAATTATTCAAATGCTATCAGAAATAACAAGGGCAATAGAAGGCATCCCTGCCCCATTGAATTCTGAATGGTTTAGATGTAGTCCCATTTATTGTTTTTTTCTGCATACGATTAACTACATAGATGTTAAACCTTTCTGCTGAATTTAGATCTTAGGTTTTTATTATAAGGTTCAACAGGTTTAGGCTGCAATGTAATCAGAGCTCCTCTTAATGAGGTAGGTACGATTCCATTTTCAAGGGAATCTGAAAACAAAGAGGCAAAAACAATTATGCTTTAAACTTCTTATACATTTTTGCTGGCAGCCGGGGTCATCTACTGTCATATAATCAATTGCTGTCGATATTTCCTCCAAAGTAACTGCGGTACCTAGATCTGTGCTGATTATTCTGAAACTGACCTGCCTACTTTTACATGAAACTATAGAGCACTATAAAGGTTGTACAAAAAAAAAAAAAAAAATTACAGATCGTTACAGAGGAGGACACTTTTTAATGGCATCTGGAACCTTAACTGTAGGCAGAAATAGTTTCCACATAATTGCCTCATTTTTCAGGAGTTATTAGTCTTTATATGCTTTAAACACATTGTGACACAAAATGAATCAAAATCTGATTTTACAAGTTTTTGAAATATTCTGCAGACAAACCCCAAAACATTTTTCTCCTTGATGGACTTGACTATTATATCTACTGCTAGTAAAGCATCACATTTTATTGTTTAGGTTTATCGCTTGCCAGCAGCGAATTACCTGTACAGTATAAATACACGGTTCCTTCACACCTCAGACAAGGAGTGCTTACAGCAGAGATGAATGCGATAGTATGTCAAAAGCACAAGGTACTGTGTTCAGCTGTGTGTGTTTGTGTGTGTGTGTGTGTGTGTGTGTGTGTGTGTGTGTTTGAGTGAATTAAAGAAAGAACCACATCACTCATGCAAAACTTTCAAACTGATTTGTCTTCTACTGTGAACTCCCGTCGGAGTGGATAAATCTATTTCAGCATTTCAAAAAAGGTAATTTGCCTACTTCAGTGAAACCTTTCATCTGTCCATCCACACATATGTACTCACCTCATCACTCATACCTATAGACACACACACACACACACACACACACATACACAACCTCCCACACTCAAGTGTTCACTCTATATTCTCTTTATTCCAAACACAGCTCCTCACTGTCGTACCTCCACCACTCTGACTCTTTGTCTTTCTACTGTATCTCTGCTTCTTCTTCTTCTCCTCTCCTCCCACCCATATAGTAAGCCTTGTGTGTGTATGTGTGTATGTGTATGTTGAGTAGGAGTTATTAGACTAGAATACATATTCCATTCCTCTCATTTTTTCTAAGGCAAAAGGAAAAATAAAACATTTAACATTCTATGGAAATGAGACCCTTTGGCGCATAAACATTTCTTCATGCCATTTTCATACCAAGGCCATTTCTGCTGTATTTTAAGGTGTAATATGGTGTCACACACACACACACACACACACACACACACACACACACACACACATACACACACACACACACACACACACACACACACACACACAATGGATACCTAGGGAATATGGAAGGGCTTGAGTTGTAGCTTTGTCCATTTTCTCTACTTAAAAGCCTTTGGTCATGGCATTTTAAGAGATCAGAAGCAAGTTTCACATAAAGGAAAAAAAAAACCCTCTGGCTTCTCATGCTGGGTTTTATGTTTAAATAGGAAAAATAGGAGTGCAACATATCCTGCAGCATCCCGCCTTATCTATCACTTGCAATTTGTAGGAACCCGTCCAAGAGATTGAATTTTTCTCTGATGGACAGGTTGGATCCTCGGTGTATTATATGAAAAATTTATTAAAAAATGCCAAGAACATCCCATGAGGAAAAATATGTAATATAAAGAAGGAACAACATGTCAGCGGTGTGTGGTGTATGTGGTCTGTCACTGGCTACCTTCTGGACCTGTGAAATGGGACATGAGGAAAGTGGCATTTCAGCTCTTGACAGACGGCGCTGAAGTCATACTAGCCTCGGCCTGGTTTGTGAAAATGGATTTGTAAGGACGAAGAGAGCGCTGTTCTGGGTCAGCAGGTAGGATAGAGAAGTGAGTCATTCCATTTCCTTTCAGAATTGATGTGCAGGGACACAATTACTGTACGTCTCTAATCTGGGTCAGCACAGGCTGCGAGGTGGAAGACTTATTATTCGCTCCGCTCTGCCAGGTGGATTCAATCTGGATAATTATCAGGTCAAAGAGGCCCTCTGTATTTCATCCTCTCTGAGCCAATCTCACCTCTGACCCCTGAGGTGGCAGCAGTCGCCAGCCCTCAGCTCACTACTCAACCATCACATTTTTGACAGCCTTTCATATCAGCGATGGATTGAGTGTTTGCAGACAGGCAACTTTGACCAGACGCCACAGACGCAGCAAAGAGGCCCCTGGGGATGCACTGCCCCGATGCCACCGGGCCTGGATGGGCTTCCTGAGTGCGTGAGGGGAATGCAGGGAAATTTCACAAGACGTTGCTTGTTTCACGAGGTACAGTAGCATCCAACCGCATGCATGCCCACTCACATTCACACGCATGAACACACATACACGTAGATGCCTAGCCACATACACGCAGACTGATACTGCTGACGTGAAGCTTATGAAATTCCACACCTCCTGTCAAAACTTTCTAACTTCCAGGATAAAAGCTTTAGTGGTTTCAACATTTAAGAATATATGAAAGAGTAAGAGAAAGGGAAATAATTCAGGGGTATAATTGTAAAAAAATATAAATGAGTTTATACGTACGTTTCTTCAGTAAATGATCACAGTTTATTAATGATTGCAGCAATTTACATGATTCTGCCAACCTTTCAAAAGTGTTGAACAGAGTCCTGCAGGGATTATATATTTGTGTAGGTCAACCCAGAAGTTCCCTCGAAAAATTAAAGCCAATGTGATTTTTCCATTGGAGCTAAATAAGCTCGGTGGCAAACAGAAGTTTATCATACTTAGAAACACATTATGTTCAGCAAGATAATCCTCACAAGCAAACACTACCTGTATGATCTTTGAAGCATAAATGCAATCAGCAGAAGTAAAAAGCTAGTGTTATACTAATATGAGCATACTACAACACTGAACAGCTTCCAACTGATTTTGCATGTTTTCCATGATGATGTATAATGTCCTCGACATCCTCTGTAGTCCTGCCTTTTCAAGACATTGATCTACTTTAATATGCAACAGCAGAACAAGGCCACCAAAGATCCACACAATGGGCCTCATTTATCAAACTTGCGTGAAAACGGGCGCAGATCTGAGCGCAGAATTGGTCGTATGGCAGGACCCATGTGTGATTTATGAAACATTCTTATCTGACCAATCTCAGCGTACGAATGAGCGGGCCTTGATATCCTTAATGCAGCGGCTGAATTTGATCGTCATTAACACGTTACGCCCTTAAATATTCCTGGTTCGGAGGCCTCGCCCACTGAGGTCAAACATTGAGACAAGAAACACTGGTAAGAAAAGAAACTTTTCCGACACACAGATCGGCATCCTGACATCCGAGATGGAGCAAAATAAAGCTGTGCTTTTTGGCAGTCTTAAAAGTGGAATAAAAGGGGCCCATCAAAACGCTGTATGGAAAAGAATAACGGAGGCAGTCAACCCGAAGCAGCGCTCCACCACAATTTTTTTTTTTATTCGTTTTGAGTCCGTTTTGATCTGTTCTTAATATGTGACTGCTTATGCTTAATGACAGCTGAGGTAAGTTCATTATTTTCAGCCAGATTTTCGCTCACGTTCCAAATTGATAAATGGCGAAGTTTGCCAGGAAATGGTCGTACGCACGTTTTTCTGCAGTACGTTCGTTTGATAAATGAGGGCCGATGTGTGAGAGGAAAAAAGAGATTTGGGAGGTATATGGCCTGAATTTGGGCTGTTTGCTTGTCTTACATGGGCTTATGAGCAAAGCTGTCTTGTCCTGAAAGGTTGACACCATCATTTACTCATCAGTTCAAGGTCATTTCACAGACTGATGGATAAGGCCGTGGGCCTGGGGAGTGGCTGACAGTGGGGGCTTGGGCCGTTGTTCGGCTGTGTTTACTCTCTGTTGTCTCTGAGCAGCATCCCATCAAAAGCCAGCATGGCCATTCTGAATCCAGCAAGAGGGAAAGGGGGGGAAAACATGGGGACAAAGAGAGAACAGGAGGAAGAGGTGGGGAAGGGGGAGGGGAGGAGCGATGAGCTGTCTGTTGCTTGAGAGGAGGGAAGGGCCCAGGGATATGACTGATTACTGGCGGGGTCAGAGTTCAAGGCCAATGCCCAGGCCCCAGCTTTCTGTAATGGGGGCAGGAAGGGGGATGAGGGGCACAGAGAGGGGCTGCAAACAAGAAAGGCAGGTCTTGGTGAAAGAAAGAGAAGAAAAAAGGAAAAAAAAGAAAACCCTTTGAAAGGATTCTGCAACGAAATGTCCAGGTTTGTGTGGTAGCCTGTTCCTTCAGATGTTGGCCATTAATTATAAAACACACCACAGTGCTCACACACACTTGAAGCACGTTTTTTTTTCTTTCCTATATAACCTTAACTCTCTCCACGCCAGGGTAAAAATGATCCTAGATTTTTTAAAGAGTAAACTAGAAAAATGCTCATGGGATCTTTCCTTCGTATCTTCATTAATTTAGGTAGAGAAGAGAATTTAATTTCCAGTTTATCAGTTAAAAACAACATAGGATGGGTTTCAACCTCACGGTTATTACAATGTCTGAAGTGACATCACAGATTCAGAGCCTTAAGAGTGAGGTGAGTCCTTATACATAATTAGCAAGTTAGCTCTCACAAACGCTTCAAATAGCCACAATAGCGTGTTTTACAGGAGCCTGATCAGCAAGGGCCAATAATGAACAGGGATAACAATACTGTGTGTGTTTGTGGCTGAGCATGTGTGCAGGTGTGTGTATGAAGGTCTGCTGAGACACACAGCTTTACCCGGAGCATCAACGTCTGTTTACAGAGGCAGCTAATCAGCTCTTCTCTGACATCATCGCATCTTATGCAGCGTTTCACATGGCTGGGTCTTCCTTGTGTGTAAAGTATGCAAGTATACGAGGAGTAAAGGAGCAACATGTTTTGAATTTTCATGTTTGATTATGCGTGTGCACAAAATGAAGGATTGCACGCACCGCAGGCCTATTTGTGCACATGGGGAGCTAACTCGCTTTGTGATTAATGTGTGTGCATGCGTGTGTGTGAATCAAATGTACAATCGATTCCCCTTCCTTTCCTTGTCCGATTTGCTTTTGAAGGTCAGCGTCATGAGAGATGGCTGAGAGGAGAAAGCTCAGCACACACACTCACTCACACACACACACACACACACACGCACACACACACACACATACACACATACACACACACACACACACACACACACACACACACACACACACACACACACACACACACACACACACACACACACACACACACAGTCATACCCAGCAGAAACACTAATTAAAATCTCTCTGCTAGGTATGGTGCACTTACTGTATATACAAGCTTCCCATATCCAACAGAGTATATATACTGTATATATGTATATATAAGAACAGAACCGTTGAGCTGCTCGAAGCTGTTGAATATCATTTGCATATCATTACTTTTGTTTTGGCTTGGATCAGGAAGTAAATTGTGCTCTAAACCACATTGTTTTCCCTGCTTTCAGGAGCTTTGTGACACTAGAAAACACACCTTGTGGCTTTTTCCGGCTTCAGCTAAAACTGTTAATTTTCTGGACCAGCCTTCTATGAAATGTCCAATACAACTAAACCATATGGGGAGGCTCCAGCTTGGTGGGAGAGCGGCCTTTAATCCTAATGAGCTGTTGTTGTTTGTTTGTTGTATGTTTTGAATGAGGAAACATTTATATTGAATCTGACCCAATAGAAATGTGGTGGTGCCCTTTGCCTGTATTTTCTGTTTACTTGTTGTGAAGAGGGACAGGGATGTCTCTGGGTGGAGGCTTGACCCTCGGTGAAGTTACAGTTCAATAACAGACAATAAGAATAAGCAGTGAGCAGTGTATGCCCTCTGTTTCCCAACCGCTACTTTCTAACGCCCCTCCTCCTCAGTGTCAGATACTCACACACAGTGTTTTTAGAACTCTGTAGAGGTATGTGTGCGCGTGTATTTGCGCTTTAAATGTAACCATTGTGAAACAATCATAAAATAACGTTTTACTCCTCTGATTTACTGCTTTGTCCTCACTGAACGCAGCTCGCGCTCTCCACTCAGTCTTTTGCTTGCTTGACCGTTGCTGCGATATATAATAATATTGATACAATTATAAAAATAATTTATTAATAAATTAAAAAATGGCAGATTAATCAATGATTATAATAACTGTTATCTTGAATGCAAATGTTACATTTACTCAAATCTAGCAACACAAATGAGTTGTATAGAGATAGTTTGTAGGAGGCATGGTTCACACTCCCGATAGGACTGCTCTTCCCATTTAGATAATAATAAAGTATTATTATATTAGATAGTGGGATAGTGAATCAGACTGTAATGTATTCTTTCTAATCATCAGCTACGCAGGGTATAAAAGATGCACATTGAGCTGCTCTGCTCTCTAAATGGCTGACTGCACTTCCTGGTCAGCTAGCTGAGTTTATGAGCTAATTAGCTAATGTTAGATCTCAAGCTGAGGCCTGCCTCCTTAACCAATCACAGAGCCAGCTTTGTGATGCATGAGATCCACATTAAAGCAGGTCTAAAGCATACACTAATGGTGGCAAGTGGAAAATGCTGTGATGCTCTAACCAGCCGCTCTATCTTCCTCTCTCTCCCCATTTGCTCTTCCTGCCGACTCATCATTTTTCTTTTGACCACCCGCTCATTTTTCTCCTTTTTTTTTCTACATCTTAGTCTGGCCTCTCATTTATTTCCTTCCTCTCCTCTTTCCTACTTTGTTAGTCCCTCGCTCCATCTCTCTGACTAATGCAGAATAGTGGAGGCAAGTGGGAGTTGGGCAGTGTGTGAGCGAGCGATGGAGGTGTCTGCTCCCTTCACTCACTGCTACGGAGTTCAAGTATTGATTTTAATTTTTGGGTGCCAACTCAATATATTCACTTCATATTTCTCTTTTATGAATAATAACAACACGCACGGATGGTTGGCTGCCAGGGTCAAAGGGAAATTTAAAAGCATAACAGAATTTACTCAAAAACACATATTTAGTATAGCAGTTCACAATCACACCCCGAGCAGTACTAGCAACAGGCTGGACACTTATGTTTGATCCTTTCCCAGAAATGCCTTGAAACCGTGTGTCATGACATGTTATCAGCCATTCTGTAAAACTCATATGCTGCTTCTCCGAGAGCAGAAAAGTAAGTCCAACATGCAATTTCTCCAAAGCCATCTACAGTAGTGTAATACAGAAGACAGTCATGGCCACATTGAGCTTTTACAGTGTGAGGTGCTGAGAATGGTAACAGGCAGAGCAGGTTGTCCTCCTCCCCATGACATTCCTGAGGACTGCCATGGGAAAGCCTCCAACATCCAGTCAATACGCTGCTCACATACAAAGGCTCAAATAAATTGAGGCTCATGTCTTGGCAGGCGTGAATTCCAGCAGCTACCATGTTAGAAGCAACAGAAACAAAGAGAAATTGAACATCCAATGATGCCAATGATCAGAACAAAAGCAGTAGTGATTCACACTGGCATCCACATTACTCCTGTGAGCTGGGTCCAACAGTGAGGATACAGTGAGTGCCGACATGATTGGGAGGGTAATCTGGGCTGTTACTGACTTTCAGAATAAATTAGTAATAAAATCTTTTTCTGATGAGTCACCCTTTATAAATGGTTTATAAGGCGTAAACAGCTTCATTAAAGGTTTACAAATGCTTTACAGATCAGTTCTAAACCATAAATAAAAGCAACTTTGAGTTGCCAGCTTGTGTTTATCCTTTTCTATTTGGTAATACTGCAGTTGTAAAAGTTCCATTAGTAGAGACTGGGTTTTCACACTTTATAGTAAGCCAACAAGTCTACAGTTACACGTTAATAAGCTTTTTAGAAACGCATTTCGATCTAGACTAAGTGGTCCATTAGAGGGTCTTACTGATGAATTAAAAATCTAAAAAGAAGAGTGCCACACAATCAGTTTATACAGCCTGGCAACTCAAAAGTTACTTATATTGATGTCTTATAAATTATCTGTTAAGTAAATGAGTTGGTGTATATATATATATTTATGTATATATATATATATATATATATTTTTTTTTTATATATATATGGTAGTTGGTATATATATACACATATACCAACTGCCATATATATGTACAGTGTATTCTGTATAATGTATATATATATACAAATTATACAAATTGCTGCTTCAGACGTAAGCACCACAAGTCTAAAAAAACATGATGCCAAGAAAATAGGCAAAATAAAAGCAGACTTCTCCTTTTAAACCACACGACAATATGATGCAGTTTTGTAGAAACAATGCTTCTGACTTATTTTGCTTAGTTAATTTTGACCCTGGCAAATATGTTGGTATTCCTGTATACATGAACACATTTTTAAGGATAAAAGAAAGTTTTTTGTTTTTTCACCTGTTGTTGTTCCTGAGTTTGACGTGTCCCCCGGGCTCAAGAATCTGCCCGTTTTTTAACCAGGTGAGCTGGGGCTCAGGCTCGCCCTGTGCCTGGCAGGTGAAGATGGCGGTGGTGCCAACAGGCCGAGCGATGGACTGCGGTGCTTGAACAAACTTTGCTGGAGCTGAGAGAGGAGGAAGACAAGAGACTCGGATAAGTTGGCCTTGTTCCCACAACCAAAAGGACAGTACCAGATAAATCGATTAAAGCAGGTGCCAGTAGTGCAAAATGTTTAGTTACAAAAAAAGTGTCTGAAAGCAAGAGAGGGAAAGAAAAACAGAACAAGAATAAAGACTGAGATTGATAAAAAAAAGAAGCGAGAATGAGCAAGGAAAAATAGTCAACAACATATGCAGGCTGTTATTTATTATAGAGAAGCAGTGAATTGCATTATAGGTGTATGGTATAAATACTGTTGAATATCAATAATTCAGGGTCACTTAGAAGAATTATAAGAGACACTAAATCAATGCAGATACAGGGAAATAAAAGAGAGCAAGAAGAGCAGAAAAGTTCAAGGAAGACAGCAATCAACAATACTTTTAGCAACACATTTACATGGAAATAAAGTGATGCCGTTTACAGTTTCATCATATCCTGCCTCTTCCGATGCTACAGACTTCCAGCCTTGGTCAATTAGTGGTTATAACTTATTCATAAGAAACAGTTGAGATGGTATTTTCTTTAAATTACAGAGTAATTACTGTTTCATCCGCTGGAGTTTCGTTTCTGGCTTGGTGTTTTTATTTGAGCTGACAGACAGAGGTATTGTACCATCTCCTCTGCACTCATTATTGTCGCAGCAGTTATCAGTGATTTGATATCCTGAATTATATATGGCCATATTAACTACAGAAAAAATGTTATGGTAATTATAATATCTCAGAGTCATCAGTAGAGGGTAGATGGAACACAAGGCGTATCATATTGCCGCTGTCCTACCTTCCCTCTGTGCCGATCATTTAACTCATCATTACCTGAGGAACTGAGTCAAATTGTAAAATCACACTTCTAACACAGATTCTGGTTTGGATAAATAAAGCAGTTCATTGTGTTGCTCGGTGTGGTGATAAATGAATCTTGTTTGCTGGGCGCTAGTTTTTTAGCCAAAGTTACTCACACAGGACTCCAAAGAGCATTTGTGGGGAACTATTTTCAGCCACGGATTAATATGGTATTGGTGCACAAGTGGGTATTTACCGCTGCGGTGTATGTGGGATTGACTGAAAATATACTGCAGGTTTCATAATCACAACTTTTCGCTCACAACAATGAGGTTGGTTTTCTGAAAAATATGATTTTTTTCCAGTTGTAATGTTTTCCTTCTGTTTCGGTTGTTTCCCCCCCACACTGTTCTGTCGTCCATCTTGTTCCTTCCCTAATAGACAAAATGTTGTCTGACACTTTTTCCCTGTGAACATTTCCATTCTCCCACTGGAAATGCTAACGGACCCTCAGGCACTTGAATGGAGGCTGCTGACAGCCGGTGATGGTCCTTTCATTTATCTCCCTCTTTCCGAGCTTCATTCTCTCTCTCTCTCTCTCTCTCTCTCTCTCTCTCTCTCTCTCTCTCTCTCTCTCTCTCTCTCTCTCTCCCTCTCTCTCTCAAAAGGTCAAGGTCAGAGGGAGCTCTGGAACATATTGATTTGCACCTGTAAGGGTGTGGGTTAGATCATCAACACCATCCATCCATCTTGCTCTTGTTTTTCCCTTTGGGCTGTCACACGTTAACTCTTCCTCCGGTCTTTGTTTCTCTTGTCTATCTTTTTGTAACCCAGAGGAGACAAAATGGACCTAATTGATTTGCTTTATCAGTGCATTTGTTTGACGTGTGATGGTTTCATTAGTACCCTAGTCGGCATTTGTTCGGAGATAAGAGTTCCTGACCGCTGTACTCCTTTTTTGAAATGTTAGCAACTGAACCCTTTCATAATCACAGAGGTGTGAATTGACTTATTTAAACCTGACTTATTCTACTAATTCTACTTCTCTAAGGAGATCCAGTTTTTTTCCTATATTAAAGTCAGCCTACCTGCATTTATTTGGAGTTAACAGGACACCTTTGTTTCCACAAAATCAATAACAAAACCCAAAGACATTGACACATAATTAAACTCTATGGCTTTGTTCCTGCTATAGGGTGGGAGCTTGTCTCAGACTTGACAAGCAGATAAAATGAAATATTGATCAGGATCAATACTGCTATGGGCTGAAGCAAAGTGTGGTCCATCTGATCAATACGTGAGCGAGGCAGAGGCTGGATGTTTACTGCTTGGTGACAATTAATGCACCAGTGGCCAACTGCACCTGGCCTCATCCCATTAGTCAAAAGCCTGCATCCCTTAACCTATCACCACACATTTTAACGGTACTGGCTACAACACTCGAGTGATGAGAATGGATAAAGAAAATATTAAAATAGAACAAAAAAGAATTATAACAGATTGGAGAAGCATTTTCCGAGGGTAACCTTAAAAGACAGTGCCAGTTTCCCATGTTATTATCATTATTATATATACTTATGTTCCATTTGCTTTGCTTTTTAACATTGAGAATCTCTATACAATTAAACTGTACCTCACAAAGTTGTCCTTGTTGCGTGGTAACAATCTGATCTGATCACCCTAACACTATGATCTATATAGAGTATTGGTCTGTACTCAAGAACAACTGTTGGGCTTTGAAAAAAAATTAAGAGTACAACTTAAGGCTTTACATTTGCACCAACTATGCACCAAAATGTATTAAAATAAGGTTGATTTTATTGACGATATGGTTTGTATATTCTTGGCAGGTGAGAACAAACTCAAAAGTGTTATAAAGATACAAATATGCAATTTAATGCGAATGTTGAAGCAGCAAACAGTTTTTTCTGATTGGATGTGTCACCAGAAAGAGGAAAATACTCGCAACTACCACACTAAAAAGGAAAGGAACACTCTCCTGCTGTAGATTTGTCAAGCTGTGGCAGAATTTAATTTTAAAAAGCTGTGGGCGTGAAAGAGATTTTTTGAGGTAAAGGATACCCGACAGAAAGACACAGTAAATCATGGTCTAGCCTTTTTGAAGAAAACAGTCTTTTATACCTCCTAACAATGGCAGTTCCTTAGAATTTGAAAAACATCTGCAAACCATTGACATTTCTTATCCTATGCTTTATCTTTAAAGGATACATATAAAGAATTCCATAGATTTTTGTTTTAAACATATAGGATTATTATGGTTATCGACTTCATGTCAACATAGTCTCTAAACCTTCTGTTAACTGACTCTTTTGAGCCTCATCTCTGATCAAAGTCAGTAAAGTTATCATATGTTTCTTTCAGTTTCCCTCAACAACTCTGACCTAACCTTTTGAAAATAGCACATTCCTTATTATCCAGAACTCACCTTGGACCACCAGACGTCCCTGAGCAGTCCTACGAACACGGGTCCCTGGTTTGTTAGCAGCGCACACGTAGACCCCCGAGTGCTGCACACCCACATCTGAGATCATCAGGTTCCCTGTGCCGAGTACCTGGATTCCCTCCACACCAATGGGGCGGCCATCTACTCGGGGAAGAGAAAGAAATGTATTTAGGGCAACAACAAAAAGGACTAGCTGCGCACATGTACAGAATGTGTTTCTGTTGTGGTGTGTACTACAGTAATGGTCAGAGTGGGCTGAAATCGGCAGCAAGAAAGGCTAACATATATTACACATTTAGTCACAATTTGACAAAGGCAGTGCTATTTCTGCCCCTGCCAGAGCTCAAAGAGGCATCTTTCAGAGTGGTGTGTGTGATTCTCAGAACTGTAATGTCTTATGCCAAAGCTTCCAGTACAACAGACACAAGGTAATAAGGAGAGGGAGGTCACAACATTCATGTTTGGTGTGTGAGCAGCGTTTATGCCGTTATTAGTTGTCTACACTTCACGTTGCAGAGTGATGTCCTTTAGAAATAATTCATCATTAGGTATTTCTTTTAATGTAACCCTATTGTAAGTTTGAGCTTCCCTGATGGATGTCCGATAAAATAAAGCTTTCAAACATGGGCACTAACCTTTTTTTTCTTCAAGACTCTGTCTGACAAAGACTCGGAGAACATTTGTTTTTAATCAGTTACACAGAAGATGTTCCAGCCACCACTGGGAGACCAGAAACTCTAACTGCAACTTCTAATCCCCTATATCTGACACAATCCATAGCTGCCTCCTCTCTGCTCTCGCTGTACTTATATGATAAGCTCACACTTTCCTGTGCTCCATATCTGTGGTCTCGACACCAACAATGACTTCAGTATGCCTCTGATATTAGCTATGGGGCCAAGGGGGCATTTTAATCCCATCTATGACTTCCATCTGCAGCCTGTAAGCCTCTATGTTCCAGATTTGATGTGTAAAAAGGCCAGTCAGGGAGGCAGAGAGATGGGCACCATGGTGGACACATGAAGCGGCAGGAGCTCCAGCCAGGGATACAAACCATATGGTCGCTAGTAAGTAGTGTATTTTTAGGTGTACTTACATATGCAAATAATTAAGACAAGGCAAAGTTTAAAGTGCAGTGTAAGTCTTTCTTTGAATAACAACTTGTACTGTTGCATGTACCAAAATAAAACAAAAAATATACAGAAATAAAATGGATTAACAATGAAACAGACAATTCAATCTGACAAATTAATGACAAAGCGAATATAATCATGCAATACAATCAGCATAGAGATGATGACATGAAAATTAATTCTCAGATGCCCTTTAATTGAATGAAATTCAATTAACTTAATCTTAAATATCCCCAGAGGGCAATTCTGGTGCAGCATGAAAAAAAAGACATGGGAGAAACATACTGTACAACACGAACACTGTCAACAAGTGACAGGAAACTGTACAGTACATACGGCCACTACAAAGACACAATACACAAGAAGTAATCGCAAACCTTACGTTACCATAAGTTTGTTGAAGCAAATGATCACAGCAAACACACGCGGCCCCTTCTGGATGATTTAAAAAGCCCTTGTCTGAGGACCTAATCTCTCTCACAGCTTTCCGGGTGAAGTCAACAATTTACAAACCAGCCATTAAATCCATTACAAGTAATCAGATGGGAGATGTAATCTCATGGTGATTGATTATGAAGAGGACACTATTTGTAATTAATCATGACAAATTATTGAGATGAAATAAATCACTATGACTTGCCTGCCAAGTGTTTTTTCTTTATGTTTCATTATGATGTGTTTTATTGCTATTTCTGCATTTTTCCATCATCGCTAACTTCTCAGTCCAGTGAGCATTTGTCTCAACAAAAGCAGTATTGTTCTTTTCTTGCCTTTTTTCTTTCTCTCTCTTTTGCCCCCTCCATCAGTTTCTCCTGTCAGGCACTAATTAACTTAGTGTCAGAAAAGAAAGAGCACAAGCTAGCAGACTGTGTGTACTGTTGAATGGATAGCAGCAAACAAACTCTGGCATTAAAGAGTGACTGATGTGAAACTATCAGATTCATTATGCAGCTTATCCCAGCCTCTCTGCCGTAATCTAATACATACAATTCATTCTAGCAACATTGTGTAAGGCAATACCCCCCAATCTGATTATGCCCGACTGCTTGGGAGGGGCAGCAATTTACATTTGGAAAGGCAAATCAGATTGGATAATAGGTAAAGAAAACAGATACCAGATTGAAAAATTGCTTACGACAGAGTTTGAGTGATAGTCAAGAAAAAAATGCACATGGCAAGAGTGAGAAACTAATTGCATCTTTTTCAGCAAGTCATAGCAATTACTAAGGCTCAGCAGTGCTTCGAAGGCGGTTCAACTTCATGAGGAGATGAAACATGCATTTATCAACACAGAATCCAACATAACTTTTAGCCCCAAGGCCTTATGTTGAATCCCACTGCCTCATGTATACACGAAAGATGCTCTACTGTATCAAATTTATTCTGCGCACACATGTGCATTACACAATCCAGGGGGAAAGATCAAAGAACATACAAACACACAAGTACACAAAACACATAGGACCAACACAAAACACTAAAATTTCACATGCATGAATGCACACCGTGATTGTACTTCAGCTCAGTGACACATAATTCCTCAAACACGAATGCATATAAGGAAAAACTTTAAACTACATACAAACGTATGCACCTTCTGGAGCCTTTTCTTTGATCTGATCAGGAATTGTTCTCACCTAGTCTGCTCCAAGACACGATGGGCCGAGGGTATCCGGTAGCAACACACTCCAATATGGCGGTTTGGTGAACAGTGAGGGTGAGATTTTCTGGACCAACCACTATCATAGGCTCTTTGTAAACAGATGACTGAGAGCCTGAAAAGAAAAGAAAAAACAGGGGAGAGGGGAGAATAAGATGGGAAGGAGCATGATTGATGGCATCCTTTAATTGGATTTCTCTCGAGTGCATTAGCTCGATATGCTGCTATCTCAGGGATCAGGCAGGGGAACAATAGGTTTGGAAAATCTTGGGAATATGCTGGGTAGATAGATAGCATCATGGTATGTTGATGTGAAATTGATTAAACAAACCAACCTGAAACAGTGAGGAGAGCCTCAGTGCTGTGTTTCACTCCTGCACTGTTATGAGCCACACAGCAGAACTTTCCGCTGTCTTCCTCTCGCACTCCTGTAATCTGCAGAACACCTGTTGGCAGAAGAGTGTACCTAAGAGAGAGAAAGAGAAAAAAAGACAAGGAGAAATATATGATGAGACCTGGTAAATGAAAAATATAAAATGCTGCCATTTATAATAAGTGTCAGGCCATGATGGGATTTAGTTTTACCTCTTATCCTTGGTTTCCACTGGACGGCTGTCTTTTTCCCAGCTGATAACAGGCTCTGGCAGACCATGGATCTGGCACTGGAATCGAGCCACGCCAGATTCCTCAGCGTGCACCAACTCTGGTTGGACATGGAAGTCTGCCATGGCTGTAGAGGAAGATATTGGGTCATTACAACACAACACAGCTACAGGGCAACAAGCCTGGATGCTTACAGCGACACAGTATTTATCTAAGATCCATACATCTTTTCTCTTAAGAAGAGATAAACAACATATTTATAAAAATCAACAACGAAGAATGGAGAATGCTCCTGACACATTGGTGTTGTCGTTTACCATCTAGTTATTATGTATGCAAGGGTAAAGTAGCTTCACAAGATGTGTGAAGCTCTAATGTCATTTGTATGCATTCATTAACACATATTACGGAAAAGAAGTCAAGGTAAGAGATGGTGATTCACAGGGTGTGAATACCGAATGAATAAAAATACCATGATCAATGTAGAGTGGCTGTATGTAGGACACAAACATAATCTTGACATAAAGTGCACATTGTTCTCTTTACTCGTTACAGTGCTAAACATTTAAATAAATACAGGTAAATATACAAGGTGATGAAGATGTGAAGAAACAATACTGCCAGCTGTAAACGTATTGTTTTAAAAGACATTTCTCTTCTATATTTCTGTGGAGACAAATCTAAAGACGCCTTGTGGTTCAGAAAGGTATAGTGTGTCAACAGGTTTGCAAGTGCAAGATTATATATACATATATATATATATATATATATATATATATATATATATATATATATATATATATATATGGACTGAAACTAACAACAAGTAACTGTCACCCAAAGCTACAAAAGTTATGAATGACCTAGAACAGTTTAATTGGTTTCTAGGATGGCACAACATTTTACTGCACTGTTGGGATTCCTCAGATGACTTGTTATGAAAAGGGTTACATTTTCAATTTCACTCCTTTTTAATTGTCTACCCTGGAACTGCAGCAGATGAGATTTGAAAGTCATAACATTGTCAGACCTGTTGTTTTTAATGAAGGCAACTTGAAGAGATGTAGAGAATACAATACAATATAGTTTTTCCTTTCAGTGGGATTATCTGGTTAATGCTGTTTTTGATCCAAATGTTGTTTAAAGTCCTACGTTTCTTTGAAAACTTTCTAAAAACCTTCCATACAAATGTCATCATGAAGTTATATGAGAATGTCTGCAATTTCCGAGCAAGAGAAAACAAGACAAATGTACAACTGAGTCATCATTTGCTGAATGTGATCTCTTCATACATGTTTAAAGTACAAAGGTGTATGGATTTCCTGCTGTATGTTGACATTTGGTAAGAAGGGCAGGCATGCTTTTAAAAATGCATGCAAGCTAAGACAAAGACAACCCACACGCTATATAGCAAATCCAGGATCTATATCCCTACAGAGGGTCTTATTCAGCTGCACTTCACATATCTACTGCCGGCAGAACAAAAGCAGCATCGAAGGTGGAGCCAGCGACAAACTCAATTAGAGAGAGGCCCTCTTCTTCCACAGTTCTCCCACCTTTTTCAACACAAGTGTGCTCATTTAAATGTCAACCATAATTAACTCAGACACAGGAGGACTCATCTGAACACTGTTAGCATAACAAGAGGGACGGACCCCTTATTATTTCATAACCTTCCCAACCTGTAGTCTGCATTAATTCATTACTTAAAAGGACGAGCAGGAAGTAAGCAGCACTACTTAGGAGGAGGCTTATTTATGGCTAAGACATGCTTGGCTGTTGTCGGATCCACATTATCCATACACTCGTACACTCATTTCTTTTGTTTCTTCTTTATTTTGCGCTGCAGACAGTGAGTTCAGTTTGTCAACCGTCTCTGCGCTCAATTTTTCCTGATGGCGTGTCATTCATATTCGGAAAGGTTTGATATAGAGACATAATACAGTTTAAAAGGTCTGATTTTAATAAAATCAAACTGCAAACATTCTTGTTAATGAACAAGAGACTGAAAGAGAGAGAGAGATATACTTCATATAGAGTGGTAGCACTTTAGAGCCCGTGGCTGCATCACTGGTCTAACGCTGTAATTCAATTTCAGAACTTAATGAGAAGCGTGGCATTCTCCAACACGACTTGACCTTAAATCTCTGGATGGATGTATGGAGCTCTGATGGAAATTTAAACATGTTAATTTAGTATTATTCCAGAAATGAGCCCTCACTGCTCTTAAAGTATGTGTTCTCTGTGAGAAGAGATAGCAAATTCACCAGTTCCATTATTTTGTCTCAAGATGAATAACGACCAAAAAATCTGACTGTTACTCAACTTGACAGATTTTCTGGGTCCCATATTTTTTCTTTTGCCTCTCTATGAGGCCACACTTAAACTGCTGTATATCTTACTGGGGTAGTTCAGCTTAAGTGCCTATTTCAAGGGCCCAACCTCAATTTTTCCACCTGGGACCCACAACCTTCTAACCATAAAACATTTAAGGTCAACCTCACTGTGAAGCATAGATGGCTTAAAAGAGAACATCAGCAAATTTATCACCAATCCACGGCTATAGCATTTTCACAGCTCTTAACATGTTCTTTGGTTAATAATTGTTTTCTTTTAGCACAGTGTACTGCAAGCATTGGCCTTCTTTTTCACTTCCATCTACGTCAGTTGAAAAACACTGAAATCACTGCAAACTTGTCAGACGTATACAATTATTGCAAATTTCACATTACAGAATATCGGCCTATAATAATGGGCTCTCATGTTTTTCCGAGACTGAGCGCTGACAAAAGCAATCAGCAATTCTTCCTCTCTTGGCCTGCTGCAATACGGACCCCTGGGCTGAGACTGGCAGTGTGTAGCACCAAATTGAAGCCCTGAAGGGACTGCCACTGCAGAAAGGTTAGGAGCAGTGAAACAGCTAGGAATCCTTCTGAACACAATACACCGAAAACAAGCATCAGAGTGAATGATGTGATCAAAGACGCTTGCTGTCTTGGAATACAGTCTCAAATTAGGATACATACAAGCACACACACTCAAACACTACTGTTTGTACTGTCCATGTGTACTGGGAACACTGGGGGACATGAAGAGAGAAACAAAACTGCACTTGAATGCTGAGGAACAAAGGCGTTAAAAAGGACCAGTGCCTATAGGAGTTTTCCTGTGCATCTCTGCCAAGTAGTCATGGTGTCCACTGATTTGCTGTATGTGTCCGCTGGCTCAACCCCCCTAACGGGCCCCACCCTTGGCCCTCATGCATAAAACATGAGTTCTCTAAGAGGCCCACACCCCTGTGACTATCGAGACACTCACAGAATCAGACACAATCGGAGAGATCACAATAGGGTGATATACGCAGACATACAGAAGCAGAGAAAGTTGTTCACCAGCTGTGCTTGATGTAAAGGAAAACAGCTGTTCATAATCTGCATTGTGCATTTGCCTTTTATTGTGTGAGATGTTACAGAGTTAATCTAAAGTGATCTAACCAACAACTATATTGCCCCCCCCCCCCCCAGCCAGACGCACATGAAGAACTCTCACTCATCCCAAAAGGCACATGTTCCTCTATTGTGTTTTCTCTGTTTGCTAAGTGCTGACTGACACTCACACATGATTAAAGACTGTCCACTACCAGCATGATGCTGTTGGCTTAAATGAAGCAGGTCTAATTACTGCAATAAGGGAGAGAATGGTTGGGGTGCATACTAAAAAGAAATCCATACACAAGTGCACAGAGAGGACATCACTCCTTGAGCATATGTCTGACGGTTCCTCTGTGACAACCACAAAAGAAGAATAAGTGAGGGAGCAATATGAGGGAAGGTCACAGACAGGAAATGTGAAGCGTGGTGATTTAGACGGATAGCTGAGCTGTAAATCAAGTCCTGGCAAAACTGGATGTCTAATAATAGCCAAGAAGTGAGTGGCACTGACAGAATGTTTGTTTCACAATTTATGACCAAATAGTTCTAAAAGGAGTCATAAATGGGGAGAAATTAACATAATTTGTTTTGAAAGTCAGAATTTCACATGCCCACACAATTCAACGGATGAAATATGACAAGTGCTGTACGAGTACTGATCATTGGGTTCGAGGGCCAATGATGAGCAAAAAGGGCAGTCGATACTGATCTGGATTTCCCCATCCTTCAATTCCAAACTGCAGGTCATGTACAACAGATATTGAAATTGGTGGATTTTTAATGTTTTACATATGAGCGATTGAGATCCATATAATTAAGAAATGTAGATTAAATGGTGATTATGAGAATGACCCCAATATTTTTTGCCTAATGGCCCCAAAGTAATGATCCATTTCTGTATTGCTCAGTTGAACACACACACACACACACGCACACAAATACCCAACAGAGAATATTTAACAAGGTGATTAAAAGCCCACACTGTGCTATTTTCTGTGACGCCTCCTGCTGCAATGACCAAATCAGCCAGTCTGATGAGACATTTCCATGTTTTTTTGCAGACCTGTGGTCGCATGTGCTGGGGATGATTCATTGATATGACAGAGGTAATGATGCCAGTAGAGGGACATGCATCCTACAGCACAATTCAAACCTGCAGCTATGGCGTAAAGCTTCAGTGAACCCCCATGTTATAATGTCATCTCCCTCACGCCTTCACTCGCCTCTAGGCACCCACCCCGCTCTACCGTACATTCAACCGTTTGCTCAGGTCTTCATCGCACCACTCGACCCACCCCCATGAGCCCTCTCAGGCCTGTGACATCATTAAGCACATGTTGTTCAAGCAGCGGTGATGAGTCCAGTGCCCAACCCACCCCCACCCTGGAAAACCAGTAAAATAGAGATGAGGCCCATAAATAATGGAGATGGTGTACAGTGCTATTCCAGCGTGGAGAGCCCACACTTCAACAACCTTTAAATAGGCATCCCTGAAATAGCAGGTCCCTGTGCTGGGACCCTAGAGATGGCATTTTAATGCAGATGTGATATTTTATTGGCTCCCTGCCCCACTACTCCCCCCCCACCCCCACCGCTCTCCCTGTGCCCAAGCCTGGGCATTCCTGTGATCAATCTACTGGTTGGTGGTGCGTGATGCTTATCACCTACGAAAGGAAAGGCTGCATGAGCGTGGGCTGTATTCTTTCTTCCTCTGACACATTAATTCTCCTCCTTTTAATGCTTTGGCACATCAACACCTTCCTGTGTTAGCACCTACAGGAGCCAAAGCATCAGCTGAGCTGAATATCTGCCATTTTGCGCTCAGCTGGCAGATGTAAGGACAGGGAGACTCAGGAATCAGACCTATTGATCATTTATATTAAAACCTCTCCAGCCAATATATCTGTAATACATATTTTATGGCAGGGGCTTACAAGCATGCTTTCTTGTTACTTAGCAGTTCAGTTTGTCATTATACTTTGTTTGACTTTATGGTGAGAAATACATCTCCTGTCATACCTTATGTTTTTCTGTGGCGTCTCACATTTGATCAGTCTTTACTAAACGGGCACATGGATCCATCCATGGGTCCTCTTTTATGCACTGATTTGAGTGAAACCAAGCAAGGAAATGTTCCTTAGACTTCAGCTTTGCAAGCTTCTATATAAGTGAAAGCTAGGTTTTAGATGCTAGATCAAATGTCAGGTGATCATCAAAATTATTACAACATCCCGATGGTCGGGACCTTGATTGTGTACCAAAAGTTATGGCAAACCATCCAATAGCTGTTGAGGTAGTTAACTAAAGAACAGGAATGTCAACCTTATGGTGCCCTAGAGGAAACGTCAGGGGATCACTATGGTCAATACTGAGAGTCATCCTCTGGGAAACTTGGATGTCTGTACAAAACGTAGCCTAATTTTAATCAGTTACTGAATTAAACTGAACAAGAGTGATGGAATGACTGACCAACGAACCCACTTTGCCATCCCCAGATACACTCCACTAATGTGACTAAAACATGAGCTTTCTTGAGCTTGCTTTTTCATATCAGAACACACAGATCCACATGGATCAGGTCTAAATGTCAACCAAAGAACACACAAATCCATTTCAGGATTTTCCAGCCTTTCCTTCACTTGTCTTAGGTTCTGCTCACACTGTCCTCCCGGACCACAACCCGGACTTTAGGGTACTTGTCCCCCCTCCCTCTCCCCCCCGCGCCCCAGCCCCGTTTGTACTCACTACCAGGGCCTCGGCCAATACTTTTTGCTGTCCATACGCCATCACGCCGTAACACGTCACACGCATTGATCGCGTGTGTGTGGCTTTGTTTACAAATCTTTCCATAGATCTCGGAGTTTTTGTGCGTCTTGTCGACTGTTTTTGAATATTTTCATCCGAACAAATCTGCACTAAACACTCCACCTCCGCACCACACCAACGTGAACCTTTCACCACCATTGTTGTTGTTGTTAAATGTCCGCGCATGGTCCGTCCTCCTATTTACATGTCCGAACATGCGGACATAACGCTACTGCCGTAGGGCTCGTGCTCGTGCTCGTACACGTGCGCACGCTCGTGCTCGTACATGTGCAAACGGCTCCGCTAAAGCCCACCTCTTTCAAGCGGGCCGTGGACGGTCCGCTGGCCGCAGTTGAGCACGGAGCGGGTGCACTCACATGGCTTAAAGGTACTAGACTTTAGCTGAAAAAACGGTTTTGGCCGCGGCCAAAAGGACAGTGTGATCACGCCCTTAAGTGTTCTTTCTCCTATTTGATTTTGGAAACTCACAGCTGAACATGACGTATTTTCTTTCTTCCTCCCTATCACATTACAAAATTGTTTTGACTGGAATTTAATTGTCTTTTTCTGCTCATGTTGGAAGCGTTTTTGCATCAGGCTTTCCTGCTGTATGATTGTCCTTAGTCCACTGTGTTGATCAATAATGTGGAGCTTGTGTGCACTAAGTTAAATATGGTAAGATTGATGGCTGCTATTAAGACTCCCTGTAGAAGGTAGAGGGAGCAGCAATGCTACAACAGTTACCGCTCACAATAATGCTTTACATGTCTTTTCTGCTTAACCAAGGAAGTTAATGGGAGATAATGAAAAGCAAAAAGGCCACTTGTTCCAGCTTATCAGTGCTGGTCTTCTTAACATACCCTATAACGTTAAACTAAATCTTTTCGAATCAAATGAATCGATAATGACCAGAATCATCAACTGTCGACCTATTCTGGATTATGCAACATTATTTGGGTTTTCAAATATTAATATAATATTAATTAAAATGTAATTCCTTTTTCATCTGCTCAGCGCTGATTACATATAACAATCTATATTACATAATATTGCTACTGTAAACCCATTGTTGGCTCAATAACACTATAAGTCTATATTCATTAGTCATAGCAAACATTGCTTCACTGCCTGCCAACATGGGCAACGCTGAACAAACAATGAAACAGAATTATTATACTTGTGTAAACCTTATCAGTGTAAATACTAAATTAGCTACCACTTACTCTGCATCAGCTATCAGTAGAAAAGGTATTTAGGTAGATAAATGTAGCTTTTTTGTCGCACAAAGAGTATGATGGAAAGGCACATTGCTAACTGTCTAGTTGTTTTTTCCTCCCCGCCCCACCTAACCTCTCCACTCCAGGCACAAAGCCTGGACCCCTGGTGCCCTGCTCTGTGCCTGTGCCTCCATCACACCCCTTACTCCTGCGCCACCTCAAACCCCCTCCACTCTCCACCACACCCCATCGTCCCTCCGGCCTCTGCTCCTCCCACTCCAGCACCCCAAGCCCTTGCACTCCTGCTTTGCCCCGGTAGCCCCAAATCTCCACACTAAGCCTCCTACACTCACTTTAGCATGCAGCCCCTAATTAAAGAGAGACCCATTAAAGCACAACAGATGCTGAAAATTAAGGGATTATTTAAATGATTCCCAGTCGCGGCTTGGGTAAGATTAGAGACAAGCGAGAGAGTGAAAGAGTTGGGGGAGAACAACAGAGAAAGGAGGGTTAAAATAACAGACAAACCAGCGCCTGAAAAGTAGCATTTGATTTTAAATTAACTGCCAGTGTTTCCTGTTGTTGGTGTCTACCTTGCTGATATTGTTTTCTTCTTAAATAAAAAAAAACGTTGTTAAGTGTTTGTTACTGCAGAGACTCACAAGCAACAAAGAGGGGATTTGATGTGTGAGAAAAAAAAAAGTGAGCTTTTTGTAACATTTATTTCTAGGAATTGGAGGCGGAGCCCCATTACCTATTCCATTCCTATGAAAGTTGCTCAGTGGCACAAAACGCCAAAAAAGTTTCCGCATCTAAAAAAACCCAGATGATCGGCACTACTTCCGCCATACTTCTAAACTGTTGGGCCCATAGCTGTTGGTTTAGTGCTCTGATAACTGGAATGGGAATTAAATGATTGAATAGTGCAGCTCTTCTAGACTTTTATCAGACCAAATAGATCACATTCTGATAGTAAAACAAATATTTTTTTCGGGGTCATGATGAACGCATCCACAGAGTTATAGACTCTTTCAAGCACGTGGTAATTCCACCATTTGGCCACTATGTCAAATAGGCTACAAAGTTCAGCGCACTTCCTGGGAGGGTGATGTCTACACTGACAAATACACTGATCAACTAAAAGGTTGATACAGAAAAGAGGCCTGAATGGCCAGAGATGAAAACAGACTGTTTTGTCATATTTTTATCATTATTTATGCATCTTATTGAGTGTAAGAAATACCTTGCTTAAAAAAACATGCAGCCTCATAGTTTTGTCTTGTCTTGGTTAAAAGAGCAAAGTGTTTTCCCTGTGATAGAAGTAGGTTTTTACTTACCAGTGCAGTAGTAGATATCATTTAACTCAGAATTTGGACAAAAAAAATATTTTCAGAAACAACACTAAACGAAAGCCTCTATTGGAAAACACTGAAAGAAAGAACTGAAATCTAAGGGCGCACTCACACTGTACTCACACAAGTACCCTAAAGCCCGGGTCGCGGTGCGGAAGGACAGTGTGAGTGCGCCCTAAGTATACCTGAAGTTAACCTGTAAGTGGGTTGGGATTTAGTCTCTCTACAGTCTGCTGAATTCCTACTTTTCTCATCTCTTTAACTTAGGTACCAGAGAGTAAATCTTTTAAGTTAATGGAATTACTTTCGCTTCAGCATTTCAGGGAGCATTAAGCTTTCCTTGAGGGTCTATGCTCAGAATCAATTGGTAGGAGGAGAAGAAATTCCCCTACTTTACTCGCACATGCACTCTTTACACACTAACTCACACAGTACCACCATAACAACACAAATAATTTACCTCTCCTAATTTTTTTCGCCCAATTTTAAAATCAGGTCTTTTAAAAAAAACAAAAACATAATCCTCCAAGTGTTTATTGCAGAGAGGAATAAATCCTTTTACTACTTAAAAAATATTCACTCTTCTTTTCACACTTGATTGTTGCTAGGTAGAGGCTCTGCTTTCCCAGTGCCATTCTCTACTTGCCCAGAGGCCACGTATCTAATTAATATCACCAATACCTCAGCATGCAACTGCCTGCTTTAGAATTCAAATTAGATGCTTCTCCCGTCATCCGACTAGTATATATGAGCTCATATCCACATGAATTATGTGCTGTCTTTAATTCAGCCCATTCACTGTACGTCCTCCACTCAAAAGCCTACGACCCCCACAACTGCTTTATCCTTGTCTTCTCTTGTCGCTTCTTGGTGAAAAAGAGCTTGAAATATTTTTAAACGATTTAGAGACATCTGGGGTAAGATAACATTTATATTCAAATGGAAATGCCATTAAACTCTTCTTTGGCTCGTCTCCGCCTCTTGTTTTGTGAAGTCAGAAATATGCGAGGCCCGCAGACAGCAGTGGCTCTGAATAACAACCTGGATGGACATTTGGCATTACAATTCTCCTCAGTCCGACACTCATTACTTCCCCTTCATTAGAGGAAAACTATTGGGTAGTGAGGCCAGTCTGAGGAGGCCAGGATGAATCTCTCCCAAAAAGTCTATCCTTTGTGCTACTGTTCTTGATCATATATTGCTGGCGGAAAAAAATTAATTCTGAGATGTATATACACATTGATGTGTAAGTTTGTTTCCTTCTGAGAGAGCAGCACGCAGTGTTAATTATGCATCTGACAGTGATTTTGAGGGGGGCTGGCCTGAACCAGGGGTAGATGGATGACCCCACATCTGGCACTCCCACGGGACATCTGAAAGACGCAGGGCGGGACCGGCCCATGCGCTCCACTGCATCTCACAGCACCCTGAAAACTGGGTGGCTGAAACGGCTTTGTAAATCTCACCCCCTCTTTACTCAATCACACACATACACACACACACGCACACACACACACACACACACACACGCACACACGCACACACGCACACACACACACACACACACAACACACAAACACACACACACAAACACGGAAGCCTCTGGCAGTTGTATGAGGGTGATGCACTGTGCCTCAGCTGCGTGGTTCCCATTGGGCATTTATCCGTGTCTCAGTGCCCCTGTTGGTTTCCAAATGCAACATCAGTTTAAAAAAATGCCATCCTGTCAGAAATTCACACAAGCAAACTATATGTCTGAAATCTCCAGTTGTCAGTTTATTACACATCCGCTTACAAGCGCTGGGCAGTATGGCCCGATTTTGTTTTTTTCATAATCATTGCCAGTAAACACAAGCTGTCCTCAAACGCTATTGTGCAGTCCCAGTGTTTGTTAAATGCTAGCAAATGAGATGCCATGATGAGATGATATTTGCTGTGTTGTATCAACAACAATCATTACCTGCTAATTCATGTGGCTTCATATGTTATATCCCAGATAGTATGAGATCTTACTTTTAGACTATTTCTCTTTAAATGTTTTAGCTGGTATTGGCTTCTAAACCAACTACCTGCATCCTTGACCTACAAATATTGTTAGTCAATTACTTTTAACTGGCACTTTCTCCACTAGCTTTAAGACTGGTGTAATCTCTATAAAGAAATATCTGCATATCAATGCATAATCTGTCGTCAACGGGACAAAAGTTTAGTGTCAGAAGCATTCTGGTTACCCTTTGTAGTCACTGGATCACAGTGTGGCTTTTGACACCATAGAGAGACCAACTGGAAAATCAATATGGCATCCCTGGCCTGACTCTTGCGTGGTTAAAGTCACTGTACATTTTCTGATGTGAACTATGGAGCACCCCAGGGCTCTGTTCTTGGCCCGCTGCCTTTCTCCATCTATATTACAGCTCTTGGCAAAATTATATGCAGTCATTGAACTAGTTTCCCCTGCTTTGCTGATAATACTCAGCGGTACCATGCAACAGCTAAGGTAGCTAAAGTATTTTCTGTCTATGGCAGATTCAGAGATCCTAATTCACACCTTTGTTCCAGCTAGACTTAATTATTGCATCTTGTGCCTTCACTGGCTCCCTATTCATGTCACATCAACATGGTTTTTGACAAATTGTTAATATGCATGTCCTTTCATACCTTTCTGAGCTCCTTAAACCTTATATTAGTGAGTTCTCTCTGTTCTCAGAATACAGCGGCTGCTGTCTATCTCCAGAGTTGTTTGTCCTGTTCTTTTTGACAGCAGACAAGCTGACACTATTGAAGCCTTTAAATCCAGACTTAAAAGTGTCCATACTGTAATTTTACTATGTGGGTCTATTCTATACAAACGGCAGCTTCTGCAGACAGATATGGTAAGGTTTCTTCCATTTATATTTTCGGGGGGACTCTTTCCCTTATCTGAATTTAGGTTAAAAGGACAGAGGGTGGCCTATCCTGTATAGATTGTAAAGCCCCTTTAGGCAAATGTGTGATTTTTGATATTGGGCTTTTTAACTGAAATTGCCTTGACAAAAAAATCTGAATTAAAAGACCAACATAATTAGAGCACTGGTCCATTCTCTTCAGACTAAACAGCTCAGCAAACGCCTGTAGCCTTTTGCTACATTTGAGGTGTCAGTGAATGTATATAACAATCTCTCTGTGAGCTGCACACTCTCTGCTTATCCATATTACGCAGGCCTACCTTCGTGTTAGAGTGCTTTCCCTTCTGCCTTTTCTCTTCCTTTTTTAAAACTTCTTGCTTCACTTTCTTACTGCCAGCTAATCTTTTACAAGAGTTGACAGACAATGGTGCTTAAAAATAAGTGGTATTACTTTAAAAAGAGTTGGCTTTAACTTAGAACTATTCAGTAGTGATATCGCCAACATATGCTATTTTTACCTTACAACAAATAGAGTTGTTTATCTGTGAATGGACAATGGCAACATGTAGAAATAGATATTTCAAACACATGTTACATACTGTAGACGAGACTGACTATAGTCATAAAGCACCATGGTGCACACAGGTTATCCATTATAATACTTAAGTTGGAGGGTTTGTGTGTGCAGGGTGCTGACAATATCAGGCTTAGTCATTTCTGAGAAATTAGCCCTTGTTACTTGGATACCAGGCCTGGGACACACTGTCACTTTTACACTGAGCTTCAAACACGTGGACACACTAATTCAAGCATGATGGCTTATACATGGCAAAGGTGGACAGACATGCATGCATTTACTGACATGCACAAAAATGAGTTTCTCTCTCTCTCTCTCTCTCTCTCTCTCTCTCTCTCTCTCTCTCTCTCTCTCTCTCGTTCACAGACACACACACAATCACTCACACCCCTCCCTGCTCCGTCAGCTCAACTGACAGCAGTAATGAGTTTCTTCTCTGCGTAAGCCAACTGGCACCCACTCAAGGGAATTTTTCAGGCTGAATTGCGGCCATTAATCACAATCCCGGGCAACACAGTACCATCACATGTGTGGCAAACAGAGATGTGTCCGTGGGGGGAGGGGAGAGGCAATGTGAATATAACATAGGAAAGGAGGAGCTTGTGATTGTGACAAAGACAGGGGAAGTGGACTGATGACGAAAAGAATGAGAAAGATCATTAAAAAAAACCTGCTTCAATATCAAAATGTTTGTTTTGGGAAATCATCTCCCCCTTGTTAAGAACAATTATGGGCCTTAGCTCATACTGGGCTAAATGGAGGATAAAGACAGTAAGTATCAAAAAGCCCAGATGCTCAATTCTGTAAATAAGAGCTTAATTACTGGGAAGAGAGATGCTGTGACATCAATCATGATCAACAAGATACATAGGACATACTTTTGCCAACCACTGCACGCC
Source organism: Echiichthys vipera (assembly GCF_963691815.1). Taxonomy (NCBI): domain Eukaryota; kingdom Metazoa; phylum Chordata; class Actinopteri; order Perciformes; family Trachinidae; genus Echiichthys; species Echiichthys vipera. The sequence continues at coordinate 26,437,139 of NC_139826.1, forward strand.
TTTAGGAACTTGTGACAGCAACACATAATGTTATGCACTTAAATGCATCACATAGAGCAAAGAGAGAGGCAGTGGAATAAAAATGGAAAAACGTCAGGGCAGCTACAGTGACAGCAGCCCTTTAAGAGCATGGAGCATTTAGGATAATGACAAAGAAAGCAACAGCCGTTAATGTATGGAGAATTGTCATCAACTGGCTTTAAACATCAAGATATTGTCACCGCTATATCTTCTTGTTGAGACAGCTGGAAACTTAAGTCTGCCTCCTATTCTTTTCTATACACTATCTTCCCCCCCCCCCTTTTCTATTCAAGCTGCCAGCTGACTGCGGTCACCAGGGATATTAGTGCCCCTTGCAGATCCGAGGAACCTAGCCCCCCACTTGCCTCCCATTTGGCTTATCCTGATGAATTCAAATATGCAGTCAGTCACTAGTTTGTCATCTATCGAGATTCATGAAGCAGGGTTCAGTTCATCCATGTTCTAAAGTTTTAATAAAACAAGAGTAAATATTGTCAGTAACATAAGGTTCCAGTCATTTCGATAGAGTGAGAGAAGATGGGAAAGGACCACCCGGGGAAAGGACGATGGTTTCAGGTTTGGTTGACACTAGGGGTGTACGGTATAAACGGTAGGACGGTAGGAATTTGCGCTAAGGTATGAATTTTGACTCTACCGTGTAATCGGCAGAGCAGCTCTGACGTAACCACAGAATACATGCAGGCCAAACAAAAACGAATGCGGCCCGCGAGGCAATATTTACTGGCCCTTTGAGTAGAAGCCTATGTGAAAAAGTAATTCCTGGCTGCATCTTAGTGAAACTGTGAGACTTGCTCCACGTGCTTCCTGTAGGCGCGCGGCCACAACGCTCCACGCGCTCCCACTACGCTCTTCTCCTTGGGCTTCTGCTACTCTCAGCCTGTTGTTGTTCATACAATTGTTTCAGTCTGGTTAAATCCATAGTTACATCACCACCACAATGTTTCTTTACACTTTGGAAATTAAAGGTTGACACAGAAAACCAGCAGTTCAACAGCGAATGGAGAGAGAAGTAGAGAAGTATTTGTTTATAACGGCCGCTGTGAAGCCTGTGTGTTTACTCTGTAATGAGTGTATATCGGTGTGAACAGAAATCTTAATTTTTAAAAAGTAGAATATTTCCACTGAATTCTAGTGGAACAGAGGAATAAAGTAGCATGAAAAGAAAATACTGAAGTAAAAAAAAAAAAAGACCCTCAAACTTGTAGACTACTTCAAGAGAAATTAATATATCGTGTCCTAGGTCACACAGATAAGGTGGACCAAGGGGTGAAACCAATGCTAAGAATCCTGTGAAAAAGGTTTTCAGCGTTTTGTCAGAATGTATGATTACGACCGCCTATCTCTTTTTGTACGCACAAGTGCGACTCCTCCGCCAAACCCACTTTATGGAGTCTAGTTTAGACCAATTCAGCAGGGAAAATAACCACAGAGGAAGAGGAGCAGAAGGGGTGAAAGAGGAAAGGCACGTGCAGGCCCTGTCATAACCACTTAGCGTTACAAGACAGTGGGTGAGAAATGAAAGCCCTTTGTCTCTGCCTCTACCTACAGTGCGTGTGCAAACAAAGAATGTGCAGATACTATGTTTGTTACGATGTCATATCTGTTCAATCAGATAATGAAATACCATTTTCAGGACTTGAATAAACAAAGAGCAGCTCTGGATTTACATAAATTGAGTGACACATTTTATCCTATGGAAAAGAAATCCCAAGGCTAGGGCTTATGAACAATAGAATAAAATAAAGGCTTTGTCTCTTACTGTACATGACGTTCCTGTCAATTAAGCAGGATCAGTTAGTTCTAGATTAAAGTGACTAATTGTGGTTCCATGCAGCTCAAAAGATACGTTTTGGGTTACTTATTTATATATTTTGTTTCTATTAGGTGTGATAGTTGGCTAGTTGCATATATTGCCTTAGGAATACATTATGTTTGGAAATGTCAGAAAGTGTCAGCAGTCCCAAACCCATCAATATTCAGTTTCCTGTAGTATAAGGCAAAGAAAAATTGCACATCCTCACATATCAGATGGGAAATGTTAGTCAATTTCCTTGAAAAATGACTTAATTAATGGATTATAAAAATTGTATTCCACTAATTATCTGTAAAACACTCATTTGATTCATTGTAATTGACTAATCTTCAGTCAAAAATAGTTTTTACCAGTTGAAGGAGCTGATTATAAAACATCAGTTAATGTTTTTTTTTCTATTTTAACCATATGATATGATTATGTTACATAAGCATTTATCTGACTGAAAGTCAACACCACTCGCATATCAATGTAGCTGTACTCTGTTATAAAGATGTGATGTAAAATAATACAAACACAGAGGCTGACATAGAACATACAAGCAGTGGTGGTGGCTCCTTGACTGTCGTGTTCTCCTCACGTCTATTCCCTGCAATGGATGGGAGGAGCACTGCCATAAGCTGTCAGGCATAAACACATATCACCGGCTCTTCCAACCTGCCATCAGCCAGCTAACCCTCTAAAACTGTCTTCCCACTCACAAATAATGCCTATGCTGGCGAATGGAGAGGGCTATTACACTACTAGAATCATGTTTTATCTTTTCATGCTGAGGAGATGAAATGGTCCGTCTTATGACTTACTAACACACGACATGAGACCACTTCTGTGAAGGAAAAAAAAGAGACATTCATAAATATGAGTAAAGACTGTAGTTGGACGGATGATACAAATTCTTTAAGTGATTTTTTTTTAAATAAACACATCTCATCCACTGAGCAGCTGCTGAAAGAGTTGAAACATCGCTTACGATGGATCCGGAAATTGCTACTACATCACTTGAGGTGGGAATTAAATGAAATGTTATAATGGTGCTTTCAGGGAGAAAACAGGCCTCAGTAACATGTCCCTATGTGTTGAGAGAATACACACTGCACATTAGTTACTGTTTTTTTTTACTAGCAGCAGGTCTAGATATGGACAGTCACTGACCAAGAGTGTGCACATGTCCATGTCAGTGCATTTTTTTGATGTTAAGCGTAGGTAATGTGCATGTTACAGTGAGGAATTACGAGTGTGGGGTCAGGGGAGCAGTTTCCCAACATGTTCTAACGGCAGAGGCGTGCTTCTTTGAGCCAAGAGAGCCCGCCACTACTGCTTTGCATCCTGCTGCCTGTCGAAAGCTGCCCATGAAACAAAGCTGCCTGGGTCAGGAGGTCACGGCACAGCATCAGAATGGAATGTTCCTTCCTGGTTCGAGGTCCAGCCTCCAGAGCCAGAGGGGCCCAGAGATCATTTGAGACCACCGACACATGCTCCATCTATTTTATTCCCTGCCTCTCTCCCCTTTCATCTACCCTTGCATGGTTTAAGGATGGACGCTTATTTCGCTGTGGCCTACTTACTCCGCCACTCTAATCATTCCAATTAATGCTGCCAAGTCACTTTGATTGAATAAACTGCACCATCAAAGAAAAACTCAAATGACGTGATTAGAGGTATAGCCATATCTGTATCATGTTATATAATACAGTGCTTTCAAATTAATGCACATGGTACTCTTGGCTTAACTTAATGCTGTATGAAATACTAATTACAATTTCCTGAAGCCCCAGATGATGTTTTTAAATGTCTTGTTTTGTCCAAGAAAACAGTCCAAAATCTAAAGATAATCAGTTTACTCTGACATAAGACAAGTTGAGATGCTGAAAGAGATTGTTTACTTTGTTTTGATTAATGAAACTTAAGGTTTTCTTCCTTAGCTGTGATGGCTGAACAACATCTTGATGCTCTTTTAATATCCCAAAGCACTGCTTTTTGTCTGTTATATGCTCATGAGAAACCTCTTTAACTTACATAACTCTTAAGTAAAAAATATTCTGCATTATAAAAACACAGAATGTTCTAATGATTTGTAATAATAAAAAGACATATAAACCTCTTGATAATTAGCTTAACAAAAATTATACATGCTAACAATACTACAGACATTGCAAGCAGGTTGTCAGGAGAAAATCTTTCATCGTATGCCAACGGCATCCTCTTTAATTGGTTCCTGTGGAATTCATTTTATCCCTGGTGACCGACTGTACACACACCCACCGGAGTCTGACAGGCTTTTAACCCCAAACACTCGGGTGCGCCGATGAGTTCATGGTTTTAAAGTAAATCCCTTATTTCACAGTGTGATTGTAAAGATGATTACAATGCATGCACACACACACCCACACACACACACACACACACACACAGACCCTAAAACCATTCAATCACTTCCTCTCACAGTCTCTCACAGTATCATACTTGCTCTCCTTCTTTAATCCCGGTACTTCTTCCAACATGATGCTGGTTAAATAATAGCTTTAATGCAGAACTTAATCATTATAATTGTGTGAGGAAACAATTGAAATAAGTCCAACATCAATCATTCATTTAGTGATGTAATGTATGAATATAACAGTAGTAAGGCTGCATTCACATGGTGCCTCAGGAAGCTCTGGCTATTCACTGAAGGGTTGTCGGTGGTGGAGTGTCACTTACATGGTCCATTTACTGTATGTGACGCCATGATATGTTGTTTTAACCCCCTAATGTAGCACTAGTGAACTTTAGATTTCAAAATACTTGTTTTCCATCAGTTTGCTTGTGTTCTGTTTTTTTACCCTCATAGAATCCGAACTACATTGTGTAATATAATCTATATCTATTCACAACGACTGACTGTTGAAGGTATAGATTTACTTTTTTGAAGCAGGGTTGTATGAGGTACTTATCAACAGTCACTGTATTACCTAGAGTAGATGACTGGTAGCACACCACCAGAATGGTGAAATATACAGGAGTATTGACATAAATACCTCATACAACTCCAATTCAAAATAGCTGAACTATCCCTTTAAGCCTACGTGGAGGAACAGAAAACACATGACAGAGACAAATAAATGTCCTATCTGAGTGAGTTAAAATGTGCTTATTTTGCTCTTGTTTTTCCAGGCTGCTGCGTTGCTTGTTTGGGAAAGGGCAGGGTCAGGACTGTGATGCTGTGGCATGTTTGGGCCACCTTATTTTACTGCCAAAGCCAAGGTCACTGCCACTGCCCCAGGGCCAGCAGACAGGGGGATGGGTCCCTACTGGGGAATGAGCAGGAGGCTATGCGCTGGAGGAGGGGGAACGTAATGGGAGGAGAATGAAAAAAGGGGGAGGGGTATTCTGCCCTAGTGCACACAAAAAGGTCACCGTTTCCCAGATAAAATCCCCCCTCCCCGTCATCCAGCCCCTCATGACCTCTGACCCCTCTGTTTCTAAGTCAATGCTGAAACAGAGGGAGAAGAAGAGGGAGGGAGGGGGCAAGGGGAAACACACCTACCCAGAGTCAGCAGTGACAAAAGGGGGCCTCAGCCACAGCTAGCTGTGTTGGTCAGGAGAACAAATGGCACCAAAGGCTGCACATCTAGGGCTGTCACAATTCTGAATTTAAGTTGACGTTTAAATGTCATACAAATAGTTGCGAGTAACAATTGAATTGTCTTTTTCTGTTTTGTTTACTGTCTTTCTTATGCCACCTAGTGATGCTGTTAATTTCAATGGCTACTCACTGAAATGATGTGATTATTGTTGTTGTCAATTCATCTTTAAATAGTTTGCTAAAAATAGATTTATTTTAAATAGCTTGTTCTGAAATGGCTCTGTGAGCCTACCTCATGTACTGTAACAAAAATGTGGTTCAGGGGGCCAAAGTTAATGCTCACTTCTGGGTTAAACTGTACTTTATAGGCTAGTACTTGACAACTTAATTTTAACTTCTATTTCTTAAATGACCCACACTACTCTTACAGTATAACACTATGATTCCATCCAAATATTTTCATGTGAATGATCCAATTAAAAAAGCTGGATGGAAGCGATAACTCCAGTATAAGGGCCTACTCACTCGCTTCATGGCTAAAGTCTAGTTCGTTTGACCATTGTGAGTACAACTTTTCCACAACCAGGCATGAGACGCTTGCCGGCCGCGGCCAAGTTGAGAGAGGTGGACTTTAGTAAAGCATGGATGAACGAATGTACGGGCACCAGCGAGCACACGTGTACGAGCGTGAGCATGAGCATTGACGGTGGTCCTAATGTCTATTTATATACGACTGTTCCCCGCAAATATATCTTTGCTGCATTTGTAACATCGACTATATTGCCTTGTTCCAAATAGTATGCAAAATGATCTCAGTCAGCTCAAATAATCGAGATCAGGCGATCAGGTAGCTTAATAATTGCGAAAGGCCCAAATGCACATCTTCACAGCCTTTGCCTGTTCCCAGCCACTCCACTGCCCTGCATTTCATAGCTAACAATAGTTGCTGCTCTGCTCCCAGAGGTACCCCAGCACACACAAACACACACACACTCACACACAGGCGAGAGAGGGGAGAGGTGGCTGAGGCCCAAAGGAGAGCTGCTGCCTGCCCATCACTGACTGGCCTTTGTCTCTGAATCGTCTGCTTATTGGCCACCACAGGAGGATTTCCTGATCCCTGCTTAAACAAAATGGAAAACTGGACTGAGGGGTCCTGTGTGTGTGTGTGTGTGTGTGTGTGTGTGTGTGTGTGTGTGTGTGTGTGTGTGTGTGTGTGTGTGTGTGTGTGTGTGTGTGTGTGTGTGTGTGTGTGTGTGTGTGTGTGTGTGTGTGTGTGTGTGAGTGAGTGAGTGAGAGAGAGGGATGGGGGAGTGGGGGGGAGATGTCATAACACTTTTATGTTTACAAATATCTCTACTACCTCCGCTTTCTGTTTGTCTTTTTCACACTTGCTAAAAGAAATGTCTACCAAAGGAAAAGACAGGAAGAGGGAGTTTTGTTGTTTTTATTGGTGGATGGTGCAGAGCCTGTAAAGGCTTGTAACTGCCCAATCTGGCCATAAAGGCTCTGTTAAGTGTAGTGAAGCGCGGTGACGGGGCAGTAGCAAGACCGAGCCAAGCCCCTAGTGAAGCCTGGAGTCAAAGGAACACCAACATACACACCCACATACCCTTGAGCTTCCCTAGCACCCTCAATTAACAGAATTGATTCACTGTTGCCTGACTGTAACCTAAACCACATCCTCATTTTGATCCTGATGGTTCTAACTCAAAGAAGTCTGGGCCAAATAAAATACACCCTTTTTCATCACTCTGGAGGGCTGAAATTAAAACGCTCTCTCAAGGGGCCGGGTGACCAAAAAATGGCAATAAGACGCATTCTGGCATGAAAGCACAGAATTCCTCACTAACATATGCTCGGTACAAAACTCGTAAATAAGGGAGACCCTACTGGATTAGTCCACATCAGAACAAGTCAATGCAAGATAGCTGTGTATAGATTGTGCTGTAAACCCCAGCATTCAGGGACTGGCCCGACCCACCCAACCTTTGGCCCGGCCTCTGTTCTCTTTCACCTTTCACCTCTATTACTAAGGAATTCCTCCCATGGGCCTTAAAAGCAGGCAGAAGGAATTTTAGGCCCCCTTTCATTTGTTTGTTTGAGAATAGCTAGGGTGGTCTAGAGACTTCCGGAGACCAACACAGACTTAATTACCTTACCCAGCACACAAGCACAGATGCAGTCGGGTCCACAGAACTATTGACAGACGTGCTGACGAACAGACTTCTAAAAGGGGTGAAATCCCAACATTGAACTTAAATTACAACTTAGATCAACTAAGAACCTTTACCTGTTCACTGTGTAGTGAACAGGTAAAGGCTAAACGCTTTACTCAGTTTAAATTGATCACACTCAAAAACACGTAGCATTGGAAGAACCTGCTTTGTATGAGAATGAAATACATTATCTGAATGGGCATTATCTGGATGATCAGCTACAGTTTTCACAGCTGAGGAGAGCAGCTGCTGCAGGGAGCACCCTGTAATGTCATGGTCAAAGTGTGCTTATGCATTTTAAGTTGTTCTGAAAAGACTAAATATGTCTGCTCAACATCTAAAATTAATTAAGCCATTGAAAAAATTAGTGCAACCTAGGAGGTTGATGATTGAAGGACCATTGCTTACTTTGTACTCTAACTCAAAGCGTGTCTTTTTCTCACATAACGTGAGTAATTATTAATTTGTTGCTCGGCATGTTCTAACCTCTACTTTTTCTTTTTGTCTTTACACTTCTGTGGATTAATTATATCTAAAATTAATTTGTTGTTTGTTTATACCTAAATGTCCCCAATTAACTTATCTTTTATGCCCTAACTTGTATGTGTTGAATACGTTTGTCACATACAATGAACATGTCAATTGTGTGTGTATGTTTACCAGCCGTGACAGCGACACTGGTATATTGTGTGTGAGTGTGTGTGTGTGTGTGTGTATGTGTGTGTGTGTGTGTGTGTGTGTGTGTGTGTGTGTGTGTCATCATGGCAAAATGTGGTTCAGGAGACAGCTACTGTACTGAGAATACTTCCGAGGTGGTATTTTGTTAGGCGTTTATATGTCTGTCTGTCTACAGCCAGATTTTATCACCACAATAGCTTCGCAACCGTGCAAGAGACAGTCACGAAACTGTATAGTTGTGTAGTTGAGATTAAAATTAAAGCCAAGACGGCACTTTAAACCCCTGACCCAATTTGATGTTGCAGCAAGATGGTCTCTTGTTTTCTTGTGTAAGAAAGCCCATTGCCACAAATCTTTTGTTTTTTTACAGTGCTATATAACATGAATTCATTTGCTGTTATATCACTCTAAGAACACCATAAGTAGGATTAAAGCCATGTCAAACAGGAACAGTGCGCCTGGAGGAATAAGCAAAACACCTATTTTAAGCAGTTCAATATTTCCAAGTGATGGTGTTTACACAGGCAGATATTTTTAGTGCATAAGGGTGCCCGTTCTGCTCCACAAGCAGCTCATCCCTCATATTATGAGGCAGCTCCTGTCTAACGGAAGATTGTTGTAGCTCTCCATGCATGTCTGTGCTTTGTGCATGGCTGAAGTTCTGTCAGCACAGATTTAAGAGCACAAGCAACCATTGTGGTCTTGATTTTGTTGCATCAGGTGTTCATTCCTGACATTTGGAGATAGAGGATATTAAATAAAGTTAATTCTGCTAAGTAGGGATGCACCGATCCACCTCGATACCGAATACTGATACCTGGGCTTTGCATCGGTTGATACCTGACACCAATTAGATACCATTGTTGAATTGATAAACTATACACCTAACCATGTGGAAGATTCTAAAGGCATCAGGCTTGACTTAAACATTACTTTCCTAACTTTGTAAAACAAAATTTAACAAATTCCCACACAGATACAAATATATTGGATTGTTGTGTTGTTATGTATGTTAAAAATAAATGTAACAGCTGAACCTTAGAATAAAGTAACTTAATGAAATGTATTTGTAAATATTTAGGGCAAACAGGAATTCATAATAAAAAATAGCAGCTGAACCTGATAACAAAGTAACTTAAATAACAATGTCGCTCGCGACCATTTAATGGATAGTTCCATGGATCTGGTTAATTATCCGATACCCGATCCAGCTAATTTGTCAATATCATACCGATATCTGATCTTATTATGGATTGGTGCATCCCTATTGCTAAGCAGGTTTGGGTGCAGTTTTTGTTTCCAATCATGCAGCCTTTTCAATACCGTAATAAAATATGAATAGCAGTTAATGTATTTAATACATTTGTGAGTAGTAGTGTAGAACTGTCTGAATTGCTTTGGAAATCTAACCGAAACTTCACATTGCATGTTATTGTTCTGTATGTTACCATCTGTATATAGGCTTACTGTAAACAAAGACAATAAGGCATGGTATGGGGTCCCTTTGTGATTTTCCACTGCTTCAAGGTCAATGATGTGTCTTCTTCAGATATAATAGCGATTCGCCCTGCCCCTTCCTCACAGGAGAGTGGGACAGCTTAAGCATTTGTCAATGCAAATATCCAGTCGGCATTAGGTACATTCAGTATTGCTGTTTATTCAGCTCCCTGAGAAAAAAAACAACAACAACCCATAGAGGACAAACGGCATCTTTATAGGCATGATAGAGAGAGAGAGAGAGAGAGAGAGAGAGAGAGAGAGAGAGAGAGAGAGAGAGAGAGAGAGAGAGAGAGAGAGAGAGAGAGAGAGAGGGACACAGTCAATGAGTCCAGCAGTTGCGTACCCTTGCCTTTCTGAGTACAGAGTATAGGAAAAGGACCTGCTTGAATGATTTCTAAAATACTGGTCCCTACTCTAAAACAAGCAATAAAAGCTGTTATCCATTGTAGCCAATTCTAAATCAACTCAAATAGAGCATGTGTAATTAGGCAATGGGATCTGAGTATTTAGTCTGCAGGTGTACAGTAATAAACGGGTTTCTAGTGTAATTACACAGCAGAGGTCAGAGCTCTCATCCCATCAGCCCGCCTCATCAGTACAGAAAAAGAAGCCTTTTCTTCCTCAATCCATCTGATACACTGGCAGACAGATGGGGGTCGGGGGGGGGGGGGGGGGGGGGGGGGACCACACAGCAGGAGGGAACAGGAGGTTTAACATCAGCCAACATACCTGCCCAAAGGAAGAAATAGGGCATTGATAGGACATGTCCATATGCACTACTACTACACTGCAATTTCTTTGTGAGTGGGATCAGTGAGAGGAATACAAAGATTTCTGTATCTGCTTTGTGGTGTAAAATGACAACTTTACTCTTCCTCAAAAATTGTGATGGATGAAGTTATTAATGCTTCAATGTGACAAACGCAAAGGAAAAGAAAAACACAAAAAGGCTTCATGTTTAAATGTCAAAACAAGCGCATATGGCATTTAGCGTGCTAATCTATATGACAGAGAGATGACTTGCTTCGTGGTGAGCAGGAAGAGAACAGCACGAGGGCGGGGTTTGGTAGACAAAGGGAGCTACAAGAAGATATAGGGATAGCGCTTCAGCATTCACGCAGGCAGGAGGCCATGAAAGGGGTGGGGACAGGATGGTAGGAGGGTGATGGAGAGCCATCGTCGACCCTCCAAACGTGCGCATGCACAAAACACTCTCACGTAAACTAAACAGGAGCTCCCCATAAATCACTCTCACCAACTGGTGCCTGAGCCTGAGTGGCTGCTAGTGGCAATCCATCCATGCAGCTTTTTAAATGTAGCATGCTGCAACTTCTCATCTTCTGCCACATCTAGACATGTAGGTTCTATCAGACTCCAGGTCAACGTCACATTTATTTACATTCACACCCCTAAAAGGAGATCAACACAAATGAGAGGAATGGGTATAAACTGAGACACTTTTACAGGCATCCTGTGTCTTCTCCTATTTCATCCTTTACAACCCCCTAGGTTCTTCTTTTTTTATTATTATTATTAAAGTCTCATTCAGTAGCCTACCATTATGACTGCAGTTAAATTAACCATGACCATTTCAGAATCAAACAAGGTGGAAATTCATCTAGCAGCCAAGGGTTTTATGTCTATACTGAAGCAGTCAATAAAATAAATAACAGATGTAATGCCCAGTTATCGTACCTGCATTTATTGCATGTTTTACTATTTTTGTTTTCACTCTCCTCATGTTTGCACTGACTTGGCTTTTCTCAGCACACTTCATATTGTGTTCGCAAATCTTTTGGAATGGTCCCTGAGGTCAATTGCAGTCTCCACATATGAATGGGACTGGGGGAAAAAAATAAATTATTTCTTAACAAAGCTTCAACTCTTTCCAATTAATTCCAGACAAACAGACAAAAGCAAGTCATTTCAATTTATCCTAAAAGCTATTTTGTAACAGGGGGGCTTTTGTGGTGTGTTGCCTGGTGACACGGGTGTTCTGTGGGGGAGGGGCAGGAGCCCTGGCCAGGCCCACTGTACCAGGCTTGTCATTCATCCAAATGATGAAAAGCTTCCTGAATGTAAGCTAATGAGGAGGTCCTAGAGAAACTGAGGAAAGAGAGAGTGACAGAGAGAGAAACCGACCATCAAAGAGATAACATTTAGGAGGAAAAAAAGAGTTTCCTGGACCGACCGCCTATTTAGAGGGCCGACGGGGAGTCCGTCCAATACCAGCCCCCGACAGTGAGCTCACACAAATGGTTGTCAAGCAAATAAAAAGTGAAATTTATGGAGGTAGGTAGTGTGGAGGATAAGATGGAAGCATTATCCACTGGAAGGGCTATTAAAAGGCTTCGGTACTCACACCACCCATTGCATCACAGTGGTACAAGTCAGGGCTCTGTTGTGAGAGGGACTATAACACTGCGAATTACCTCAAAAACACAAAGAGAGCATCAACATTAACAAACACTTGGAACAGAAAAAGAAACAAATACTAGTCAGCGATCTTTGTACGAAGAGCATTTACATTTATTTTGGGCAATTTATCTTCATAAACAAAATGAAAACACTTTATCCTAAATTATTTATGGCCAGTACAGCAATCTGGAGAGCCAGGAGAGAATGAAATAGAGCACCGATTGTCCAAATCCCCGTAGAATATACTTCACCTCAAAGATTACGCTCCTTTAAGACCCTATATTAAAGACCTAAAACATAATAACAAATTCTGGATTGATCAACGGGGGAACACTTCTGTACTGAACCAGCGCCCGCGAAAGAAGCTGGGCTATGAAGGATTATAACTATTTTACTGAATGTACAACACAAAAATCCTCACATAGAGTCATTTGAAGAAAGCCTAACTGAAACACTGCAGGTAGGAACACCGTTATTCTTACTTATGAATGATAGGAGCAGGAACAGGGAAAGTACAAGATCTCTAGGTTAGACTGGAAGTCAACTACCACAGCTAATGGTGCAATGAAACCCTCATTAATGTGACCTCTAAAACAATATGCACATTTTTCATACACTGCAAAACAATGACAACACAAACATTACTGTTTTTTTTCTAATCTTCCAAAATACAAAAGATATTAGTGAGTAAAAATGGGAAATATGAGGGACATTTTACAACCAGATCTTCTTATCTTGCGAGACCCTTTGAAAGGTCTCTGGAGGATTATTTTCACAGTGATGGCATCTTGCTGCCTTGATAGAAGTGAGGCTCCATTTAAGGAGGGACAGACCTTCATTATAGCAGAGCCTCCATTCATGCAACACCTCTCCTTCAAAGACTGCTCAACACAAACCAAAAAAATCAGAGGTCAGAATGTGACTTTCAGTAATCCTTTCGTTTCTTCCCAATCAATACAAGACAAGAGAAAAAGCTGTGAAAAGGATCTGCAGAAGAGCAAAGCCTATCCAAAACAGAATACCTCCACCATGAATGATGTTTAACTTGAACCACCAAGTCCACGGTGTGCTCCAGGTCAGGTTCATTCACCCTGATTAAATCTGTATTCACATACATCCCTCACTCACATCAGAGCTTTCAGAAAAGCTCTGATGTGAGTGAGTGAGGGAGGATTGCATTACGCTTGCATAATGCTTGTTTTTTTTATGCTAACTTGAATTTAAAAAGCTGAATATTACATTAAATGGTTAATTGCAATACATTGCAACACCTTAACATTTTAATTGATTATTTATTAATGAGAGTTTGGTTGGTTGTAATGGTTTAATCAGGGACAGTCGGGCATGGTTTGTGCTTGGCTGAGTTAAGAGAAGACTGGATTGCTGTACGACTCAACTGCATCACAAGTTTGTTCTTTACAAATTTCCATCTTTATCCATAGAACTAGAGAACAGCATCCCCATTTACAACAAATGACAACTTTCACCTATTCACACACGCATTCATACACTGGCACAGTATAGCAGAGGCTACCACGCAAGGTGTCAACCAGCTCATCAGGAGTGGTTACGGGGTTCAGCTCTACCTCCTGAGCCATACCACCCACAAAACAACAATAGTAATTGAAGCTAGTACACCAACTTAAAATTGTACCTTAAAGCACATTTCCATCTATCCGACAATCAAACTGATTCTCGCTGTCTTATCAAAAATCCGAAACAAAAAAGTAAAATGAACAACATGTGAATGCTACCACAATGAAGCAATGGATAAGACACAACACAGTGCTGCAGTACAAATCATCAGGGAAATGCCATTGTTTTCTCTGCACCCTGTTCAGGTGATGACCTATTAGTTCCAATCTGTGGATTTTAAGTTTCCTCATGCTTTCTGACCACTATGTCAAAGTTATCCTGAGAAATAAAAAATTATGAAAACTCTACTAAAGTCAGAAAATATAGCAGCTACAATCTAACCTTTGAGAAGAAAGAACCTTTGGGGAGGCTTTAAAAGGTTGCATGTGTTTGACAGCGCCAGCCACTGAGCTGAAGTGACTTTTCCCTTTGGCCAGTGAGACATCCATGCTAACCTCCCTATCCCGCTGAGTGGAAAAGCTGTATTGGCCACAACAGCACAGCAGTGTGCTGTCTACACACAGCCCGGGAATCAACAGGCTTCTGCAAGCCTTTGTCCATCTCTGTTTTACTGAGTATATATATAACAGAGCCTTCGGAAAGTCTTAACTCAAAACAGTGTGCGACAGTACAGTATCACTAAAGCTGCTGCAACGTCTCAGCGTGTCTACAGAGTAATGTGCACATCCTTGATGCTGCTTTGATTTAATGTAAATTGAGGCCCGCACTGTATGTGTGCGAGAGAAAAGTGAAGAGAGGACTACAGAGTACAGACTGACTTTGATATAAAAATGTTAAATGAACATGGCAACAATGCCGAGAACTTAATGATGAACTAAAGTTACTTTAAATAAGAGATTAGGTTGTCAAGCCAGAGAAGATTTACCTTGATGCCTCCACCAGTGAGTGGGCTGTTTTGAGCTTATTATACTCTCCCAAAGCAGCTTGGAGACTCTCAGCATGAGCGTTTGTTAATGCTTAATTCAAAAGCTTGAATTTCTAAGCAGCACCATAGATGAGCATCAGAATGTTCATTACACTCAAAGAACTATATTAAAATATTCAAATGACTCCACACCCGGGGAAATTAAGTACATTACAGCACAGCACTATCCCAATGAGCGGGACTGGACTGAAATGTGATAACTTAAGGCAATATTTCAATTACATTGTTTACATTTGTAGCGACTCAGATCACAACCTAATCAAACTTAAGTAAGTGACTGTGGTTGCAGCTTGTGTCATAAATACATTTCTCAATCTTATTGATTTCTTATTCTGACACTTGGGACTTTACTTGGTGACAACACAAATAGGCTCACACAAACTACTGAGGAAATATCTCAAGATGATACGATATTTTAAGGTTTTAAGTCAGAATTTATAGATAAGAATAACAACTCACACACACAGGTTCAAAAAATAGCATGAAATTAAAACCCAGTTGAGATATTTCCTTAAAGGAGAGTTAAATGAAAGGATCAATACCACTTTAATATGTGCACATTAAATCTGACATTTCAGCCAAGAGTCTGCTTATCAGCATCTTTTCAAATTCAAAAATGGGAAAACAGATGGAGCGTGGGTGGAGCCAGGGTTTTCCCTGGGCTTTTAGGGGGCTTACATGCTAATTTGCATATAGGTGACATCATCATGCAATTATTATCAAAACGCTTAGTGGTTGTCAGTTGCAGTGAGGGAGAGATCACCTATATTAAAGCAAAACTTGGGAGAGCAGCTTGTCGCTAAAATGTTAATAGTTGTCCCCAGTTTCAGCAGGTAACATTAGCAAAAAAGACACGGTAACTTGGCGTGAGTGTGGCTCGGAGTTGTAGCATTTCTTCACTGACAAATATACTTCAAAAACACTGCACTGCTACTTTCACAGATATAATGTTATGCTGAAAACACACAAAGCAGCAGCAAAGTGCGGCCGGCAGCAAGCTAACATGCATGTCTATGAAATCCACTGAGTTTGACTCACCGCAGACATTAACTTTTAGTGGTTAAGTGTGGCCAGATGATATCCGCAGCCAATCAGTAGTCAGAAATTCTTTGTAAACACAGGTCAACATGTCACGGGTGTCAGTCCTGTGACATTTTGACCTGTGTTTACAAAGCATTTCAGACTCAGGCTGGCTGGTCACCCGTTTCCATTCAATATGCTAAGGTGAATATTGAACAGATAGATATAAGAGTGGATTTGAGCTTCTCATCTACTATAAGTCTTGGCAACAAAGCAGATAAGGACATCGCTATAAGACAAAAGAAAGAGACTTACTTGCTGCCTGAATACGGGCTTTGCGGCTCACCACCAGCCCAAAAGAATTCTGGGCCACACACTCGTAGTCGCCCTCGTCAGATGAGCCATCAGATTTGGTCTTTTGGAAATGAGCGATCAGGAGTGAGCCGTTGATGAAGGTGGTGTGATGCTGATCCTGAGTTAAAAGCAGGCCGTTGTGCCTCCACTGTGTCGTAACTGGGGGGAGGCCGACCACCTGGCAATGGAGCATGAGAGGCTGTTCCTGTACAGCGATGATGTCACTGGGCTCCAGTGTGAATGACAGCTCTGCTTCGCATATCACACCTGAAGACACACACACACACAAACAAAAATGATAAATATATAATATATAATATATCAGTTGTCAAGGTAAGATGATAATATGATCAACCGCAACACTGAAGCTGTTTTTCCACATCCATTCAGTTTCTTTTGCATACCTACTTATCTATCCAGAGGCATGAACTAATGCAACAGTTGTGGCATAATGTGATGTGATGTTCCCATCAACCCTCACACCTAAACAAACAAGAAGAATTCTCATTATATCATATAACTGATAGAAGCTCACAAGGCCTTACAGGTCACAAATAAAAAGCCTTGACTGAGCTACCTTCAGGCTACAGTCACAAGGGAATTCATTGGATCGAATGCACCACATGAGCATGTGTACTGTTGTACGGCACATACGGCCTTCAATATGTTGTAGCAGTTATCCAGTGGTAGCAACTTTGTCTCCGTGATAACTGTGACAAAGTTGTCACTGTGATAACTGTCTTTTTCACTTCTCGGTACAAAATGATGTGACATTTATTTGTAGTGATGAGGTCTGATGTTCTGTGTTTGCGGTTTCTGAGGGTAAAGAGGCGGGGGTGGGGGAACAATAAATAAAGGATGTAAACAGCCTGACCTGACTTGGTAATATAAAAGAGGAGCTTAGCAGGCTCTCTTGGTATCATGTTTCAGCTGCTGATGGACTAAGCACTACCAGTCTCTGCCCCAGGCCCTGGAATCTGGTGGGAGGGGGCTGAGGGAGGGCAGCGGAGGGGGGGCAAAGCACAAGGGTCAAAACAGAGAACCTCCCGCTCCATCCCTCAAATTCCAGCTGAGAAATACTTCCCCTTAGGTGCAGACAAGGAATTCATTGACACACTCCTCCAAGAAGATCACATATGGAGTATAATGCAAAGAAACATTTCCTCTCTTGCTCTGTATCCTTCCTTTATGTACCCCCCCCCCCCCCCCCCCCTTTCACTCTTCACTCAACAAGCACGGAAAGTAAATGGCCATGGGACCAGAGAGACATCAGTGCTATCTCTTGTGAAAAACAAGGGGTGGTGGTAGAGGAATATTTAACCCTTAGCTGGCAGCAGTGTCCCCCCTGCCTGGGCTGCTGCTCGCCAACATGATGCTGACCATTAGAGCTCCGCCTCCTTTGGTCCAGCCAAGACCACGTTTTCACACGGGAAATGGCCAGCAGAGAAGAAATAGCAAAGAAAGAGCCTGTAGCCACACATCGAGTCAGTCACACCTCATGATCAAATCATGGATAATTCTTAAATAATGTAAGGAAAATGCTTCTGGTCAAATGACATAAGTCGATGTTATCACAACTTGCAGCAAACAGGATGATAATAGTTCAGTGTACAATGTGTTACAATGGTATTGATTTGGAGTTGTTAAATAGCTTTATTGATGTTGCATAATACTTCTCATGACTTAAATGTTCCGTTTCTTCTATTACTAAGCAAGAACAATGCAAAAGTTCTTGGGCTTTGGCTTTCCTACTGAATGAAGCATGCCACTAAAGTGACCGACTAATCAATTCTGAGCTCCAGGTGAGTAGAAGATGACAAACAACAGTGTGAAAGAGGTCAGAGAAAATAATTTTTGACTGAATCTGATCGAGACAACAGGGGAAACAGGGCATAGCCAGATTTTGCACTTACAGTTAGGGCCTTGGCGATAATTTAATATGATAATATATCATCTTTCAATAAAATTGCATCATGATGAAATCACATCTCGATATCATGATATACAATTACATCATCTAGTTTGACAATATCAAGCATTTACTGACTTAAATTTTTCAGAAACTCTGATGAAATATTTTGAGGGAATATCAATTAAATAGCTAGAAAAAAACCTAAAATCGAAAATGTTACGTTCATTTGGTACGAAACACCATAAAATGAGAAAATCCTGATTTTTTTTATTTGTCAAGTATTTACACAGGGGTACACAGAAATACCATGTGGTTATTTCATAGACTATCCATTGATTAAATTATCAGAAAACATGCTATATAGTGATATATTTATCGTTGTCGAGATCTGAAATAACCTATATCAGGATAGGAGATTTTGGCCATATCATCCAGCACTACTTTGTGTGGTTTAGGTAAAGTCTGTGAATGCTGAGCGGCATCCAGAGGGTGTGCGGAGGGAGAGCACAGCTGTGAAAACTGGTGGCAAAGAACATCGCCTAGCCACAAGAAACACATGTTCATGGACATGAATCTTATACAGGCGTGGATTTTCATGGTAAGATAAGGACACACACACACACACACACGCACACACACATATCTTACTGCAGAGTTAAGAGACACTATGTCGGATTACCGGGTGAGACCAGAGACAAGTGTTGGCTCATGCTCTGGCTTACTATTGACAGATAAGTGTGGCTGGCACAGAGGTTTACTGCTGCAACAGTAGAGTTAGGATCACACACCAGCTACTGACTGACAGACAGATGTAGTTAGCAGACACGGGCACCACTGATGGAGTAAGTGAGCTTAGGACACGCCACAGGCTTCTTACAGGCAGCAAGACATGTGCTTGGCATCGTATCATATGATGCCCCTATGGAAAACTTTTTTAGTATCTTCTAAATACTGCATAAGACAACAGAATAGTACAGGGTTATAGATTTAGAGTGGGTTTGTATTGCTAAATGACTTGCTGCTTTCCCTTCTCACTTTCTTATCATCTATCTGTTGCAGCTCACTCTTTTTCACCATAACAATTAACACAACATATGCCAAAATAACCTGTTAAGTTTATTAAGACAGCGCTAACACACCACTTTAAGTTTGTTTTAAAAGTGGAATGTTTTGTACACTAGAGAATAACTGTGGAGTTATCTGCCATCGATTTCACTGAACTGTAGATGGAAAGCTGAAGCAGCATTTCCACTTCAAAGAAAAGGGATGCATGCCACCTACATTCCACATGGGTGGTGAGCATTAAACAGACTTACAGATGTATTAAGTATCCAGCACAGCAGCAGCAGCACAGCAGAAGCCATATATTTGCATTTAGATCAAGTATTTGTGCATGGATGAAACAGCAGAGTCACAAGAATGGACAAGCTAATATAAAGATCATCAAAAGAACAGCTCAATTCATTTTTTATAAAGGCTATAATGTCTGGCTAAAAAACAAACATTTGTTCTTTTTCCAGGGGGAAGACCATGCATGCGGCATTGATACTTGTTTTCCCTTCTATACGCTTCTGCTTGATGATTAATGATTAATCCTTACATTTCTTTTCAAATGACAGTAATAGAGGTTACAGTAGTAAAATGCAACACAAGAATGCTGAGAAACAGTGCATGTGTTGCCCTGAGCTGTTGCACAATCTCCTCTCACTGAAGTAGTCACCTGTTGTACCTTTCTATAACAGCCCTAATCCTTACAGTAACCGCTGTATTTATGCAGCACTTTTTACACTGACAATGCAGCTCAAGTCTTTTTCAATAAACAAAATAAAAATGTGACACATTAAAACAAGGGGGAACAGACAATAAAATTGAGACAATAAAAAAATAAACTAAACACATTCTGGTGGATTTGAATCTAATTCAATTAATTTAGAGACACTTTAGTGAGCAGCAACATAATGTTACGCCGTTGAGTGAAAGTTCTCAGTATTTTTCTCTCACATACTTTGACTTAACATCATTGCTTACACTTGAAAGACACCAGCCGTCTCAGGCAGCCTGTTCTCAGAGCTCATACTTGCCCTCTGATAAACTCAAATCTTCCTATCATGAGTTCTTCTGAATCATTTTTGATTTGAGCTCTTCAGGCCATAAGAGATTTAATGCAGATATTATTCTTACTGCTTCTTATCAACTGTGCTTACGATGAATAAAAAGTGCCTTATCTTAACTTTATCTAATCTCTGAGGCAGACGCGAAAAGAGCTTCATTTCTTTGATGCGATGGATAGATTGGAGCTACATCCATCCGAGAGCTGTGTTTCTGAAGTTTTTGTTCCCAGCCCTCTGACTGAACATGTTATGAACCACTGTGTACTAGTCTCTATGATTCCAGTCGGGGCCTTTGTGGGTCCCTGTGTGGTATGCTTTGCAAATACTCAGTACTCTCTCCTGCCTTTGAATTAAGGGGCCTCGCATAGAGAGAGAGAGAAACTGTCTATCACAGTGAACAAAGGGGCAAAAGGGAAAATTTGAAAAGGAGGAGAGAGACAGTCTTGACATTTAATCTGTACAAATATTCTCCCCAGCAGGCAATAACCACAGTCTTTTAATCTATCCCCAGAGCAATAACCACTGTCATTTCCCCAGCCACTGGGGTGGTGTGCTGTAAGGACTCACCCCTCAAGAACTCCATCAGCTTAAAAAGTCTCCCGATATGAAACTCTGTCTATGAAAGTGTGTTACTTTTTAAAGTTAGCTTGAAGAGTAGTACGCAGCAGGATATTCTGTACCCTCCTCTTTCTCTGGAGGTTTACAGTACCCACCTATCAGCCTAAAAGCCCACTGGAATATATAGGAGTGTATTTCCCTTTCCACCTCGGCGACCTACCCATTTACTTAAAGTAAATCCATCTCATGAATTACCACTACAAAAGCATAAACGTACTAACATTCCTTAAGTTAATATCTGGTTTAATAAAGCTCATAAGTATTAAAGTTCTGAATGAGACCATGTGATTAACAATAACATTTGGGAAGATACTCTTCAGTAGGAGATCTACAGTATAAAACAAAGTATTTTCTGCACCTTTCACTATAGTGAGCACAAATGGGACTTCCTTGATGCACTAGGTGGACACCTTTCAGTAGAACATTCTTTACATTCTAGTCATCGTTACCCCATCCACATAAATATGGAAATAACCCAGAAACTGTGCTGACTATGTTGCACGTGGCTTCCGTGTGGGATGTTATTATGGTGCTCATTAGGCATCTAGATTTGAATGCAGTCGGAATAATGACGTGATGGCGAAACAACACCAATAGCCTGCTCCAGCATTTCAAGTTGTGCAGAATGCGAACAAAATGTAACTTTATATAGACTTTCAAGCATCCGCGTGACTCAGTAACCTGCGAGTACAAATTCCCCAGTGCACTGACTCCAGCACCAGTCTGCACATTTGCATTTACAACCGAAATACTAACGGACACCGGAGAGGGGCCAAGTTCAGGGTTACTGGTCAGCAGTGCACTTATCGCTGCTTGCAGCATGCACACTAACCGCAAAGCTATCACACCCTGCAGCTCTCCTGGTAATAAGATAATGCCACTTACCGATTAAAGAATTTAGGAATATTCCCAAAAAGCACGGGACAAGGCGACGGCGCCTTGTGGATGCCATTTAAACACTTGTAAGAAATATCCCAGCACTTGCAGAAGACAACGTGAGGTGAATAGACGGGGATGAAAAAAAAACCCAACACAGAGATATCCAGCTTCAGCTACATGTTCCGACCTACAGGGCTACAGTTTGGTGACTCGCTGGGGTCGAACACGCTTTCGCCATTTTAGCCATCTATCAGGAATCTGTCAGCATCCCGCTCTCTCTCCTCCTCCACTCCCTCTCCCTCTCTCTTTCTCTCTCTCTCTCTCTCTCTCTCTCTCTCTCTCTCTCTCTCTCTCTCTCTCTCTCTCTCTCTCTCTCTCTCTCTCTCCGTCACACACATACAGACACACACACACACACACACACACACACATACACATACACACACACACACACACACACACACACACACACACGCTGAATCTGCTCTCGGAACAAAAGAGCCGACTGCTTCGCTCCTCACGCATGGCAAACATACAAAAACTGCACGATTCCTGCATGTCAATAACACTGCTACAATCTCAGTACTTGTACAAATATGAGATAGTAAATACAAAACTAACAATAGCCGTCTTGATCAAAGTAATCCATACAATGTGATATGTATGCCCAAAATAACAGAACTATGATGTAATACAATATTAGATTCAAGATCCAATACTTTATTGCGATACAACTTAGTTTGCCTCAGTGTGTTCATCATGACAGAACAAACACTCGCAGCAGAAATATAACATAATATATAAACACATCATAAGCAACGTAACCCCCCACCCCATTCAATATTACCAAATCCGTGGACGTGACATATCAGCAGCCCAGTAATATGCCACTGTTAATGTTTCTGACAATAAAACCGGATAAATGAAGAGAATATAGCCACAATGATATTTATTCTGTCAGTGGTTGCACATTTGTGATGAAACAAAATGACAAATAAAACCATAAACCCCTTTTTGTCCACACTGACTACACAGCAGCTGTTAGTGCATTAACAAAACAGGCTCGGTTTCATAAAAGATAATAACAACATTAAATTATGTGAAGTGGATGTGTTTTATTTTTATGGTTCACCTGAAGCTGATATGGTAAATAAACAAGGACTCAGTTATAACAAAGCAGCAGTTGTTCAGCTGCACTGGATCTCCCCCTAGTGGACCACACGTGTATTTTAAACTAAAAAAAAAACAACAACTATTTATCACATACAGTAAATGAGGTAATCATCATCCTCTTTTAGTGCACCTGTTGTGGTATCATGCAGGGCAGATGGACAACTGGTTATTGACTGACCACACACCTTGATAATATTAATGATAATCATAAATATGCTCCCAGTAGATCACACAAACAAAAGCAATAATCATAAATTATGATCCTGTGAATGTTCTCATTCGTCCAGGTCATCGTTATCCTCAAAGCAATTTCAGTCAAAAACAGCTGGACTGGTTGTTTGTCTAGGAAGACATTTCAACTCCCATCCAAGAGGCTTCATCAGTTCCAGTCCCAGCCTGGTCAGATGTGTACATGAACTGATGAAGCCTCTTGGATGGGAGGTGAAATGTCTTCCTAGACAAACAACCAGTCCAGTTGTTTTTGACTGAAATTGCTTTGAGGACATAAATTATGATAATAACTGCACCAACTGGGTTCACTTCACAGTGTGAAATACTTCATTCAGGTGAATTTGAATCTCATTAAACAATACTAATATTTTCTTTGGTGCCTTTGCGTATACTTAAAACATTTGAAAAAATTGTGTATATATTGTTCCTGTTATTCTTTCCCTCTGTTTATATTGTTCGTATTTTTCTATATTTTTTTCCTATGTACTGTGTCTTATTGACGCGTCTTCTATATTTGCTATCCACTTTGCTGCTGTAATAAGGAAATTTCCCCTTTGTGGGACTTTTCTTTTTTGCACTGTGTTGTTGTTATTTTTACCTGGTTTGATTATTTTGTTTACTTCACATTTTGATTATTGTTTGTGTTGCACGGTTTTTGACGAATGTACGGTGTCCTTGAGTGCTTAGAAAGGCGCCTATAAATAAAATGTATTATTATTATTGTTATTATCTTATTTTTTATTCACTAATAAATACATTGATAGATAATTACTTTATTCATCACTGAAGGAAAAGTATGTTGTTGCAGCAATCTGGTAAAACTGAATATGATACAATACAAAAGAATAAAAATAAGATACAATAAAAATAAAAATATCTGGGTATAAAAAAACAAGTTGAAACACAGAACAGAACATGGGCACTTAAACATAAGCACGGGATAAAGCAAGATAAAATAATAGTAAGGTGCAGTGGCATGATGGTGGTAAAATAAAATACTAATGTATATGTACATGCAATATATGATATAATATATGATATGTATGGGATGTGTAGTATGGGTATAATATACATACTGATACTAAAAAATACTGTACTATGACTATGTGGACAGAGAATGTGGAAGAATTTACAGATGTGATTTAGTCCAGGTGGGTGATTGAGGCTCTGACAGAGGTTTATGAATTGAAATTGAAATATATACACTACACTAGTATAAATGTGTCTCCTTCTTCTTTTTCAGGCTTAATCAAATGATACTGTAATTAGTGCTGTGATTTATGTGTTCTTATATTATTTAGGAATTCACAAATAAAATGTATTTTTAAATTACGTATTTATTTACTGTTTTAAAGTTTCATTTGGAAAATCCTTTTAAAGTTCTTCTATTTATTAGTGGATACATTAATGGATTACTAGTTCCTTTCAATTAGACAATAAAAAAAGAAATACTCTATTTCAATTTCTATGTCCCTTGGTGTCATCCGCTACTAACGATTATTTTCCTGATCGACTAACCATTATTTTTGGATTAATCGGTTCACCGTTTTATTCTACGAAACATCAGAAAATACTGAAAAAGTGGCTAGCCTAGTTTTGTTGTTATAATAAATAAACATGCTTTAAAAGACCAAACAACAAACCTGTGCTTGTTTAGGACTACCAGAGCTCCCCTTAGTGGACCAAACACCGGGTCAGTCTCTCAGCATCCATCACCATTTTACACTAACGTTATCCAGTCTAATAGGTGAGATAATTTAGATGAACTAAGGTTTATATATGGGAACTTTGTCATAATAGAAGGGCTATTTCTTTTGCATATCCTTGGAAAACAGACCCTATTTTCTGTTTTTAAGCAGGACCTTGGGGCCAATCATCTTGGTGCTTTGAAACTAATGAAAGGGAAAAATGCAAGATCTGTCCTCGGTGGAGAAGGTGTTTGAGGACCCTTAGCAACCTCAAAACAATTAAGAGTCACTAATGTTATTATTTATTTCCTTATTTTTACTATCATTGTTCTTTTTATATTAATTTTCATTTGAAATATTATTTTCAATACAATTTAAGTTATCCCTTTTATCCAGTGTGCCTTGTATGTATATTGAGAGGTGTTATTATCATGGTTTATATGCCTTGATATTGTAAATTAATTCATTTTGTATTTAAAAAAAAAATCCATTTAAATCCTAATTATTCCTTGAAATCTCGCGAGGTCCTATGCATTTCAACGAGTGTAACGTTCCGATGTTAGCTAATGTTAGGCTAACGTTAGTTGGCATTTTTAGCGTTTTATGTTAAGTCATGTTGAGTCTGTATGGTTGAGTTTGTATGGTCGAAATTACAACACTTAGCTTCTTTCCAGTAAGTGCAATGATGGAAGTTAATGTAAATGTTAGAAAAGTGGAGCTTTTTGACCTGTTGGTGAACTCTCGCACGATGAGAAGTCAAGGAATCGCCCAGTCATTCATCCGCTGAGGGACATGTTCTCGCGATATCTCACTATGTGTCAACGATTTGGGCTAGAACTACAGACCGTCTCCTGTTTCACAGTGGACACAAATTATTCTTGCTCTTTCTAGACTTAGAAACTTAGACTTCTCTTTATTGATCCCTTTGGAATGACTCCTGCAAGGAAATTGAATTTCCAGCAGCTTACAAAAACAAGAGGAAGGTATAAAAAAATACGGTACATGATAACCAATAAACCCTTAGCTAAATAAATACAGAAAGTATAAAGCAATAAACAGTGAACAATAAACTCGCAGTCAAAATATGAGGTAGATGTAAGAATACAGGTAAAATAAAACTTACGGTAGATGAAATCAGATAAGTTAAATCTAAAGGTAATGTATAAGAGAGAATATGTATGACTGTATATGAAAGAAATGTGCAGTAAGATTAAATTATTGCACTTGAGTGGTGGATAAAGTTATTGCACAAAGAAAAGAAGAAGATACGTGTCCAGGTTTGTAAGAGTAGTCTATTCATTCTCTTTTATGGTTACCAGTTTGGCAAGTTTATGGTCACTGAGTCTGTATTTTGTAAGTTTGCCTTTTTAGGGGATGTTTTATTTGGGTTAAATATTGGGCCAAGAGAAATTCTCTGTCCAGTAAATTATAACATTCTAATGTATTGATAGTTTGATTTTCTGTTTTCCACTGTTTGCAATATTTTTGTTTATTATCTTTGGAGATTTGTTATTATTTTATGGGTCCAGACAGCCCTGCTTTATTCTATCCTAACCCATTACCTAATCACGTCAGGGCACCTCGTATTGAGTGTGTGACGTCTGCCACTCCTGACAGTGAGGCCGTAAAGTTGTAGGGGGATTATACACATTTTTATTACTGGTTTATTATTCGGGGAACCTGGGATTTGTTGTCAGGGCCTCTATTAAGTCATAAAGAGAGCTTCAGTATCAGCTGGAAAACAGCAGCTGATTTTAGTTGAAGACAGTGTACACCAATTAAGGCCATCATTGGTATTTGTTTAATCTGCTGAGCGGGGAAAACCAGAAAGGCCAGCCATCCCATTAACCTTTGGTAATTGGTACAGTGTGATTTGTGAGTTGCTGAGTTGTTCTGTAGAAACCCAAAGCTGTTCCGAGGGAGAGATTATTTTGATGATGATAATGGTCATTTTAAAAAGGAGGAAACAGCCTATAATCTGAGGTTGTAGTGTGTAATAAACATATGAACAATATATATCTAAAACGCTGCCATTATTTGGAAGTTTGTGAAGTTAATTGATCCATTTTTGAGGCTGCAGTTCTGAAGTGTTTAGGCCTACAGCTCCCGTGTAGGGTTGCAAAGGAGCTGACAATTTTCTGTAAATTCACGGAAACTTTCCAGAAACTTTCCATGGGAAGTTAAGCTAGGGAATTTTGGAAATATTCGGAAAAATGTAATCCATGGGTTCAGATGTATGGCTTCAATATTATTGTGCTCTGGGCCTCAATAGTCCAGGTTTATGGAAATCATCTGTGCTGTGTGATGGAGGCATTGGGGGCATGGCCTCAATACCCCTGCAGTAAGTGGTGTGCTATTCTCCCGTGTCCTTGCATGAAATCTGGTTGTTTTAGTCAAGATTATGCTAAAATATATTTTCCCCAACTATATTTAAAATCCCTGTTAAGTGCCAACATTCAATTTTGTAAATTACAGGTTTATTCCATTTATTCCCATAAATTCTTGTTAATTCCCATAGAAACTTTCCAAATTAGAAAATTCCCAGAATTTTGCAACCCTGCTCCTATGACCCACCAACGTTTGCAAAGACCGTAAAGAAAAAAATTACTAGACTTTAACTGTTGAACTGGATATGATTGCACCTGCAAGACAATATAATTAAGTTTATCACTTTCTCATAACCCACCATTTATAAAAGGTTTGAAAATAACAGTCTACACATCTTTCACCACAGGCTAAAAACACATTTCTTTCGACCGCAACATAAGATAACGGCTTATTTAAATAAATATATGAATACATAAAATTAAATAAAAGTGAATTACATCCTGCACTTATAGCACTCAGTTTGGCTTATTTCTTTAGCTAACGCACTTACTTGATTCATGCTGTTCTGGGTTTGTACCCTAATGGTTGCATGCACTTATTGGAAGTCGCCTTCAATAAAAGCGTCAGCTAAATTAAATGTGATGAAATGTTACTTATGTATTAGTTAATGGTTATCATCTATACTTTATTGATCTGATATCAGCCACTTATAAGAATAATGTTTAGGTTGCCAGGTTTTTTTAAAAATCTCTTGCTGATGAGTCATTACTGGCCAAGTCGTTAAGAAAGCACCTCAGTTTCTCACTTTCTAATAAGTCATCGCCTCTGCAGATATAAATATTAATGTACCATAATACAGGGGAATAAACTATTAATTTCACAGTTATACGTGATAATTAAGTCATTAAGAAAGGGTCGTAGGTTTCTAACTTTATACTAACCAGTCAGACAGCAAATTTTAAGTCAGCTACATGACATTAAAATATAAATGTTAAAAAGTAATTGATAATGTTTTTTTAATGATCCATTAGGTCTACAGTACAGCCGGCCTAAGTGTGCATTAACATCACTTGATTTACAGCAACAAATTTGCACCATAGTTTAAAAACAAATCCTTAACTTGTTGTTGCTTTATTACTTTTAACTTGTTCTTATTTGCCAGTTTTACTTGCGGTCATTTTATTTGTTTTTCTTATTGTTTTTTTTTTATATTGTAGTGTTATTGCTTTTTACTCTTTCTAAATGATAATGGTATTCCTTTTAATCTAGGATTTATGACATTTGTTTGTTCAGTGTGTCTGGTTATATTGCTCCAAGCCAACTTTCCCATGTGCATGCAGACAGAACTGAACTAAACAGAGGGATTTCGCACAACCTGGCAACCCACATATGTTCTTTTTGATTGCTTATAAACCATTACTTACAACTTATTGGGAAGTGGTGCAAATTTCTCTTTATGAAATAATAAATTACTTACTTTTCTAAGTATTATATTCAGTGCATGTTTGCAATATTGGAAATGGCCACAAGGTGTCCTCATCCAATATGTCTACTGTCATCTCCTTGCGCATAATTACACACACACAATTCTGCCGACGAAAAAAGAAAAATACTCTGTGCCACTCCCCTTTATGTGTGCCTGGTCTTCTCGGGTAGCTCCAGGGAGCGCAGCAGGGTACAGTTTCGGAGAGGATCGGTCAAAATGTAAATATGATCCATTTCCCATCCATTGATCATATCCGCCTCATTGATTTCAGGGTGTGATCAGCTGATGCGTGCACGGTGGCGTCTTCATCGCATCACAGAGGCATCATCCCCTCACTGCCTTTGCCCACTTTCCCTGAGAGGGTGAAGCCTTTAGAATAACACCGCCGGCCGCTATGAGACGAATAACGGGGAAGGCGAAGGATGAAACTTTGATCGAGCTGCAGAGCACGACGGATTCCCAGACTGGAGGTAATTAAATAAAGATGCGCTCATTAACCTTAGAGTGGGGGTCATGAGGAGGTTTTCTATATTGTGTCAAATATAAAATAATATAAAGGCTTCTCCTGCTGAGCTGCTCTGGCAAAGAAGCACACTCGTGGTGTAGCAGCCTTACCCTTATGCCAAATAACTGATAATCCAATTAAAATAAGGTTTTGGAGAACATATCCTCAGCCTCAGGAAGACATAATAGAAAACCATATGTGTGAAATAAATAGTCCTAAAAGGTAAGTGTAAACTCAGATGTTAAATCTCAAAATATTTTAGTAGTTTTAGTGCATGATGTAAAAAAAACAAAAAACAAAACATGCACTTTGGTTACTTTTCATGTGTATGATTTCCTTACATCTTTATTTTATATGTTATATACTGTCCAAGTTATGTTGGTGTCAGTTTGGCAGCTGTCTTCAGCACTGAGACTGCACTTACTGTAATTAGTCTATGTCACGCATTGGCACACTGAGGGAGAGTTTGGACTAAATAGTCTTCTCAGTCAGGAGGGCATTGTTGTCAAATGTTTCCGATATTTTCTTTTCTGCTCACAGAAGAGTTTGATCTAGCTGACGTGTAAGACATTTTTACAGCAAGTTAGCAGCGATCCTCTGACAAGCCAGGAGGTGTCAAAACAGACTGGGGTGTTTGTGTGTGCATGTGTGTGTTTAGTCTTTTGTAATATCCTGTAAAATTGGCTGTGCAGGCAGATTTGGAGGATCAGGGTTAATTAAAGTCACACCTATCAGATTTCAAACCCCAGCTCATGAAGAATCTTCATATTCATTTGTTTTTCGATGTAAATGAAGTTGAGGGCAAAATGATCAGAAGCATGTGAGTAAACAAATCTACTTGGCCTCCTCTGTGCTATCTGTCAAGCTTAGTGTGTGTGTTCATATCTAATTGGATTGCCTCTTCTGAGATGGGCTTCACTGACTCTGCTCAACAGCAAGCTGCTCTCAGTGTTTGGTTTCAGATAGTGTGGTCACTGGAGTCCATCTGTGGGTTAACAATCTGGACAGTTAACCCCGTCATAGGTTTGCTTTTGGCCATTAGTGCAATGGAATTAGCCATTATTTATGACATTTCCATGTACAGTCTCTGAGGACACAAAATGAGTCAAGATTAATAGTTTCATCTTCTACAAAGCTCCATATGTCAACATAGTGTAAGCTGTGGTCTTCTAAGTGTTGCATTATGTCTCCCTTGGCTCTCACAGCATAACAGTTTGTGAAGATGATATTACCTAAGTGGCATTCTTAAAATATGCCACACTGGAAAACAGAGCGTGCACTTACATTCGACCTTTAAGATAAAAGACAGTTCAGGCTGTTCGTAAACAGTTTTTCATAGGCAGAGCAGAGTTTGTGATACTCATTACGTACGTAGTATAAATATATGAAATAACCACATTTTAAAGTCCCTTTTTTCAGCATTTTCCTGGATGAATTCAATACTTGACACGTGGAAAGTACTGAGTATAATCTCATTTTATTAAGTTAAGTTAACTTTAGTGCAAAATGAACACAACGTACAAGGATCAGAGCGTTTAGCATCGTCCAGATGACATAAGTATTGTTGTAAATCTGTTCGGCCGTTGGTTGTTTGACATTGCTATAGAAACAATTTGGTAAAATATATCATAGACATTTTATATGTCCTATCACCCAGCCTTAGTTTGAAATGTCAAACATCAGTTAAATGGAAGGTATTGAGTGTTTACAAATGGAAAAGGCCACTTATGGCCATTTGTGGTTGAAGATTGCCATAATGTGAGGTTCACTTAACAGATCTAATCAACAATGCATGAATCCCAAAACTTGCTTTTACCTCCACTTCCAAGAAAGCAGATTGGTCCGATGTACGGTGATCTAGCAATAGCTTTGAGACACTGTGCTAACACTCATTTGATGTTCTGAGTTCCTGTTTACATGATCTGCCTTTTATCTCAGGCAATGAAATTCTTAGTTGTATCCTCTCATTGACGTTTTTAAACTCCATATTCAAATATGCAGTGATAAATTTTGATCGTATGCAAAATTACAGTAGCACTGATGGCTGCAGAAGTCCGGTAATTGTGCCAGGTCAGATGGAAAGTTGCATGTTGGAAATCCATAACACGAAAAGCAAAGCGCACAAGGAGTATAGTCGTAAGATACAATAAGTGCATGCCATGTATTGACTGACCATAAATTTTGAGCCCTGCTTATCCACTTGCATTGAAAAAGTCTGGTGCTCCTGTGATAAAGAGCAGTACTGTGTCTTAGTTTGCATTCAGTGCTGTATTGAAACCGTTTTTTTGTAGAATCAGTGGTCTTAATGAATGATCAATTATAGAATAAGTCCAAATGCCCACGTGATGATCCTTATGATGTAATATTTTTAAAGCATTTTAGAACTTTATAAACAATTGATGCATTAAGATGTAGTAACAGCACTGTTATGAGAGGAATCTGAAGATATTTAGTCGAAAGAGAAATCATTTCAGTCATGTCAAGCTCATTTCGCGTTCACTGATTACTGCATAAAAAGTCACTGAAATTACTACTTGAAAATGTTCTTCTGTGCTCTTGATGATTCATTCAGAGATGCAATTGAGTATGTGAGTTATTTTCTAAAAGTCTTCCGACATTTTAACAGGATGAAAATGTGTCGGCTCAACTGTTATTGAAATCTGTAGCAGCGTTACGTCATAATAACAAAAAACCTGTAGCTCACTTGTATCATATATCTGCCTAACAACCGAATTAAATCAGCAGCACTTAATCAGACCTCTATTTGTAAATGCGACCCACACTCTCTACATCAGCTGGTCGGTAATGAAGACATGTTCCTGTTTATCTCGGGTGAGCTGTGGGTTAATAGACTGCTACGTTCTGCAGAGGCTTTGTTCAGGCTCTTATCAGGGCAGACATTCAGCCAAACGTGAAAGAGAAACAGAAAGAAGAGGAAGGGGTCTGTCCTCACCTGGGTATATATGTGTGTTTGGAGAGTGTTACATCGTTCACAGCTGCCCAAACACTGATTTATAGACAGTCACGTCTGACGAACACCAGATGTACTGTGTATCCACATTTACCCCGCAGGTACTTAGTCTCATCTTCATTCAGTTCATCTTTTTAATTGGACTCAAAGCTTATCTGCAGCGGGTTCCTTCATCCATCAGGGACAGTCAGCCGATAAGTCTTATCAAATGACTCTTTTAATAGTAATTACCAATATTTGGAGAGATTTGCTTCCATTTATGGTGATCTCACTCTTCTCTCTGCTGCCATGGCAGATGAAGTCATCTTCCTGTCAGAGGTGAAACAGAGCTGAAGAGTTGCTATGGAAACAGGCTTTGTAATAGCATTACCGCCTTTTGATACAGGCATGATTCTACATAAGACATGGATAGCAACCATGATTTCCAATTACAGTAGTGTTTTGTGTTTTAGATAATAATTATCTTTTCCAGACTATATTTTTTAGATTCAAATAAAATGTTGTGGTTTAAGTTTAGCACTTCGATTAGGGAGAACAAACACTCGTGGGCCACATAGGTATGTTTTTGTGTATTTGAGCTGTTTATAGAACAGCTGCGCCTGCAGGAACTATATTTATCAAATAGTACAGTATCTCAAATTGTCTAATCTGTAATGAGGTAACTGACAGTACAGAAATAAGCAGTATGTTGCTATCTCACATCAATCATATCAAAACCAAACAATCAGGCCAAAGGTATATATCATATCATGTAAGTAAGAAGTCAACTTTCTGTGTCCTGATCTGTTTTGAGTGGTAATCTTTGGCAACTCTTTTCCTAAAATATGCCTCAACAGATATCAGAGATATCAAACATGGTATTTCATGTTATGAAGATAACACAATATTCCCTCTACCCTGCACATGACCTCTTGTATAAAAGAGAGTGTGACATTCTGGCACTTTTCAATTTTTCCAGGATTGTCAGGAAATCTCCCTTTTGGGACGACAATATCCTGATGATAAGAAAGGAAATTCTCATGACAATACAAGTTGAATGCAAGCACATAACACACTCACTCGCAAGCACACTACTTATGGAGCGATCCACTGTTTTTCCTGCCTCAGACTTGGACTTGCATGCTGAAGGTCACAGTCTGAAGAAGCCAACAGAATCACATCATCAACAAAAAGCAGAGACACAATTCTGAGTTCAAACTTTAATTTAATTTTGAATCTTCAAGCTAACATAGGAGAGAAGCCCTTAAAACTGTACAGAATGATGTGGAGGCAAACGTGAGCAAACTCCATTTACTGATGAAGATCATGTGATATGACTGAAAGCCCTGAAACAGCTACTAAATATAATTTAAAATGATATATTTATTTTTTTGTCAACTATCTCATGTTTTTCCCTCTAGGGCTCTAATAATAAAATTCATATTTGACAGGAGCAGTTGGTGAATTTTCCATTTTGTATTTAGTTAGCTGACTCGACAGGAAATGTGGGGACAGAGATAGAGAGGATGTCTTGTCACAGAAGACCTAGGCCCGGTTTGAGCTCAGGATGTTGTGGTTTCAGTGTATCATGGTACGCACCCTGCACCCTAGCCTATCAGGACTCATTTCACTTATGTTTTGGTACGAAATGTAATATTCCAGTCTTGTGCTTTTCCTTTTTTATCTGACATGTGAGTGACTGCCACATTTGCCTAATTCACCCTAATATTTGTGACAGCCAGACACTCGGCTTGTCTGAGACCGTATAGTGGATGACTGTCACTGTGACCCTTTACATTTAAACTAGAGTACTAACCTGTATCACAACAATATTTCATATACATCTACACATGCAATACATCTAATACAAATTCTGCCTCGAGGGAAGTTGTAGGGCAATCTGTGACATGTTTGTATAACTTCCCTCGAGAAAAGGTTTATGTTGCCATAATCCGGAGCTGTGGTTAGTTCGTCTGCGCTTGTTGAACTACAAAGCAAAACAATGCTCTGAGGCGTATTTGAGATAAGTAAGCAGGGCCGTCTAGCAGAGTGTCAGCCTCGTGGGAGAGCTACACAAGAGCTTTTAATGGCGCCTTTTTCAGACAGTAGACACCCACACAGCCGGCTTGAGTCATAGTAAGAAAACGATTTGGTCTGTTATTGAATCAGATGTACATTACCCACTGCATCATGTTCAGGGTATCACCGCTGCTTGTTTAGGTGCTGTGCTGCAGATGGTAGTCCTGGTCTGATCACCACAACAGATAAAATGTGCTGCTGAGCTTTTATGTTGTTCACTTTCTCTGCAGTGCTTAGAGTAAGTAGGCCCACGGGCACTGCTTTACACCGTGAGACACTTCGACATGTACAGTTTAACACTAACCTGTGTCTATCTGTCTGTCCTTTTCAAAGATGGTCCTGCAGTGTTGACCGCATTCAGGATAAACCTGCACTCAGGTACGGGCAGATCTGAGGCTTTGTGTGACGCCTGTCTGTCCGTCCTCCCATCATCACCCTCTGCTATTTCTCTTTTCATCCATGCTGAATTCTCCTCAATAAATAACCATATCTCTGTTTCTGTTGCTTTCCGGTTGCTAATCAGAGCCAGATGTCTGTGTGTCTCTCAGCTCTTACAGTCTCCATGTCAGCTTCTGATGCTGTCTGCAGAGCCTGGCTCATGGTAGCTAGCTACGTGTGCTGTGTCCTGTGTTCATGGCTGGAGCGTCAAATGTGCTCTGATGCATGCACTATTTGTATACTGTTGAGAGGAATGTGCATGTAATTCAGGTCAATTAGAGCTTTGCGATTGATGGTGTATACAGTGAGGTAAAGACGTAATCAACCACTATATAATCATAACTATAGCAACCATATATATCGCTATTGGCTACTGTTTATACTGTGACAGCGATCTCTTTAATATCTCTGTTTGTATTACTAGACACTTTACAGATTCAGATTATTAATACAAAATATTCTCAATAAATAAAATAACATATATTGTTCTGTACATATTAACTATGTCTCATATAAAAAGTAGTAACTCAAAGTTGCACTGAAATACTTAGCAAAGTAGTAACCAGTAATGAAGTGAAGTTTCAGAACTAGTTGGCAAGTTTATGATTTCTTCTTTCTTTGTATTAAAAAATACAGTACGCATGATGTATTGTGCCTGTGTGTGGGTGTTTGGGTGAGATTTCATCTCACACTCTCTCGTCAGACAAATACTGGACCGTGGATGTCGGTTCAGATTGAGAGTTACAGGTTCCCTTTGATAGCATTTGTTTTTATGACTCACTGAAGGGGGCCGCTCTCCTGCCAGTTACACATTCTGGCATGTAAAATTAAACTGTGAAGCACTAAATGTGCATCTCTTTTCTGTTCAGAGGCCTGTTAAAAAGGTCAAAACTCCAGCAACAGTAGATCAACTTGGTGTTACAATGAAGTTGTTCTATATTCTGCAATTGTTACTTGATTCGTTCCCCTCTCCATAGGCCCTGGAAGTAGGTGAAGTTGTGCCAGAAACTCTACTCTATTTCTAGTGAATTAGCCTTTGGCTTAATGCGGCTTGGGAATAGTAGATTTGTTGCATCAAGACAGAATGCACAGCATCTGGTGTTTTCGTCTCTCTGCATGATCAGCACAAACTACAGTATATTGTAGTTCATAACGTGGTTGATTACCAGTGGTCGTCTTTACCATTACGACCACTGGCCACTGATCTAATTCATTTTGAGTGAGGGGAGAATAGTTTGAACACTTCTTACTGGCCTTCAGTGCTCTGACTAGTGGAGGGCAGTCAGAAATGACCTGTTGTCTTAAAATATTTTTTATCTGAGAGTGAAGCTTGATTGTAAGTCAGTATATCGTAGCCAGTGCTCCCTAAAATGTTGACCTTTTTTTTAACCTGTCTCTTGTAAGTCCCCCATCTTTACAGAAGAAAAAACACTGTCAATTACATTCACAAGTATCCCATAGTACGACATCAGGTTGAAAGCCAAAAGGGACAAAAGTTACATCTCACATATGCTATTTAGGGAATCTGGAATTTGACTTTGTTATTGTTTTCTGCTCTGCATCATTGGGATATGAGTTCCCTTTTTAGGTGGTGGTCAAATGTGTCACTTGTATTCAGAGTACACAAGAGGTTACTGGCATATTTTTTTCAGTAAATTGGGCATGTTCACAGGAGTATACAGTATATGCAGGGTAATTAGGTTGCTTGGGGAGCTAAGCTTTACTTTTAAATGAGTTCTAATTTAGTTAATTTGCACCATCAAAAGCCATGATTGCCAAGGTAATTTTGCATGAATGAATAGCTGTGATTTGAAGATGCAGCTGTTATTTTGAGCATTTATGTCCATTTGTGCCATTGTATTGTACTGTTGCTGCTCAGTTCTACAAGAGGTAGGCTAATCTGTGTGTATGACCCCTTTTTTCCCCTTTATTTGTCTCTCCATGGAAGTAGATATAACACGCTGCTGGCCCTTTGCTTCTGTTTGCTCAAGCCAGACTCTGATAACTGGCTGTGCACAGTTGGAGTGACACCAAAAAAGTGAGACAAAAAAAGAAATAAAAATCAAGCTGCACAGTCAACAGATGCTTCCCACGAGCCCACTGGAAAATCAGACGGTGTCATGTGCCCTTTGTATTCCCATGGTGTAATTGATGGCATATTTCCATTCCTTCGTAGTGAGTCTTCAGCCCTATCATTGAGCTTCCACATGGAGACACCCCAGCCCCTTTCTCATTGGCTCACACTGCTGTCTCTCACATCACTGTGTCTAATCAGAGGTGGCTGAGGGAAGCTGGAGATCTTTGTGTCCTTTGTGTGCTGAATGTGTTTAACTAGAGGGAGGTAAGACTTCTGGTACAGCAGCAACGCCAACCCCAGGCCCCTCCCCCTTTGCTGATGTCTTATGCACGTTCCAGCCTCCCCCACAGGAAGTGCTGCTTTCCCACCATTCAGGAATAATAGGGGAACAGGCAGCAAGCAGAGCAATGCTACATGAGCACATTCCCTGTGCCAGACTGGAGGGAGAGAGAGGCACTGCAGGAATGTTTTGTGCCATTGCATTAGAGATGAAGAGGAGTGTGTGTGCCGCTGCCTTTGTGTCTCTCATCTCTATCTCAGCTCCTATAAATTCTTTCCAATATGGCAAGAGTCTGCATCTGCTGATGTTGCCAAGAGACTGGAGGATTTTTAGTGGGCCCTTGTTAAATTGAGTTTGTCTGAGATGCATGCACAACCATAACAGTTATTAGTGGGCTCATTGCACTTAAAGGGATGGTTTGGTTTCGAGTGAACCTTATTATTTAATCCTGCGTGGATATAAACTTGATCTAGCTTGGCTAAATTACTGGATGTCGGCGGGAAAAGTAGAGAAGAATACCCTCACCATTGTTAAGGGTTTAATACTATACTGTTTACTTGTTAGGCGATGCACATAATGAAATTCTAATAATGACTTCATAATTGGTGCGATTGTTTTCCCTCGTTGGGGGCACGTAAACAGGAAGACGGAACAGACTTTTTTGCCATCAGTCTCTGGGTCTGTGTTTAGATGCTTCTGATCCTACAGCCATCCACTGACTGAGCTCGAGTCTAGACTTCACTGACATGACATAAATATATATATATATATATATATATATATATATATATATATATATATATATAACACCTGCATTATCTCTAACATGACAATGACACATTTTTATTCACATTTTAAAGTTGTTAGACCATGTTTAATTGCACTGCCTGAAAAATCATAGTCTCATAATGATCTGTTGCTGTGCACACATATTAGGTAATAAAGATACAGTATAAACACAACTGAGATACAACTTTGAGTAGTTGTTTATTGACACACGAACATACTGGAGTATTGTTACTACAGTACTTAAGTATTGTATGAAACTTATTCTCCACAAATTTCAACTTTGCTACCATATGTTCTACATGCTTTTGATTTGTTTTTCAATTTTTACTTGAACTGCATAAGGCATTATTTTAATTTAAATATGAATATATTGAAGAATCTATACATCAAATGATATACATTTTTCTTTCACAGATGAAAATGGTGGAAATGGTGTCAATTCATTATCTGAAACAGCGACGCTGCCTGGACATACAGAGGTAAGTTCTGATGTATCTGTGGGTGCAACAAGACGTTTGACAGTTTGGGAAATAAGGTCTTTCTAGCCAAGAGCTTGATGAGAAGCACGACACCACTCTGTCAGTACAGTAAATATGAAGCTTCAGCTAGCGGCTGGTGGGGTCTTCCCTATGTTCCCCGCTTTGTATGTGACCATTGAACACCTTTTTATTATAAAAGGGTCCGATGTTCCCTGGTGTGTTATTTTTTCCATAATCGGTGCTAAATTCCCCAGCAAATAGGCCTACGTAGACCCTAACTCTACCCCTTAACTCTGAGCCTAACTGAAACCCCTAACCCTAATAAAATGCTAAATTAAATCAGCCGAGGCATAGGCTTGTGTCACCGGGGAACATAGGACCCTTTTGGGGAAAAGCAGGGAACATCGGAACTTTTGATTAAAAAAGGGTCATGGGAACATAGGTATGCTCCCCAGCTGGTTAGCTTAGCTTAGCATAAAGACTGGAAACGGGCGGAAACAGCTAGCCTGCTTCTTTCTGAAGTTAAAAAAAATCATACAACACCTCAAGATCTCACTAATTAACACATTATATATTCTTTCAATCTGTATATCTGCTGTTCGTCTGGCAGCTTCACATCAACAACAAGAGCTCAGCCTGTTTCCAGTCGTGCTAAGATAATGAGATGCTGGTTGTAGCTTCATATTTAATGTACTGAAACAAGACATGTATCAAACTCTCAGTAAGGAAGTGAATGTGTGTTTCCCCAAAAATGTGCAACTGTTTCTTTAATTTCTACATCACTAAATAATGGTTTACTTGGATTTTATCTGTTACAATCTAAAATCAACTGTCAACCGCAATAATTATGCAGGCTTTTGTTTAATTTCCAAAGCCTGTGTTATTTTCTTTGTAGCCACGAGGTTGTTTATGTTTATGTAATTTTGTAGGCGACCTTTTTGTCGACTCACTGATTACACCGCTGAGTCACAAGACCTCTGTGTCTCACAAAGCTCCTCTCATTTCTCAAACGGGAGCCTGTTGTCAGTCTGTTTTCAGTGATACAGTGAGGCCAACAAGCAGATGGTTTATGGATTCATTTGAACACTGATTATATTATGTTTCTATAATTGTGACTCTAGAATACACTGCATGAATGGATCAGTGCTCCTCTCTCAAAGACTTCTGTTTCCATTGTTGTCATTAGGTCCGAACATGATTAACTAAAACAAGCAGCGTTCACGCCCTTGTTAGAAAAATGGCTGTTAGTGGATGTGAAGGCCTGATAAACAAGCTGGGTGGGGTTCAGTAAACCACTGAACATACTAGGTACACAATATCATGGTTAAACTTTTATAGTGTAGCTCTTTAAGTGTGCATTGCATTTTTTTTGTTTACAAGACAGGCCTCGCTAAAACATGCCAGACAGATATTACCCCTCAAAAATAAACAAACTGGAAGATTGACAGTTTTTTAACCATTTTTTTTATCTGCCTTCTTCTCTGGAATAAGTCCAACTGGAAAATTGAAAGGGGACCTTCTGTCAAAGTGAAGCATGTATTGAATTGAATAATACAATTATAATTTTTAAGAAAGCTTTCATATTTCGGATAAAGTTTGACATTGTACTTCTGTGCATTTATGTCATCAAAATTGTTCTGAATATTGTCAGATTAAAAAGATTATACTCTGGCTACAAACACATTATATTTTCTTTTACCTGGGTATTATTTTCATAAAACCAAAATATTTTGCAATTTAAAGCCCTATGGCAGTATTTAGAAATGCGTCATTTAACTTTGTAACAAGTGTAAACTGAAGGTTTACAGTTGTACTTTAAATTTGAGGTTGGTTAAAGGTTATAAGATTTATAGTGATGTATTTATCCACAATAAATGTGGATCAATCATGATTACAATATATCATACACTGTCGATCACTTGATCTGATATCCATTTTGGTAACTTGATCATTTTAGCAAGAGTGCTGTTCGTGTTGTTATTATTATTATTGTCAATAAAACACATTTCCACATTCATGAAAGTCAAAGAATTTGAGTGAAATGAGTGAAATACAAGAGTTCATAATGAACATGTACAGCATGTTTCTCCTCCACCATCAACTATTTTTGTATAATGACATGCTGTGCTTGTACCATGTCCAGAACTTCCTGTTTTATGTGGTTTTTTCGTCAGTCATTGTGGCCGCCCCTTAAACTTTTCTCCCAAGGAAACAAAATTGAAATACTTTTCAATACCATCCAGTGCACCGTGGAAGTCTACTCCCTGGAGCCAGAGGCCGACACTAACCTAAATTACATATACAGAATAATTCTGCAACACAACGTACTTCTCTATATGTACTTTATCATTTGCAAAAATACATAAAAGACATTCTGAAAATAAATAAATAAACAGTTTGATTGATTTTGATTTGAATCAGTTTGGATTTTGAGGAGTGCAAACATTTTAAAAATAAAAACAAAGAAAATAGATAAATTATCCAAACAATCCAACACCAGTTTGATATTCCATGGACAGCATACACAAATTCATATATATATAAATAAATTCATATATATATATATGTAACAATAATGAATATCTACCAGTGTTAAAATCTGAGCTCTTTATGTCTGTCTTTAATATTGTGGCAGTTTCATTTCTTGCTCTGTCACTACCTGTTGTTCAAGTATTGGACGTCTTGTTTGCTTTCGCTTCCCACTCTGGGAGAAAGCTAAAAGTGTCATTTTGTTTGTTTGTTTCTCCTTCAGACCGACAACTTACAGCCAAACAAAGACACTGTGTTCTTCAGGGACGGAGTTCGGAGGATAGACTATGTGTTGTCTTACGTAGATGACGAAAAGAAACAGGTACGTGTAACAGAAAGTTGACCGTCGGCGTCAGTTGACTACTCAGCAATTTTTCATTGCAGCCAGTGACTAACTGTGATTCTGATGATGTTACACAATTTATATCCAGAAGAGGAATACATGGTTCTACAAAGAGGAAGTGAGATACATTCATATATTTGCTATAGACACGGCATTTGTGGCCTTCAGCTTTATGTAAAATAAGGTAGGGCAAGTTTAGAAAGCTGTTATACCAACATGTCAGATACATATTTAATGCTGATTAAAGCAGGGTAGTATTAGTCCTACTTGGTTCTAGAGAAGCTGAAGGATATGGCTGTTAACACTACCCTGATTAGATGGTTTTATTATTTTAAGTGAAGTGTAAGTGAAGGTCAACGGGATGCTTTCATAGACCAAACACAGTATCACCTATACTCTTTACATTGTACACTAATGACTGCAGGAAAGTACACCCCAATAATTATATTCTAAAATGTG
The DNA here is from genome assembly GCF_963691815.1 of Echiichthys vipera. Lineage (NCBI taxonomy): Eukaryota > Metazoa > Chordata > Actinopteri > Perciformes > Trachinidae > Echiichthys > Echiichthys vipera. The sequence continues at coordinate 26,478,683 of NC_139826.1, forward strand.
CTGTTGATACTGTGATTGTGAGCCTTCTTCACAAGGACATGGCCCCTTCTGTATATCGCCGTGAGATAGACAAGAAGTATTGTGGCAATAACCATCTAATTTTAATCGGTGTGGATTGATACATTTAATAAAATGTAAGCACATCTGTTCTGAATTCCTTATCTGTTTTAACCATTTCAGAGGGGAAATGTAACATGGATAGGTGAAGGAGACAAAAAGTAAAGATTGTGTGTGTGTGTGTGTGTGTGTGTGTGTGTGTGTGTGTGTGTGTGTGTGTGTGTGTGTGTGTGTGTGTGTGTGTGTGTGTGTGTGTGTGTGTGAATGTGCGTGCGTGTGTGTGTGTGTCTCATTCTTATGGGTTGTGTGTTTATCTGCAGGAGAGGAGGAGGGAGTTTGAGGCCAACCTTGAGAAAATAGGACTGGAGCTGGAGACAGAGGACAAATCAGTAAGAAATTCAAACACTGAGCACTCGCACCACCTAGTGGCTGGCTTGCTGAGGCACACCATATGCTACAGAAAGAAGTCTTAAAGGGATGGCTCAGTATTTGACACATTGTACTGCCATCCATCAAAGTACTTAAGGGAAATTGTGTAAAAATTACGTATTTTTTCCTCTCCCCCATCTGTCCTTGTATCAGGACTCCAAAGACCAAAAGACATATTTCTTGAAGATCCATGCTCCGTGGGATGTACTTGCCATGTATGCCGATGTCTTGAAGGTCAAAGTTCCCTTCAAGTTGAGTGACATCCCCCACGGTCAAGATGTCCCACTGGAGTGGCTCTCGCATCCTTTTCGTCTGCCAGAACACATCATGCGTCCAACACCTGACTACTTTACCTACCCCTTCGACAAGGAAAAGACTGACTTCTTCCTTATCACTGACAAAGATACTTTCTTCCCACCTTCCACAAGAAACAGAATTGTGAGTATTTCTCACTTAAAATCAGAATACACTTGTTGCATTGTAAATGTCCTAAAAACCTTATGACATGTCTAAAAAACAATCTGAGATATAACTCAAAACAAAATATTCAAGATGCATTGTCTAAAAGTAATCCCCTAGATCTCACTTAAATGTTACTTCTTAGGTGATTGTGTCTAGTATTAAGTGTAATGAGATATTTTCACTAGAAATGAGACAAAAATGCAGTTTAGGTTTAAAATGATGGTATTTATGAAGGATAAATCAGTTTAACTCTCACTATTCTTCTGGACAGGAGACTTTGTAGAGATGTTTGTTTGCTTTACTCTGCAGTATTTACAGTAAATCCTACAAATCCATATCCTTCAATCTCTTGTTAAATCCTGTCGCTGTTGTAAGGTGTTCTACATCCTGGCTCGTTGCCCGTACTACAAAGAGGGTCGGGAAGAAAAAGAGAAGACGGGAATCAAGCGACTACTCAGCAATGGGACGTACACAGCAGCCTTTCCACTGCATGATGTAAGACACCCGGAAGAACGAACATAAACATAAAGTCAAACATATCAATGTACATTTACATTAGCACTTCCATTTTGTGACACTTTGTACTTTTCTTCATTACAGGGGCAGGAAACCATATATGTGTTATGTCTATATCTACGTAAATCGAGGTTAATATTCGGCATGCAAGATTTATAATATAATGCATATAACCACAAGTAACTTGATTCCATATTTAGTACTTAGAAGTAATGCTTCCTGGATTTCATGATAATCACTTCACTTAGCCTGGCATCACCAGACTAATTCCCAAATGCATATTAGTCTGGAAACTCTGAGGTTATTTTTGATTTCCATGGGGCGTTATCCTTCAATGGTGCAGTTGAAGGATAAGTGGAAAGTGGAAAGACCTACAACCAATCACAGCAACTAAACAGTGGTGCTTGGTCTGTTTTGAAGCAGGAAAACAATGGTGTCCAGGTCGAAAACTTTCTTAAATTACAGCTAAACAGTACACTAAAATGTGTTTCTGAAAATGTGAGAAATAGGTAATACAGTAACAGAATATCAAGTCATATTTGATCAGCGCTGCCTAGTTTCACAGTTTGATCTGAGTTTCGTGAGCCTGAAAAACTGAACAGACCTGCAGACTGGACCGCTCTCTCAGTCATCGTCTTACACCCGCACACATGAGATTGTGACACTGTTTCTAGAACATTTCTATCATTTGTTGGTGTATTTCCAGGGAAATACTATTTTAATTGGCATGGTCTCAACATAACATTACATTATATAACATTACATTATATAGCTCCAAACTATTATTTTCTTTTTCTCTTTATAGAAAAAGTGATGTTCTAAATTTATTAATGCCCAAATAATATATTTAGTATGATAAGAAAAAGTACTTGTTGTGAGTTCATAGATACCAAATACTTTAATACTTTACTTAGTTTCTGAGAAACAGACATTTTCTTATCACTATATTTAGTCTTTGGGCACATGGGACTACTGTTAAATATAATGAGTTATCAAGAGAAAAACACTATTCACATGGGCCTAAAGACTAAAATAGAGTTTGATGAGAAAAATTCACTTTTTAAGCAAAACGTTTTGACTGATTTTGAAAATGTCTTTTGATTTGGTTTGGCTTAGACAAGCCCAGAGAACACTTCCTCCAACGGACATTTTCAGAAGCACCCTCATTCACTTTCTTGCAGAGAACTTTTTATTGAATTTCCACAGATGTTTTGCTCAGCAGCCCCATATTGCATTGTTCCTTTTCCTTTCAGTGTCGATACTGGAAAAGGGCAAGAAATGCGGAATGTGAGAGTGAGCGATACAACTTGTACAAGCACTGGGCCAGGTTTCTCTGCTTTTACAAAGAGCAGCCTCTCAACCTCATCAGGTAAACAAGCAACACCGGAATACTGCCGTTGTTTGTCTACACGCAAGATTGAATGTTTCTTATACTGAAGCGTTGTACTGCAGAGTTAAATGTGCTGTTTTTGGTTGTAGGAAGTACTACGGGGAGAAGATTGGGATCTACTTTGCCTGGCTGGGTTTCTACACAGAGATGCTGTTCTTTGCAGCCGTCATGGGCCTCATTTGTTTCACCTATGGGGTGCTCAGTTATGATGACAACATGTCAAGGTTTGTACCACCAGAGGGCGTCAGGGAGCTAATAACCATATGATCAAAAGTAAATGGACAGTAGAATATTACTCCCTATGGGAGTGTTGACCATTGAAATGAACCATGAACATTAATCTGCTGCTGTAACTGCCTCCATTCTTCTGGGAAAGCCTTTCACAAGACTGTGGAACCTGGCCTCTCGTTCAGCCACAAGAGTATTAGTAAGGTCCACTGATGTTAGACAACAAGGCCTTTGCTAGTTCATCCCAAAATATTGGATGGGGTTGAGGTCAGTCAAGTTCCTTCACACCAAACTTTTTTGCAGACCTCGCCTTGTGCACGGCTTATTTGTATGTTGAAAATGGACGATGGCCTCAGAGTCACACTATTGTATTGAATGAAAAATATTGCTGTTGCTTTAATATTTTCCTTCATTACTACTAAAGGGCCCATCCCAAACCAGGAAACACAGCCTCAAACCAAAAGTACAAACGCGTATGTGGACGGAGATATCCACACACTTATTCTTGTGCCTTAAAACATGATACACAGATTTTAAGATTCCAATAAAATGATGACTTGTTCAAAGCTGGGTGCCAGGTGGTTATCATTGTTTTTAAACTGCCAACTTTGTATTTTCACTTCATAAAGTCTCTGTTTTTTCTCTTTTTAGCAAAGAAATATGTGACGCGAATGTAGGAGGCAGCATTGTGATGTGTCCACTTTGTGATAAAAAGTGCCCTTTCTGGAAGCTCAACTCTACGTGTCTCTCATCCTGGGTAAAACATTACACTTCATATGTTAATCGGCACCATTTTAACAACAGCAATAACCTGAAATAATGTATTACAAACTTGAATTTTATTACATAAATGTGTGAAATTTACTCCAATATCTGCAGTAAATTGTATCCTGCTGAGTCAACAGTATGTCGCCCTGTTTATGCCCAGCGTGTCACTGAGGAACTTACTCTTTTCCATATTCTCTCTTCCAGCAATCCCATCTGTTTGATAATGAGGGAACGGTATTCTTTGCCATATTTATGGGGATTTGGGGTAAGTGTCAGTCGATGCTGCTCTTACTGTGTTTAGCCTGTTGGAGAACCAATTTGTTCCCCCTCCTGTGGGACAGATTTTCACAGTTAAAGCCTTTTCACACCAAAGCATCAACCTTTATACGTGCTGCTTGAGGTTAAAGCTTGCCCGGCACGCTGAAGGCCTAAAAAACGGCCTCATGAGCCAAGAAGTGTCGTGGCACAGCTGAAACAAGTTATACTTCTCTACTCAACACAGGCGTTATCTGTTTTCAGTTATTCTAACATGATCATAAAAGATCTGTCCAAAATGGATGGACACCTGCATTACACTGTACAAAAAAAAAATATTTTGTGTCTTTTACTCAAATCTGTTTGGCAGTAACTCTGTTTTTGGAGATCTGGAAACGTCGTCAAGCACGGCTGGAGTACGAGTGGGACTTGGTGGACTTTGAAGAGGAACAGCAACAGCTTCAAATCCGGCCCGAGTTTGAGATCCGATGCACTAACAGGAGACTCAACAAGATCACTAAGGTGCTTCAAACATGTTAAAAAAACATGGCAATTATTCTATAATCTGTGGTTTGCAAATAATTACACCGCGCCTCAAGTACTAAAACAATAAATAACAATAATCTTTCAGGAAATGGAGCCATATCTTCCCGTCAGCAGCAAGTGTGCTCGCTTCTGCCTCTCGAGTGCTACTGTTATATTCTGGGTAACTTCACTGTTGTGTGTGTTTGTGGATTCACATGTATGTGCTAGTATTTACAATAATACATAGTAAGTATGTTTCCCTGCACAATGGTCACATACTGCCAACAGCTTTACGTGTGTGTGTGTGTGTGTGTGTGTATGTGTGTGTGTGTGTGTGTGTGTGTGTGTGTGTGTGTGTGTGTGTGTGTGTGTGTGTGTGTGTGTGTGCTCCCCACAGATTTCTCTGATCGTGGCCTGTATTATCGGGGTAATAGCATACAGGCTGGCCGTGTATGCTGCCTTTGCGAGTATCATTAAAGACCCTATGAGGAAGATTCAGGTGGTGGGCAGATTCATCACTCCACAGCTAGCGACCTCTGTGACTGCATCCTGCATCAACTTTGTCATCATCATGATCCTCAACTTCTTTTATGAGAGGGTGGCCGTTTGGATCACTGATATGGGTAAAAAGATTTAATCTGGCATTTACTCAATCAAAGAAAATCTGAATTGTATTGTGTAAAATACTTAGCTCAGGTGAATATTTCAATCTCAATGTTCAATGCTAATATTTTCCTCTGTGCCATGTTGTAAATTTTGAATATTTAAAAATATTGTATATATTGTTTCTGTTATTCTTATATTTTATATTTTCCTGTGTTTATATTGTTCATTTTCTTCTATATGTTTCTACAATTTATGGTTTCTTATTGATGCTTCTTCTATGTTTGCTATCCACTTTGCTGCTGTAAAAAGGAAATTTCCCTTTGTGGGACTAATAAAGGAATATCTTATCTTATCTCTTATCTTAAACACAAATGTCAAGAGTGTAAAACAAAGTCGTTGTTTTGTCTTTTCACATCCAAAATACACGGAGCTGACACTATAAACATTTTTACACTGATTTGTTATCTGGTGTTTGCGTCCTGCAGAAATCCCAAAGACGCACCTCGAGTACGAGAACAGGCTGACCATGAAGATGTTCCTCTTCCAGTTTGTCAACTACTACTCCTCCTGCTTCTACGTGGCCTTCTTCAAAGGCAAATTCGTTGGTTATCCTGGCGACTACTCATATATGTTTGGCAAAGGGAGCAAACTGAGAAATGAGGAGGTGAGCTTACTTGCCCTTTATAAAATATTGATTAAAGTAACTATCCGTACTGAACTGAGAACATCCCCATAGAATAGGACATGCTCATCCTAACATTTTTCTACCAGTGAGGACAGCTCCATGAGATGTTGTTGCCAACAGGAAGTATGCAAATACAAGTGTGTTGCGTAAATTAAAAACCTGTTGCTGTCCTAGTGTGATCCTGGAGGCTGTCTGATCGAGCTGACCACACAGCTGGTGATTGTTATGGCAGGAAAACAACTCTGGGGGAACATTCAGGAAGCTCTGCTACCGTGAGTCCATCACACCTTCCACTCCAGTCTTTCAAGTCTTGTTTATTCACATCTAAAAAATAATTTACAATTAACTTTGGTATTCAGCAATTTGTATTTTAGCAATTTCAAGGGCATTTAATCAATTATACATACAAAATGAATATGTTGTGTGCACAAGGTATCGTCAAGTGGGTACACGTAGAGTTACCCTCCTTTTCCTATGCAGCTTTCCCACTTCAGGTGAACACACCCACGACAAAAAGAGATGATTCAGTTCATTATGCTTTTTCTTTTAAACCTCTGAATGTCATACAATGGCAAGGCAAGGCAAGGCAACTTTATTTGTATAGCACTTTTCATACACAAGGCAGACTCAAAGTGCTTCACAGCACAACATGTCATGAATTAAAATGCATTACAGAAAGACAAAGAGAATAAAAACATAGACAATAATAAAAACAGTGCGGACGTTAAAAGTGCAAAGATTTAGCAGAAAGCTAAGGTGAAAATAAAGGTTTTCAGTCTAGTTTTAAAAGTGGTCAGAGTGGGTGAAAGTCTCACATCTTCAGGAAGTTTATTCCAGCTGTTTGTTGCATAATGGAATTATTGCTTCTCTACCCTACATTTTAAAGAGATATGGAGATTTAGACCAGATTTAGATTTCTGACTTCACCCATGATCAATAATTTGACCACGGGGAAGAATTAGGTGAGATAAATGTTTACTTATAATTGCCAAGAAAAAGCTTCAAAGTTTAGAAGAACAAGACACCATTAGCAAAGTTGAATCCTGAGTCTTCAACACACGTGACAACGACGTCACAGAAGGCAGCATTCGTCAAAAGCAACAGATTACAGGATATCAGGCTCATGTATGACACGTTAAAACAGTTTGATGAGTGTAATGTTGAAGTTATTTAAGAGTATACTATTAAATGGTTATAAAACAAGAGAAAGTTATTAGGAGCTGTTTTATAGAAGAATATAGTTATAGAACATATATATATATATATATATATATATATATATATATATATATATATATATAAGGTTATCGCTGGTGCAAACTTCTCTGTATACTTTTAATCAGATATGCACCAGGTGTGCACAATATATTGATCTTGTTTCCACTAAAAATAGATACTTTGTGCAAATCCCAACTGCAGATCAGCAGTTCAACATCTGTTTCTTCTTCATGGGCTCCTTGACAGGTTAATGCGTAACTGGTGGAGTAGCAGAAAGGGACGGCATCATCCTGAGAACCATTACAGCCGCTGGGAACAAGACCACGTCCTGCTTAACTTCAGCCAGCTGGGATTGTTTTATGAATACCTGGAGATGGGTAAGATACGTCACTGACCTTATACAGAGATGTAACTGCTGCACGATATGTGGATGCTGTGTATTACATTTCCCTGCTCTGTGCTCTTCTGTCTTCATCACTAACTTTTTCTTTCTGCTCTGCCTGTCTTTTCAGTTGTCCAGTTTGGGTTCATCACTTTGTTTGTGGCCTCTTTCCCCTTGGCTCCACTCCTGGCACTGTTCAACAACATCCTGGAGATCAGGGTGGACGCCTGGAAGTTCACCACACAGTTCAGACGACCGGTGGCGTCCAAGGCCCGAAACATCGGAGCATGGCAGGAAATCCTCAACGCAGTGGCCATTTTATCTGTTGTTACAAATGTAAGTGCTGTATGTGTAGCAGTACATGAGTATGTTTATGAGTCTAATCTTGCTAATTTCTAACTAACGCTTTTTTGCAGAATGCAACATTTCATTGAAAGCCTTTTGTGTTTACTTCTGTCCCAGGCTTTCATAATGGCGTTCACCTCAGACATGATCCCGCGGATGGTCTTCCTGTATGCCTACGGTAACAATACCAGCATGGAGGGTTACGTTAACAACAGCCTTTCAGTATACAACATCTCTCAGATACCAGACGACAACATGCCAGAGGAACGAGACAGCTGGTTTCATAACTCAACTACCACCTGCAGGTATTAGGGCTTAAAGAGTTTATTGTGCATCTACCTCTAGCTAATTCTACATTCTAAGGAAAAGAGAGAGTTAATCAATATTTGTATATGAACATCTATTCAAAATAAACGTGTAATGTAATGTAGTCACTGCTGGGGATATACCCACAGAAAATTGTCACCAGACTCTTCAGTTCCCTGCAGCTATATGGTCCTTTTCAGCATCTTTGGGCTCATTGTTTTGCTTTTACAGCCTACAACAACAGTATTGTTTTGATTCAGTCTCACCTTCTCACAGCATTCTTGTCAGCAACAGCAGGCAGACTTTTATTTTTTTAATTTTTTTAGCAAAAAAGCTTTAATAAATTCCCTTTACATGAAGACAATGAGGTTTCCCAAGTATCCCTTCCTTGTTTTTGACCAATAGACTCACTCACTCCCCCTCCACTGTTGTAACACATTTTAGTTGTGTGAGCTTCTGGTGACAATGACCATGATGAAGAGCCATGGTGTTCCCAACACATTGGCCATTTAAATGCATATTGCCATATTGCCTCAGTCAAGTTTTCTTCCACACTTGTTATCTTAATGAACACCTTTTCTATAATTCAGGAGTAATTGTAGGTCTTTAAATACGCTACCTAAGCTATCTGTTTAGATTTTGGAGTTCTATAGCTTTTATTGACGTGTACTGGTATCAGCACCTTTTGTTTAATGATAACATTAAAGAAACATTACCGACTGTGTGATGGTTTTTTTTGTACAGATATCGGGACTACCGCTACCCTCCAGGTCACGAGAAGGAGTACACTCACACCATGCAGTTCTGGCACATCCTGGCAGCCAAAATGGCCTTCATTATTATCATGGAAGTAAGACAACACAGCTTTTCCCCATGTTCTTTACTTTAAAGAATAAATGTTCAGAATTAAAGGATTATATCTTTACCCTGTGATAATTCTTCCTCTGCAGCACGTGGTCTTCGTGGTGAAGTTCTTTGTTGCGTGGATGATCCCAGACGTCCCCACAGATGTGAAGGCTCGGTTTAAACGAGAGCGCTACCTGATTCAAGAGTACCTGCATAACTACGAGGTGGAGAGGGTCAAACTCCAGCTGAGTGCCAGTTTCATCACAGAGCCGCCATCAGAAATGTCCCCGATGACAGACAAGCATGAAGTGTTGTCTGAGTGCCTGTAGCCTCCTGCTTCACACCTCCCAACTGGACACGAGAACATCTACACACAAGGGCTTCCGTCTTTGGGATAAGATCGCTATTATCTTTCTTGCTGAATGGACTCCTATATTAGGATCTGTGCAGAGGCATCAGCAAAAAAATCCTTTACTTATAATCAGCTTATTAAGTAGATGATACATTCCTGTGCCATAAAAAATACATTAACTGCAAAGGGCAAAAATATTGTAACGGCAGCTTGTGTCATAATGCCTGCAAACTCTCCATCGGTAATGACTGAACATAACTAATCTCTGTATGTGCTGATTGAGTTAAAGTCTGTGGTGTTAAAATATGTGGCATTAGGTGTTATTACCCTTTAAAGAGTTAAATGTTCTGCATGTGATCAGAGGAGAAAACAAGATGAAGGACTCAACTGTTAAGAAAGGAAGATAAGTGTCAGTTGTAGAAATGTTTGTATTTTTTTTTTAATCATATCATTTTAGTGCAGAAGAGTATTATGGCCAGGCATAAGAGAAACATGAGAGGAGTAAGATCTATTTTTTATTTTGCATTTTGAAACTTAAGTTGAAATATTGAGAATTGAATTTGTTCTCAACTGTATTCTCAAAATGCAAAAAGAAAAATGTCTCTCTGACATTAATACTGAAAGTTGGACTTTATTCTTGACATTTGAACTTTATTTTCGAAATGCAAAACAGTATCCTCCACCTTGACTTTTTTTGTCCTTATTCTTGGCCCAAATATGTTGTCAAAGAAGCAGAACTAGGGCAGCACTCCTAATATACTTTTTGCTGACAAAGCCCTTTTTCAGCATGTGTGCATATGGCAAAATCACAAACAATACATGTAAACATGTGGGGTTAATTACAGATGACTGCCACCAGCCCAACAGGGTAACCTTTACAGACACAGAATATAGAGAATACATCAAATGGAAAAACAAAGAGGCACACATTATGTACACTTCATAAAAGTCAAGAATATATAATATTCTCATTCATAATATTGGGAATGAAGCTATGAAGGAATGCTTTGTAGTGGTGACCGTCTGTAATTAACCACGCCTGTTTATATGTATCATTCATGATTTTGCCATATACAGTACGTGCTGAAGAACAGCGTCTTGCCCAAAATGTCTGTGTGGCAATTAAAAGTATAAAGGGAGTGCTGTCCCAGTCCTGCTTTTCAATCCATTTAAAGGATCCAGCACCAAGCCTTCAAGTATTATTGTGAGTTACATCACATATCTCCTTTTCTCTCATCTAACTATGAATTACATCTTTACTGTTTTTATTGTTTACTTTAAATTGGTAGCCTCATAATGTTTAGTTCCACTGATCTATAGCTGGGCTATGAGATTATCCATTTTGTTATTTGAGTTTATCGTGTTTAGGGAAAGGCTCTTAAAAACTGTGCATTTGAAAACCAAGTACCTCCATCATAATGTAACAATCAGAAGTGTGTATCATTCCAGCCTGAGTTAGTAATAGTGAGGCAGCAGCTGCAGGCTCGTTTGTCACATCTTACAAATGTATCTTCAACTTGCTGCGGGACCAATTATAAGATTTCTACCAAATGAAAAAGATGACATAAAGAAAAATCTCTTGACAGATTTTCTGTTTTAATACAATCACAGATCAACGTGTGTTGGCTTTACTCTTCTTTTTGTTACACATAGATAATAAAATGGCCTATATTTCTGTTTTCAGATTTCACATGATTGATTCTCTGCATACTGTAAACAATTGCAACCTTCATTTTAGTAATAAAGTGAGTGAAGATTTTAGTAAAAAGAAATGACTTTTAGTAACCAATTCATACTCTATCTGGTTACTAAGTGTCGCTGTAGATATAAAGATATAAAGATATAAATATATCAAATATTTAAATGGATTGTAGTTCAATTAATTTATTGATCTGCTTCTGCTCTCTCGCCTGAAGTTGTTTTATTTAGAGTTACTTCATAATCCTCTTTTAAAGATCTTGTCAATTTACTAATTCATCACCTCACCTTAGTTCAAACATTTCTCTTATATGTTATGCTATAAACTACCACTTTGGGACCAGAGAAGTAAAAGACTCCTAAGATTATATTTCTTTACAGTAGATAAGAATTTATAAGAAAAAGGATCGCTTTTTAAAATCTTTTTAAGCTCAACATGTATTAAGTTTTTTTTCTCTGTTTATATTGAACCCTCTTTGTAATTGACTCAGTGAACGATGCAATCGTGAGTTCAGCTATCAGCAAATTATATCAGACAGTCAAAAACTAAGCCTGACTAACTCACATCTCAGGTTAAACATCCACCAATGTTTGTTGAGCACCGCGTGTTGATACAGTATGCAGATGTCGGACGTGTGCAGTGTGATTCTGCAGCATGCATGACGTATTTCCCAACAAACAAATGCCTTAAACCTCTGTGCTGACTTGTTTTTGTATAATGTTGTAATGACAAAGTTTACTATCTGAATTCAAAACATCTTTCATATCATATGTTGCTGCTGCTAGCTGTTGCAAAGTAGCTGTTTTGTCTGGTTAGATGCGCATGTATTTCTGTAAATATTTTGTCTGTTACATCCTAAGTTCAGTTTTGCTTATTGTACAGAAATGCAGCAAAGTTGGTAATATTCACAATAAATAATGAAATAACTATAGTATGAGTTTTATTTGCATAGAGCCTATACAACAACGCCAGAAACACAGATATAATAATAATAATAATGATAAAACTGACAGGCAAGGTCAAGAAAAAGGTCTAAACATGGAGCTTCCCCTTCCTAGGTATGTTTTGAGACGCAGAAAATCACTTTGAATGATAATTGGTGAAAAAAAATTCATCCCTCATTGAAAAAATCAAGTGCCTGAAACGATAATACATACAAAATATATTTTTTTCCAGCATGATTTACACATTTTGCCTTTAACGTTCAATGGAATTTATTTTTTTTCAAAATTTCTAAAAAACTAATAAAAATATGAAAAAAATTGAAAAGCAGGGTTGGAAAAGTGATGAGTCCCTTTAGAATAATCGTCATAAATATTCACAGGTATAACCAATCACCTTCCAGATTACACACCAAGTTAATTGGCCTTCACCTGACATCAACTGTGGTGTTTTTGATTTTACTTCAGAATAAAATCAGCTGTTCCTTGAGGACTCCAATCCTATCAGTGCATGGTAACATAAATAATTCACCATGGTTGGAAAGATGCTTTCAAAAGAGCTCCGGGATAAAGTTGTGGACAGGCACAAGTTAGGAGAAGGATATAAAAATATTTCAAAGGCTTTAACTCTCCCTCTGAGGACCGTTCAGAGGATTATCCAGAAGTGGAGGCATATGGCTCCACTCAGACCTTGATCGGGCCGCCCCTCCAAACTGGATGACCGAGCCAGGAAAAGGTGACTTTGAAGGAGTTATAAGTCTTAATGGCAGAGGTCGGTCGATCTGTGCATGTGACAACAATTTCACAAGTTCTACATGTTTGGCAGGGTGGCAAAAAAGAAGCCTCTTCTGAAAAAGTGTCACACCGAGTCTCATAAACAACATATTGAAGATTCTGATGCCATGTGGCAAAAGGTTTTATCGTCAGATGAGAACAAAATTTAACTTTTGGGCGGAACTTCAAGCGCTATGTTTGGTGGAAACCAAACACAGCACACCACCCAAAACACACCATCCAGTGGAGCATTGTGGTGGCAGAATTATGTTGTGGGCTTGTTTCTCTTCAGCAGGGACTGGGCAATTGATCAGGATTGAAGGGAAAATGAATTCTGCCAAGAACACCGGCATTCTTGAAAAAAACCTGCAGCCCTCTGTTAGACACTTGAAAATGTGCAGGTGGTTCACCTTCCAGCATGACAACAACCCAAAACACACCTCCATAAAAACAACACAGTGGCTAAAGGACAGGAAGGTGAATGTCCTAGAGTGGCCCAGTCAGAGCCCTGACCTGAATCCTACAGAACATCTGTGGATGGACTTGAAGAGTGCGTTCCATCGCCGTTCACCACAGAATTTGACTGAACTTGAACAGTTCTGCAAGGAAAGACGGGGAAATGTTCCCCAATCTAGGTGCACAAAGCTGGTAGAGACAAATCCAAACAGACTGATGCCTGTAAATAAAGCAAAAGGTGCCTCCACAAAGTATTAAATCTGGGGACTCATCACTTTTCCAACCATGCTATACTAGTTTTTCATTTTTTATTAATTTTCAGAAATTTAGAAAAAAATTCACTTGAATGTTGTAAGGCAAAATGTGTAAATCACGCTGGAAAAATATTTATCTTTTCTGTATTCTCATTTCAGGTTGTAAAACAAAAAAAGTGACTATTTCAAACGGGTATCGTGACTTTCTACAGGCACTGTAAGTATTGTTCAAAGTTTAAAATGTATTTCCATCTGCGCTGTTAAGTCTATTCCTGGTATTTTCCAAACCACACTTGTGTTGCATACTGGATCACCACTTATTGTGACATCACAAAATGATCCTCTACTTAAACTTACTATTTTTACAGGTGTTGAACAAAGATTAAAGCTGAGCACACAGAAACTACAGCAGGACACTTTGCACACACGTCACTCTGCAGTGAAGCTCAAACACCCAAGAGAAGAAACAAGAAGCAAAACTAAAGTTTGTGTCGAGGTTGACTTAAAAGAAAAACTTATATAGCAATAAAAAAAAAAGATTGAGAGAAATATACATGCACATACAAGAATAAGAGAGCAAGATGCTGTGTCATGTGTGACCACCAGATGGTGCCCAATACCAACAAATGACAAGAAAGACACTGATCACTTTTTTCTTTTCTCTTCTAATTGCAAATCTAAAAATATATATATATTAAAATATATGACTACGATTATTATTATTAGCCTGTTTCTGTTGTTGATGGTATTATTATTATTACTATTATTAGCCTATTATTATGTCTTATTGTATTAAACCATATGCATTTTGTAGCCTTTTATACTTTGACTAAATTTGGTCTGCAGAAGGATAGTTGACATATCCTTGCAACCTCATGAAATATTAAAAACAAAAATACTTCCATAATGTTGTGCATGCTTCTGTGGAAAGACGTGGTTGTCGATGGGGGAGAAAATGGGCTTAAATTATTGATGGATTCCTACGTTGAGCAGAGGAGCTTGTTGGAGGGGGGAATCCACTCCTACTCTTTTGGTTTCCATAGCACCGCCCTCAGGAGAGCTGCAGCTTTCACATATGGGGTTGAATGTCATTGTTTTGTTTAAAATACTTTTTAAGCCTGAAATATCACATAAAATATGTAATCGACATATGTAGAGTTGGGTTTTATCTCGCATTTATGCTGCGACATAAAGCGACAGGTTGAACTAAGAACACATTCCCTCCTCTCCCCCACCCCAATGTTTTATGAAACGACTCATTACACAGAGTCGTATATATATTTATGCATTGGCATGTTATACTTTGGCTCAGGCTTGCATGTGTGCTGTGCAGCTGGCCAGATGTTGGACGCGGAGCTGCTGTCGCTGACCTCGGTGCTGAACACGACGTCAGATGAACCTGCGCGCACCACAGGAGACACGAAACAGCCTCACGCCCTCTTTGATTTATTGAAGCTTCTCCAAAACACCCACTTCTGCTTTCTCAACTTTGAGTTTTTTTGTAATTTTTCCATTCATTCTCTCTCTCCTCTTGTTTTTTTTTTTATTCCGGTCAGATCCATAACAGATCCACTACGCTGTCTAGCAATTTCACTCCTGTTTCGTTTGCCTTCGTGATGGCACTTGGCGCGGCTCTACTGTACGCCAGGCAGGAGATGAGCTGCTGGTGGATGGAGGCGCACTGATCGTTTGATTCCTCTTGTTTTTTTTTGTTTGTTTTGTTTTTTTGCGCTTCAGCTCTCTCATTGTGAAAATTAGACGCGTCTTTTGGATCGCAGCCTCTCTGGACTCGCATTTTATTACAACTTCGTTTCGTTTGTTTTCCTTGCAGCCGCTGCAGTCGGCCATCCTGCGCTGTAACATGACGATTAAGCAGTAATATAACAGTAAGAAATAGGCCTACACGTAGAAACTGGATATGGAGTCAATGAAGACGAGAGCTGCGGCGGGGATGAAGGAATTTGCGGGGAAGACCCTGGGTCATATGCACAGGTAAAAACAGGCATTTATGTATTTTTTCATCTTGAGGTGCGCGTGAGAATTCCCTCTCCTTTAAAGTGTGATTGTGTGCGTGCTTGAATTTAAGGAGTGGTGTGTAGGTGTGCAGGTCACCCACAACTGTTTTACTACAACTTACAGGGATCTCTAGTCACGCCTCTAGAAGTAAGAAGGAAATTATGCAATCAAGTGTGTGCGTGTGCGTGCGTGCGTGTATGTGCGTGTGTGCCTGTCTGTGTGTGTGTGTGTGTGTGTGTGTGTGTGTGTGTGTGTGTGTGTGTGTGTGTGTGTGTGTGTGTGTGTGTGTGTGTGTGTGTGTGTGTGTGTGTGTGTGTGTGTGCAGAGAGAGAGTTTGGAGTGTGGTGAACCTAGATGCCACTGGATGAAAAGCGTGCACACAGTCAGTTGATGTGTATCTCTTTCTTTTTTGGCAGATTCATTCATAATTTAATACAATGCATTTCATATATTTAAACAGTGAGGCACGCTTCATAATAAACCTGAAGCCTGTGTCCCATATTTATTTAAACATCCATTTTTGTCCATGTTTGAACCGACAGGATCGATATAGGCCTTCGTTTCTCTATATGTTTCTTAGCATCTCAAGCTTATTGCCTTGTGTTTTTCAAGCATCTTGGGGGGGGGGGGGGGGGTACTTTGAATTAATGAATGAATGATGACCTGCAGTAGTCTGGTTTTAATTGTGCTTCAGGGGGGCAAAAGCATTTCTGTATTTTTATGAGGCCTTTGATTTCACTGCAAGTCACAGCCTACATCAATTTTCGTTTTATTCGATTATTTTTTTCTGTCATCATTAATTTGCCCTATATTGCTTTTCATACGTTTGCAGGATTTAAATGTTTCGATTCGTATCATTTCTTAGCATCCTCAATTTTGGACAAACAACGTATGGCCAATAAATATGACTTTCCTAGAGATAAAAAAAAAAAAAAAAGGTAGGAGGGAGCTTTGAGGAATGCCCACTCAGACGTGTGTGTGTGTGTGTGTCGGTGTGTGTGTGTGTGTGTGTGTGTGTCTGGAGGCTGGAGCTGCTGCTCGGTCCCGTGAATGCTAATGAGTGTGAAAGTGAGCGGGCTGCTGCAATGCGGTACAGTCAGGGACATGTTCGCCTGCTTTCAGCTCCAGAGGCGAAGTTTGTTTTTGTTTGTTTTTTCATTTTTCTCTGTTCATGACTTCGCTCTTAAGCGCAAAATACAGGAGCATGCGTTTTGCTTTTATTTCAGTATGAGTCTTTAGATATGATGCCACTGTAAGAAAATACAACATGGAGGCCTCTCCAGCCGCACAACTGCTTTATCATGGTGCTTCTGGAAGAGCTGCATTTTCATGTCAGACACACAAAGCACCCAATCCATAAATAGATATTATTCTAATGGAAATAAAAATTGTGCCTCCTTAGAAATAGAGTCCATTATAGGAGAGATAGGGTGCATCGTCTCATGTGATGACATTTTATCAGGGGACACTTGCCAGACACTGTCCTCACCTGGCTGTTGCAGGGTGATAGAGAGGAAACAGAAAACCGGGGAGGTGATCGAGCTGACGGAGGACGGGAGGCCCCGGGAGGCCAAGGAGAAGAAACCCCCGCTGTGCGACTGCAACTGTTTCGGTCTGCCCCGCCGCTACATCATCGCCATCATGAGCGGCCTGGGCTTCTGCATCTCCTTCGGTATCCGGTGTAACCTGGGCGTGGCCATAGTGGGCATGGTCAACAACAGCACCATCCACCAGAACGGCAAGATCATCATCAAAGAGGTGTGGCGAGCGAGACACCAGACACCTGACTCAATGGTTTTATACATAAAAAAAAGGAATGAAGGGGAAATGAATTACTACACACGTGAGATACGGATATGTAAGGCCTACTGTCATAATTAGCCATTCAGTCACTTAAGTGGTCCCAATAATCATGACTGATGAGCTTTTTTAAAAATGAAATTGGATATTTGTGCGTAAGAAAACATTTAATAGGCCTATATGATATTTTAAACATGCAGAAATCATAAATGCGTAACAGAGATGGTCCTGCTTCGTAATGTTCTTATAGCATACTCTTAAGGTAGGCCTACCTAATATATGATGCGATGTCAAAAGGATCAAATGCATATCTTATGTGTGAAAACCCCAAATCATGTACATGACAGTTGACTGTATAGTTCAGAATGTAAAGCTACACGTTTCCTCGACAGCGTCTATTTGCATGAAAGGCAAATAAGAGACACATACACATATGTCTCGATAAGTGCATTCATAACAGCCTATTTTATATATGTAGGTAAAATGCATGCGTATAGAATATTTGTGTTTTTGCATTTAGGCCATGTTAACCAAATAATCGTGCACGCATCCAACACAAAGCCATTTACTTCCACGCAGCTTCTCGGTGGTTTTGCTTTGCCAGTGCAGGACACATGACTCATGTTGGTGCACGGATCAATGTCATCTGATCGAAATAAACCGATGCTGGCCTTTAATAAACAGGCCCAACATTAGACCAATCCATTCAGAGAAAATCTGTTTTTCGTTTCGATTGATTTCTCTAAAAACTGTTCAACAGGGGTCTTGTGACGAACAATAGCCCACGTTACTGTTGCTTTTTACATTTTCCTTTTATTCATTTTATTTACTGGTTTTATTTTCCACCATGTTATCTCCCAGAAAGCCAAGTTCAACTGGGATCCAGAGACGGTGGGGCTGATTCACGGATCTTTTTTCTGGGGCTACATCGTCACACAAATCCCAGGAGGATACATATCCTCCAGACTGGCAGCGAACAGGTAGGCAGCACCTCCGGTGGATTACCATTAATACAGTGACATCCAATTGGCAGATTTATATGGATATTTCAATATTTATTTATTTTTTACATGGGATCAATTAAACAAAACGACTGTCGGCGTTACCGTCGCTTCTTCTCACTCTCATTCTTTAATGTTTATTTTTTTAGGAAACGAAAAATGAACACATGGGGAATATATTCAGACAATAAAAAAAACGCAGCCAAGGCCAGACATTAAAAATGGCGTCATTCTTGCCTGAGTAATGAATCGGATGAAGAATTCACAGTTACAGGCTGAGTTTCACAGACAGTCAGCTGCTCTGTAGTGACGCAGAGCTGCAGGGAGGGCACCGGGCTGGCAGGCCCGCAGTCCCCGGTGTCAGGGCTTTGTGCCACCTGTTAATGAGCTCCCTGGGGGGGCCGGGTCTAATCTGTAGCTCTCTCAGGGCGTGGAGACCAGACTCTGCTGTCGTGTCGCCAAAGGCATTAATTCACACGAACACAGCCAACGCGGCATTATTACAAACACTATATACTGTAGGCTATAATATCCAGACAAAGGTGCACGTTTTTAGGAATTGAATGCTGATATATACCATGCCGATTGGTAACACCTGTATAAAGGCAAAATTCGCTGATCTCGACGGATTGCTGGATAAATACTCTAGTCTATCATTATTATTAGGCCCATCATAGGTATTGTGATTTTCTGCTGCTCATGGAGGAATTGTTGGGTCTCTGTAAATCATAAACGTCTAGACCTACTCTAGTCTTTATGTAAAGGCTCTCGGGTTAACTTTTGTTATGATTTGGCATTATAAATAAAATTGAATTGCACTGAATTGTGTTGAGGCCTAAATCCCGATCACGCTGTAATGAACGTTTATAAATCAAGAGGCAAACAAAAGTTCAGTGTTGGCTATAAATAATGTCCCTATGAAAAATTGCAGTCAGAATACCCTCTAACAAATCTACCTGCTGTAGACTGATTTCATCTCTTTCTTCACATGTTAATTCCCTGTCCCCTGCTCTTCTGTTCCTCGCCCTGTTGATTGACACGAGGATGTAATCAAATCAATTGGTCTCGTGCCAAACAGTAGTCTCAACCGGATTAGGGTTTGCCCCCCCGCGTGCAGATGAGAGGGGCGGGGAAAACGTGACATAAATGAGAAATAGGTTGGGGTTTATTGATGCTCTGGCCCTCCCTGCGCGTCATCTAACGTGCTCAGCTGCGCCTTCGCGGTATAAAAAAAAAAGAGAAAGTCATAGGCTTATTGAATGTGGTAAAAATTAGTTTGCTTTTATATAAACGTCAAATTAAAATTAAATATTATTATTCATGAAAAAACAAGAACATAGGCCCCGCCCCTGAAAGACACTTCCGGTAGACCACATGGGACCTCAGCTCCCCCCAAAATGAGATTTTTGAGTGTTACAATGGAACAATTATTTTCTGGTCCCAGTCATTATCTGTCCCGGATTACACACATGATGTTTGCGGAATTCAATGATAATTTTCATGTAAAGAGATGCCACGCCATCACGCTTTGAGCATTTATCTGACATCTTGATCTCAATCTTGGCAGAAGACTTTTTCTTTTTTCTATGTCCATGAGACGCAGCACCAGCACTCAGTATTATAACCATGATTATAACCCTAAGCCTTTTTTTTCACAGTATGAGCTTTGCCCAATCAGTTTTATGCAGCGGTTCCTGGTGTTACAGTCTCTCTTCAGAGTTGAGAAGTGGAGGGTAAGCGTGATGACTTGACGTCACATAGGCAACACAAAAACAAGTCAGCCGCGTTAGGCTTTCTCCAGAGCCTTTCACTGAACAATCTGACAATAAACTGTCAAACTCTTAACTTGAAAATTATAATTTTATTCCACAAACATCATATGTGCAATCCGGGGCAGATAATGACTGGGACCAGTAAATAATTGTTCCATTTCATTAGACATCAATGTAAATGTTTTGGGTGCTGTTCATAGACTGTATAAAAAATGGACATGGCCTCTACGTCGAGGTCTGTTCTCTCAACTTGAATCAATTGTACTGTCCTATAGGAGTCGCCATCTTGTCAGACTTTGACGCCGCCTCATTTCCTCTTACCAAAAAAGGGCATTGATCTGACATTGGGGGGAGGGAGATGCGTACATCTGGCTGACGTATACCTCTGAGGATGGATACCTCTGAGGCAAAGTGAGGGCCAGCGGCTAGCTGTCACTCAAGAGGCCTCCCCTCTTATTATTTATAAACTTTAACCTCCCATAAAATAAAAACTAGCCTGGTACAAACTAATTCACCCCCTTAGTGTTGTCATGGAAATAAGACCTAAACATACAGACTAGAATGTCTTTTTTTTTGTACCAGGCCTTAAATAGGTTTAATTATGCTGTGATAAACGGACTGTATAACATGGGGGCCAATGAGAAACTGCTCTAGTGTGCAAACTGCCTTAGTGCAGTTTTTGGTACTTCTGTATTGGATCAACCAGGAAGTGGCCGTAGTAGGGCTTGGTGCTGAGATGCCTGTGGTCTACTGGAAGCCGCATTACAGGGGCGGGACTTACCAGCCCATGTAATAATTTTCATTAGTAAAAATGGTTGCCAGGCGACATATCCTGGTGTGACTGGTAGGAGGGTGTTCTTTTTTCTATGTCCATGGCTGCTGCTAAAATATATATTTCTACGACGTCCTATTAGCACCTGCCAATCAGAACCGAGGACACAACACATAGACCTTTTAAAAGATGTAAACAAAAATTCTGAATGTGTCCTTGTTTATTTCCTGTTGCATTGAATGTGAATGACATCAGCTGGCAGGAAGTTAACAAGGACCAAGGCTGTTGCCTAGCAATGGAATTCCATTGAAAAGGCCTTTAGGTTTTTTAAATGTGAAAGATTTCTTCATTTCTTTCCAAAGGGAGATAAAGAAAAAGAGAGGTTTAATGGCCTTTATAAAGCAAATAACATGTAAGTTTTTTTTTAATTATTTTTTTTTTAAAGCATCCTCAAGGCCATTCATATTTCCCTTAAAATAATACAGGTTTATTAAATCTTTGGGAATTAATTAAACATGTCAATAACAAAATCAGATCAGTTCATGAGGGGAGTTTTTCTCTTTATAGGATGCTTAAATTCATCTGTTCATTTGCAGGGTGTTTGGTGCAGCCATTGTGCTAACATCGATTCTCAACATGTTCATTCCCTCGGCTGCCCGAGTCCACTATGGGTGTGTCATCTTTGTCAGGATATTGCAGGGGCTGGTGGAGGTGAGATGATGCACTATATAAAGGTGTATTATACATAATTTCTAAAACTTTATTCCCTTTGACAAAAATGCTGGATGGATTCAATGTATTCACAAATAGAAAGCAGCACTATACTCAATATTTATATAACATAACGGTTACACATGTCTGATGTGAGTTTATATTATTGTGGCTATCAATAGCTGAGGATTTGCAATGGCACACCACAGAGAGGGGCTTCCTGCTACGAGAAAGCAAAGGAAAGACGGTAACGTTCAACCAGAGGAAATGTGAGACGAGCTGTATCGATCCAGCCCACTACGCCTGAGTGTTTGTGGGATAGTCCAGCTTTCTATTATTTGCTTTTACACTCCATGAAACACAACAGCAAAGTGCTGGTTTGCAGATAGAATAGAATAGAAAAGCCTTTATTATCATTGTCATTGCAATACAACAAAATATGGAGTGCAACTAAAATTGGTACATTAAAAACAGTTACAGAACGATTAAAAAACAGTTAAAAGGGGGTACAAAATACTAGAATACAACAATAAATAGCTATATACATGGGGGAATAGGGGAATGGCAGGAAGCTATACACATGGAAAGGAGGAGAATGAGAAGTGGATGTAATTGATATGTGTATTCAATAGTTATAATAAATATAATGCACTTGGAACAAAAAATTGCACTTAATGGGCATGATATTGCACATTGTAAACAGACAGATAGAGATTAAACAACAATGGTATGAGTGGCAGATTTTAGGATAGATGCAAAAAACAATGCTGAAAAAAGGCAAAAAGGTGAAAGTACATCAATCCTCTGACTTTGTTGTTAAACATGACACCCAGATATCTGATGTTGATGAAATGCGTTAATAGTATGATATGAAGAAAGCTGAAAATATAGCTCTTATATACGCAAGTATGAAAGACACAATGAAATGTAAAGATGAAGCTGGTGGTGGGTGTCATTTGTATAAAAAAGGGGGATGTCTGGCTGAGGGTTTTCCATTTCATTTAAGTGTTATTAGACAAATTATGGCATCACATGCTTAGTCATAATTCACCAGTAGCCTACATGTTGCAGCACATCCTTACCAAAGGCTTAATGGTAAATT
Source organism: Echiichthys vipera (assembly GCF_963691815.1). NCBI lineage: Eukaryota > Metazoa > Chordata > Actinopteri > Perciformes > Trachinidae > Echiichthys > Echiichthys vipera. The sequence continues at coordinate 26,501,351 of NC_139826.1, forward strand.
TGATCAATTTTGTGGAGAATAAATAAAAAACAATCTATCACACCACACTGCTCTATGAAGAAAGTCTGCACAGATTGTATTTTATGTCAGCATGATTGGTTCAGATTAGTGGCTGATGAACATTTAATAGCTGCAGGGCCGCTCTGCTCCATGAACAGCTCATCAGGTCCTCTTTGCTCATGGCACCGTAGCAGTTTGTTCATATTAATTACAAGGGTGAAAATGTTAATTATTTTAAGTTATTTTATCAGAAATCTGTTGGTTTATGTTCATAACTAAAAGGTTATTCTTTCATATATCGTTATCTTAAATAATCCAGAAATACAACTAAAATTGGTTTGTGGCTATTTACTGGAACAATTCTGTGTTGGATCCATCAAAAATGGGTGCAGTCAGACTAATACCTATGATGCGTTCATTGTACAAACCTATATATTTAATGCGAAAATACCAAAAATGTGTTACACGGAACATTGACCACGCTCATTAAATACATACGTTTTCAAAAATAAACTGTTTGCATCAGGAGTGCTCAAATCAATAAGCTAAAGAACATGGTGTTCCAGTCTGCTGCTAAATGTTTTCTTCATGTTTTTTCACCAAGAATTAACGCAGAGTGTTGCTGTGTGGTGTGTTTAGGGAGTGACCTACCCGGCCTGTCATGGCATCTGGAGTAAGTGGGCTCCTCCGCTGGAAAGGAGTCGTCTGGCCACTCTCTCATTCTGTGGTAAATACTCTACTTCTCAGTTCCTCCTGTTGGTGTTTATAAATTGGGTTCAGAAATCATGTGTTGCATATTACTGTATACCAGAAACTTCCCAGCTTTGACTCCTTTGTCTCGCTGCCTCTCAGGCTCTTATGCTGGTGCTGTGGTAGCGATGCCTCTGGCTGGGATCCTGGTGCAGTACTCAGGCTGGTCCTCTGTGTTCTATGTCTATGGTAAGATTGACTGAGGATGCATGGGATTGTGATGATGTGAATATGAGATGAGGGCAAAAAAAATCTGCTGTAAAATAATTACCAAAAAGTATAAATATGTGGGGAAATGTGTGGTGGGAAAAAGTGTTTATAAGCTTGGTAGAAACTTAAGAGTGTGACACTCAGAGAGTCCAGTGAAAGTCAAATGGATTTATCCAGACAGACTGTGTATTGATTTCCTCCCCCTGCTGTTTTGGTGTGTCAATAAATCCCCCCCCCCTCCCTCCACATTTCTCTTTGGACTGGATACAGTTAGCTTTCCTGTCTGGGCTTTATTCTCTCAGGCATTTTGGAAAGATCAGACTGCCAAACACTCTGTGCACTTGAGGTCAAAATTAGCCGCTGCACTGCATCTGTAATTATCTAAAGTTCTGACATGAACTCTGTCTGTGATATGCAGGATGCTTCGGTATCATCTGGTATATGTTCTGGATCCTTGTGTCTTACGAAAGCCCTGCTGTACATCCTACCATCACGGATGAGGAACGCTGCTACATTGAGGAGAGCATTGGAGAGAGCGCTAGGTTAGCGGGTCCTTCTGAGGTAACTACTGAGACTTGAGAAAGATATTAAATACAATTCCTCCTCCCAGCAATCCTTGTGTTCAGCACTTTGTGTCGTAAAGGTTCTAGAAATACCAACAGGCTACAGTTGCATCGGCCATTTCCATTTCCATTACCTTTTGTCAGAGAGACACTATGAAACATTGATATTTATGTGTAAAATGTAATCCTTTGTGATAATCTTTTCCAGAAATTCAAGACCCCCTGGAAGAAGTTCTTCACCTCAATGCCTGTCTATGCAATCATCGTGGCCAACTTCTGCAGGAGCTGGACGTTTTACCTACTGCTGATCAGCCAGCCTGCTTACTTTGAGGAAGTCTTTGGCTTTGAGATAAGCAAGGTGAGCCTGCAATACAAGTCAATGGACGAGCGACAAACATGGAGTACAAATTGAGTGATCAATAAAGGAGAGATTCAAATGCCATGGGGGAAAAAACCCTCTAGTGCCAGATGTGTTATAGCAGCCAGTGTAACTGGGGGCCTGTGGGTCTCTCTCATGTACTGGTACATTACATAACAAGGCAGCACCACCAAGGATGCAAAAGATTGGATAAGTTACTGCTTTATCAAATTATTTGACTGTGATGGGTTTTTTTTTTTACAGGTAAAATGTAATAGAAAAAGAAAAGGAGAAGACATACAATAAGTTATAAATATGGAACGAGGAGGGAACCTATCTCACAATACTGTATTAAACATCAGATGTAAATTAACTTTATTAAAACTCGTGTATAGTACATGAAATGGCAACATTTCTGTTTAAAACTGTGAACAATCTCTTAAAGACTATAAAAACTTGATTTTATATCTTAAGTTCTAATAATATATGATGAATTAAGCAACAATTAAAGTTAAAGTTCAGTAGTTATTGGTAAATAAGTCATTAACACTCATCCTATTCACCATAGTGCACTGAATTTAGCCATTTTATTTTTGTCTCAGTTCTGAGTGTAAAATGTGACCACTTTTAGTGCCCTCAAAAATCCAGACAATAGAACAAGGAAAGTTGTGTCCATGGCAACAATCCCATAATGCAATTTCAACATATTTTATAGATGAAAAAGCAGCAGTCTGGAGACACTGTCCTTTTCAGGGATGATACTAAACGATTATGTATTTCCCCAAAAGGGCATTATACATTTATTGCACTGCAGCTGAGTTGGTTGATTTGCTGCGTGTGGTTGCAGGTCGGCATGCTGTCTGCCCTGCCACATTTGGTGATGACCATCATCGTGCCCATCGGTGGCCAGCTGGCTGACTACCTACGCAGCAAGAACATCCTGACGACTACCACTGTCAGGAAAATCATGAACTGTGGAGGTGAGAAGTCTGAACTGAGGATGAAATATCATTTTCCACACCTCACTCTGCACAGCTACAGGGTGTTACCTTCACGGTGTTAGATCCATACGACTCTTTTTTCTTTGGTTGCTCTTCTCCGCCAAAGAGATGTTTGTGTTTATATATTTTTTTTAAATCTATGTGCTCAATACTTTATTGTCCCGCTGATTGTGACTGTGCATTGATTTCATATTTGTCACTTGCACAATTGAGTGCACGCCATGTATCATGCCTAATTCAATTGGCACGGCGATGACCAACAGCCCGTGGGCTTTGTGTGGTTCTGCGTGTGTGTGTTTGTGTGTGTGTGACCTGCTGTCTGTCTCTGTTAGGATTTGGCATGGAGGCCACATTGCTGCTGGTGGTAGGATATTCCCACAGCAAAGGGGTGGCCATCTCCTTCCTGGTGTTGGCAGTGGGCTTCAGTGGATTTGCTATATCAGGTTAGTAAAACACACTTTCTGCTCAATCAGAATGTAATTCAGGATATGACATACGGTAGTTAAAATTATTAGTTATTACTGTTGAGGATATTTATCTCTGACAATAGAAGGGTCAATGTGGTTGGGGAATGTAAGAAAATAAGCCATTATTTTGTGAAGAAAGTGAACAATGAAATTCAAAAGTGCAGATAAAGGAGCAGTTATTACTCGTTTGTTTTCTTGCTGAGCATCAGATGAGAAGACTGAAACATCACAGTTTTTATACAAAGCTAAATTAAGCTTCTCCTGGCTATAGCTTCACTTCTACCACACATGTGAGAGTGGTCTAGACCTTCTCATCTAACTCTCCACAAGAAGAGAACAATGAAATTTCAGAAAAATTTAATCATTCCTTTAAATTTGTAGTTGGTAGCTTCTGTTACTTCCAGTCAAAACTTGCAGTAAATTTTGTGCCAGTTTACCTGACATTGGGAGATTTTCTCTTACAGCGTTAGGTAAGACTAAACTCAGACCATTATACCTAAACTACAGTAACTTTGATGATAAGACTGGATTTTTTTTAATTTTATTGTCCGACTCTTTCACATGCAGCTATGAGAGTAGGGATTATAAAATATTATAACAAACAGCTTTGGTATGTTTGCTGTTATTCTATAATATGATGTTGCAGATAAGCGGGGTAAGGCAGTTATGATCGACCCCCAGTGCACCCATGATTTACTAGTAAGGAAGCCCTTAACATTGTATTTTACAGTCAAATTAGTTACTTGGACTATTGTATTTGGAGAGTAGAGAGGCCAAAGAGAAAACTATCAGAACCATGGATAGCACTCTGACGTTTGAAATGCTGGAACCTGGAAACTACAACAACGAGGAGCTGTCTATTCCTTTTTATCAAGAGGCATCCACGAATGCACTCCTACTATTTTACAAAAAAAAAAAAACATGATGGAGATGGGTTGGCCTTTTTGAGGGCATGTATAGCGAAGGGCACTGTTTCAAATTTAACACTGTGTATTTTTGAGGTGACAGTCTGAATCACTCACAAGGGCCCCAGTGCACCTGCACTGCCTGCACTGTCTGTATGTACGCCCCTGTTGCAGATGCATGTAATACTAAGTGTCCTCTTTCAAATTTTACTTGGAACACCCAAATAACATCAGCACTGGCAAAATGAACCTTTTTTTATCTGTTCATTCAACAGATCTTTTTTTATGTTTATGCTCAGGTCTGTGTGCAAAATCAGTTTCTAGCCTGTTGTTCTTGAGCTTTCTCCTGGAGTGTTTAATAATTCAGTGCTAGCTGTCTCGGGGGGTTTGCCAGGAAGGCAGTTCGAGGCAAATCGCGAGGACACTTACTCATTCAGCCAGTCAGGTTGGGGGAGGAGGAGGATGTATGGCGAGTTGCTACCTATTTCTGCAACAATATGGTTCCCATTTGTGCTACTTTAATCTTTGACTGTATCCTGCTTCTGTTGCTTTTATTACTTGATGCATACTGTCACACTGTTTGCTTTAATTTGGCATTTAAATCTGGTTGTCCGGCCTTATCGGGATCTCAAGAGGTAAAATGTATCAACAATATTTTAATATTTTGTGCTTCTTTTCCCCTTTCTCCATAAGGCTTTAATGTCAATCACCTGGACATCGCTCCTCGTTATGCCAGTATCTTAATGGGCATCTCAAATGGTGTGGGTACCCTGTCTGGCATGGTGTGCCCAATAATTGTTGGTACAATGACAAAGAACAAGGTAAGAGCTTCTCCATTCAGGCACTAAACATGATCCTATCATTTCATGTGTGCAATAAGTATCCAAGGTCTGAAAAAACCCACATAAGTCTGCAACACTATTAATTATCAGTCATAAGCAGTATATACCGTAAACATTTAATAAATGGTTAATAACATGTTATAATGTAGCTGTAAGCGATATAAGTGTTTATTAATGTATTTGTTAGCAACTATAACTCTTATAGCCTTAGGTATAAACAGATAATGAGTGTAATCATTGTATAAGAAATGTTACAAATTCATACAATGCACAACATCACAAATACATATATAACCCCATGAACCAGGGGGTTGGTCGTGTCAATTTGGATGGATCCTGTCTCATAGGGATTTCTTTTAAAGGTCATTGTCCCTAGTGTTGGAAAATACAGCAAATGAGAGAATGAGAAGCAATGAGAGCTTTCTATGTGCTATCACTCCGCATCACCCTTTCATTGTTACAAGCCAGTATAAAAGAGAATAACCTACACAGAATAGTGATAGTAAGTAATATATTGTTGTAAAGTTTAGACTATAATCTGTGTAAAATAGGGAAGAAAACCGGAACATATTGTAGTGCTGGAGGGATGTAAAAGGAGTAATAGCAGAAAGCTTACATTGCTGCAAGGCTACCATGCATTTTCTAACGCTAGGGACAAAGACCTTTAACAAATCCTGACATGAGAGATAAGGCATGGTCTGGCTCATGGCTTATATTTATTTATTTATTTTAAAAGGCTAAATCATTTATTTTAACTGCTGGTTTCTCACTTGTTGGGGACTATTTTCAGCTGCAAATTAATTCACATTTGGGGAGCTTGTGAGAACTTGCACCGGCAGAATAGTATGTAGTGTGTTGGTGGTGATGTTGTTAGATCTGCTCATTATTGGTGTTAGTTATTCTATAGAGTTCTTGACTATAAGAAAAATATAAAAAATGTCCAAACTTTTTTTTTAAGGGGTAAAAAAAAAGATTTTTCATTTCCTCTTCAGACTCGAGAGGAGTGGCAGTATGTGTTCCTGATCGCCTCCATGGTGCATTATGGGGGAGTGATCTTCTATGGGATATTTGCATCGGGAGAAAAACAGCCCTGGGCTGACCCAGAACAGACCAGTGAGGAGAAGTGTGGCTTCATAGACGAGGACGAGCTTGCAGAAGAGACGGGCGACATCACTCAAAGTTACGGTGCCTTAGGAGGCCCGGCCAAGTCGTACGGTGCAACCACGCAGGTGAACGGAGGCTGGGCTACGGGCTGGGACAAGACGGAGGAGTACGTCCAGGAGGAAGCGCAGGCAGGAGGCTATGGATACAGGCAGGATGAGGGATACTCCTAGACCAAACATACATTCAATGACACATGAGTAGACTTATTTTCCTGAGTGTGCATCAGTTTAGTCAAAAAATATCAGTAAATGAGAAACATGAAAAACTACAATCCATCGTTGTGTTTTGCACAAATCCTAAAAAAAGAAATAATCTAAAAAAGTATCAACTTAATGTTAAAATTCAAAGATATTTGAGTAATAGAGGTGTAGCACATATCGAATTGGAAGTCTGTAAATGTCTTATTATGCATAATAGATATATTCATTTGGAGTGCAATTGTAAATGTGAACATTTTTATTGCATCAGTCGAGGCTTCCTGACCACACTGAAACCTGTAGGGTTACATAGAAGCTGCCCGTCAGAGCCCACCCCTTAGTTATCAAATCAACTACAGTACAGCGTCATACAAGCCAGCCATTACAGTGTATAGATATGTCACTGCACAGCATTGTAAACAGAAACTAGACACTCTGATATAGATTGTACTGTATCTCTCTTGAATGCACTCCGAGTAGTGTGTTTTAATGCACAATATGATGACTTTTGTTTTCTTATCACCGGCTTCTGTGTGTGTGTGTGTGTGTGTGTATGTGTGTGTGTGTGTGTGTGTGTGTGTGTGTGTGTGTGTGTGTGTGTGTAAAAGTCCTTAACATATGTAAGTGACCTGGTGTAGAGATTTGAGTGGCATATAATGACTTGTGATGAGCATTTGGTTACACTTGCATATAAGGTGTGTGTCTCATGTTTGCTACATGTTATCCATGTTGTACCTCTGCAGTTGAGCATTTGAGTTTAGCCTTTTTAACCCGTCGCAACTCAGCAGTGTAGTGCAGGAGTAAGCCATTCTCATTATTATACTCACCATTACTGTCATAAGTCGAGTCCTATCCCTGCATTGTTAAAAGTTTTATCTTACATAAAACATATATATCTCAGAGATAACTAGAGAGTAAAGATGTATAAGAGTTTATAGATTAAATTTAGAGCAAGAGATTCTTGGTCATATGATCTTATGAAGGGTTTGTGCAATGCAAAGACTTTGGGAAACTACAGATTCGCCTGTATAAGTATGACAGTCTTATATTAGAGCAGCAAACCTAATAATGTTTAATGAGAAGGCAGAGAGATAAATATTTAAAATATTGTAAAAGATGGATACATGATTAAATGGAACAGAGAGTAATTTAAAAGTTAAATCCCCTGGAAAACGCAGTATTTCTATGTAATATGAAATATTCATGACTTAAAAAAGAACCAATCAAAGTTTAAAGGAGACATATTATGCTCATTTTTGGGTTCATACTTACGCACGCATTTTAGGTTTCTACTAGAACAGGTTTACATGCTTTAACTTAAAAAAAACACGTGACTTTTCTCATACTGTCTGTCTGAATATACCTGTAGTCACCCTCTGTCTGAATCACTCTGATTTAGTGCCTGTCTCTTTAAGCCCCCCTCCTGAAAAAACCTCAGTCTGCTCTCATTGGGGACCATATATTCTAATGAGCCTGCATGTGAGTGCAGGAAGGGGAGCGAAATCTGATTGGCTTGCTGAATACCATGTTTTCTGATCTAGGAAGCCAACGAAAACAACCGACCGGGTTGTTATTTCACAGTTTGTAGGTCAGTAGTACTCCAGATAGCCTAATGTATGTGCACAATCAACGAAAACATGGGTTTATCATGATATGTCCCCTTTAAGGGTCGTTTTCAAAGCCTTTAAAACTACAGGGAGAAAAGTTTGAAATAACAAATTACTTTATAAAAGTTGAAGTGAACATTCCCAGACAAGTATTCGAATGTTTACATAAATGTATACCTTGATTAAAGTTCACCGAAACAGAAGATTTCTATTCACAGTTATAGAGGAGATGCAGCAGAAGGGGCAATCACAAATGAGTGCAATTTGGACAAACTTCTATTTGTCCATTTCCATTGGTTAATGGAAGTGAGATGAGACATTTTATGATTTATTCTAATGTATAATGTAACGACCTGTCCATGAAAAGTGTTTTAGGCTCCAGAAAGAACAAGAAAACACACCTCCACAATCTGTTTTGTCTTCACTCTGCACTAACACTGATACGGTCTGAAGGGGGGCAGTTTTGTTTAATTTGTCACTTGTCTGCAGCGACCTTAAATCAGCACTTCACAATATAGATGTGTGTGGATGTGTATTTATGCATGGAACAAAGTGAAACTCGTAGTATGTCTTTTTTCTTTTCTTTCAAACTTATCTGTCTTTGTCTCAGAAACTGTTACTGATGCTTCAATTTCTTTGCACAATTAACCAAAGGTGAAGAGCAGAGCTGGGTTTTAGCCGGAAGTCAAATATTTTTTAAGGGAGTATAGACCATCAGCAGGGAGGTTCAGGCGTACGGACCCCAAGTGTGCAGGTGGCACCAAAACATAACTCAGTGTACAAAGCAATAAATCCATAGTAACAGTTCTGGTCAAAATGTCATGAACAGTCATTTTGTAATGTATGTTTTTTAAGCATTGGTTTAAGAGTCGTGTTTTTTTGTGATAACAAATGTAGAAAATAACTTGTAAAGAAAAAAATAGAAATATATGTATGAAAAATATAGTAATAGAGTCCAACACAAACATCTTTGACAAGGAGTTTGTGTCGGGGCTGCTCACCAGATGAGAATGATAAAAAAGAGCTCTGTTTGAGAAGCGGACGCTCTTCTTCATGTTTCTGTTTTTGTTTCGGTGTGATGTTGTTTCCTCCCTCTCTCTCTTTCCTCACTTTTGAGTTTGATTAATGTTCTCCACTCAGTGGATGGACCCCCCTACTGAACCACACGGACCTCCCCCCTCCTCCCTGTTTAACCTTGATTTCATTGTCACAATACTCATCGATGTTAAGGATGAAAACCTCAACAGGCGATTTTCAAAAATGACAAATGTGCAACCTGAAGTAGTAAAAGTTTCCAGTTTTTGTGCCTCTGAAGTTACGGTGTGATTCTATGGCTTCTGTTGCTGTGTAAATTGAGAGGTTTTTTTGGTGTTCAAATGAAATACTCTATATCCTCTTTTGATAAAAAAAAAAAGAAAAAGCAAGCAAATCTGTGTGTCCCGAGTATTTGTGTCGATAACAAAGGAGAAGAAGGAATTAAATGAGTTAGACAAGGTTGTAGAGTATAACTTACAGAAGGGCATTTTCTTTTTCCAATTTCTTAGCAGCTTCTACTCGACCATTACTGAGCTTTCAACTCCATGCTGTATTCACATGTTGCTGATAACACAAGTTGGTAAACATGCAATAACTGATTGTTTTGACCAGGTGAGGAAAACAATTTATTAACACAATGTGTAAATTGATATAAGGAACTTAGTCCAATGTTCATTCTCATTTATCTCTGTTTTTGGGAAATATCCGACTCTTCATGTCATGAAATCAAAAGTCCGAAATGCATCTAAAACATTTCTTACCCTCAACCCAACATTTACTTTGGCTCGTCATGTTTCTGCGTAACATGATGTGAACTTGGCAAGTCGTGTACCAAACATTTAATTGACTTTCCGAGTTGTTTTTGCGACTTTAGGTGGTGTTCACATGTATTTTTCCAGTCAGGAGCCACTTTTCAGATTATTTCAACACCACATGGATGCAGCATTATACTGCAAGAGGGAAATGGGGAACCTGATGGGGAAAAGTGGTTACTGCAGGGCAGGAGGGAGTGGCTGGATGTGGTGGAAGGAGGGACAAGGAGGCAGAATGGGTCAGAATAAACACACTAAGGCAGACATTGACAATATGCATGGTGACAGAGCAACGAAGGGTAAATTCCCAACATAAATAAATATTTCTGCAGAATATTCTTACAGTTTATTCATCATCAAGACACAATAATATACACATACATACTGGGTGTACTAATGTTGAAGGAATTATCTTTTAAAAAACAAAATATAGGATCAGTGGGTAGAACCAAGACAGTTTTCAGTAGACTGAGCGTTAGCTGCTCCACCGCGGCCACAGGAAGTGCACAGTTAATGGCTGCACTCCTCCCCCGTCGGTGAAATCAATATAGTCGGTCCCAAGTGTTCGGCTGGTCCTATCGACTGTTCTAACCTCTTAATGGAGATGAGAGGGAGGAGGAGCACTTATTGAGCTATTTGGAGGTGTTGTTTCGATTAAGGAGCCGATCCCCACCTCCACCAACAAAGCTTCGGCAACAGTTCTCACAGATAATAATCTGGGAAGATACTGTACAACTAAACAGGACAGTACATCTGAGCCTGAGGAGAGATACATGATCTTTGTTTCTTTCAGGTAACGTTTCACTGAGATAAAACTAGTCGCAAACAATAACAAAAAGTCGTATTATAATTTCATATACATTTTAATCTGGACATAGGCTTTGAACGGGAGTTGCTCCACCTAAGAGTGGGGTTTATTAATGTCCACAACTCTTAAAGGTATTACATTTCCTGAATCATTATTACCAATATTATCTGTATCACTCCTGTTTTTGCCTGATTAGTGACTGTACTTTTATTGAAAAAGTCTATTTTTAATGTGCAAACTATCATAAAACTATCATACAGAGATAAAAATTCATCAGTATACAGTGTACAACTGATAGTTTATTATCAAAAACTTTGCATTCCATGTTTGTATTCATTTTCTGTAATCAAACAGAGAAACAAAACACTTTAACCTCCTAGGAACACAAAAAACGATATTATGTTACAAATAGAGCGATGCCTGCACGCTATGTTTAGGCAGTCAACTCCAGCTGCACTGCAATGTATACACACGACATGCCTCACTCTCCAAATCATCTACAAAACACAACCTCACAATCGGGCGCCTATTTAAGCTCTAAAAATGTCCCATCTCCCTCTCTGCCTCGTCCATGCTGCTGCTGCCCTGCATCAGTATTTTTTTATGCACTGATGTGTAACTGCTAAAAAAAGATGTGTCCTTAAAGTAATTTTGTATGGATTCCTACACTGTGTGGATCTGCATTAGTGAAGTAAAATTCAGTCCACATTCTCTCCTCTAACATCACTGACGTCAAACAAATCTGCAGGAGCTCTGAAAAGCCCAAGGTGACACAGAGATCAGTATTTGACTGATGCACAACTTCTGGATCAGCTAATATTAAAAACATCTCTGTCTGTCTCTCTTTTTTCCACGTGTGTTTGTGTGTGTGTGTGTGTGTGTGTGTGTGTGTGTGTGTGTGTGTGTGTGTGTGTGTGTGTGTGTGTGTGTGTGTGTGTGTGTGTGTGTGTGTATGTGTGTGTGTGTGTGTGTTATTGTGACTCTTGTCCCGGGTCAGCTCATAGCTTGTGTTAATTTGACAGGCTCAATAAACGTGTCACCAGCCAGCCCTAAATGGTATTTTCTCACAGTCAACCAGCCAGAACCGTCATCCTGTCCAGGTCCAAGTGAGGGAGGTGACCCATAACCCTTTGCGACAATTAATCTGCGTATTACACAAAACCTGCCAGTGCCTATCCCCACAGAAAAGGTTTAGAAAAAAAAATATATATATATATATAAATCAGGGTAATATTAGCCTCGGTGTCTACGTATTGATGGAAGTCTTTGTGCAGAAACACGTCATCCAGCAGCTCTTTAAATGTTCTCTTGGGTTTTAATGTTGTCATTTGCATCATACATATAAATATAGCATGTGGGCGTGTGCGTCTGACAGCATGGATGCTAAATTGAGAGAATGCGTGCGCATATGTTCAGCATCTTAAATTGCTGTTCAAATGTGGGTAGGGGGCAGGTGCTGCAACTGTCTCAGGGGAGCGGGGGGGGGGGTGTGTGAGAGGAGTGGAAGTGGATGCCAAAATCACTCATTAATGACTCGGGGTGTTGTGCTCATGTCGTGCACGGGCCCCTGAGAGCCTGTGCTGCTCATAAATAAGCTCCTGATTTGCACAATGTGCCTCCAGCACCTCTGAGCGAGTCTTTGGATGATGAGAACGTATTTCTTTAGATAGGATATCGACTTGAGATGCAGCAGGACACATGAGGATCACTTTAGCTACGACTGAATTAAGGATAGGAATTATTATCCTAAGAGTATCACAAACAAAAGCACTTGCTGCGTCATTACTTTGTCTTCCAAACCTCATGAATTATTAGACATTTTCTGAGTCACACATTAGCATTTTTTGGAGTTCCTTCATTAAAAATAACTACAAACAGAGAAACATTTTTGTTTTCGGTTAAAAAAAAGAAAAAAAAGAAACTCATTCAGCCTCCCCTGCTTTCTGCAGTCACATACAGCCACACGTGAGCTGTCCATGGTGCTCAATGAAGGATCGCTGCGTAACACGACCATGGGTGTGTTCACTGAGCTGTACATAGATATGCAGAATACAGCATGGCATCATGCTATTCAAGACCTTAAATGATCCTGTTCTATACGTCGCACTTCTACAAGATTGCTGGCTAACGAACCCCCCCACAACAGGCTCTAGAGCAGCGCCGGTTGGCTCGGGTAACAGCAGCAGGATCCTCCTCCTGCAGTCAGGAAGCATGATTGGTTGCACATGCCAACCTTCAGCACTATCACCACAGCTGGTATATATTTAGCTGGTCCCCCCCCCCCCCCCCCCCCCCCTTCGCAGCCTCCTACCACCTTTCAGGAAGTGCGTCATAGTCGCGTCAAGGGGGGCACTCTAATATTACGAAGTCAGAAACTCTCCTCCTTCAGGCCTCCTTCAGATCACACACACACAAACACACACACACACACGTGCAAAGAAAGACACTTAAAAGACACTTGCTGCATCAATATGATGGATTATGTGCATGAACCAGAGAGGTCTGCAGATATGAATGTGCACGGCTCACATGCAGACATAATAATAATCTTTGTTACTTCTTTTTCTTCTTCTTTTTTCCACGTTCAATGCATTCATTTAGAAACAGGTCCATGACAATATAAACAGAAGAAGAAATAAAATAATTTTCTGTCAAGCGAATGAATCTCAAGCACACAGCGGCCCTAAAATAAAAAATAGATTCTGCTGGTTTTTATCCTTAATTGCTCGATTTTTCTGAGTAAAACATACAATTTATATTTCAGAAGGATGCAAGAAAGAAATCTGGTAATGAGGCCTTCGACTATCAGGTCTGTTTTCTCTGTAGTATCAAGGAACATTTTTATAAATAGTCCTTAAGTGTATTTGAGAATAACACACTAATATCTTGTTGTTGTCATTTTCATTTTTTTATTTTGGTTTCTACACAAACAAAATTGAGTTTTTGCTTGATTTTCTCTCTGCAGCTTAATTGTCTCCCTGATGTGATTTGATAGTTAGATACAAACAAATAGCACAGTTTTGTAGCACAAGTCGATGCTGAAAAGATACAAATATTAGGAACATGGGGACAAAAGGGAGGGGAGGCGTTTTTCTCTCAATTAATGCAGCTAAAGCACCTGGATTAAAGTGTTTGTGTGTGTGTGTGTGTGTGTGTGTGTGTGTGTGTGTGTGTGTGTGTGTGTGTGTGTGTGTGTGTGTGTGTGTGTGTGGGTGTGTGTCTGTACATGAACATGCATGTGTACCAATAGTTCCTTGTTCAGACTCGCCTCCTAATGTCCTATCACCAGATGGGAACTAGCACTGTGTGTGTGTATGTGCGTGTGTGTGTGTGTGTGTGTGTGTGTGTGTGTGTGTGTGTGTGTGTGTGTGCGTGCGTGCGTGTGTGTGTGTGTGTGTCTAGTTAGGAGGGGGGTATTTTCCAAAACCCAAGCAGGCCTCCTTTTGTCCTCTTGCCTGTCACGATGGCTTCACAGTGGGGTGACACACATACTCCAAATCTCATTAAAAAGTGAGAGATGGGGGGAGGGCGTTCATGTCTAATGGATCTGGAGGAAACATATAATAGCAATGAGCCCAACATGATTCAAAATACATCATTATGGCTAAATTCATTTTTGTTTCCTATATTGTTAAAGTTACAATAAGGCATTTCAATTTATAAAAATAAAGAAACCAAAAATGTCTGCAGAAAACCATACAGACACACCTCCTCCTTTGATACTTTATTGATTTCATGGACAATACTTGTCCCTCTGATTCCATTAGTTACAGTGATGTGACACATCTGATAGAGAGGTCTCAAAGCGGATGGATAACACGAGGGCGACACTATCGCCGTCTGTCCTTTTGTTCTGTGTTTTGAGGGACGGCTCAGCAAACACAGGGCTGACCATGATGAATCAATTTTCTACAACGTTCACTGGAGCTAGATAAAGACAACCCTGACAAAAACACGTGTTAAACAATCTTAATCTTAGAAACAGGCCTTTGATCATCTCATGTTAAACCATTTGCCGTAATTGCCAGTTTGAAAGGCACAACAACAAGCCCCTTTTTACACCCTGCAATTTACCCATTAGGGGTAGAAATTGCTTTGCAATTGCAGCAATTACTCCCCATCCGCAGCAGGAGCAACCAAACTAAAGCTCTTCAATTGAAATAAATTGCTGGGCTAATTTGTTAGTGACTTCCTGCAGCCATTTTTAACGAGAACTTAACAGCAAATATTTGCACCGAGCTAATGGATTTTGTTTTGTGTCATTGCGGTGATGAAATATCGATGTGCGGTGCCTTTAAGAGCTGAGCCGGGGAGAGGCGACACCTTGGGAAGAGTGTGTGTGGGAGAAAAGGGACAGACAATAAACAAACAGGTTAAAACACACAGGAGACGCTGCCCCTGACATTTGCTTTGGGAAGACGATAGAAAAAATGTGCAGCTTGATATTTATCATTAAAACAGAGAGCAAAACAACTCATATCATCACTGGTAAAATGACACTTGACTTGATCCATTTTATTAGAGAATATTGAGATGATTATCAGAAAATAAACTCATATGAATCATATAGAGCTGTACAACACTGTTAAATTAACCAATAGATCCATATTTTGTTTTTCCTAAGCATTATTGGCATTGCATTCCCTTCCTGTAAGTTCAATTTGTCTCATTTTCTCCACATCTTTGTCAATATTTCAAAGAAATGTTATATGATCCCACCTTTCCACTCCAGATATCATCATCTCTCAGAGAAATGTGCAGTTTTTTTGCCAGATGTTGACAATTCTGTCAAACTTTAAAACACCCACAGAGGCTCCCGGGAGCTCAAGATTGATATCACTCGTAAGACTAGATAACGCCTCTGACAGACTAAAGTAAGCTAAGTGAAGGCTGCAGAAAAGAGTCAGATGAAAAGGATAAGATAATGTCATGATCTTTCTTTCATCATATCAGTTTCCTTTGTTATCTGCTCTTTTTCTTTTGCCCCCTCTCCCTCCCTCTTCCTCACTCTGTCACTGCTGCATGGTGACTCAGACACTGCAGAGATGCTACATCTGAATGGTATATCGGATGAGTCACACCAACTATCAGACGCTGTCCATCTCTGAAAAGTTTTTTTTCTACACACTGAAGTACGCAAACACACACTGGCAGGCTTTAACCTCTGAAGGACTACTAACTCCATCAGATTAGGCTCTGTAGACATGGAAGTGCCTTGATGGACGTATCGGACACAGCTTATTTTCAAACTCTCCTCTGCACCTTCCCTCCTGACTAAACAAGCAGATTTTAATGGTGTTGTCTTCACACCAGCCTGACTGCTGCTACACAAGAAACATGTACACACACTGTATATCTGTCAATCCACTGCTCCACAGAGGAGCAAGGTTTTTCCACATTCCCTCGCTCTCTCTGTTCGTCTGTCAGTCTTTTAAACCACTTACACACCCTGCTTTCTGCACTAACACACACACACACACACACACACACACACACACACACACACACACACACACACACACACACACACACACACACACACACACACACACACACACACACACACATACACACACACACAAACTCACACACACACACACACACACACACACACACACACACACACACACACACACACACACACACACACACACACACACACACACACACACACACACACACACACACACACACACACACACATAAACACATGCAAAGTCTTTGTTTCAGGGGCTTCAACAAGTCAGTCAAGCTCGACAAAGTAGCCAAGGACATTTACTCAAGTAGTGTAATTTTTTTTAAGTACTTTCCTTGAGAATTTCCATTTTATACTATTTCATACTTATTTCTTCACTTTTTTTTATTGATCTGCTCAACAGTTTATAAAGCAGTTATATGAGCTTCATTTTATTTAATACAACACTGAAAGGTAAATATCTATTTAAGGGAATAGTGTATAATTTAGAGCCATCAAGTGGTGAGATTGCCACGCTCACTCTTCCCTTTCTAAGCATGTTGTAGAACCAACAGAGACCTTTGGGTAACCTAAAAACTCAAAAGGGCCAATACAGCCGGTGTTTGGTTTGTCTGTTCTGGGCTACCTTAGAAACATGGCAGGCTCCAAGGAAGAGGACAATAGATTTGTATAATAATATGGATGTAGTCTCCATGAATTCACCTACAGGTTTCTGAAGAGCCGTTGTAAAGCTCAATGTGGGCAGCTCCATCTGTCGCCATCTTGGCAGTGCCTAACTCTGCCTAGCTCACAGCAAATCTAAAAATGGCCACAAATGGATGGAGCCAAATGAAGCCTACAGTCTAGCTAGCCACATGTGACGGCACCTCCTGTAAATATGCAGAACTTTAAGCCTCACTGAGTTCTCATCGTCAGGTACGTATCATATCTTACGAAATATGACATTCTATTTAAAGCTGTGAAACGGCGACTGGAAGCGGACCACGACTGTTATGTTTAGGCAACATAAGGTTGCGGTTAGAGTTAGAAAAAGGTTGTGGATTGTCTTAATGCAGGGGTTGGGTACCTATGCCCCTGGAGGGCCACTGTCCTGCATGTTGTAGGTTTCTCCCGGCTCTAACACACCTGAGTCTAAAGCTTATTAAACCCCTGACAAGCTTCAGCTGCTTGATAACAAGCAGAGCGTTAAAATCAGGTGTGTTAGAGCAGGGAGAAACCTAAAACATGCAGGACAGTGGCCCTCCAGGAGCATGGGTTCCCAACCCCTGGCTTAGTGGGAAACAAACACAGCCGGGGCATGAACATCCTTGGTGAAAGTCCTGTGTTTGGGGGCCTAGACACCACCTTAGCGCTCCTCCTTACGTTGAGTTACTTGGTCTTACACTACGTTGCCTGATTTCCTTTTTTGCTCCATAAACATAATTTCTACAGTAATAAATACCAGGATTACACACAAATTACAGTGCATTATTTTCTGTAGTTATATGTACGGACAGTGAATGAGAACAGCCTGAGCTTAATGGGATTGACTCACTTTTGGAACGGGCCTCAAGTGACTATTCAAGGAACATGTTTTTGGTTGGGAAGGACCTTGTATAGATATGAGGGGCTCATTCTGACAGAAAAAATTCCCACCACTGTCTGCAAGTGAACCCAAACAAATAAAGCTGTTGACTGACGTTAAAAGAGATCTTAGAAGTTAATAATGTCCGATCACAGATGTGGCTCATACCCCATCACAAAACATCTGAAAGAGCTAAGTTGATTGGGGAAAACAGAGAGAGGGAATAAAGAAATGACTCTGTCATAGTTCATATCAACTTGGATGCACTTGTAAAAATTAACAAAGAGAGTTGTTTGACAATTTAATTAACCTGACAAAGCATCTTAATTAGAATCAGAGCCTTTTCTTGCTGGAGTGATGTCATTATAACGACTAAATGTCTCGGTGAAGCCATTGGTGATCCCTCTGTGACTACAGGAAATAAAATGAATAAAATAGCAATATGCAATGAAACATTGTTCAAATCCAAAACATTTTTGTGTTTTCAAATCCTTTGTCGATAGTAAAAGGTGTGGTGGGTGTATTTGTGTGCCTCTGCATCTGCGCATGTTCTATTGATTAATGCGCGTCAACATGTATTACTTGTGTATGTCCTTGCCTATTTTTTATTTTCTTTATTTTCCCTCTCTGTCTTTTGTGCATCTTTCTAAAACCGAGACGAGTTGCTATGGAGACTGGGATACTTGTGGAGGAAGTGGCAAAAGGGACAACGAGGTCAGGTACAGGTGTTGTGACAAACGCACTTTCACAGAAGCACGATTCCATCCCCCCACTATTTCATTCTTTTTTGATGCTAAAAGAGTGAGCCTGCAGTGTGTGTGTGTGTGTGTGTGTGTGTGTGTGTGTGTGTGTGTGTGTGTGTTTGTGTTTGTGTGTGGACCCATGGTTCAGGTTTTTTCTCCAGTACAGTACATAGTACAACATATTAGCTACAAAGACAGACATTCTCCCTTCCATCCTTCAGTTCTTTGTGTTTGCAAATGAATGGAAAACGGAAATTAACCCACAATTATGTTTGAATATGCTGATAAACCTTTGTTCATCATCACATAGTGAGTGAGGGTGTGATCCTTCACGTGTTGACAGGGGTTAAGCGACTGGCCAGCGATAATACAGCTGTTTCAGGCACTCCATCACTTGATAATTACATTACACTGGTACTCCATTGCTTCTACTCGCTCCTGGTAATCTTGTTAAAATCCCAGTGATTGGAATCGCAGTGACAGAGAGACGAATGACAGCGAGGCAGACGCCCGTGGAGCCGAGCCCTCTCTTCCACATCTGACTGAAGGTTTTGAAGTGCATTGAGCTTTTGTCTGGTAACCATGGTGCTGCATAGGCATACAGGAACTGAAATGCACTTTTACATGCAGGTATTCCCTTTTTAGGTTCTGTCCATTTGCTGTCTGCAGTTTTAGGATGAAGTGAAGGACCTGCACAATGGGGTTTTTTGGGTTTTATTTTTACTTAAAAGCAGATGAAAACACTACACAATGGCTGCGCCCCACTCCATTCAAAGTAAAGATGGCTTCCTTTTTCCTTTTCAGTGGAGCTTCAGGGGCTTTTGAATAAGTTGCTATGCTGCCCTCTAGTGGCCATTTCTTAACACTCCTTAGAAACCATTTTGCTGTTTCAGGATATTGAATATTTGTTTTATACAGTGTCGTGAAGTGCAACAATATGCAACACATTTGCATGAATACATGCTTTTAGGTGTTATCTCACATTCCTGCTGTAGACTCAAAAGTAAAAAACAGTCATTCCATGGCCCTGAGTCCAGATTGGCTCCACATTAGATGCACAGTGTGACAGGTAGTTTAATTAAAGTAAAGGTCTGCCCTGCAGCTACTGACCCCCTGGCCTGCCAGCCTGAGCTGAGGTAACCAGTATTCATTTGTCATTTGCACGACTGGCTGATATATTATTTATTAGTCATCTATATGAACGCTTCACAGCCACAGACGCACCGACAGGCTGTGACAGTGAGACAGGGTTGTAATACTTTGTAGGGATAATCAGTGGTAATTAAGGCGAGGCTATGGCAGGATATAAATCAAAATAAACCCCTCTGAGATGAAAAAAATGGAGTGGAGTGGAGGATTTCCTCACAATAGGCTACATGATTTGACAATGGGAGCACATTTTATACGATGCAAAGTAAAGAGAAATCCCAAGGAACTCCCGTTGCTGCTTTAAATGCATTTAAATCACATTGTAGGGAATTTCTGTCAGGTTAAAAAGCATTTTATGTAAGAAAGGTCCTGAAGGAGTATTAACCGTGGTATTTACTAGGGATGTAAAATGGATCGGTAAAAAAAATTAACTGTTTACTGCACAAACCACAGTCCGGTTTGCACACAATCTGGAATTTTTTGGTTCCCTATTGAAACAAAAGTTGTTAGGTTGTGTGCATCTGCATGCAGGATTCTTCTTTCTCCTAATGGAAACTAAGAGGCAAGATACAGGTATAGTGTGGAGGTCAGTGGAGATGATAAATGGAGGAGAAAAGGTAACGTTTGTCTTTTAAGTCAGGTTTAAATAAATAGAGAGAATTAACAAAATTGCAATCAGCAGTCTGATCAATGGCTTTTGTCTAAAGTTTATAATTGCACTTCCATAAAGTTGGTGGACTCAAAAGAGACACATTTAAAAAATAAAGGGTGCAACTTGATTCAGCAAAGGACAAGATATCCTGAATTGTAGTCGTCAGTGTAAGTCAAGCTCCAAAAACAATAGATCCTATACCTTTCCCATAATGGAACCAATAGCATCTTAGCATCTGATAAATGCTAACATCTTTTAAACTCCTTGTCCTTTGTTTGAAACACAGGCACTCTATTATAAATGTGTCGCCCCATAAGCCTGTGCTTAAATGACCATGCTGACAGTTCCTCCACTCATAACATTATACAACTGATTTCACAGGTAGAGTAGTTCTTCATGATAAGTAACCTGACCTTTATGTGTAAAATTGTTGAAATTAACCTTTAAATATAGATGAACACAGTTATCAGGTTAAAATTTATAATGTTCACATGTGGGGAAAGAAAAAGACAGTTTTGCACCAAAACATTCACATCTGAGTTGAATGTTAAAGTCACCATGAAGAACTGTCGATGTGTGAAAATCAACTCTCGCCTCGAGTTCATAGTTTTTACAGGTGCCATTTTTTACACAAGAGGCAACTACAAAGCATTAGTAACCTGAACGGTAAATTGATGCATGCACAAATATGAGCACATACACGCACACACACACACACACACACACACACACACACACACACACACACACACACACACACACACACACACACACACACACACACACACACACACACACACACACACACACACACACACACACACACACACACACACACAAATCAATTACATGAACGCAGCTCATTCCACCTCAAAATGAGACCTGCTTTAATCTGACAGAATGATAAAACACTTGTGAGTCTCTAATAAGTGTGTCCCCATCTGATGGGCCCCGGGTCCTCTTGACCCAGGGGACCAATTTGAGTGGTACACAGCACATGGTGCCCTGTGCTGAATTATCTATCCCCACCACCACCACCACCACCGTTGCAGCGGGGATAAGAGGGAGGCGGATTAGGGTTCAGTTGTCTTGGCAACCAGAGATGCCATCTGTCATGTGTGTGCTGAACCACATCGTGTAGCTGAGACATTGTTTTCATTCAGTCATTTTCTTGCTACCAAACAGAATGTGTGACTTTAAAAAAAAGCAGGGCTGAGTTATATGATGGGGTTTCATTGAAATTTCAGCTGTGTATTTTCAAATTCATGCAGGACGTGAAATGCGAGAAAAAGCATGACTCCATTCATGTTTTACTATATGAACTATCAGTAATGTACAATAATGAATTGTATCTCATGCATGAGTTAATGTGAGAATAATACGTTGATGAATGCAACTACAAAGGTATCTCGGTAATCATGATTTCTAAATTATTTAGGATGTTTGTGTCTTCTTCTTGGCCAGTCCCAACAGTGCACCTGTTAAATCCTGAGTGTTTGTGACATGTTCATGTTTGTGGCCTTTCAAATAAAGTGGTTACCTGATAAATCACCTTTGATTAACGATGAATCATTTGATTCAGACATTGCTGCGACCCCTCAAATTTTATTTTGACTTTTCCGTGCAGACTTATCTATTAGGGGGACATGAACATTATTAATAACGCAGAAATCACCTTAGTAGTTGTATCAATTAATATTTTGTTCTTGCATTAACTTATGCATGAGATGCAATTCATTGGATTCACACAGAGGAATAAAATATCAGGCTTTGGCTACACACAAAAAATACTTACTTTGCTTATCAATTCATTGTTTGTTTTGGTATTACTGTGAGATTTGTTGACAATAAGTGGGCTAAAACGGTTATAAAATGAAATAAAATCTATATAAATATACATAAAAGTTGTTCCACATTATTAACTCAGCGGGTGCTTCTGAGTCATTATTAAAGAGGTTTAACAGGTCTTTAAAACATCATCAGTGTCTGCTACACTGTACCTGCTCAAAAGCACAGCGCCTCTACAACAGAGACAGGATGTGATTCTTCAGAAGCGTCTCAAAAAGTAACAATTCACTCAAAAGACTCATTTCTGTTCTGTATTTCAAGGGGTGAGTTCAAACATTTAAAAAAAATGTTTTAATGATATTTAATCTAATATGCATGTTGCATGGAGCGAGACTAATGCACCAAAACACACACTCATTAATATTCACAGTAGCAGGTCAGATGAATGCTAACCAGTGCAAATGAGCAGGAGGGCAGCGAAGTGTCCTGATGGAGGAAGAGGGGAGTAGTGACATGAGGGAGCCGTCCCCGGGGAGACGGCTGAAAATTAACCAGCAGCCACACCTGGGACGACACACACACACACACACACACACACACACACACACACACACACACACACACACACACACACACACACACACACACACACACACACACACACACACACACACACGTGCTGTTTTCTGCTAATATTAAAAAAGAAATCCTGTTGAGGAAGTGTATTTGAAGCTCGCACCATCCTGGCAGCAGGAATCAAAATGTTAATGAGCAAGAAATATTACAAGAGATGTTTGTCAATACTGGTAATCATTTTACTTCAATACAATTTTGTAACAATATGGATTTGAAGGTGTGCTTATTTCCCCATGTTTACTTATATTTTATATTTTATAAAATGTTGTAGTGGGATATGGCTGTGTCTCACCGTCAGTCTGGCCTTCGATGTCCTCCTCTGAGGAACTCTTATCTCTTTCACTCGCACACCGATAAGTTAGTAAAACCTTGTCCTTGGAGGAGTTACGATGAACGCCAGGTGCACCTTGTCATTAGCGCTTGTATTGTTTAAACAGTAGATCTCTGCAACTTTTTTCTTTTTTTATGTCACTGCTCTATCCATAAAAGTTGAGTGTAAACTCATTTCTTTGGTCTCTTGTCTTTGGAAGGCGTTACGAGAACTGTTTTGCAAAAGAAAATCTACAACAAATTACATCGGCGGACAAATAAATACATTTTTTAAAGATGAATGTGTGAAATGATCTGATATTGTGGGCAATGTTTGTATTTCTGAATCTGAAAGGAAACTGTAAAAGAAGCTGTTGTTTGACCACTCATAATATCCTCTACTCTGCATTTGTAACCAACTGTGTACGAGTGGTCCGGTAATTACTGTTATTATTAAAAGTGTTACTGAGGCTTGTGATGCAGAGATTATATAACCCACTTGTGTAATTGGAATAGAGTTATAATTTACACTCCTGAGCCTCAAATTCAAAGCCACTATGTTACATTATATTACATTCAGTTAGCTCATTTAAAGCGACGTACAATAAGTGTATTCAACCATGAAGATATCACTTAAAATCTGCAAGAATCATGCCAGGGCATAACATTAACCATGTAAGCCACTTCTTGGCGCCATGCAGATGATGACAGATAATGCCTCAATTGCACATTTAGACATAAACTTTCAGAAAACTTGTGATACAAAAAATAATTGTCTTAATGTAAATTCAGCTGGGAAAGTTGTACTTCAGGTGCATAGAATTAGACTTACTGTAGACCTTTCTTTTCGCATGTTATATCTATTGGTTAAAAATGTTTACCCACTACACCTGTATTGTCCTTTTTTTTTTTTTACAGTACCTTTAAAGGCCATTTTCTCAAAATGAGTGTCTTTCTCACTCTTAGCCAGACATCTTCACTTCAGTAGCACTTAATCCAAACTTTCCAGTTTTGTTCCCATCTATATTGTGACGGTAGAGGGTTTTTTCATTCCTAAAAACATGGTTTTGATTTGTTTTATGCCAGTATTTTTTTATTTATGGAGTGATACAATGACAAATTTCCCTCTGTAAAAACCTTTGATTCAAATATGTCAACAAAATTAAATAATAATTTTGAACCCAGCTCCATCCAAGGATTCTTTTTGTGGAAATGTTTGTGCAAATTAGCGCATATTTCATATCATAAGACTTTATTAGCATATTTAAAGGTTGAATATGGAGAATGAGCAGAGCACTGCCATCTAGTGTCTCAAGATCGTAGTCCCAACAACAAAATATAATTAAAAGCACTCAGGTTGCCAGGTTGGTCTGATCTGGTCCAGTAGCCTACAGGAGACCGGAGTCATTTTCAGCCTGTTTGGACCCGTCCTCTCCGGCAAATCGCACCATAGAAACACGTATCGTAGAGGAGTTTGACTGACAGTTACCGTACCGACAAGTTATCTTACCGATCAAGGAAAAACGTAGCCATTTCGGTGTGCGTTTTAATGCCGTTTCACCCGGTGCCAGCCTACAGCAGCTGCCCCTGAACAAAAGACAACCCTGGCAACCTGCAATGCCAGCTGCTATTGGCTGGTACCATGGAAACCGAACGTGACAGAGAGTCATTGTCAAACCCACCAATTTAAAAAAAAAAAAAAAAAAAAGATTCATACTAAATATATTTTTCGATCGAAAAGCATTACTTTCATTCTGTATCCCTCAAAATCCCCGCGGGTGAATTATTATTATTTTTAAATATATAGCTTTTCATAAAGATTCTACATATTCAACTTTTAAACGCGAATAGTAAAAAAAAACACTAAAACAATTATGTGAGTGATCAACTGGGGACGTTTCATGGTGACATCTATTAGTTAAAAATTACACTATTCACCCGTGGAGTCTCCCCTTAAACACAATAATACTGAATAAAGAAACATAAAGTCAGTAGCAGCTACATATACGTATATCATGCTCTAACGTTATGGAACGTTTCATAGCAATTGCGTTGCTATGGAAACCAAGTTTACTTCCTGTTAGCTGTCGACATTAGCAAAAAAAGAACCACATCAGAGAGTTTCCACTTCAGCCTAATTTTAATGTGTTTTTTTTTTTCATTTTTTTTTTATTAGAAACGAACTTAAAGCTTATTAACTCTATGTCGAATAAAGTTTTCCACCGAAACTTTTTATCGAAACACCACAACCGATGTGATTTCTTTTTATTTTCCCCCTCCACCCTCAGGAGTCTAACGTTACCTTGTAAGTTGACACCATAAAAACGTGCAGGCGTGTTCATAGTGTGTCTTGAGCCTCCACCTTGTTACAGTGTTGTGTAGTTTACTTTAGTTATGTGGCGAACCCGAGGGCGACGAACATCTGGCGGAGAGGCATGTGTGTGAGAGGGAAACTGCGGACGAGAAGGTACTGAGAGCTGAAATCTGCGGTTTCTGTTAGCGCTGAGTAAGTATTGGCTATGTTTTTACATGTTAAGCTACTGTTTTAATTGTTTTAAAAGTTAGGAATCTGATGCAGATGTTGAAGATTATGATTAAAACATTGTAGCCTAACAATTCATTTGTAACTCCCTCATTAATACTGATTATTTCACTTTCAGCAAACGTTTTTTTTCTTTAAAGTAGGCCATTAACTCTGATTTAAGTTTTTTTGATATCATTTATTATCAGTATTATTATTATTATCATTTTGTTCATGACAGGGATAACAGCAGTTTGAGATTTAAATATAATTGATTGAAAACTTATCACATTGTTCTCCAATGTATTTTACATTGGGATTTGTCCTCATTAATGTGTGTTTTTCTGTTATTTAATGGCACAATTAGATACCTTAAAGCACTCTGAATGTTTTCTTTTTCTTTATTTTTTCTTTTTGAACAGTAAATATGAATACTTTGTAGCATAAGCTCTTCTTTTAGTCAGAAGAAAACATGTTGGCATGTGAGTTTTGTAGATGACTTATTATCACTTTGGTGCTCAGTACATCAATACAGAAATGAATCCACCATGTTCATGATGTCTGATTGACTCAGAACCTACTCAATGAACAGACTGTTCAGGGGTGATCTTTGTTTATTTCATTTACGTCACACTAAAACTTTTATTTGATTTGATTGTGTTTCACTGGAGCTGGGAGCAGCAGGCGACAAACCTTTCCATCCTGTGTTGATATGAGGTTTATTTAGTCTAGAAGCAGCTGAAGGAAAGCCACAGGGTGTGAGGAGAGCACCACTGTAGCTGAAACATACCCCGACCACGCTGTCGTATCCATTCAATACCTTTTATTCATTCACTTGTTTTACATTACCTCTTTTAAGCTGTTTCAATCCAACAAACGGACACCTGAGACAGCACATCATTGACGAAAGCTAAAGCAATGCTGCTGGACATCCGCTTGAAGTTATCAGTGACGTTTTATGAATAGTTTTTTTTTTCAAACAGTTACCACAGAGTACAGAACCTGACTTTGAAGGAGACTGCACAAGCCTGCAGGTGACACAGTGACTGCATTCCCACTGAAATATGCTTGTAGAAACAGCGACACATGTTCCTGACTGAAGTGATGATTCTCAGTGACAGATTTGAAACCTCTTTCCAGAGTAAACATGAAAGCCACGTCAGCCATGTCAAAAAACATAATTCTGTTAACTAGTTGTGAAGTTGGGTGTTTACCAGGCGTGAGCTCTGGTTTCACTCTCTGGAGACTTCGGTGTTAGAGCTGTTATGAAGGCCACATGCATCCAAATCATTAATCAGTGTATCTTACAGAACATGTTCAGGTATTTAAGCCAACGCTTCAGCTCAGATCTTTCATTTTGCACACATTTTTCAAGTAGGCTGGTGTGTAATTTTAACTGTAACAGCAGGTTTGGCTGTGAAGCTGTTCTGTTTTATTACAAGAACACAATTAAAGGCTGTGAAAGCAAATCGTATTTAAAGGTTGCGCAAAGTAAATGAGATGGAATAGAAACACAGATACATGCATGGACCTGTGTATGTGTGTGTGTGTGTGTGTGTGTCTGTCGTGTGTTTACAGATGTGGACCCTCAGCTCTGCAGGAGTATAAAGACTCCTAGTGTCTGAAAGCTAGGCCAGTAGCTGACCTTTGCCTTCCCTTCCCTACAGAGCCCATCCTGTAGCAGAGGTGTGAATATTGCACCTGGATGTTTTGTTAGAGGCAGACGCTCTCATGCCCTGCTGGTCAACCTGTAAACCAGCCTCAAACTTGGCAGGCAGCTCCCTCTACGTTATACCTCGTCTCTGTCCCATGTCTGCATGACGTGTTTACAAAAGAGCCTTTTCACTACATCCAGTCAGAACCGTGTGTCTACAACATCCTCACATTAATCTCTCACATGCTGAGCCCAGAATTCACTGACAGACATGACTGCATGTACGTCTTTCCCCTACTCCCTCTGACCAGCTTTTTACTGATATAATAAGGCAACTTTATGACAAACTACATTTGAGCTTGTAGTGAGGATGTACACCAGTGAGCTACATGTACTTTAATGCAAAAACACGAGTGGTATACAACTAAAGGAGCTCCAAAGGCCAGCTGTGAACAGCTGTCCTCCAGGTGTGCTTGTACTTGACTATTCTACTAGAGATAAAGTCTTTGTTCGAGAGAAGATTTTTATTAGACATGCTGGCAACTCTAGCGATGTCCCTCTGCTCCTCAGTCCACCACTTTGGTCCAGAATGAAATATCTCAACAACTTTTGGATGGCTTGCCATGAAGTTTTGATACAAACATTGTTGTTCCTCACAATACTTTGATTTATGACCAAGTACCTGCAAAATTGATGACATTCTCATCAGGCTCAGCTGTACATCGGGTTTAGTGCTAACTAGTACGCGTTCAACCCAGTCGCCAGGAAAATAAGTTGTCATTGTACGTTTTTGTGAACCACAGATACATTGGATCTTAATGTGTCTGAACCGCTGTAACTCATTCATATTCCCTACGCTCACATACGGACACTTTTTGACACTCCAAAGTCACATTTTTAAATTAATTGAATTCAAACAAAAACTATTAATATTACTTAGGTTTAACCTACTTGGTTAGGTTTAGGAAATATGGTTTTGGTTAAGATTAGTCTGTTATGTAATTATTTACTTTCACATGGGAGAGAACATGAACAGGAAACCATTGTCTCCTCGGTGAAAGTCCTGTGTGTGTTCGACCCAACCGTCCATCCCAACATCCTCCCTACAGTAAGCAGAGTTTGAGGCTACTTACACTACGTCACATGACTTCAGAGGTGTCTTCTCAACGTTTCTGTGGTTTGTAAAAACGTGCAATGCAAGAAAAAAAAAAGTCTAGCGACCAAATGTCTGCTTTCACACTAACTCAACTAGAATGCGGACATGGTAAACTGTATGTTTGCTAAACATGAGCATGTTAGCATTGTTACTCACGTTTTAGCCCAAAGCAAAGCTGTGTCAAAGTAATCGCCACAGTGAAAGATAAAATATTTTCTGCCATGATAACCTTCCAGAAAGTCTCATAGTATTCTAAACCTATGCAACTTTCCAGAATATATGTCATGTCTCAGCAAAATTAACCAGTAGCTTAAACAACACACTGCATTGCTTTAACATGGGGCTGGTTTTGGTCTGAATGCCTGCTTTGTCTTGTAATTTAAACTTTAAAGTCAGTCATCTGGCGCAAACAGAGCCCCTGTCTCTACTGTATATTCCTCAGCAGACCCAGTGACCCACTGCATGTGTTGTTGTCTTACTTCCAGCTGATTAGCAGCGAGTATTACTGGCAGTCAGAGCATGTCTCTGCATGGGGTTGAGCTTTATGATGGAGACTGCTCTGAAAACAGGACAAATGAGCCATGTAGCGGCACCAGGAGACTGTCTCAGGGCTGGAGCTGTACATCTTATTAAACCTGCAGTCAGTCAGTTTAATCCCTTTGATTAATGGCTGTGTGTATTGTGTTGTTGTGAGTGTCAGGACAGTGTGTAGCCAATGTGTTTCAACATGTATTGTTGCTTTTTGTACATGGGCGAGACAGCTCAGTGTTTTCATGGCAAATAACCCATCATTATTACACACAAAAAACATGTTTTAATTATTTATTGCTTTATTAAAGGATAACTGCAGTCATAAGTCCCTTTTTGTTTGATAATCCTCCATCACAGCTCAGCAAGGTCGGAAAGAGAAAGAGGGAATTTTGCACTTAATGACTAGAAAATACCCATTAATT
This sequence comes from Echiichthys vipera, assembly GCF_963691815.1. Taxonomy (NCBI): domain Eukaryota; kingdom Metazoa; phylum Chordata; class Actinopteri; order Perciformes; family Trachinidae; genus Echiichthys; species Echiichthys vipera. The sequence goes on from NC_139826.1 coordinate 26,530,671, forward strand.
TGGACTGAAGTCGGAGCGCTTAAGCCTCATATTTCTGCATGAAAATTACATTTTGTCCCTGAACTTTTTCTTTTGAGGAAGGGACCTCTTTACAGACAGTATAAACGGGAGGAATCATTACCTTTTTCAGATATGGGCATGTGATTGACGTTTTAAGGTAAACATGTGAACCTATCCTTTAAGTTGAGGTTGCTCAATAGCTCAGTACAGGTTTAGAGTGTCAGAATATTTACCAAACGTCACAAAAACCCTTTCAAATTACAATTTGAATTAAAAATGTGAAATTGTAGTTTTATCTTTATCTTATTGACTTTTTCCTTGCTCCCACCTCTGTTAGCTAATAGTATTGTATACATCTTGTGAGTCTGTGTGTGTGCGTGTGTCATCATGGTAAAACGTTGTCGTAGAGACACCTGGAACTACCACCAAGTGCTCTGTGTTTTTATGTCTGCTGTCTGTCTGTCTGTCTGGAGCCAGATTTCGTCACCCCGATACAGTCGCAAGATAGAGTCACGAAACGTTACATGTGTGTAGTTGAGATAAAAATGAAGGTCAAGGTCGAAGATGGGTTTGGTCTGAGCAAAGGCAGCGGAATTAGGGGGTTAGGAAGTAGGGAGCGCCCTTGGCTCAGTTTGGTTTCACGGCTGGTTTGATCCCATTACAAGATAGTCTTTAGTGTTTCAATGTTGTACTTTGCGAAGGTGTAGTGAAAGACAAACTGGCATTAACTTCCACACTCATGACAGCATTTTAACTCTAACCTTGGTTCATCACAGGGACTTACACACAATAAAGAAACTCAGTTAAATGGTCAATCATAGGGGTGGCAGAGTACAGCTCAATCAAGTTTAATTCTTGATTTGTAGCCAAATCTAAAACCACACCCTCAAACAATTGTGACGAAAACATCTACTATCTGGTCCACCAGGGTCCAACAAAGACAGATCGGAGCTGAAGCATGGGCAGTGAAGTGGAAGCGATGAACACCAGCCTTGACAGTCCTCTGAGCCCGATGCCCCTGACCGGGTTGGGGATGAACTGTCTTCTTGAACAGAAGTACAGACACTCTGGGCCTGGCCTCAACAGCCCCCAGGAGTACAACCAGTGGCTGCCTTATCGCCATGACGCCAGTCTGCTGCCCATGAAGGAAGACCTGGCCTTCTGGCTCAAATCACTCATGGGTGAGACCATTTAGTGTAATTAATCTTCAAAATCATGTTAACTACTAGATTAAAGATTCCCACAGAGGCACATTAACCTACTTATTATCAGAAATCCTTGAAATACCTCTCCATGAGGGGAACTGTGGCTACGTCTCCAGGGTAAAGGGGTGTTTCTTGCAACTTGTGAGTGGAATCATGAAGAGTCTGCACATGCCACAACTTGTTGGACGGTTTCTGAAAATTGACTCCAACATGATGAGTTTATGCTTAATGAACAAAAAAGAAAAAAAGGATGCATCAGATGTGAACTTCCTAATTATTTTCCACCTCACAGTTGTTTTTGACATTCCTATAGCTACATTTGCTGTTGTTTTTCTAAATCCATAAATCAGAAAGAAGGGGATAATATTGTAACAGATACGATGACTGCAATATGCATGTAGATCATGTGTGTTCATAGGACAATATCACCAGCTCATCAGCCACATTGCTACTGTTTTGAGATGCATAAATATGGTAGTTATAATAATCCTCATTATTTTTATTTAGTTAAATTTTTCAAAAGATTAATTTATATATTAAAAGGTAGCTGATACTTGAACTTATTGAAACATTAAGTCTCTGTGAAACATTGTTTAAACTATTCCTGTGGAAAGATCTGGGTATTTCTCTGTGAAAATTGTTAAAACAAAACAAATTGATGAGCCTTGAGTAACTCTATGAATTACTGCACATGCTTCATTGTTTGTGTGTGTATCCGCAGGTGCGGAGCTCACAGCAGACAGTCTGATGGAGAGGTTGGATAACGGCGTTGTCCTCTGTCAGCTGGCACAGCTGCTTCAGGAGAAGATGATGCACACCAACAATGGCAAGGTGCTGTGACAACACAAAGTCACACACACACACACACACACACACACACACACACACACACACACACACACACACACACACACACACACACACACACACACACACACACACACACACACACACACACACACACACACACACACACACACACACACATACACAAACACAAACATGCATACAGGAGAAGACTCAAACAAATCATTACAACAAAGCCACATCATGCTGGTAATTCATTCCATTTTACTGTACCAACATGTGAAAATCTGTGATCCCTCCTCCACTTTCTTAATGTGACTCTAAGATGTTTCATAATAGATTTCCCACTTTTAAAAACTATAACTTTTAGCTCAGTTGCCAAGAATGAAAATGTGCTCCAAAACTTGGCTGAAGCTTTTTTAACAGAAAATATTTAACTCTGAGGATGCCACAGGTATTTCAGTATATGGTGGTGCATTCAGTAGCCCATGTCTGTTCATGTCTCCTGTTCCCTGTCTTGCAACAGTAGTTTTTTGTTTAAGTAGTGTTTTGAAGATTTGAAGATTGTGTTCCTGATCTGGCACACAAAAAATAATAACCATCCATTTTTGCAGTAAACATGTTCCCAATGAGCTACCCACTATTTCTGTATGTGTTTATATCACAGCCTTTAATAAGAAGAGTAATCCACTGGCGAGCTGATGCCACTTCTGGATCATTCTTCGCCCGAGACAACACTGCCAACTTCCTCTACTGGTGTCGAAAGATTGGCGTTGATGAGGCTTACCTTTTTGAGTCTGAGGATTTGGGTGAGTTTAGACAGGAGATTGCGCCTAACATCATTGAGTTAAGGATCTCTGAAGTGAATCATGTCATGCAACACTTTAAGTATTAACTAATTAAACTAAAATCCTAAGACTTTCATCTCACTGAGGTAGACATAACATAACAAATCACAAGAACGGTTTCTAGGCACTTATAAATTTGTGTAAATCTATCCACTGTGGTCTATTTGTTGTGTACGAACAGCATGTCCTTTATACTTCTTCTTTCATCTTTCCTTTCCTTCTCAGTCTCTTTAGTGGTGTTTTGTTGAGCGACAAATCCTGTCAATGTTATCTCTTTTTTCCACCTCTGACCCTCTGTCTGACTAAATGGGATAGACTCAGCATAATGTGTCTTAATTGACAAAGATATATTACATTATGCACCATTTGTTATTTGTACCAAATAAAAGAATGTGTTCTTTTTAAGTTTAAGATCAAGTGGTATGAAACTCAAAGAACTCGACTCACAAACTCCCTAAAATAAAGCAGCCAGAAGTAAAAAAGAACATTTAAAATTAAGAATTCAAGACGACAGATGAATGAATGAATGGATAAGTCAGTGTGATGATTATATGTTTCTATGCTCTTATACTCTCTGTAGGATTTCCCTGTTGCGCCCTCTGCATGTATGATGCTCTGTGTATGCAGTTTACATGCTCATTAAACATAGTCTTCTCTGTGCACTTCTTACTTGGGCATGTCTACGCAGGGCGGCAGATGCGTGAGAATGATAATGTGCAGGTTAATCCCCACCAACAATAAGCCCCCCTGCATGCTGACTAACCTACTTTACTTGACTAACTGAGTGACGGAAAGAGTAAACTTACTGTACATTGACAGGCTTCAGTTTTCTGCCTCATTGACACACAACACAGATGATTTTTCTTTCTCTTTTTTTCTCTCGTCTCCTTTTCTTGCTGCAGCCATGATGATGGTAATGGTGGATGTCAAAAACAGGTGAATGAAAGTGATAATGACATATTCTCCGTGCATTAAATGTTTCTGTTTGTCTTGGGCTTTTAGAGATTTTGCGCCACATGCTGTTAACATTTTTATGCATGCTTGACCAAATCATCTTAACAAATTAATAGCTGGGACTTTTTCGGGCCTTAGCTGAGTGCAGAGAAACCTTTTTAATGTATAGATCGCAGATTGGAGGCAGGAGAGGTTGTCTTGTTTATGAAGCTTTCATTCCCTCATGCCCTCAGCTGCACATCCAGGAACTCTGCTCAGCTTCAAAGATAGAGACGCACAATAGAGACAGAGTACCTCCTGAAATGTGCCCTCTCAGTTCAGATTGCAGTTCCTGTTTTCTTTAGAAACAGACAAAGGTTTATCTCCGGAAGCATCTTTCTTTTCAGAGGAGTGAATTTAAAATTTTTACCCCTCCACCCTCTTTGTTTGTATTTCTTGCACGTGCTATGTGAAGTCCTCCACAAGCAGCCTCGGGAGGTGTGTCTGTGCCTGATGGAGCTGGGACGGATTGCAGCCAGGTAACTGCCCCACCTGAAAAGTCGTTCACAGCTGAATCTCCCTAAACAGAAACAAGTCTCTGGGTTAAATTTTATTTTTCCACACACAACATTAAACTAATCAATAATGTACTCATTACTTTAAATAACTTTAAATATTTAATATCCATACGTTGAACAGTCATCAGGGGTGTGTTCATTGCCTTGCTTCAGCTGGAGCTGTTGGTACCAATCATGTCATTAGACTTAGACTTAGACTTTTCTTTATAGATCCCTTTGGGATGACTCCTGCAAGGAAATTAAATTTTTCCAAAAATTTTGATGCTCAAAATTTCTTGAGGGAGGATCCCCTGCCTAATTTACACAGTCGGACGCCCAGCTTCTACTGACTTCAAGAGGGAAGCGTAGAGCGGGTTGTTCCACGGTCATTGGATAAAGGCTGGGCTTTGTCCCGCCCCTTCAGACGCATCTCTGGGGGTCTATGTGAAAGTGGACTGGCCCGGACAATCGGCTTCTGCATGATGATTGGATGAGCTGTCTGAGGCGGTATCTTTTTTTGATTGAAAGCTAAATGAGCAAATCAGCGATCTTGAAGAATAAACACCCAACGGAGCATTATCTAAGTTATTCATTACGTTGTTCTGAACTGATCCGGAAACTTTACCCATCCCCAGCGACTTTGTCTTTGTTAAAAATGACTAGCATTGTGCTTGGCAACTCTGTTCTGTCAATCGGCGTATTCTTTCCCCAACGAGCAGCGACTGCTGCAGAGTTTTCCTCCCGTCATGATCACTCACAGGCGGTCACACTTCACAGTAGCCTGGCGCAGCAGCTCCAGCTGCGCCAAGGCCGTTTTAGCAGCCTAGCTCTGCTGCCATTGAGAGGACACTGGTCAAGTCCCTGGAAAAGAAGCCTAGTTGGTTCGAAAAGGTCACAGATCATTTTCTTGAAAAGGAACAAAGGGTAGAATTTACATATAAATAAACAAACACATGTATGATGTAGGCTGGAAAAATGAGCTTCCCCTCCTTGAAAGACCAGCAGCCGCCACTGTTGGAAATCCTCTACTGTGTGATTTAGTGTTGGTTCATCTTATGCAATTGCTGATATATATATTTTTAAAATCTCTCTCTTAGGTACGGAGTGGAGCCTCCAGGGCTGGTGAAGTTGGAGAGAGAGATAGAGAGGGAGGAGGCAGGGTGCTCATCTCCATCATCCCCTCTGCCCCTCTCCTTTTTTCCTCCTGCATTATTGTATTCATCATCACAATCATCCCTACCCCCAGCCCCTTCTCCTCCTCCTCCTCCTCCTCCTCCTCCTCCTCCTCTTCCTCCACCACCTGCGCCCCTCACTCCAAGCACAACCTATCTGCCTGAGCCCCTCGCCGCCTCCCTCGCCTCTGATCTTCCATCAGCCACAACAAACCCAGCACCTACATGTTTATCCCCGCCTCAGTCCTCCCTCTCAGCCTCTAACCCTTGCACAACCACAGCCTCAACACAAACACCTTTGTTCTCTTCATCCTGCACCACTAACACGTCTGCTTCTGCTCCACTGCCAGCACCCTCGCCAGGCCAAACCCTGGTATCCACTCCCAAAGTCTCCTCTATCACAATAAACAACCACACACCCACAGCTACACCTCCCGTCACCTCCCCACCTGCAGCTCCTCGTTCCTCAAGCAGATCCAAAAGCAGGAAGAGCACAGGCACCAACAACATTTTGGATGATATTGTGCGTATTTTATTTCCAGTAGGCTATACGTATTTCAAGTGTAAGCTGTATAATGTTTGATTAACTCTCTTTCTAACCTGTTCCAGGTGAGAAACATTATTGAAAATCCCTCCTGCAGCTGTCCGACCAGGTTCCTTGTTGAGAAGCAACCTAAAGGCTGCTACCGTGTTGGGGATAAAGTTCTGTATATACGGGTAAGTATGTTGAAACAAACCCTGTCACCTAATTGTGTTTACATTTTGAGATACAGTATGATGCCCGGATTACATTTTTATCAATGTAGTGTTATTATGTTATTGTTATCAGAAGAGTCACAAAATATTGATATCTGATATTTTTCATTGAAAGCTTCATACTTCATTTATTTGTTTTTTTTGTGGCAATTAAAGCACAATTAAACTTTCTTATGTTTAGGCACTCGTAACAGGGTTAAAAAAAATATTGAGATTTCACGTGTGTTTATTATTTTTATCCATAATTACAATCTTTTCCTAGCTATAACCAAAATCCAGTTGCAATTATGTTACACATCAAAATATAACCAAAAATACAACCATATACAGGTAGCAGCAGCTCATTTATGTTCTTTGTAACCAACCTCTAGTGGATGTAGGAATTATGGCGTGAGCAAAGGAGAGAGTCAGGTGACGTAGTATCAAGAACGCTAATGTCAGCATAGAGAATAGATTGGAAGGATGGGTCAAACAACCATCAGACTTTCACCCAAGGCACATTTTTTCTTAAAGTAACTCTTTAACCAAGTAGTTTCGTTTCACAATGTTAACCACGTTTAAAACTGTGACTGTTTGATAACGATAAATAAAGTGGTCTTATATGTTGTCTCAGGAGTTGTGGATGTGTTGCAATATACATATTTTCTAGAAGACCAGTTTGTTGACGCCCACCTCCATCACTAGATTGATGATAAGACTGCTTATATGTTGTTCTATAAGGTATTAAGGTAGTAAAATTAATAAATGAAAGCTACAGTTATGTCAAATTGAATACATTAATGTTAAACCTGGTGTGTGGAATCATAACTTCATACTTTTATTTCATGACTTGTTCAATACAAACCACATCTAATCTGATCTAATGGCTCTCTGAAAGAAGATGCATCATAGATGCTACAACACATAATGAGATGTAAAGGTGCGAAGGCCCTCGGGTTATTAATCAACAGCTGAGTCAGCAACAAGTGCAGTGTGTCAGAGTGACTGATCTGCAATCATATGTGATGGAGCCATCTGTGCCTTTCAGCCTCCCTGAGTCGTGCACCACCCGTGTGCATCTGTACAAAAGCTCGAGGAAAGGCCTTCGGGGAGGCAGGGTTGCCTGGCAACCAATGGTCAGGATAAGACTAAGCTGACAATGATTTTATTCAGTACATAGACCTTGAGCAAAGAGTTCAAAACCGAAGAAAAACAAACACACCTCTTTCAGGATGATTTGGCGAAGATATGCCCGCGGTGTGTGGTTCAAATGGCAGCCCACTTGGGAGTTCATGTCCCCCTAGGTGTGTGTGTTTGTGTGTGTGTGTGTGTGTGTGTGTAGCTTCACTGTATATATACAACCACCCATCCATTCAAAGAGAAAATATTTCAGCTGCAGTATATATTTAGTGGTCACTGTATAGTCTTTCAGTGTTTTCGTAAGTATGGAATTATCCATAAATCCATTAAAAAAATCCATGGTGTTAATTAAAATGGAGTCTATTTTTCAACAGGATATGATGTCACAGTGTAAATCTTCTACATCAAACAGAGTCACACAGAGGTGTGTCACAGCTTTGAGGGATAATTGGTCACTAGTTGAAACCCATTTAATGGTTTGTTAACTGTATTGACCCAACACTAGTAATCAAGGCTGTCAGTGTCCCTTTGCGTACAACAGAGTTACAGCTGCATTTTTGACTGGCTGACAGACAACATATTTTTACTGCCCATTTAGAAAATAATGCCTCCCTTCAAGTCGCAGAACACCTGTTTCTCCACCGTAGACCTGCCAACAACATGTGTTTGAACACCACATCAAAGAAAAGCAATAGATTTGTGATAACCAAACTAGGTTATTAGTTTATGGCCAGGTCCAGCAGAAGGGGAGAAAAAAAACCCACCTTTATTAAATATATCAATAGCTATACTTTTTCTACTCTTTTTCTTGACTGTTGACCTTTTGTGCTCACCTTCTCTGTACAGTCTTGCAGATGCAATGTTTCACCATAACTCTGTGTCCATCTGTCGCTTTCAAGGTATAATTACTAGTTTGTAGACGTACTTGCACTTCTCGTGTCTCTTTTCTCAAAAACACCTCGTCTGTGTGAATAGAGGCGCCGCAGCCCGTCGACCCTCACTCCATCCATTACCTTGAGCTGCCTACGTGTGTGCAGGGAAACACGCCATAAACCTCAATTACCATATTCCACAATAACCCCTGTGCAGCTCCTAGGAGAGCATGTCATTCTGTGTGTACAGACCTTTTTAAAGAGCAGATACTATTGATTACTGAGACAAAGTCATTAGTGAGGGGTTTAATCAGACAGCTTGTTAATGAGCGGCTGAGCATGACCGCCCCTCCTCACGTGTAAACTTTCTACCCCACCTCTCCCCCGCCTCTTCTCTATTCCCTCTCGAGTCTATTCAGTGACGCTGGCCCTGGAGTGCTCCACCATTCTTTGGTGTTAAAAAAGAGGAAGGCTTTTCTTTCTTCTCTGCACCTAATTAGGCTCACCTTCTGCTTTGTACCATTGAAACTGTCTGACTGTGTCAATGGAAGGAAAAGACATTCAAACACCTCACAATATCATGCCGCATCGATTATTTGTTTATAATGCTATCTGTATAAGAGATGAACCCAAAAAATAGAAGCAAAGTCAGGACCAAAATGATGAAATGGTTTTTCTCGCCTTCAGCATAGCATTTAGGCAGACAACCCACTTCATCATCCTTTTTTTCTCAAGTGTCCTTGAGCAAGACGTTGACTCCATAGAAGCTCCGGGGTCTTTTGTTCCTGAGGTGACCATGACCTTTGACTTTACAGTGGAGTGAGAATGGGCACATTAGTGCTTTGAGCTAAATGCTAACGGCAGCTTGCGAACACGTTGATGCTAAGCAGGTATAATGTTTACCATGTTAACCATCTTAGTTTAGTGTAAGCTTGCTACATCATGCTACTAAACACAAAGTACAGCTCATGGGAATTTCATTAGTTTTGCAGGTATTTTGTCATTAGATAAAATATTCACCTTAGTTATTACAATTCATCCTGACGGGAAGATAAATGTATGTACACGATTTAATTCAAAACCACAAATGTGTACTCACTGTGACACTTAAGGAAAAGTCAGACAATTACCAAAGTCATTTGGATTCATCATCTGGGGGCCATGAATGTCTCTAAACAAAATTGTGGCAATCCGTGCTGTAGTTGTTGAGTTATTTCAGTCTGGACCAAAGTGGTGGACTGACAATGTTGTGCTGTTAGCATGGCTAACATATTTCTCAAAGTAAATTTTATTTATACGGCCCAATATCGAAAACTTGCCTCAAGGGTTTTACGATCTGTAGAATATACAACACCATCTATTCTTAGCAAGACAGAAAAGGTCAGAAATATTTAATAATGAATAATAATGAAACACTCAGGTTTGTCTACACACCATTTACTGTGCTGTCAAACATACAGTAGCCCCCACACGGAGTACAGTATTTGTTAAATCTCTCTCAGTACAGTATTCTTCAATCATGAAGACAGACTAGTATAGCAGGAGCAGTAGAAATATAGATAAGAGATAAGACATGTGTGCCTGCATCAGCTCATTTACTGTAATGCTGCTTAGTTTGTCTCTTTAGAGTACATTTTAAAAAGGACTGACTACTCAAAAACAGCACTGGATGTGGCTAAAGCCTGCCTCCTACTGGCGGGTCCTTAAATGACTCCTCCTCCTCTTTCTCTTCCTCCTCCTCCTCCTCCTCTCTGAGTACACTCATGCATCTTTCAGCAGAAAAGGAGAGAGGGAATCAATGGAGCTGCCAGGGAGGACACAGGGGAATCCAGACGGTATTTTATGGGCTGCAGACGTAGCACACTTTGTACAGAGACCTGAAATAAAGGAGCCTGTCTGACAAAGAGGGCTTGCATTGAATATTACAGTACAGCAAGAGGCTGTTTTTCATTAAACGATCAGTTTGGTAGAGTGCTTGGCAACAAATACTTGCTTTACAATAGGTTTTAGTTGAATTTAGCGATAGAAATTTACAAATCCTATATCGAAAGACAGTTAATGTTGTATCTCTACTCAGGTAACAGAGAACATATTACCACAACTCAAATGGCACAGGTTGAACACAAATGTATTAGTCATTTAAAAAAAGAAAAATCAGATAAAAGTTTTAAAATCTACAATTTTCTGGTTTAAGAGAATCACGCACCTTAATTTAATTATAACAGAACAGTGTATACAAAAGAGAAAAGGTGCGTAAATACTGACAAAAACGATTACAATTAATGCTTGATTCATTTTATATTTCATTTCTTTAAAAAAAAAAAAAGGACTTGGCTGATGTAGTGAATTTTTGAGAATGGAGACCAGTCAGAATTACAATTGCTCCACATCTGACAGGAAAGCCGTTTATTCAGGATGTCAGACTTGACCCCTGTCAACCCCAACATTTTAATCTGCAGGATGACATCTGAGATGGACCGCGTCTGGGCTTTCCTCTATTCGTGCTTGTGCCATTGATGTTTCATTCCATGCACGTGACACACACCTCCCCACATGAGAAGAGTAGATCTGCTTGTATTATCACGTTCTTAATGGCTCCATAATGAAGGGTTTATTGGCGATAAGGCAAGAAGGGGGGCTGGGTCGGTGCTGACGGAACAATGGATGGCTTTGCAAGGCCTCCTGGGAATGTTAATGTCTACTGGGAGTTGAGCCTCTGCGCTGAACTCATCTCAATTTCTCCTTTCATTTTTTTTCCTAGGGTTTAGTGTAGTTGCCATGGCAGCAGTTGGTTTTCAGCTGTAAGGACGGCTGTCTTTGACGGATGCGTTGATTCAGATACAACTTACCTCTCTTCAACTATACTGCTAACAGATATATCAGCTATACAGTGGATGTTTTATACAAAATAGTGTTTATTAGGTGGTTTGTGTTGCAGATCTGTGTAGGTGTGCCTTTGTGCGTCACTGCAGCGTGTGTGTGTGTGTGTGTGTGTGTGTGTGTGTGTGTGTGTGTGTGTGTATGCATGTTCATACGTGGATTAGTCCAACGTGTGTGCTCAGCTGGTGCCATGAGGTGTAGTTTCATTTGGTTTAATGAGATTTTGACAAAGCTTTCCAGGAGATCATTTGCCTTTCATAACCAGAGCTACACAAGCTTGTAAATATCAGATTGGTGTTTGTGTGTGTGTGTGTGTGTGTGTGTGTGTGTGTGTGTGTGTGTGTGTGTGTGTGTGTGTGTGTGTGTGTGTGTGTGTGTGTGTGTGTGTGTGCTTTTCATATAATTGAGAATTCTATCCATAAACACATCCTGGAAGAAAATGCACGCAGACTTTGTGCCCAGCATTCCCTCCTTGACTGTGCCGTGTTGTGTCATCTTTGCAGATGCTGAATGAACGCCATGTGATGGTGCGTGTAGGCGGAGGCTGGGAGACCTTTGTAAGTTACCTGCAGAAACACGACCCCTGCAGAGGAGGGGGGCCGGTGGGCAGATCTGAGATCAGGGTCTGCAGGAACAAAGCAAAGTCCCCCAGTCTGAACATCTCACCTGACAGCTACATGGAGGTCGGTGCCCATTACCGCGGCAAGAAGTAGATTCTCAAACTGCTCTGAACTTTTCACTTAATCAGACCAAGCTGTACAAGGTCAATGATTTAACTCCTTTTTTTACCTCAAGTTTAAAAGGAAATTTAATTCTTATCCAACTCTATTTAAAAGTCATATTTATGACTGGTTTGTTCCTCACATGACTATACTGTATGTATGCAATGATGAGCAGACTTTTACTTGACAGTGACTCTAATAACTTTAAAACACAAAACATTTCTGGCTCCTTCAGTGTGAGTATTTGCTGCTTTTGTTCTTATGATGATACACTGAAAATCTTTCGGTTTTGGACTTATGGCTAGAAAAAAACAATCTAAATTCTCCACTTTGGGCTGTGAGACATTACAACAGGAAATCTTCGCTGTTTTCTGGCATTTACAGAGTAAATATGAAATTGAGAAAATAATGTTTGGTTGCAATATTAGTTGTATTGCATATCATAACTTTCAAGGAAGGTTTTGTGTATCACTAAATGCAATAATGTCATTATTATGAGTTAAATTACACATTTGTACTGATAGTTTAGTTTGTTAACATACAGCTATGTGTTTATGTATCATGGTACTTTAGTTTGAATTTGAGCTTTTGTATTTTATTCCAATAACAGTTTCAGTAGTAGTTGTAGCATAGTGACTTTTAAAGTATATAATTATTTTTCTGTATTTTACTGGATAAAACCACCGTTGGTTTCTGTTAAAAATAAACTTGTTTCAAAAAAGTATCTTTGAATAATGTTAAAGATGGATAGAAAATTGTGCACCTCCTAAATACAGCTTATACCGTTTTGTTTTAATAGTATTGATCATAATTTGTCATTTATTTAATATTCTTGAAAACACGATGGGTCCAAGAACCACTTCTTGTTCTTTATTTACGTTTATATTATGAGCCTGTATCATCTCAGCCTTAAAGAGGCAAATACACAACACATCAGGTCCTCCCTCTAGATGGCACCATGTCCTAAGTGACAAAAGGCCAAGCCTCGTCGCGTGATTTTCTGGAGGGGGGTGCTGTCGACACGTGTCTCAAGTCCCCTGGACGTTCATGTCTGAGTTGGAGTAGAGCACAAAACACATTTCTGCCTCATCAAAAATCTGCATTTTCAAGATAAAAGTGACAGTGGACATCTTTGGAGAGCAAAAGTACAGAATACAAACGTAGAACGTCACAACACTTTAGTAATTACATGTTTTATTTCAGTAAAATAAATAAATTAAAAATGGACACAATTTTTAATATATTGAAAGAAACTAACTGTAATGAGATCATGCAAGACTGCAATGTCTTTTAAGTCCCCACATATCTGCAGTGGATTGAACCGGTATAAATGACTTGTAGAAAATAATAGCTGTGCTACTGAAACAAGTGCCACTCTAAACGGTGGCGTTTTCACAGGGCATCTCTCATTGCACAGAGCATATTTCTAAGTTCCTCATAAAACAGGAAGTTGCCACTTGAGAGGGATTTTACAACAATTTCAAATGCATTTTCAGACTGTGTTGACCTCAACCGTTCTCGAAAGCACATCATTCTAAATGTTTTCTCAATCTTGCTACTGTGTGCTACTGTTCTTCTGCACTCAAAGTCCAATCAATTACTAAATCTTCGTTTTAAAATACAGACATCATTTTATTGTTGGTGCACTTTGAATTTACTATTTAAGATACAGGGGCATAAATACTGTAGGTGCTTTAACATTTTTGCTTGTTGTAATTATAAAGTCCTGCACATGTGCAGACAGCGGTGGCACATCAGAACTGGAAAAGTCAGATTTCTCAACCTTTAATACACAGAGTTGTGTGCAATTGTGCTTCAGTCCTAACAACACATTAAACTTGCACCATGTACTTATACATTACAGTTTACTGCATACAGTAATACTTACATTACTGTGCATCGGTTCGGGTGTGAAAGTAAAACTTTATAAAAACCGAAACATCAAACAGCGTTGCACTCTGTGAGTCAAAGGACTCAGTTGTTAGTGTAATGACCATAGATATAAATATCTTTATATTTATGGTACGTCCTTAAATATACGCCAGACCCTAAATACACAACATGATATAAACCCAAACTCTTTGTAAAAGACACAACAGGGTGCTTATTACATGCTCTGATCATCTTTTGCTCCCATGTGTGACCTTGCAAACATATAATGTATAACTCCACCTGCTCAGACCCAGCAAAGTGCAAAGATTCAACAAGACACTGAAGATACAGTTTTCAATCATGCCTCAGTTAATTTCCTCTACTTCTGAAAAGTGGTAGCCTCATGAGGAGGTTAATGGTGATGGTGAAAGGACTGAACATCACACACAGTTTTGTCAACACATATTATTTTAACACCTTTTTTTTCTAAGAAAGTTAATTGACATAGCCGATAGAATATCTCTTGAGTTTTCTTCAGCAATTTATAAAAACTTCATCACACATGGCTGTAATATTCTTGTTTTGTGAACTTGTAGTGAGCTTGACATTTTCAAAATAAATGACTTCTAATGACTGTGAGGGGGAAAAAAATCATATTTGCGTAACAGAAAACTGGCTGCTGTGAGTTATTATCATCACCAAGAGAATCATCTGCTACACTCCATTTTCAAAACCTTTAACGCGGCCCCTTCCTATACATCCTATTTGTAAGTTAGTACACAATAACTGGCATATCTTTCCGATTTGTACTAATTACACACAATTCAAAGTGTGCATCACACAGCAATCTAACTGTATTTTTTTTTTAAATGGCAATTTCAATTTTAAATACTACTTTATTTTCACTCATTTAATTGTTTTTAAAATGTTGTCCATTGATAACACTTGAAAATCAAGCCATTTTAGTATGGATACTATGTATAGTTATGGTGATTTTAAGTACACTTTATTTTGTAGTTTTCCAAAACACAACATTAGTATACAGTGTATATTTGAAGTGCTGCTTTAAAACACTGCAGTCCTTTCTAAATTTGTGCTTTTTTCAACACCAGATTTGGAGGTATTTTTAATCCAACCCTTGAATCACAAAAGTATGCATACTACATAATATACGGCGTACCATTTTGTAAGTTAGTACACAATAAATACGCATCCTACTGCGTATAAAAAGGATAAAATATGTGTTCCACACATCAGTTAAACTGGAAATTTGGAACGCCTCGTAAATCAAAAACATTTAAATCAAACATGTTTTATCGATTTATGACGTCCGTATCTTTATGAAGAAACAGCTCCCCCATTTCCAGTGTGCATTGCATTCTGGGAACATTCTAATCATCAAAATGTTATCTTCCATATTCTAATTGTTTCATTGTTACTGAGACAGATTTTAGCCAAGACATGATGACACCCCTACCAGTGTGCGATGTTACCATGCTACTGTACTTTAGTGCAGGTGATGATTTGGAACGCAGTTTGTGCTTTTGTTTTTAGAGGGATCACTGAAGTTGCATTTTTTCCCCCTCTAAAATTGCTTAGCTTGCTTGTATTACACAAAAAGGCTGACCAATGTTGAGGGTAAACAATGTAGCAATCAAATACTTCCTCCACAGTTTGGGTTTTGTTCTCGTCAGCAAACAACCCGGTTGTGTCTGTCAGTTTGGTACCACAAAATACCTTTACGTTGCTGAATCCAATAATGGATTCATGAGCATAGCACCACCCTGCACAATAACTCTCTACCCTCTTCTCACTGTCAGCCATCATCACCTCTAAACAAACAGAAAAAAAACATTCTCAGTCAAAATCTACTTTACACAAACAATGATCTGGATCTACATAGAGATGCATTTGTACATATAGAATCTTTAAAGAAGCATTAAAGGATTTTCTTTTTCAATGCGGATTTACTCAAGTGTATTTTATCGTACTGAACACGCTGCTCACTTCATTTTGTGCTCTGCAGAGGCTGCGGACGTTACCCCCAGGGCTCATGTTTGATGTATTGATAAACAATGGGCAGTCAATGGCAGATTTTTTTTTTTTTCATTACGAACAATAACACAGCGCACATCACTCGACTGAAAGAGTTATGCTGACAAGATGCTCTGGCCTGATGCTTGTGTGTGTTTTTTTTCCATTTGGAGACTTTTCTCCCATAATTCATCTGGAATAAGTGAGCTTGTGTGGAAAAGCATGTGCTGGTGTGTGTGTGTGTGTGTGTGTGTGTGTGTGTGTGTGTGTGTGTGTGTGTGTGTGTGTGTGTGTGTGTGTGTGTGTGTGTGTGTGTGTGTGTGTGTGTGTGTTGCGTAGAAGTGTGTGTGGCTTCATGTATTTAAGAGAGCACCATTTTAAGACAAATTCTCCTCAGAGAAAACAGTCACCTTTAGATCGCCATATAGTCCGCATGTCAAACATCTGAACCAAAAAAAAAGTCTCATTTGTGCTATGAGAGCCGTGCCCCAGTCATACGTTACTGCAGGTGTCCCTCTGGGATTTTCAAGATTAAGTGTGTGAAGTTTGTTGTTACTTTGCTCCTTCTGTCACAACTCAGGCACACTGAACACTGAAGGGAGATGGCGATGTCGAGGGTGGTGTGAGATGGTGATCAGACAAAAACTGTTTCAAAGATTAAACATCAAGGTTGGAAGGGTGCCGTTTGTGCGTTCGGTGGGTCAGTCGCTTCACGCCTCTGTCACACGGTTCCATTCTCCTGCCTCGGCTTGTGGGTTGTTGTGCGAGTGGGCGTACTCAGGGAGGGGGCCAATGTGCAGAGGAAGCCAGCCAGCAATGTGAGACCGAGGCCCCCCCAGGCACAAAACATGGACCAGCCATAGCCATGGCTAATGTCCTCAGGGAGGCCGTACATGTAGCGGGGGTAGCGGGACAGCTCAAAGTTGATTCCTGCCACACATGTGCACAAGGAGATGATGCAACATGTTCCTGTGTGAACACAAGAGAAAACAAGCAGTGATTTAAAATGGTTCCAGTTTGATGATTAAATCCCTACATGTACTGTGCATCCTGCTGCAGGACAGGTATCATGTTACTGCAGGTCATTGATCTAATTTGTACTATGTCATGTTAACACAAAGATGCTTTCAGCTTTCACCAAAAACAATGAAATACAAGTGGATTTTGTTTATTTGTGTGTGTATGTGGGCATATGTGCTCTCACAGTACCTCCCATGAGAAAGAGTAGCCCAGCTACATATTGCATGAGGTCATGCTGCTGGCAGCATCCCAGCACTCCAATGATCCAGCCAAAGAGAATGATGGACACGGCCATGCCCACAAAGCCAGCCGTCATTCTTCTTAGATCTGCAGGCAGGGGTGACAAGAACCACCAATGACACTGAACGGTCAAACTGAACAATGCTGTTTAAACTGGTAATTACTAATTACCAAAATGTATTACCCTCAAGCTACTAAGCTGATGGTGAAGCCTCTATGACTCTATCAATCTACTACTTTTAAATGTTTTTTTCACCAACCAGGTTACTTTATTATAAAATGACTTTAACTGTATTGTCAATCAGAAAACGTGTGATCCTTTTTATGCACTAGTATTATTCTTATTTGAAAATCAAAGAAGTAACTAAACTAAACCAGTGAGGCTTACACTTTATTTTATGGCTCCGTAATTTTCTATTTCTCATTTTGTTGTAAGTATTCTTGAAAGAACAGTATAGGAATTTATTTTTAAATGAGAAATTTATTCATGTATGCTAAATCCTTATCTGGGGACTATTTCTGATAGATTTTTGCATATTCAGCTGACCAGCTGGTCACTGTCTAGATTCATTTTAATAACAATTAACTTGAATCAATTAATCAAAAGTGCACTAATTGACCTCTTAGCTTTCCCCTGATAAACTACAGTAGAGGACAACAGTGTAATAAATGATACTAATATAAACGGTGATAAGTAGGGAGATACAGTGGCTATAGAAAGTCATGATACCCTTTGAAGTAGTCACTTCTTTAGTTTTACAGCCTGAAATGATAATACATAAAAAAAATTATATTTTTTCCATCGTGATTTAGACATTTTGCCTTACATCACTCCAGTGAAATAGTTTTTTTTTTTCTAAATTTCTAAAAAAAATTGTTCTGAAAAAGCACCTTTTGCTTTAATTGCAGGCATCAGTCTGTTTGGATTTGTCTCTACCAGCTTTGTGCACCTAGACTGGGAAATATTTCCCCATTCTTCCTGCAGAACTGTTCAAGTTCAGTCAGATTCTGTGGTGAACGGCGATGGACTGCACTCTTCAAGTCCATCCACAGATGTTTTGTAGGATTCAGGTCAGGGCTCTGACTGGGCCACTCTAGGACATTCACCTTCCTGTCCTTTAGCCACTGTGTTGTTTTTATGGAGGTGTGTTTTGGGTCGTTGTCCTGCTGGAAGGTGAACCACCTGCCCATTTTCAAGTGTCTAACAAAGGGCTGCAGGTTTTCTTCAAGAATTTGGGTGTACTTGGCAGAATTCATTTTCCCTTCAATCCTGACCAACTGCCCAGTCCCTGCTGAAGAGAAACAAGCCCAAAACATAATGCTGCCACCACCATGCTCCACTGTAGAGATGGTGTGTTTTGGGTGGTGTGCTGTGTTTGTTTTCCACCAAACATAGCTCTTAGAGTTCAGCCCAAAAGTTAAATTTTGTTCTCATCTGACGATAAAACCTTTTGCCACATGGCATCAGAATCTTCAATATGTTTTTTTACAAGACTCTGTTTGACATTTTTTCAGAAGAGGCTACTTTCTTGCCACCCTGCCAAACATGTAGAACTTGTGAAATTGTTGTCACATTCACTGATCGACCAACCTCTGCCATTAAGACTTGTATCGCCTTCAAAGTCACCATGGGCCTCTTGGTAGCTTCCCTGATCAATCTTTTCCTGGCTCGGTCATCCAGTTTGGAGGGGCAGCCGTATTTAGGAAATGTCTGGGTGGTGCCATAGGCCTTCCACTTCTGGATAATCCTCTGAACGGTCCTCAGAGGGAGAGTTAAAGCCTTTGAAATATTTTTATATCCTTCTCCTAACTTGTGCCTGTCCACAACTTTATCCCGGAGCTCTTTTGAAAGCATCTTTCCAACCATGGTGAATTATTTGTGTTACCATGCTCTACTAGGAGTGGATTCCTCAAGGAACAGCTGATTTTATTCTGAAGTAAAATCAAAAACACCACAATTGATGTCAGGTGGAGGCCAATTAACTTAGTGTGTAATCTGGAAGGTGATTGGTTATACCTGAGAATGTTTATAATGGTTATTCTAAAAGGGCGGATCTCTTTTTTTTAATGTATTATCTTTTTAGGCTGTAAAACAAAAAAAAGTGACTATTTCAAAAGGGCATCGTGACTTTCTATAGGCACTGTATCTCCCTACTTATTCCTGTTTATATTATTATCATTCATTACACTGGTGTCCTCTACTGTAGTTTGGGGATGCATAAATACTTATAATAATAATTAGAAAGAATAATAGAATAAGAATAATAGCTTAGTTAACTTATGTATAGCATGTTTAAAACAGATATCAGCAGATTCACAACACAGAATTAAAAACTGAAAATCATAGTGATGCAATCCAAGGTCAAACAACTCCTTTACTCTTTTTGAACAAGGACATCAAGTAAGAAATACAAGCCTATCATTGATCCTTCAGACCTCATGTCCTCAGATAAGCCACTCTAAAGCTAATGGCTTCCTAATAGTGATGGCCCGATAACCTCTGGTCATGAGTCTAGACATAGACAAGAGAAGGGCTGATGAGGTGTTAAATCCATACACACAAATATGTTCCTATTACACTTGTGCCCCAATGAAACACAGCGTAACCGGCATTGATGATCTCCACATAGCAGACCAAACGCTGTCAGCAGCGTCACTAACATGGCGGTTTATTTGCATTTAGAGAGGGAATGTCGCTACAGACATGGATATTGTGATAATCAAAGGCAAGTAGAAGCGCTCCCTACTGGGTCACCATTGTTTTAACTCACTCTATTATAGATATTAATTCAGAAAATAATGAACTAGATTAAAATCTTACGGATTATATCTTTAACTGACAAAACCACATAAATTGCAAATGATCTAAATACTGTTTTTATTTATACACTGGACAAATTGAGACAGGAAATGTCATTTACGAATGATACCCCATCACATGAGTGCAGTATTAAACATCTTCTGAAGGACAATTCTTTTTTAATTTTTAAATTAAATTAAGTAAATATAAAACAAGTGGAACAACAACTACCAACTCTTAACACTTATAAACCAGGAGGGATGGCTAATCTAGATGGGAAGCTCTTTAAGTTAGTGGCCACCTGTTTGGCTGGATCTGTTTGCCACATTTTTTACACAAGCATAGAAAATAGTTTTTTCCCTTCAACACTGAAAATGGAAAAGTTTATTCCGCTACAACAAAGAATGCAGCAGAGGGATTTAGTGGTACAAACAGCCGGCCAATCAGTCTGTTACCAACTCTCTGAATTGTAAGAGAGGAGCTAACATCATCAGGATGCACAAACCATTAGGTTTTTTGAAGGGTAGGATCATTTAATCATTTATTTGATTATCTAAAATCCCTAATCTCCTTTACCAACAGTGTTCATATGGTAGTGATAATCATAGCTTTAATATCAGACATTCATCAAGAGGTTGTTTTTCACTTCCTGTTTTAAAAACTAATGCAGTGCAACGTACTGTTACGTTCAGAGGAATGAAAATATGGAGCTGTTTGCCGTCAGACATTACAAATTTGACAAGTAAAAGGTAAAAAATTATGTTTTGCTACATAATATCTGAGTAACCTTCTTGGCAATTCTTTTTTTTCTCAGTCACTGCAATGTACTGTTTATGCTGCTTATAGTGATATTATTTGTGTGCTGTGTCTTTACTGCAGCGGACACTAGTACCCCAGATGCGGTTTTGAGTATTTTGCCAGGTGTTTATATTTCTGTCTGCAGCCACAATATCGCCACCACCGTGTAATACAGTAATGAAACTTT
Source organism: Echiichthys vipera (assembly GCF_963691815.1). Classification (NCBI taxonomy): domain Eukaryota; kingdom Metazoa; phylum Chordata; class Actinopteri; order Perciformes; family Trachinidae; genus Echiichthys; species Echiichthys vipera. The sequence goes on from NC_139826.1 coordinate 26,551,493, forward strand.
TCCGGTGTGTAGTTCATCACAAAATTAAGGGCTAGTTGGAAATTGGGTTTGGTACAAGCAAGGGTGCCAGCAGTGGGGGGAGGAGGAGGGGGGGGGGGGGGGGTAGGAAGTAGGGAAGGGACCACTGCCATGGGTATAAAGGGGCCGCTTTATACCCATGGTCCGAGTTGGAATCACAGCTGGTGTGATCTCTTCAGAAGATGATCTCTAGTTTTTCTCTTTTATTGCTAAAATAGCCAACTAAGTTCATTATTAATTGAATACAGAAGAAGCAGAAATCAGAAAAGTTAATGTGGATAAATACAAAAGATGTAAGGAACAGATCATCAGTGATTAAAGCAACAAGCCTGAGAGAGAGAAACGCTGAGACTTACGGAGTGCATGCCACTCATCCTGTCGTATGGTCTTTGTGATGTTGATGGGTAAATTTCTTGGTAGGATGGACGAAGAGTAGTGATACTTGACTGGGGTACATCTTTGAATTATTCCTGGCGAAGAGAACATGGAGACAATTATAACTGGAGCACCAACATCTTTAACACCAGGGAGAGTTAACGAAGAAGAAAATGAAGTAACAATCTCATTCTGAACCCAATTTGCAGGATTATGAAATAATATAAACACGTGGTAGAAAAGCTTCATATTTATTTTACGCCCTCGCTCGGATTTAATTTACTGACATGGTCTTATTAACCTTGTGTTCCCAACCGCTCCTATATTGTTAGTAAGGGGGGGGGGGGTGGATTAGGAAACAATATGGATTACTCTACCGAAGGCTACATAAAGAACCTTAATTGTTCTCATTTAAAGTGAATCTCTACATATTGACTTGATGGTCAGTGTGATAAACTGCATTCACACTAAGCATCCTGAGGCCCATACATTTAGAATTTAAAGCCTTTTGGAGTCTTGGTCCTACTCCAAATGACCCACTATAACTTAAGATTTCAATTTCCCAGCAAAGCATTGCATTTTCACATTTTAGGGAAGAGCAGGGTTATTTCTTCAGTAACGTACATATCTCTAAGCAGGCTGAAACCATGGCAGACACCTCTCTTCTTGTATTGGGAGCACAATAGTTTGATAATACTACTAGAAATTCCCATAACTTTCGGAAAAATGTCATCAAACTTGGTCAATTTCGGATTTTCAAACTCTTTCCTTCTGACGGTCAGGTTTGTGATCTGAATGTTCTTTATTGAGGCACCCAAGGCCACTTTTTAAACAAGAGGTTTGTATTATCAGAGTGGCATTTCACTCCGAAAATTGTATGTTTTCCAGACAGACTGATGTGGGAATGTAGAGAAAAGCCACCATGTGATATCAAATTGCAGTTTAATTGAATTATTTTGCCTGATTAGACCTCTTCTAAGGATTGTGTGAGAATCTGCAGACTGTGTTTGATTGACATCTCCATGCTTCTCCTAGTTAGTTTTGTTGTGCCTGTTTGGGCGGGACAAAGAACCCCTTTTTTAATTCTTATTGGTACATTGAGTTTGGTGAGCTCATGTGATTCCCAATGTTTCTCAGCTCACCGTTAATCTAAGTCAAAACACCTGTGTGGGTATAAAAGGCCCAAGAAAATGGCACTCAGAGATCAACATTCAGTGACACGGAGCGTGTGTGTATTAACATGTTATCAGTGAGTCAACACCCGGAGAATTTATTATTATCCTGACACCACTGTTCTCACAACACTGTAATCACCGTAACTATAATCATAATAAGACAAACATCAGACGCCTTCATTCCTGTGCACGAAAAAACACAGTTTTCTAAATTGCATCAGTAGGCTGTGTATTTATTGTTCACCTGTAAGTACAGGTAAGGTAGTCCCTAAAACAAAAACATCTCTCTGATGTGGTGTGAGATCTATCTATCTATCTATCTATATATATATATATATATATATATATATATATATCAAAAACGCAATAATCCAATGCAAAACCTGTGCAACACATACATGGTGTCATTACCGTATTAATAATACAAGTTTCACAAAGGTGATTAGTTGCAGGGCTACTGTATTGGATATGAATTATAGATGTGTGCATGATATTACGTCCTCACCTTGTTTTTTACATGTTGGTGAACACAATATCTTACATATATATATATATGTCTGTAGGACTGAGAGGTGCAGTCAGTGAAACAAAAACATAACTTGCTGTATGTAAACCGCATGCGTGGACATAGATTGTATGCACATACCTCTACACTGCTGTCAATATCTCGTGATTTTTAACAAGCAAAACTGAAAGTGTTAGATGATGTTATTCAAGAGAGTATAGATTTTAATTGTATCTATTTTTTAAACGAATTCAATGGTTAAACATAAATTAGCATTATTAAAGCCATTTTAAGAGAAAACTGTCTGTTTTATACTGACGTTTGCTTTGACTCGTGCAAACACAACAGCATTTAATCCCCTCTCTTTGTGTTTCTGTGTTAGGATATTGTCTGGATCAGGTACTGACTACATGAGTGAGGCCTGAAATATGGCTGCTCATTGTTGTTCACCGAGGAGGGCTGTGCATCATGTTTTCTCTGCTTATGGACCGACATTTTCAAAGATTCAGTGTTCTTTGCAGTGTGTTTTATGACATTAACCTTTAAAATATACTTCTTAATCTCTAGGGATGTGAAACGGGTTCAGAAAATAGAGGAGCAGCCATTATCTCAGAGAGGGACTCGGCAAAAGCGGGGTTCACTCAGCACCATGGACAGCGACGTGCACAAATCAAGAAGAGAGACATAACCTTCTAACAAAAGACCTCCTTTAGATCCATGGCCTTCACATTAAAAAAACAAACCCGCAGACAGACATGAATGTGAGAGGAGGACAGTGGGCCTCTGTGCCATCCTGTTTGTGTCAGGCTAATAGGTGTGAGCTCATCGCTGAGCATCACGGGCCTGGTGCACACACAAGAAGAAAAAAAAAGCCAGACTGCTCGTGTTTACCTTTGTAAATAAGGTCCTCGGTCTCCAGGTCGAATCCCTCCCGGTGACACTTCCTCCAGAGCCCGGAGATGGTGGAGTTAAACTGCCGGCTGCAGTGAGACTCCATGGCGGACGCAGCGGCCAGAAAGTGCCGCTTCCCCCTGACGAGAGCTCCAGCATCTGGGCCGTCACCTTTCCTCTCCAGGCTCTTTGGAGGCATCTGGAGGGGGAGGTTGTGGTTTGAAATGTAGATGTAGCCCGGGTCGTTTCGCTTGTTGGCATAGTTTTTACACCTCTCTCGATGTCTCCTCGCGTCGGTCTCGTACCAATAATCGGTGCAGATCGCCATGGCGAGCAGCCCGAGCGCACAGAAAGCCAAGAAGAGCCCCGTGCCTGTTAATATTTTCATAGCGGCCATCTTCCCCGCTCGATGGAGAGCCCGAACAGTCTCAAGAAGGTTCCTCCGTGGCCGTGGTGGTTGTACCGCGTGAAATGAATCACGACGGCACTCACAGCCGCGCGCAGTCCTGCACTAGGAGCATGATGGTGCAAGGCCAGCGTCGTCCGGACTGGATGCTGCGGTCTATTGTTGTGGTACCCGGTGGATGCAATGTTGTTCCCACCATCTGTTATGGTACAGGAGGAGAGGGGATGGATGGCGACCAACGCTGTGAGGAGGAGGGGGAGGAGGAGGAGGAAGGGATGTAGTTGCGCGCTCTCTCCTCCAGGTTGTTGCGGGATGAGGGAGGACAGGAAAGTGCTGCTCTGTTATGGGGGGGGGGGGGGGGGGGGGGGTCATTTGGGATGCTTGAATGGTCAACATGTTATTATAGCAGTAAAGCGTTTGTATCAATAATCATTTATTGTCCCACCTTGGAATAGGAACGTGCACAGGCAACAAAACAAAACAAACGTTGAGACAAAACATACAAAGTAAATATAACAGGAGAATGAATAAAGGAAGGGCATCAAACCATCAAACCAGCAATAAATACATTTGACTACAATCGTGGCGGATAACATATGTTGCAGGTTTAGTCACTTAAGACTTTAAGACTTTGCTACAGAAATTTGGTGATCCAGTTTAAAGCATTTCCTTTCACCTCACTTGACCTCCAGAAGAGGAGTTTGCTAGTGTATATCAATATTTTTTTTCTCTTTAATTTTTAATATTTGTTAAATTAATTACCTTTTTCTTTCATTACATTACACCATGCAGCAGATGATAGAAATAGATAGTCACTTTACAACAATATATCCGTTATATAACTATGGTGTAGCTTAACGGTGCTTGTTTTTGTTATATTCTGAATTCTTATCACATTTCAAACCTTGTACAGCGTACTTTGGCTGTACTGTTCTAAACTATAAACATGTCAATAAAACTGATATGAACTGACTTAAATACCTATTCTATGCCTTAACGCATGCACCTTTAAGTCCTTATATTTCTGATGGACTTGCACTTAAATGAGACTCACACTGTACTCGCACTGTAAATAGACCATCTGTTACACAGCTTTTTGGAAGTGATAGCACAGCACCATGTTCGAGTGCAAAACACTGATATTAATGATTGTTTTTGTGTGTGTGATTTAAAGTCTGGGTCGTGTCGGACACTTTCACAGTTGTGGTTTATGAAATGGTTCAGCACAGGCAATAAATCAAAAAAGCGGATAGAACATTTTAGGATTTTGTGAGAAGAACAAAACAACTGAGCAGTTATATTTGTCGCCCACAACATCAGATATTCTAATTCAGAAAACAACACTTGGACTAAACTATGAAGTTACGGGAACGCAGCTGAGTATCAGATTTTTTCACTCGCGTGTTTGCACTACAGTGTGCAAAGTGGTTGTTTGTTGTCCCCCTGCGCAGGGACCGAGGATGGCTCCCAACAGACAATAGGCTGCCCACAGGCTGATGACTAAGGAAGGCAACCCGCGGTGGAGTCGTTATGGCAACAGAAGCTTGCCAAACAGACTGAGTTGAAATTGGACAAGTGTGAACACACAATAAATACCCCCCTGCCTCCACTCCCATATGACATTTTAGGCGTAGGATCTTTGCAGTAAAAATATGCTCATGGTGTTGTGCAGCAAGGTCACATCACGCCGGGCTGCCTCAGCACCTTCACACAGGTCTACCAATCAATATCAGGAAATCCTAATCCCACCAGGATCATTTCAACACCTGCTTCCTAGATCTTCATACTAATTGTTTGCTCGTGTGTGTGTATGTATGTACATGTATTTATATATATATATATATACAGTATATATATATATATATATGAAATGTACAGTTCATTTCTTCAGGGGCTTGAAACTTTCCCCAAGAGGTATCACATCCTCATGCCCAACTTGTTACACACAGTCATTTAGTCAAGCCATCAATCAGGGATTAAAGCAAGAATCAATTTGTGAGTCTGAAAAGTAGTCCAGGAGGAAATGTGTACAACGTACTGAATTAAGTATTATATGAATTTAAAATGGCTCTATTCCTGAAATCACACATGGTGCCTGAGAACATTAAGCCCTGATTCATAAAGCAGAAAACAACTTTTTGTTATGTAAAGATATAGTGGAGTAACGGTCTCCTGAGTAGAGAATGAAGCTGCTCTATCTCAGTGTGTGTAATCTGAGCGTCTGTGCTCTTTGTTTTGAGAGCCGGTCTGATATCAGACGTTGAGAGCTGTGGCAAGAAGTCAGTATTTGGGGTATAGTCTGTGAGAGCCGTGTGGAGGCAATCCTAGCCTACTTTTTATTTCAGTATTTCAAACACAGCTCCTTTAACATTCTTAGTACCCCTTACCCGTCATTTTTAAACATTCAGGGTATGGTGAGGTTTAACAAGCAACAAAACTATTGGTTTAGGTTAAGGAAAAGATCATGGTTTGGGTTAAAATACATTTCTTACGTAACCTGTGTATCTGACGTTAGTTAAGTACGATATGAAATTCATGTAGGTTACATAATGTAACATGAGTTAAAATAAGTCAACGATAGATTTTGGTTTTACAGGAGACAGATAGCAGTCTCCTGGGTTAAAGCCCTGTGTTTTGGCTACTGATCAAGCTACCAAACTCGATGAGTTGGGAGGAAGAACGGGTTGTAAGGGGTGTATCAACAACATGTTTTTGAATAATCCTGGATGGTTACGTCCGTAGGAGTTATCTGTAAAAAGTATAAATAGAAAAGTATAAATCAAAACTGAATATTAAACAGTACTAATATTCTTCTTTAATTAATTTTTATTTTTATTACAATTATTTAAGCAGAGATCAAAAGGCCCAGACTGAACTGTGTGAGGAAAATACAAACCACAAAAAAAACAAAAAACAATTGTACTTTGGTGCTGACCTGACAGAGTAATAAAAACATCCTGATACCTTGGCTTTTATTACCTTATACAAAATGATGGAGTGGTGGTGGTGCACGTCTGATAAAACTATATTTTGCTTGTCTATCTTTTCAATAAATATGCTGCAACTACATTAGAAACAGTAACAATACATACAATGTTTAAACAATTTAAGAATACATTTGAAAAAAGGTCCTTGTAGCTGTCCAATAATACTTGTTCTGTTGAGCTGGCACATCAGGTGTACCTGTGTAAATGTATGTGCAAAACAACACGATTGTCTGGCCAATATAAGACAATTTGGTAACAGAGATCCATACAAAACCCTCTAAATTCCCTTAATGTTCAAGTCAGGCACATTTTAAAAGTGTCCACACAAATGTCCCGTCAGCAGATCAAGAAGGTTTTTCTCTCAGCCATCCATCCATAAAGTGCCGTCCCTCTATGAGATATTCGTTTTAGTGTAACATGATTAATGATTGCCAGGAATGAGAGGTACCAAATGTAATAGGTTGGTGGAGAATGCAGAGTTTTAGTGTTTGGTTAATACGAGACGGGGTTTCCTCCATGTTCAGTCAATCAGGGCAGAGAGCACAGCCATGACGGCCACCCCACAGAAAATGAGCAGGATCTGCAGGAGGGACTGCCTGGTAAAAAAACAAAACACGAAGGGTAAAGATTCAAGCGTATATAAAAATAAATATGGCAACTGCCAATTTCTGCGCCACCATATACAAAGTACTGTTTGTAAACAGCCTTCTTACGCTGTCACCACTGTTGCAACTCCAACAATACAGAACAGGTTAAAGGTACCTTGTGGAGTTTTGGAGCGCCACTAGTAGCGCTATGGAGTTATGTTTTATAAAGTGGTCCCCTATGTGTTTGTAATATGATGATGCAAAAGGATGCCTACCTTAAACTGTACTCCTCTAGCAGGTCAGGCACCACATTCACCAGGGCTATGTAGAGGAAGCCTCCAGAGGTGAAAGGCAATATCCAGGCAGTGGCATTTTCTACACACGGTAGGAAAGACTTATTCGTCATTCTGGCAACGGTACAATGGTTTGATTGTGTGCATATTAAACAGGGTTCCTACACCTTTTACAAAATCAAATTCAAGCACTTTTCAAGCATTTCAAAGAACATTTTCATGCTTTTCCAGCACTTTACAGCTGTGGTACACTACAAATGTATTTACGGTACACACAGTATATTCAGTATACTTATTATTGCACTTGTTCATCACATTAAATTAGATGTAATTGTGCTATAAAACCGAGACAGCTTTCTATAGAGGGGTGAAAATGAAAGGTTTCATGTTTGTAAATAGACTTGCCATTAATACTAAATAATCAACTAAAGTATAATCTTCAACTGTTTTGATAATCTGTTTACTGTCAAATGTCATTTTGCATATCTTCTTTTCTCTGTGTTATATCATTTATACCATCCCATATCATACATTTAACAAACTTTATTCAAAATCCAGGTACTTTTCAAACCTTGAAAACACCACCTTAAAATACCAGTGTTTTCAAGGATTTCCAGCACCTGTATGAACTCTGATTAAAGCTCTTACCTGTGCCTTTTGGTGACTGAGCACACAGCGCAAAGCAAGCTCCCAAAACACCGACCAGCGCCGTGAACAGCTGCATGCGTGCAGCACTCCACCGGTCAAACCCGGCCCTCAGCAGAATGGCAAAGTCTCCCACCTGCAGACATTTCCCATAGTAGAGGATTGGCTTAACATCCAGCATGTTTACAAGCACTGTAGCAGTCTGATTCACCCTATGTACTTCCTGCTTTGTAAACATGAAAGTGAATCTCAAATTTCTATATAAATTAAATTGTTGAATTTCCTGATTCAGTTTCTGTGATCTTACCTCGTGGGGGATTTCATGGAGCAGGATGGCAAAGGTGGTGAGGAACCCAACCTGCAAGAAAATTCCTGCAATGTTTTATCAAAATTACAACCAACATTAGCTCCGTGTTAATCGGACCAGGAGTGGCTGCTGCATACATGCAGGCGGCTCTGTGAGACTACGGGTAGCGGGCTATTAGCAACAGTTCCTCTCCATCTCAGAAATAGTACTTCACATATATTGACATGTTTGTTGTCGGTCTAGAAGAGCGTCCGACAGAAAAGAGCGTCTGACACATGCAATACAACAAGACTGTGCAAAATACAGAACAAAGTTAATGTTTCTGTAGAGCCTTGAATCACAGCGTGTCATCTCAGAGCGTTTTACAGGCTCACAAATTTACAAAGAAAACAGGATCGTAATCCTCATTGATATGTTGCTATTGTTGAGGGAATTTTGGATATTTGTAATTCGTAATCATAGTTTTGTCAGGTCAGACAGTTCAGTGTCTCCTCTGTCTCACCTTCTTAATGGATAATGCAAATAACTAACTCATGATGGTATAATGTGTACCCTGTGTTAGAGACCGTGTGATGAGAGAGGTTCAGAATGTTCAGTAATGTCAAAGGCATGTTTTTGTTTGGTCTAAAGACGTCACCCAACCAATGCTTATCGCGTCCTGACCCTAACTTTGTTAGGACGCAGGGATGAAGGTATTTTTGTCTGCAGAGGAAAATGCTTTGGCAAAATAAACCACGGAGAAAAAGCTGATCCTGTTTGTTGATCTTAACTGAAGAATCCATTTCCACAACACTATGTAACGTCATGGTGGAGAAATGAATGAAGAGTAGTTGTACAGTATGAAGCCCTTGCTCGAGTGGGAAGGGCTCAGGATAGAGATACGCCAAATTCTGGTGGGTTTTTTTGTATTCTGCCTCAAACTTAATGTAACTGAATGATGTAATGTGGTTTGTGCCAATTTGGTACCAGCTCCCTTAAGGGAAGACTTTACTGACTGCCAGGGGGAAATTCACAAATTTACATTATTTTGATATCCTTACACACTACTTACTAAAAAAAGATTTAATATTAAAGTTTAATATGTTCATTGGCCATTCAGAACTAAAAACTGAACTCTAACTTATTCATGTTTAATTAACATAATTTTCTTAGGGCATTTCATCGAGGCACAGTCACATTGTGATAAAATGCATATGAGAGTAAACAGAAAACACCGGTGAGATGCCTTGCATGTGTATGTTTTAAAAAATCTAGTTAACTTCCTCTCTGGCACATTGATCCGTAATTCATGCTGCTAGCCTTATGTCTCTCCAGCTGGACTCTCCTTCCCACAGCTAGAAATACACAGTAACCTACTGAAGCGACACAAATACATGTTACTGCAGTTTTAAGTGTCCCGTTAATAATAATCCAACATAAATTTGTTTCAAACTGAGAAAGTTTGTTGTATTCTGTAACGAATGTCCACTGAGGAGGCCACTCTTAAGACTGGAACTGCTGATACAACAGGTCTGTTGCTCTGCCATGTCCAAAGTCCCTGGATACATTTTTGCCCTTTGCTTTCATTAGGTATTACAGAGTCCCTTGACCATTTTACAGCTTTCAAGAAACAACTGATTTTTTTTCATTTCCGAATATCTGTCCATTATTTTCTTGATTAATAGATTACCTGTTTGATCTATAAAATGTCAGGAAATAGTGAAAAATGTAAATCTGTGTTTCCCAAAGCCCAAGATGACATCTTCAAATGTCTTGTTATCAACAATGCATAGATATTCAGTTTACTGTCAGAGATGTAACAAAAAACAAAAAAATATGCACCTTTAAGAAGCAGGAATCTGAGGATTTTTAACGTTTCTCTTAAAAAGAATACTGAAATTACTGATGAATCGATTACTAATCGTTTTAAATTTGCAGCTATCCTACCTAAAACTCAAACTTTGAAGCTCAAACTAAAAAAATATAGAAGATGCTTTCCAATATTTAGACTGAATGGATATTTAAAACCAGTCTTGTATTTACTGTCTTTGAGGGCAGGATTTGAGTTAATTGCATTTTATAGGGAAACAAATCTACAAGCCTTTTACTATTTAACCACAATTCTCCATCATTATATATATATATATAGTTTCAGTTTATGCACTATATCTATTAGCGATGATTGTTGGTTCATGATTTAGTGCTAATTTGGTCTGCAGCCCCGGGGAGCTATTTCACCTGCAATTATACTTTATGAAGACAAGGAGCTCATTTATAAAGATGCATGCTGAGGACTTAATGGGAATGTAATCACATTCTCACACAAGTCATTTGTTAAACCAGCGTGGTCAGAAACGTACACATTATCAGTACAAAACTCTGCTTACACACTAACTGAAGTGCCAGTATAAAAAAAAATGTTTTTAAACAGTTTTTTAAAACTGGATTTGTTTCAGGTTGCAGTTAAAAAGAAATGTCACAGTGAAACGTACTTCTGATTCAAGGACTGACTGCATGAAATAAACAAACATTAATTACATATATTGCATTCTGAGACTGTCGAAGCATTATTGTAATATTTACTTGTCTTCATTTTCTCTCTCACTTAAACTTTACACAACACAAAGCCAGTTCTAAAGCTACATATTACATATAACTCCAAAAGGAGAACCAGGTGAAAAATGTGGTTGTTCTTTTTTTCTTGGAAAACAAATATTTCTTTCTTTTTTTAAATCCACATTTCACTAAGAAAAATATATAGATTCCAAGATTTTCTTTTTTTTAAGTGTTGCAATTATCACAGCTTCTTACCTTTTTGCTAACCAGGAAACTTCCTGCTACTGCCAGTCCATGTGTGAAGTTGTCAATGCAGTTGGCCAGTAGGTTTAGGTATCCACTTGTCTGTGACACACAAAACACAATAACACTGTTACTCACCTTGGCCTTGATTAGTCAAAACTACAACATGTATGGTCATAATTATTTATCACTCACAACAATTACAATTCTGGTTCTATAATTTCCATTATACTTAAATATGTAAGGTTTTTATAACCAAGAAAGTTTAAACAAACAAGGAATTCCCTGCACAATATTAAGAGGAATAAAAAAGCAGTACTACAACAGTCAAAAACATAAATATAAAATAAATAAGACAAGATATGATAATGAAATATGAGAAATATACAATAAAGACTAGCCTATAACAAATACAAAAACAAACATGTAGAAGAGAACTTTTTATTCATTTGAAAGACCAAATAGATCTCTTGGTGTATTGTTACTCCCAGCTTTGTAGTCCGACCCATTTAAAACCAGGCTGTAAATGATCCGTTTCCTCCCAGGAAACAAAGCACAGCTGCTGGTTATGTGCCACAAACGTCAAGTCAATTTTGTTGTTGTTGTTGTAGGGTGAACCCCCTTGGGTGGATGGATTGTTCAGGATATTTCTTTGTTATATGTTTCTTTTTGTTGAAGTCTCAAGTAAAAAAATAACAGATTGCTTCTTAAACTTTTAAAACTTATTTTACTCCATATATTTCAGAATAGCTTTATTTGAAATAATTAAAACATTTTTGTTGCTCTTTGATTGATTTAATCTTCCTGATTGGCCATTTTGATTATTTATTAGGCACTAAACCACACTGACTTTATTTAATTCAGTATTTATTTAACCCCCTGTGCTTTCTGGTGATTATCAAAACGATCTAAATGAGGAACGGCATATTAGAATTAAATGTCCTTATAATCTGTGATGTCACCAAAACCTGCACACTTTTCTGATTGTGACCGTTTTTCCTTTACATTATTTTAATCCCAGAGTGGTGCGTAAGTAAACCAAGTCAATCCAATGTAAAGGATTAAAAAGGTTAACTTGCTCATATGCAAGTAATGTGTGGTGAGATGAAATGTGTTGTTCTCATCAGATGCTCAAGAGGCAAAAAATGCATCTCTTATATAAGCAACCAATATAAAAGCGTTTTTTTTTTAAAAACATTTTAGGTCTGGAAATGTTCTGGTTGTCAGAATTACCTTGATTTTCTCTGATCTTTCCGGCAGACTCTGCTTGGAGGATTTCCATGACTCAGCATGGTCCACATTTCTGAACGATGCCGCTGCATTCCCACTTAAAGCTGAATTAGACTGAAGAAAAAAGGAAGAAAAACACGGCAAAAATGAACATGTTGTTCCCTTGTGCACCATAACCACACCCTCTTTGTTTTAAATACATTTTAAAAGTGTTGTTTTTATAAATTATCTATATGTATTACCCTTTATCCATCAGTGTCCACCATCTGTAATTAGCCATTAACTTGGAAGGGCTTGTCTGCCCTAAGGAAACAACCTTGGCCACTGACACCAGTCTTACTAAAAACTAGGGATGGGCACGAGTAGTTAATTCCAAAATCGAAGAATCGCATAATTTCCTCAAGAGTAGTTCTTGAGTAGTTCTTTCCAAATCTATTTTTAGAACGCAACGCATCTTCCTGCAGGAATAATGATGCACAGCAATGCAGCTTACCCAAAACCTAATGCTTATTCTCAATCATAAAAGTCACCCTATAAGTGTTTTTTTTTTACACAACTTAAAAACATTGTTTCCTCACAAAAACGTGATTAAATTCATGTTCGCTTTCAGTTAATGATCAGTCCCACTGTGAAGAACAGGCACTCCAGGTATCAGCAGGTGCTGCTTTGCCAGAGCTCTCAGTTTTTTTTTTTTTCCCAGTGCCTGCTGGACTTCAAACACTCCTGTGGATTTTTCTAAGGAACTGAAACAATGCTTCTAGCTCGTTGACATCCATATTTTCTAAATAGTTCTTCCCAAAGACGGTGTCCAGTGCCTCTGTGCTCACAACGTTGCCGCCCCGAGCATCACTGCTCACCCCCTCCATGTCGTCTGGGCCTTGCACAGTAACCGCGTCATGTAGTACACACAACTTCTCCCGCATGGTGAGGCGAAGAGCCGGTTCGAAAAAATCAAAGGTGTTTGTGTCAAGCACAGAAGCGAGAGGTGCTGGGCGCACGCACGCACGCACGCACGCACGCACGCACGCACGCACGCACGCACGCACACACACACACACGAGAACTTTCTTTGTTTACTAATCAAGTTAGTTTGAAACAAGGACTACTCGAGGAATCAATCACTTACACCCACTGCAAAAAAAACAGCTGTTGAAAAAAGTAGCACTTCCTACAGTGCTTAATGTTTCCAGACATAACAGATGACCTTTAAATTCCAACACTACTCAACATATCCATATTTTGAATCTAAAAGAAGAGACGGATTCATTTCGGGCTCTAGCCTGTGTTTTCCGAGAAGCGTCAAACTTCCTTTTTCCCTCATTTAGAAACCATTTCCATTGCCATTTAGACCGATAGTCAGATTAACTGAGAGAGAATTAGCCTGCTGTCTTCTGGTCGCAGCAATGAAATGTTTGCTCCATTTCTATGATTGATGCATAGGTAAGTAATAAAATGGTGGGATTTTCCCAGGGCTATCAATCTCCTCCTACTTTTAAACAGATTGGAGCTAAATTATCTCTGCAATACACCCTATTTAAAATGACCTAAAAATGAGAAAGTGATTGAATCTCTTCTTTGCATTTTACATCGAGCATATTGTAACTCTCCACTCATATGATGGGCCCTTCTAAAACACTGACCCAATTCAAGTTAGAAGAAGCTCAGTTTGTCACAATTCTTGGTAAGATCTCTGTTTATAAGCTCTCCTTTGGACATTTAAAAATGGCTAAAGCAGCTGCTTCACCCCGGCACTATAAATAGACACCAGTGGAGGAGCTGAGCCGTGGATTCCAATCTTCTCCCTCACTGACAATACGAGAGGATGAGACGCTTTTACAAACATACACAACCAGCCATTCATTGTCTACAGAGGAGCCATGTGATAAAAAGGTTGTGTTTTTTAATCTTGCACTCATATTTAATGTTCTACTAGGTATAATATAATTACTAAATAATAAACTTTGATGCTCTTTAGGGCAAGCACCCAGTAATAGAGAAATTCCAGACAATATCTCATATGGTTTAGTTTGACCACTGATCATAATTATTCATACCGATGTTAGGGAATAGTTTACCATTTTGGGAAATATGCGAAGATTGATACCACTCCCATGTCTGTTTAGTTTGCTTAGTTTAGCATCACAAGGGTAAAACGGCTAGCCTGACTCTGTCCAAGGTAAATCTCACTAATTAAAATGTTAATCTCTCTTTTGATATAGGTGTAAAAAAAAATATTTGGGGTAAGAGTATTTCAGAAGCCCCTTTCCCCAGCAAAGCTTTCCAGCTCCTCCTGGGGGACCCCAAGGTATTTCCAGGCCAGACGAGATACATAAATCCCTCCAGCATGTTCTGGGTATAACTTGGGGCCTTCTTCCAGTTGGATGTGCCTGGAAAGCCTCTAACAGGAGGTAGCCAGGAAGCATCCTGATCAGATGCCTGAACCACCTCAAATAGTACCTTTTTGGCAGGAGTGGCGGCTCTACTATGAGCTTCCTCTGAATGTCTGAGCTCTTCATCCTATCTCTGTAGGAGCCACCCTACAGAGGACTAATTTAAGCCGTTTGTATCCACAGTCTCATTGTCATTGTCCGGTCAAGACAGATGGCCGTCCTCCACAGAGCTGGGTCTGTCTGACGTTCCTGCCTGTAATAGGGAAGGTTTTCGTTGCCACCGTACTCTACGGAGGAATTGTTGGGTCTATGTAAATCCTAAATAAGTCATAGAGTGTGGTCTTTACCATGTTTGTAAAGTGTCCTGAGATAACTTTTCTTATGATTTGGCACTATAGATACAATTGAATTGAATTGAATTGTTTTGGTCACTATCCAAAGCTTCCGATCATAGGTGAGGTATGGACGTAGGTGGACCGGTAAATCAAGAGCTTTGCCTTCCGACTTGCAAAAAAAAAAGCCAACCCATTCCTTTTAAGTTAGCAGTTAGGAGATCACTGATAGGCCGTTTCACAATAGGTCATTTGATGCTACAGTCACCAAGAACACTGCAGACCAAGCACTAACAGATCAAACATACCTACAAAAAAAGAAATATGTGAAGGCTTGTGTTGACATGTCTGTATGCCGTGAGACTCCTTTGGATTGCAATGAACATATTCTTCTAAAAACATTTCCGTTGAAACACTTACAGCAGAGTTAGAATTCAGATCTGACTTTGAAGAGGGATCCTCGTGGCTGTCTTGGTCTGGGAACATCTTCTCCAGGAGGAGGAAGGCCAACAGGCCAAAGATAACCCACAGGCCCTGGGTCCTGTAGTGGTTGTGCTTACCAGCTGGCATGGAAGCAGACAGATTTTACATAAGACTGAGTGAACAAATCGATTGAGTGACAACTGAGCAACAAAATAAGTGAGTGTTACAAGCAATATTGTTTATTAGGGGTGGAACGGTTCACAAAATCCACTGTTCGGTTCATATCGAGGTTTTGGGGTCCCGGATTTTGGGTTCAGTTCGGTTGTTTTTTTTTCTCTTTCTTTAAGATTCTAAAAATACCATGTTTCAGATCTATAACCTAATAATTAAAAAAAAAAAAATCAGATATTCTTAAGGACATGTCATGCAAAAACTGAAATAATGAGGCAGCTTGCTAAGGGATTACTGCAACAACAAACACTTTTACATTATCAAATCTTAAAAAAAATGAAGAAAATAGGTTTTCTTTCACTAAAATAAGCACAAACAGCATAACTGAACTGACTGAATGAAGGCTACATCAGGGTTATTCAAGTCATTTGGAATTGGTGCCGGTTGACGAAAATGATCCAAAATGAGGGGCTGGAAAAATATGAGCATCCCATTAATGGATATTGTTGATATTGATATTGCAGCGACATAGTGCATACAGTAAATTGTCTTTATTGTATCAATGTAAATGGTAGTCATAGGCCTCAAAGTGCAACATCATGTCAAAAAACAATCCTTGTTGAATGAACAAACCTGTTAACCAGAGGTTTGCACTCAATTATTGGACTAAAGTAAAGTTTTAGGCTCTTGTCTTTTTACTTGAGTATTTTATTTACATGCTACTTTATCCTTTGATTCTTTATTCTTAGCTGGAGCATGTGTAGTGTTGTGGCCGTGGATTTTGCGAAACAAACAAGCTCTGGGTGCACGTAGAGGCGACTTTTCTTCTAAAACCGTTGATTTATGTTGTTCTATCGGAAAATGGTGTCAGTTTCAGTGAATATGATCTAAAATGTTGCCTACTGCAGCTTAAATAAATATATGTGCATGCTGCCAGTTTGGACAGGAGTAAAGGACATAGAAGACAAGTAATGTACTGCTTTGGATGGTTGCAGCACCATTTCACTTTAAATGTATATGCTATATTTAGAATATTTTCACCGCTTAACCTTGCTGTCAGACAGGCTTTTCCAGTTGTATAGAAGTCTCCCCTCTCTCTCTCTTTCGTTCAGCCTCCCTCTGCAAAAGTTCTTCCTTGTATGCTCCAGCTCATTAAAGGATCCTTTTTTCTCCACAATGAAAATTATTTTGCTGTCGCTGTTGTAATCACACATTTTTTATTTTCTTGGATTTGTTTATCCACAAGTTGCAGACAGGCTGATCTGTGGCTTAAAAAAATTGAAAGAAAATCTAGTGCCAAAGGAAAGGGCTGTCTGTTGGCAAGTGACAGTAAAGCAGTGAAAATATTTTAAATATAGCGTACCCTTAAACTGATATTGATGTTTTTTTAGGTTGGCCTTTTTTTTTTTAAAGTGAGTAAAGTTGATTTTCCTGTTGCCCCTGTCCACAGCAGCATCCATTTAGGTATTGCTGTCTGCTTCTCCAAACTGGCAGTGTGCTAACTGTAACCCACTGTAGGTAATACACTGACTATCTATAGTACCTTGTGCAATCCAACAAAAAGTATCCCATTGAGCAAACTACTGGTGAGGCAAAGCAATGGGGCAGTAAACATATAGTTCTATATATCAGACAATTTAGACTAAAAATATCTTAAAAATACCCTATGAAAATTCAAGAGTCACGTCAAATACATAAGAAATACTTCAAAAACAATGTTCGTGGAAAGGAGACCCACCTGAAGAGCCAGAGAGCGCCCACACTTCAGGAAGGAGGTGAAGGAATACATCTCCAAGGAGACCGCCAATAGCAAAGCTCAAGAGCTGCTTCAGCTTCCAGCCACCCGCTGAGAAAACACAGTATAGTTTTATTAATAAAGAATCTGAACATTGACTTCAAGTGAATGTGATGACCCTCCCTTTCTGCCAGTTGCTTGTATTGGTGATTTGGCAAAGTGAGGAGGAACATCAGGAAACTGCCTACACCCGAGTAAATTGGGCCTCAGCTCATTACAGTGCCTTCATCTATAACCTCTGCCTTCGCTTCCTCCAAGGTCTCCACCAGATGGTTTGGTAATGGCTTTTGTTTGCATCTATCAAACACATCCATTAGCTGAATTCATTACTGACCCATATGTTATGCATAGTCATTTTTCATTTTATTTAACACTGAAGTTTAAAATACATTCAATTGGTTTAGAATGTATTTACTTTGTGATTCCCTTTCGTCTTAGTACTTTAGGCCAGTTCGGGACATGATTTGCTTTTTTTGGCTCAGGCTTCCAACATGCACAGTGATTACTCATGTGCTCCATAGAAACTTTTTATGCTTTAGAGTTTCCTCATGACTAACCTCCCTCCGGTAAGGACTGCACTTGAAAACCCCACAGCCTAAAATACATCTGGAATGCAACGCTCCTGTGGTGGGGCCACTCAAGAGACCATACGCTGACCTACAGAAACGTAGGCCTGGTTGGTTACGGAAGCGTTTTATTTGTTTGTTTTTTTACAGGGGGATTGAAACTTGACCAGTGATAACATGTTTAGCCGCATGTCATCATCATGTCATCTGGGGAAAATCTGGTCTGATTAGGAGAGAAGGCATTCATCCCACATTGGAGGGAGAGAAGCAGTCTTACATACTTCTCTGCTCTTCCAGAGCAGTCCCTCCCCGATTTAAATGAACTTCTCTTCTCGCAGGTTTCCTTGGCTCAAGGTTTTGCCTGATGCCGTTGTCCTGCTTTATGCTTCCTGCTTCTATTATTATTATTATTATTATTATTATTATTATTATTATTATTATTATTATGTATACATCATTATTACTGCTATTATTTCCTGTATTCATATCATTCTAGTATATTCACTGCTATAGTTATTTTTTATATTTGTGTTGGTATTACTGCCATTATTTCTAATATCCTCATCTTCTAAACTATCCTCGGTCATAACTATTATTATCATAGCTGTTAATGTTAATTTTGTGCTTGCTGTGCATCTCTGGGTCCCTTTCTCTCTCCCCCCCAAACGGTCAAGGCCACCACCGTCTGTTCCGACATACAACCAGCAGGTGAAAGGTTCATGGTAATCAGTGATTACTCAAAATCTAGCACATGGATTGGCACAACATTATTTTAGACCCTTATGCTTCCCTGGCAGACACTGTTTATTTTTCCATTCATTTACATTTAGTGTGGAACTGAGTGACCTCTTAACTGGCAGTCTGACATTCTTCCTCTCCGGTAGAACACGAAGCTCTTGCTACTGATTTTGTCATTTTATAAGAGAGGAAAAAAATCTTTCAGTAAAGGTTTTCTGTGTATTGACACCACTTATTGCATTTTCTTGACAGTCTGCTTTTAAAGCCTTAAGTTTCATGTTTTATGCAGAAATATTTGCAAAGGATTTCATGACTGAAGGTGTTCTGTATACAAGGAAGCATTTCATTTGCACCATCTAACAATTTTAAACCATGGAAAAGGTGCAGCTGAGTCTAGGACTGGCTGACAAAGACCCAGCAGAACTGCTTCGTGGCCCGACAGAGGTTATTTTCTCTTGTTAAGGGGTGTGGAGAGCTGGGATTTACTATGGAACTACTTAAGGAAAAGAATTTTACATATATGGTTAACGGGTTAATGAGGCAAACATATTTCCATCTTTTACTGCAGAAATTTGAACTCTGAACTCTTCAGCTTTCAACACTGCAGTCCTGTCAGTTTATAGCTGTTTAACACTGACCTGGTGCCATTTGTGTTCATGCTGACATGAATGCATTTAAAATACTAAATCTTATTTTAAATGATGCAATTAATAATAGTCGTATTAAAGGAAAAGCTCTTCATAATGCAGTACAGTATTCAGACACAGTTCATGACTGATACCTGCTTTTAAAATATCATACATTCAACCAGGATATTTTCTCTTCAGTTACACAGATATCACAATGCATCATTAATGAATGTCTTGGGAAATATTATATTAAAGAGTTGTCTATGTTGTGTTATGAATATTGCAACATTCACATGCATGTTAAGGTTACACGTTGCCATCTCTTACCTTCTGTTTTGAGGGCTGCTCCAGCTTCAATGGGAATCACAAGAAGGGGGAAAATCCCACTGAGGCCTACAGCCACAGAGCCCACCAGGGACAAGAGCCACACATGAGCATGTTCACTGGATAAGAAGTTTGCTACTGCCCGGAGGCCTGGGAGGAATTCGGTCAGGCTCGGGCCTGGTCCTGCAGCCGTGGCTGTTGCATGAGCCATGGCTGACTGTGTCATCTTGTGGCTGCTTGTTGCTCCCCTGGAGGTCAGCATCAGCAGGGTAACTGGGATAAACAGAGCAGCTACAGCCCAGCTGGGCTTCATACAGCTTCCACCTTTCATCCGTCCCACGGTCCAAAAAGCACCTGCAACCAGTAATGCTGCAAAAGGAGCACACTTTGAGGCAAACAGGCAGCTGCACCTTCTCAAACATGTATGAACAAACACTTTAAATCAGCATCAAACAAGGCTGCAACTCACAATTATGTTCATTATCAATTAATCTGGTCTGTGGTTCAGTAAGTAAAAGTGTTTTAAGATAATCCTGTCACGATATCCTAAAGCCCAAGGTGGTCTTCAAGTTTGGGCTGCAACTAAAGACTATCACATTTCATTATGACAATGTATCGATTATTTTCTCGATTACTCAATTAGATATTCGTTCCATTAAATGGTAAAAAATGTTTAGTGTTTCCCAAAGCCTGAGACGAGGTCCTCAAATGTCTTTACGACCCCAACTCAAAGATACTCAGTTTACTATCATCGAGGAGTAAAGAAAGCAGAAAATATTCACATTTATGAACTTCAGTGTAAAATGAACATAAAGTAGGGATCAAATATATATCAGCTTTAGCCATAACACAGGTCTGCTACTGTTTTTTTGACACTGCAATAGGAACAATATAGTTAAATAAATAGGAGTCATTTTAAATTGTTTTGACAATATATTTGGTCATACCCCCCAGCCCTATAATATTCAGTTTTCTATCAGGTAAGACAGGGGTCTTCAACGGTTTTTAGGGCAAGAACCCCTTAGCTGAAAGAGAGAGGAAGCAGGGCCCCTCTGCTACAAACATTGTATATAACTGAGTTGCATATTAAATTGGGCCTAACAGCTCAGGTATCCTAAAGCCTTTACACGCAGCTTCTTATGGTGCATACAATACTACGCTATTAAAATGATCATTATTAACACATTCATGTACACTTTATTAGGTGCACCTATCCAACTGCTCGTTAACGCAAATTTCTAATCAGCCAATCACATGGCAGCAACTCAATGCATTCAGGCATGTAGACAAGGTCAGGACGATCTGCTGCAGTTCAAACCGAGCATCAGAATGGGGAAGAAAGGTGATTGAAGTGACTTTGAACATGGCATGGTTGTTGGTGGGCTGGTCTGAGTATTTCAGAAACTGCTGATCCACTGGGATTTTCACACACAACCATCTCTAGGGTTTAGAGAGAATGGTCCGCAAAAGAGAAAAGATCCAGTGCGGCAGTTCTGACGCAAATTCCTTGTTGTTGCCAGAGATCAGAAAAGGATGGCCAGACTGGTTTGAGCTGATAGAAAGGCAACAGTATCTCAAATATCCACTTGTTACAACCAAGGAATGCAGGAGAGCATCTGTGAACACACAACACCACCTACTTTCTAGCAGATAGCGAACAGCAGCAGAAGACCACACAGACACTTTATTAAAAACCAGTGCCTCATAATGTGTGTAAATTATGCATCATATGTTAATATTAAACATAAATTTGGACGGCACATTGAATCCTTCAGCTCAGTTGTGTCTATGCATGGCTGCCTTAGTTGCTACCTGGCCTTTAAGCCAGCAAGTCTAACATAAAGGCTGTGTAAATTATTTTTTTTCCCCAAAATAACGTTGCTAATAATACATTTGATTTATGCTGTATATTTTTTAGACATACTCTCAGAAAGAAAACCGTTGGAAAGATTAGCAAACAATTGGTAGGACCCCCTGGAGTAACTGAGGACCCCCTGGGGGTCCAGGACCCCCTGTTGAAGATCTCTGACTAGGCCAAAGCAAAACATTTTAAAAAGAGCTTGCATTTGTGCTTGATCCATATAAATGTCATCTTGTAGTGATTCTTTTTACTCCAACGATGTAAATTGACATGAACAGCTGCAGACACACTGTTTAAAGTGAAGTTGTCCCGGGGAAAGAAAAATCCAGAAAAACCAGTGCTACCAGCGTTTGCTCCCCCTTGGCAGCTGCCTGTGGATATCGGCCATGCCTCTTTAAGTGGTGCAGTGAAAAGTTTAGGTAGCGTTAACCTCACTGCAACTGTTCATTCATATTTTAGAGAATGTTACAGGTATTAATTAACGTTAAATCAGTGTTTCAAAGCAACTGCTGCTTATCTTTTCCCCCTCTGCAGATGAAGTATCAAAGTGTTTAACTCACAGTCAAATATAAAATGTACAGAAAATAAAAACACCACAGTGCCAAACTGAGTGACAAGCTAACTTACCTAAACTGTTACTGAACCCCCTGCTTTTGACAGCGGTATATTAGCTACCTGAATTAAAGTTAGCAAGCTAACGTTAGCTGGTTAACGTCAGAGCCATGTAGCCGTTAGCTCAGACACAAGCAATCACTAACGGATATAACGGCTAAAACCAGCGTCAGTTTAAATAAGTTAGTGGAGCGCTAACTGACGTTGGGAGCCAGGAAATCTCGAAAACATTCAACTGCGACATGAAAGTAACATTTTTATCTTTAAAATACCTTGTGGTTTCGGCAGTCTTTGCACCAGTGTGCCCCTGCCATCCAGGCCGGCTTGATGAAGGCAGGCTTGCGCCTCTGAGTTTCACCGGAGTCCAGCTGCGGAGGGCAGGAGCGACCCGTTAACTGCAGCCCACAAGTAACTGTCGGTCACCACGGCTCTCCCAAACAGCCACGTATCAGGATCCCGCCCCGCCAAAGAGTTCAGGAAGTAGCTTTTTTTCTGCCCCAAGCACCCAGAAACTTTTTCTTTTTTAAAAGTAAGCTTTATTGAAAGTTACAGTTTTACAAGTTATATACAACCAAGGACAAAAGATACAGTACATATTACAGGAAAATAAAATTGCAGGTGCAAAATAGTGCAAAGTTAGTAAAAGTGCGTATCGTGTGCATGAGGATTTCTAAAGTGCTGTGTTATAAGCTTAAAGAGCTCCATGGAAGGAGCTGTGATTTGTCCAGAGTTAGTCTCCTCCGGAGCTCAGTGAGCACCTCTTTGCATACCCAGGAGCACCCTCTAGGAGGAAATGTTGTGATGTGTCGTTAAAATGGTGGGTAACAAAAGAGATAAACCAACCCAAATGAAAGAATCTCCCATGCTTATACATTAGCTTGCAATACATTTAACACACAGAGTCACTCTGACAGTAGGATATGATATTACTTTATTGCCAGAAAGAGCCTAAACATTTTTTCTCCATGTACAGCAACAGAGAAGAGACAAAAAAGCACAAGCATTAAGACATCAGGTCAGGACCCATAACAATACATGCATTCAACATTACATTAGAATATCACAAGACAACATTTAAGGCCCATCAGCATTTATTTGATATGGGATTTAGTGCACTATTTAATTGGAGGATTGACTGGTGCACAAAAGAGCTTCAGACTGACCTCATGACATTTTGGAAACCTATATCTCTGGTTTGATGGTAACAAATTGTACTCACTGTTCAGAAAGTGGTTGGGGTCATTTTGAAATCATACAATTTCTTAAGTGGTTGACCTACAATCTTTGAGCAGATTTTTAATTGTTGAAGAGGTTTTATATAGTAAATTTAAAGCATCAGATTTAAATTGACAATGCCATTAGGGTACATAGGCAGCTGGGTTACTTTTGGGGGACTTTAAAAGAAAGTTTACCTATATGAGTTATTGAACCCAAATGAGTTTGAATACTAGACTATACTAGAAAACCAACATTTTTGATATCGTAGTCAGGAGCTGTTTAAAGTGTGTAAGTGATGCACCATACTCACTCACATTTCAATTCAGTTTCTTAATTATAATTCCCAACAGGTGGCCTGCATACTGGACAGCAGCAGTGGACTCAGATCAGGCTTTTGAGGACAACAATACAGTAGGCACCGTCATAATTTGTCGTTCATTGTTCTACATGTATATTCATTTGTAATTTATTTGCATACAGTATAATTTACTATTTTTACTAATCATCTTTGGCCGTTCAGATGATAAACTTCTATTTAACCTTAATAATATAAGTAGGTCTTTTTCACAGGAGACATTTGAGCATGTGTAACAGTAGGAGAAGTCTCATCTCATCTTCAACCGCTTATCTGGGGTCAGGTCGCGGGGGCAGCAGGTTTAGCAGGGGACCCCAAACTTCCCTTTCCCAGGCCACATTAACCAGCTCTAACTGGGGGATCCCGAGGCGTTCCCAGGCCAGTGTGGAGATATAATCTCTCCACCTGGTCCTGGGTCTTCCCCGAGGCCTCCTCCCAGCTGGACGTGCCTGGAACACCTCCCTAGGGAGGCGCCCAGCGGGCATCCTTACTAGATGTCCGAACCACCTCAACTGGCTCCTTTCAACGCAAAGGAGCAGCGGCTCTACTCCGAGTTCCTCACGGATGACTGAACTTCTCACCCTATCTCTAAGGGAGACTCCGGCCACCCTCCGGTAGAGGTGCGGTAGGGCGACTGCAACCCCACCCCCGCTGCTCCAATTCTCCGGCCAAACTCACGCTCCATCGTCCCCTCACTCGTGAACATGATCCCTGGGTACTTGAACTCCTTCACTTGGGGTAAGGACTCATTCCCTACCTGGAGTAAGCAATCCACCGGTTTCCTGCTGAGAGCCATGGCCTCAGATTTAGAGGTGCTGATCCTCATCCCAGCCGTTTCGCACTCAAATGAGGGTGTGGTTAGCGATGGAAATGCTTGCAAGGCCAGGCTTTGCCAATCCAAACCGTACCTTACTGAACTGAACGGACCTACACCATGCAGTGGAAACAAAGTCTAAGTAACCATCTCAATGTGGAATCATCTTTGACTCAGAGCGATCTTGGCCTGGCATAACTACAAATGCCTTCTTAAGAAACAAGACCAAACCTACCATCAAGTGAAACAAAACCCCTAAATATTCACACATGTACATACTTATTGTCAATAAATAGTGAGGACATTTTGTCAACGCTTTCCTCAAGGGCCCCATTAGGATTAAAAAAATGTACTTGTAATTGTAGGCTGTGTAAGTGAACATAAAGATGGTGTTTTGCATGCAATACTCACTAAAAGCTGCTTCCACGTTATCTTTGAGTACAGTGTTTCTTTTATAGCTACTTATAGATTGATGGAATTTGGGATATGCCAAGTGTGATGTTCACATGCTTTCATGTTGAGCCAAAAACATCTCATACAAAGGGGGATAGCAGTAAACATAAGGCAAAAGCTCCCCAGTGCACCTTTGAATAGATAATTTATTTCTGTATTACTGTCAGATACCATAAACCCAGATAGTAAATAGACAAACAATTAAGAGTCAGGTAAGACATCAATATATATATGGAGGTATAATCCATAACCTCCTCAGAAAATGGGGTTTATTAATAAGCTGAACAAGCCACATGAGATATCTGAAGTTAAAGCCACTGGAAAAACAGCTATAAAAAGTAAAAATGCATATATGATTTCAAAGGCTGGTGTCTCATTAAGCAGCTACAAAACTCTGAGTGAAAATAAACCTTAATAACTATTGGAAAACATGTTTCATATATCATATTTCAGATATAAACCAGGCAGGGATGTGAATAAATTACAGAGCTTGCGTCTATTAGTGTGCCTATATCTGTCATCCACAGTTCAGTCTCTATAGGGTGTGTTGTTGTAGCCTGCACAGGAAGATTGAGATCGTATTAGTGATAGAAAGTACATTTATTCAAGTGCTGTATGTACTGTATACTTTACTTGAATGTTTCCATTGTATGCTACTTCTTACTTTTACTCCACCACATTTTAGAGGAAAATATTGCACTCTTTACTCATATTTGATAACTGTAGTTACTTTGCATATTAAGATTGTACATAAAATCCCATGATAAGCTTATAAAACACAATTCATTGTCAAAGACTAAACCAGTGGTTGGGTTCTGACCATAGATGGTATAAAAGGTTCTGACCCTTTACAAAAAGAAGCAACGTCCTGCTGGGGCTTTTGTCATGTTTCAGATGTTTATAGGTTATCAGTTCCACCAAAGAAACATTATCAGATAGTTTCATTAAGATAAGTGATTGAGACACAAAGAGGAGAAATTATCCAATATTTCAGAAAAAAACCCAAAGATTTGTGTAGTAGTTGGTTTGTCTTTCTTCCTGCCTCATTAATCATCTCACAATTAATTATGTGTGTGTAACCTGTATAATAATAACAGAGTGAAAAAAATTAATTTCCCTTGCGGATGAATAAAAGTAATTCTTCTTCTTCTTCTTCTTCTTCTTCTTCTTCTTCTTCTTCTTCTTCTCCTTCTTAAACAGATACACTGCCTCATGCCCTGTGTGTCAGTAAGGGATGCTGAGGGTGAGGGGCGTGAGGGGCGTTTGGGAATTGCAGGGCTGCTTACTATGCACACTGCTTTTGGCTGGGAGTTAAACACCCACGTGGGGTGAGTGCCTCTTTGTTGACATAGACTACAGATAAAAATAATAAGAAAAGAGAAAACCTAGCCAGAGGACAGGATCTCTGCAGATACAGACACCACCATGTACTTCTAGTAGTCCTAGTTTATACATATATTATACATTGTTTTTAGGACAATATAACGTAGTATTAATTTAAGTCAGATTGTGTATGTAGGAAATTTTCTTCTTGTGGAGTTTTATGAATCATGCATTGGTATTGTTTTTTTCTTAAAGGGTCTTAACTTAATAGTGAATACCCAGCTTTCTAACAAAAGCAATTCTTAAAACTCATAGTTTTTTAAAAGTTCAGCAACAACGATTTGGGGATTTTGCTCTCATGTTTGGGGGCCCATGTGGTCAGCAACGATGTCCTAACCTCTCCTCTTGTAGAACAATAAAAGTGCTCTTGATAAACTGCCTAACCAGCAGGTGGTGCAACATTTGCCCTGACAACAGCCCAGAAAACGAATCTCATTACATTATCACAGCAATTACATTTGCTTTAAAAACGTGTTTTGCACTTGTAACTGAACACACAGGTACTCTGCAGTCACTCCTAAGATGAAGTAGTACTACTTGTCCACCTTAATTACACATTTCGGATCAACTTTGAAAGAGCCTGTTTATTTTCTGCCTTTTTTTCACAACCTGAGATGTTTAAAGGGAGTTTTAAGGAGTTGCAGAATGAATTGGTCTACATATTCAGCGATTCCACCATAACGATGAATAACATAAAATGGCCTTAATATACAAACATATGATGGTAAACACTCTTAATTACTGAGAGTAAAAACATATTGTCTGAGTCAAATGAACAACATGTTCTTAAGAGAAGATGTTTTTAACATTTAAGAATTGATCTTTAAGTTCTCAGATTTTTATAAATAGACTGGCTAACTGTGGCTCTGACAGGCGGACTTATCAGAGTGAGATGTGCAGATAACAACAACAAAAAAAAAACATGATTAATATCCGCACTGAGTCATCTGTCTCTGACTTGAGCAATACATAAAGAAAGAGGAACTTAGTTGTTTGGTGGGATAAAGGCCCAAAGCCTTATATGGGTGTATATCGGTAAATGTGTGTGTGTGTGTGTGTGTGTGTGTGTGTGTGTTTGTGTGTGTGTGTGTGTGTGCGTGTGTGTGCGAGTGTGTTGTTTGGGATTGAAGATACTCAAAAGCTATTGGAGAAATTGAGACGGCATTAGACCTACTTTTGCCGAGTTTGTACACAAATGCTTCATGTTAAAAAAAAGCTGTGTGTGTGTTTGTGTGTGTGTGTGTGTGTGTGTGTGTGTGTGTGTGTGTGTGTGTGTGTGTGTGTGTGTGTGTGTGTGTGTGTGTGTGTGTGTGTTCGTGCGCATGCGCTCGTGTCCATGTGCCTTGTGATTCACCCTTGTCTAATAATACCCACAGTCTTGTCTGATAGTTGAATCTTGTAGTCCAGAGAAAATGAGGAATCAGGAATAAGAAGTGAGAGGGCTGGATGTCCCCCCGACGCATGTCAAGCGACCGTTCCATGTCATTGTGAAACACCTGATGACCACTGAAACCTCTGGTGACTATCAGCCAGGAAGCATGGCCCCACTCTGTCCACCCACATAAGTTTTAAAGATTTTATAAGAATTATTTGTGACAGAATGCATTTTGTTTAAAGCCCATGCGCATTCACCTTTAGACTAATACAACCCTGTAGATGCTTGCTGGATTGCTTGTCAAGCTCACTGATGGTGTTGTGCCTGTTGACAGCTCAGATTGTGCAGCCCAAAATTGCACCGCATGTCAAAGTGACAATTTCTTCCGTCTGCTATTAACTTCTGGCTCACACTGTAATGAGGCCTGCCACGGTGTAAATATGTAATAAATCATAAAAAGTAGATTACATTTGCCTTCATTTCGGCACTGGAATTCAGCTATTTGCATTGTTAAATGGCCAATGTTCATGTGCATAAACAGCAGACCTTTTCACATAATCACATGAGTAAGTTCATATTTGCCTAGCTCACTTGAGTTTTTAAATTCGTTTTTTCTTTTTAGATAATTTCAGTGCACAAAACAAATATAATTGTAAAATTTCTTCTAAAACTCTTTGCGATTTATTATGTGTATGGAAGCATTTTAGTACTTTTAGACACTTAATTTTAACTTTCTGTCCAGTATTTGCATGTTTCCACGTCCATATGAAAGATGTCTTTTTTTAATAAGCTGGTCTGGACACAAAATGGTACCATGGTTCTGTAGCGACTGCACTGTTTTTCAAATGAGCTTCTCTCATTCATTCAGTGAGATCAAATGAAAGTGAATGAGCTGATTTGAATGCTTATTATGTATTCTAGCTTTGTATAAAACACGGGTGTCACAGCTGCCGTGACACTGCTGCTGGTCATAATGAATTTGGTTAGTCACACTCATGTGTCTATTTCACAAACACATGCTGCAAACACATGCTACAATATGTTTTTCTAGATTCTTTCACTCTGCTTGTTGAAATATAGTTCAAAATGTTTTTTATTGAAATTCAGTGATATAAAGGGGAAGCATGTGTCTTTTTTAGCTGAGAAAAACAAGTACATGTTTTCATTGAATTTTAAAGTGTGGCACCGCTTTTGTTAAAATATGTTTACACACAACCTGCAGCTCTTTGAACTGCACATATATTTTAAGCATCGCATTGAAACATGAAACTTTATACTCTTTACCAAAACAAAAAATATTCTTAGTGGCCATTCAGAGTGGAAATGTCATTGTTTGTTTGGTAATTCATATACAGCAAATTTGACAATGAAAATAGTTTCAGCTCTTAAGTCTAATGGAGGCCACAGGCTTGACTTGACGGGCGAATGAACTGAACTCATCAGCATCAGGAGTTAGATTCACAGCAGCCTTTGTAGGAAGAGTTTGTCACCTTCTTGTTTTAATAAGGAAGAAGAAGAAGAAGAAGAAGAATAAGGAGAAGAAGAAGCAGCCTTATGGTACCAACCTAAATTGGTAGAATTAAGGAAGTTTTTAGTTCCCCTGCTAATGCAGAGATATATAGAAAGCCTGCATTTTTCAAGCACCTTCGGCAATTTGCTTCCAGTAGTTCAACAACTCCCCTGTGGACACCTTTACAGCTCATCACTGGATATTGTACAGGGCGACGGTAAGCCTGAAGCATTTTGTTCTCTGAGTGAGACTGTGGGCGTTTCCTGACATTCTATATACAAGCGCGCAATGAGATGGTGTTTTTTGGTTTTACTTTGTGAATTGTAGTTACAGTGTTGAGTTTATGAGCTGATACATCTCCTAAACAGTATTTTTCTTGTATTTGTACACAACTGCATTATTTCTTTGTTTGCTTGTGTTTGAATTTGTGTAAAAAATAATTTAAAATAGCTTAGTTTATTTTTCAAAGCCTGCGTGAATAAAACATAAATATAAAGTAAGAAATGGATTATTTAATTTATATCCATTCCCATGTGCAAGATTGAAACATGTTGTATTTACTTATAATGAATAATCTATGTTCCAGTTATTTAGGTTGGGTTGCTAATGTATTTGTATTTTCTTTTATAAAAGCCTACTAAATATAAACATTATACCGTCTGTAAATTAAACAAAGTAAGTAATTAAATGAAATATAAAGACTAGACTGCCCTGGGGGGATTTTCTTTTTCCTTTTTTTTTTTTAACTGAATTACTCAACGACCTCAGAAGAAATGGTGAGCGAAGACGATTACGAAATTTTAATACTGCCACAGGAGTTACAGAGTGTGGACATCAACCTGCA
This sequence comes from Echiichthys vipera, assembly GCF_963691815.1. Lineage (NCBI taxonomy): Eukaryota > Metazoa > Chordata > Actinopteri > Perciformes > Trachinidae > Echiichthys > Echiichthys vipera. Next base: position 26,581,483 of record NC_139826.1, read on the forward strand.
GTCATTCTGGTCAAACTGATGTTCTGCAGAAGAGGAGTGCAACACTTCCTGTTGCGACCTAGCCTGTATCCTGTTTTCCACAGTCAGTGGTCATGCGTGTCATTCCCCTTTGCCGTGTTGGCACAATCTCGTGACCCTGCACTGTGAATCTTATGAGACTGAATCAAGGGAGACTCCACATGTCTGAGAAAAACTCTAAATGTCAGCAAAAAAATCTCTATAACAGCACAATAAATGTATTCAGAACTGTTGAGAAATGACTTTGTTCTGTCTTGCTGACAGTTGATGAGGAAGACTACAGTAAATAACAGATAATTTGTATTGTTTAATCCCTATGTTTTGAAGTGTTAAGTAGGCTGTAGTGCCAGCAGTGCTTCCTTCAGTATATATTAGTAGCCTCTTAAAATAAGTGAATACAAAGATAGTGATGAGAGCATTGACACCTTCACACAGCAGGCCCAAAGACTTGAGGGACTATAAGTGTATTAAGAGGTGCCAATGTAACTGTTTGCGTGCTTGTGAGGGTTTCAGCTATCAAAGATATGTATCTTGTGACTGCATTCAGACGGAAAACTGTTAAGTGCTCAGTTACACCCTGTGGTGGGACCACACCAGAAAGCAGCACTCCGTCAGTCAAGTGTGTAACTTCACAGTGTGTCAAATATAACAATGCCAACAACTTTTTTTTATACAGTATACCTCTTTGGACATATTTTATAGAGTGAGAGAAGTCCATTCAGTCACTGCTGGTGGACACAAAAACATGAACACCTGCTCAGTGTTAGGGCTGGACGCGAATGTTCGACCATTCGGTTAATTGTTCATTAGGAATAACTTCTTAAATTAAACTACATGTTAAATTAAATTAAAGACATGTTGCAGCAGTGTTTCCATTTCAGCTCTGTGTAACAGTCTCTAATGCATGTGCATTTTGCTGTCATTTCAACTTATCATTTACGGTCATGTTTCCCTCCTCTCCTCACGCTAGGGCTTGATGCGCAGCAGAGAGCTGCTGGAGAGCAGTGGCTAACTTGATGCTCTGCTACCAGTATTGGCTGCTCTGTTTCAACAATGTTAGGATTAAAAAACCTGCATGCAGGCTGATATTAACCCTTTTCTAAAGTTCTAGGCAAAGGAAGTCCACTAGGCCCGAGGCTACTTTATTGAGTGTAAACACTAAAACACTGCAGTGCTGTCACAGCGAGGAATGTCTGGCTGAGCCACGTTATAACTGAGCAGTCTTATGGTTATACTGCAGCAGCCCAATGTCCATGTTTTAGGTAATTTAATGAAGATAAACACAGTTTTAGGAATGCTCATAATGCCAATGCACCCAGGCACTGGGCTGGCCGGCTCCTTCCTGATCCATGTTGCTTTAATCTTTAACAGTGTATCATATTTTACAAACTTCTATGTTCTGTACATGTAAAGAAACATTTGACATGTTTGGAAATACCCAAATAAAGTAAGATAATTTACTAGCATGTAAAATGTTTACTTATGCGGGCTACTTGAGTAGCCTAAATGTGCAAATTATAATTTTTATCCTTTTCATTGCAGGGAAACCACAGCTTTTATTATCCCCTCTGTCTGTGTGAAAGGTGCAGAGATGGGATTGTGAGACAGATCTCTGAGTTGGCAACAGAGATAGTCACAGAGCCGCAACAGTGCAGAGCCTTCGTCTGTGAATGGGAAAGCTCACTGGACAGCTCTCAAACATACTCATGCGCAGGTTCTGCGGCGCTGCAGTCCATCTAAGTCCTACTCTGCAGGCGAGTTGCTAGCTACTGAAACATTCAGGGGTGTAGACCAGAAGTTAGAGATATTTCCAGACGGGGGTTCTCCCTGAGAATTTTTTTTAATTGGGCTGATGAACATGCAATTCTGATGTAGTTTAAGAAGGAAAGGAAAGACTCACGGTCATGTGGGATACCCTCATAAACACTGTCATGCACTGACCCGATGTCAAGTGGACCGGGTTGAAACCACTGCAGGTCTCCTGAAACTTTGCAAACTAGAAGACATCACTACAATGTTGCATCTATGGCTGCTGGTAATTCAACCAAAAAAAAAGTCTACTGTAGGGGGCTATTTTCATCCTCATTATGGTTTTATTTTAATGAAATGGCACAGAGGTCTGGGGCTATAACCCCAAATGCCAAGGTCTAACTACGTGTGTGAATAAACAAAAAGCCGGTATTGCCATGTTCCTCATTGCGGTACTGTTCTTTGTGAGAAAAGGGCTACAGACTTGGCTGAAACTGTACATTGTAAGAATCACATGTGTTGCAGGGCGATTGTATTGGATTTCACTATATTTAGCAAGTGTTACTGTGTCCACCGCTGTATTATTCATAGGCCTACGTATGGGTAGTATAGCTGGATCCCTGTTTCCATGATTGAAGGAGTCAGTGATAAAGCCCATGCCACTATTATGTAGACCTATAAAATGTATTGCAATCCAACATATCTGGCACAAATTCTACATTTATAAAGATTATACTGTTTACTTATTTGTTGACATTGTCAGAAAGGTGTTAATTCAACTATATGTTTATTACTGAGTAGTCGTAGATAGTGTTTTTTTACTGTACTGTTTTATATTGAAATGTGTTTTTAATATTCTTTACCCCTTCTGTTTGTAAATGGGTTGGGCAAAACATTAGAAACACCTCAATATAGAGTAGTCCAGTTACACCGAACTACAACCTCAATAGTTAAATGAATACTTCTCTACACTGATAATCAAAACTGAGCATTATTATCTCTGTAAATGTAGAATTTACGGCTTAGCTGTTGTCTTAGATTACATTAGGATTGCAGTAAAGTGGTCACTGGGTTTGCAATACTAGCTTAAGTCAGTGAGAGCAATAACAGTGATACAGTCACTTGAAAATCATATGCAGATTACCAGTGGAAATGTTTTTGGAAAAGCAATGCACAGCATGTGATCTGTCAGTCTTTGTTAAGCTGAAATCTGCCTGAAAAAAGTGAAAAAGACAAGTTGAAGACTTAAAACACTCAGGTATTAAATTAATCAATTACATTTCTTTAACTTTTTGTTAGTCAGAAGTATAACTCGATACTGTTTGTGGCAGTACTTGTACTTGTTTTTTGGGGGTTTTGTGAACATTATTTTTGATTTAATAAAGCCAAAACTGTTATCTGCCTTCTTCGGTTATCTGTAATTTCTAATTTAACTTGCATAATAATGTCAATTAGATCACAGTTTTCTGTTGCAGTTGCAGTTCCAGTTCACAGCTATATTGTACATTGTACACAGACATGAACATGATTTAACAGTGTTTCTTTATCTTTTAAGACCTTGGTTTCCTACAGACGACAACAAGGCAACGGAGCTGTATAAAGGTCTGGATAATCCTGACCATTTGACACGTAAATAGATTCTTTTAAAGGCAACCTTCAAGGAACTGAATCTGAAAGACAAGTTCCCAGTTCCTCATTTAATAATATGTCATTGTGTGCACCATGTTCTGGATGTACTTCATCTCTCAGGCCACAAGGAAGACTTACAACATAACTGCATTTCACCTGAATTAAATACAACTTTCAGTTACACTTCAGCAGATGCAACAATGATCAAATCAATATTATATTCTGATCATCTCTTTAATCAGTCCCTCTATTCACAAACGTCGGGTCAAGTAATGGATTTTCTTGTTGGAACATGTGTTTCTCTCAAAACGTAATTGAAGATGCAGTTTAATTTTATGGGAATGTAATGTTTTACGATTTTAAGATTTCATAAGAGTGGAAATTCCATCAAGTCTCTTTTAATTTTACACTATACACTATACACACACTAGTGTCGGTGCTGTAAAGATTAGATGAATATGTGTCCAATTTTTTTTTCAGTTCAATTTGTGCCAAAAGTAATGTGCATACTTTAACAAAAGACTGGAGAAAAGTATTCATTATCCCGGGTTACCACAACAGTTGACGTAACTCTTTGACTCGTCAGATGGTTTTGCTTAAAAAGTGTTACTTTAAAGGAAGCTTTTATCCTGTCTGTGTTTATCATTCATGTCTCATCAATGCATATAACTAATTCAACTCCATGTTTGCCATCTTAATTATTATCATCGCCATGTTCTGTCACTCTATGCCACTCTCATGCCATAACATGTAAGTCATATTCACATTGCTTTAGCTATCACTATAGTCACTGTTATTTTTGTGGTTACTTGCATCTCTGGAAGTGTGTCTGTCTGTCTTTGTCTCTCTCTGTACATCTGTTCGTCTTTTCTTTCTTCTTTTCTTCCTCCCCAACCGGTCAAGACAAATGGCCGTCCTCCACAGGGCTCGGTCTGTCCGACGTTCCTGTCTGTTAAAGGGAAGGTTTTCGTTGCCACCGTACTCAATGGGGGAATTGTTGGGTCTATGTAAATCATAACTAAGTCATATAGTGTGGTCTATACCTACTCTGTAAAGTGTCCTGAGATAACTGTTGTTATGATTTGGCACTGTAAATAACATTGAATTGAATTGAATTGAAAAGGGTTTCATATAAAATGATCAGTAGTATATTTACGCAAATGTGTCAAACCGTAACGAAAGTTATCTCAGGACACTTTCCCTATAGAGTAGGTTTAGACCACACTCTATGATTTACTAAGACCCAACAATTCCCCCATGAGCAACAGTGGAGATTCTAACAGGCGGGAACATAAGACCCTAGGCTCTTGGTGGGTGTCCATTTGTCTTGACCCGTTGGATGAGCGAGAGAAAGTGCCAAAAATGCAAAACAGCCACAGTAATAACATTAACATTCTTTTTCTTTTACATAATACATCAAATTAATTGACTTAATGTTAACACATACCTTATTATTAAATGATCAAACATTTTTTTGTACAGTAAGTTGGATTCCATTCAGTAAAAAATGAGCTGGGCTTTAACTGAACTTAGACTCACTTTTAAACAGATGCTTTCAGTCTTTTTGTTGCACGACAGGAACAAAAAGGGGGGAAAACATTATCTTTTTGCTTCACTGAAAATAGTTGTGATGGAAATAGTGTGTGGCGTGCTGCTGCTCACTTTGTATTAATACCTCGGAAAATGCTACTGTATGTCATCAGTTTTGCTCAGCCAGCTGTGATGAAGATGGTGCCGGTCGAGGTTGCCCACAGTCTGTGGTTTTAACAGCTCCTCAAACAGAGATTATCCATCAGTAAACAAGGACAACAGGGTGTCATATTGATCCACAGACCTTAAGATTAAATTATCTATACAAACTACTTTACAGTCTAGTCAAACAGCACGTAACACTGAATGTGCATAAGAAGATACATATTGTAGATAGATGGTACAACTATTTGTGAAAATGTCCAACGACAACCACTATCTGCTGCAGCTTCAGTGTACTGTAATGTAATGTACCTGACTGTGTTGCATTAAGTACAACAGTAGTATTTGAATGAGAATTTGACCATGTTTAAAATGCGTATCTGAGATCTCAGCACCCATGGGAATAAACACACTGACCTCAGTTAGAAGAAAATCATAACCTTAGTATTTTAATCTTACGGAAGGTAATATTTTAAGCGCATTGCCTTATCACAATGCTGCAGTCTTCCTCTTAAACAGGCAGCGCTAACAATACACACTCAGATTTGAGCTATGCTTTTACTGTACTATTCAATTCTTCATCTGCAAAATCTATTTTATTGTTAGTTGTTATAGTTGCATTTCATTTTCATTTTGCCCTGATGCCTTAGAACATACAGTACCACATGATTCACCACAGTATATTGCATGACAATGCATTACTAAACCCAACTGACTTTTTCAGTTTCATAGTAACAGAGGGTCTCAGTGCCCCCCCTCTCCCCAGCAGGAGTTGTTCTACAGAATATCCTCTTTGTGATAATAATTATCTACCTCCAGTGTGGTTAAAACACAGATAATGTACCTTCATCTTATCTTCCAGCTGTCTGTGTGTCTGTGTGTGTGTGTGTGTGTGTGTGTGTGTGTGTGTGTGTGTGTGTGTGTGTGTGTGTGTGTGTGTGTGTGTGTGTGTGTGTGTGTGTGTGTGTGTGTGTGTGTGCGTGTGTGTGTGTGTGTGTGTGTGTGTGTGTGTGTGTGTGTGTGTGTGTGTGGACATTTTTCCTCAACAAACTCCTGTTTATATCACCAAATAACTTGTTTTAGTCATCTTGCTACACCGTTAAGTTTCAGTCCATCAGTTTCAGGTTTGCAGTCAGAACCCGGACGTGCAGCTCTTCACAGTTTGACACTCACACTTTACACACACATGTGCTGACAACTATCTATGTTGTCCGTTGTCACAGTAAATCCTGTCTTTGTTGGGCATGTGCGCTGTAAATAATATCTCTCAAATAAGTATGTTATTATTAATATATTATTGATAGTGTTTATTAATGTACAACATTTGTAACAGTATAACTTCCTCCAATTAAGACATCCTCCAATCATTATTTGCATAAAAACACACTGTAAAGTGTCCTTATATTTGCATAAAACTATATAATAGTGGGCAATAAACTGTTTATCAAATGCTAATAAATGCCCTGCATGGAAACAACCACATTTTTGCACAGTAGTGAGACCAAACCATGCCATAATTTAATTGAAGAAATGTTTAAAAAGCAGACAAAATAGATAAAGTCAGCCAAACTGAAAACATTAAATATTCAACAGCTCATTGCACCCTGAGTTTATCACTTGTGTTTTGTTGTGGGGGAGAAACTGACAGTGAGGAAACCTTTGATGATGATGATGATTGGCTGTTAAGGGAGGGGACAGTAGCCTATATAGACCCTGATAAATGTGAAGTTGCATGGTCTCCCCTGACAAATCATCAATGGCCAGGAACCTTTAGCAGACACACTCTGTTGCTCCCACCCACACACACATTTTTACAGAAGTCAAAAGTTCCTTTTTCATTTTACAGTCAAACAGTGGGCCTTGGTTATTTCATGTTATTTGACTCAGCTGAGGGCCTTCGAGAGTATAGGTCATAAGTGTGTCCTATACAATAAGAAAGAGACACATTTTTGGTTTTTCGTTGAGTGAGAGGAAATTTTGAAACATTGTGCAATGGTGCCACAGAAGTTTTGAAAGGTTGTGAGACTGTTTTTGGCTGCAAAGTGCCTGAGACTCGGTCCGTTGGAGAAGAGGTCTCCATGTTGCATCCATACAGAATGGAGAGCTACCTCATCCCGCCTGTAAGTATCATTTATTTGTACTAATATCTAAAATCGCTGAAGACTTTCAAACATCTGAGGATTAAAATACTTTTCTTAATGCAGCATTAAGAAAAACACATTTAATAGAGAGGCAGGAGAAAATGTGTTATTTCAGAATTAGACGACCTAATGAGAGTCTACTTCAATTTGAATACAGCACACAAACTGTAAGTCTTTTATACTACAGCGACGTGAAAATGAAACTTCTACGAGGGTTTCAGAACAGCAACGGAGAGAAAAAAGCCATTATTATAACACAAACATTGCTAATGCTTCATGTGACTTCCAAATGAAAACATACATTTCCTGTAAAGAATTTAAAAACTATTCATATGTGTGTTATATTCATCATATACTTCATCCGGTAAAATGTTTCAGTTTCATGAGATTTTATGGGTGAAAATATTTTTCTTTTTCTTTTTGCAGCACTCAGAAGATATGTACGATTCTGAGATCTACAGACATCAAATTGCAGAATATTATAATCCATATGTTCTAGAGGCAGATATCCAGGCAGGTGAGTTTTACTTCAACATGCGTTGTGTCTCATATGAACAATGTTTCAATTGAAACCTCCACCTGTTCTTTCCAATTAGAGTTTGAATTAAAACAATTTTTAAAATGTAAATGAACGATGAGGATGATGGTGAGGGCAAACATAACATGACACGAGTCCTGTTTCACAGTGCTTCCAATTTTCATTTAAAGGAAAATACTGTCATTTTAGTCATCTAGTCTTAATCTTCAAATTAATGACTGTGACCTGATGTCTTTTCTGGTATATCGTACATAAAAAAGCCTGCAGTGTGTGCAGCTGGAGCGCACCACATCACGGTGTATGGAACACAGGAAACAGATGCCATTTCTTTCGGCCGCTACAACTTACAGACATAGAACAAACTTTTCGCCCCATGGGGTTTTGTTGATACATGAGAGGTACTTTACTTTCTCTCATAATCGACTGTTTTGAATATTGAACCAAAACAATCTAAGCGCTTTCTGACCTTACAGCAAAAAAAAAACCCTCACTGAGAAAGTGCCGGTTGTCATTGTGATAAAAATAGCTTATGTTTAATGTTTAAATATATATTAATATATATAATGTATATCTTAATATACTGTATATATCTAATATCCTATCCTATATCTAATTAAACAAATGGAAACACTACTGATCCTACAGTGTGAACTGTGGATGTCTGACAAGGCTCTATTATATAGCTTGACTTTTCTTTAGTGTAATAGTAGTTGCAATAGTTTGCATGTGAAATACTTGTTCTCTTATTATTTGTCTCTCTTTTAATTTTATTTATTTATTTTTAATCCAATTTTTTTTTAAATTGAATTATAATTTAATTTACGTGTAATAAAATGTGCAATATTGCCATTTTATTTCCACAGTTACATTTGAAATATGTTAAACTTGACTTCTTCAATCTGATCTCTGAAAAAAAGGAGGAAAAAAAACAAGACATGAAAAAGAGCGCAAAGTCAACGGCTGTGACAACAATGTTAGTGAGGCAACAAACAGGAAAGCGCTTCATGCTGAATTCTCTATTATTCTCCTCATTTCACGCGGTTTATGCAAACTCAAGCACTATGAGTTAGCAACTTATCGTCAAGTTCAGTTGCTTTTGACTTAGTCATCTGTATCTGTATTTCTGCTATCCAAAATCATTTTCAAAGGCATGTTCATGACTTTTGTTGGAAGCTGTGTGTTCCAGTTACTCTTACTTTGGTACATTACTGTCCTTTTTCTGGGACAGGAAAGTCGTGAGCATAAGAAACACCTCAAAAAAAGCTGTGGCCATTATGCTGTTTGTCACCTGTCTCTCTTTAGATCACTGGGACTACCACCCTCACCCTCATGTACACCAAGTAGAGTTTGAAAACCTCCAAGAGGCCAACTTCACAGAGCTGCAGAGTGTGCAGGCTCTTCACCCGCCCGGCCTCATACGACACGACGCCATTCGGTACGAAGCAGAAAACCTGCTCGATCCAAATCTTGGGGCACATTCTCATGTGTTACAGCAACCAGTAAGTCCTTCTATCACCCAACAAAAACAGACATTCAGTACATCAACACTTAATTAAACACAATTAATTAAAATGCAGAAAACTGAAATGCGATGCAATGTTACATTAGAGGTACAGGTGAGTTGACTGCAATGACTGCAATCCCTCATTGTTCAAGTGATAACATTGAGGACTAAAGTAAAACTTTCCTCAGTAATTTCACTCAAAGCATAATTCCAAGGAACAGGCAACTGATGATTGAATGGAAATCAACAACACAGAGGCTTTATGACCTTCATACACACCTCTAAATCTACAAATATCCTTCCGGCTCACTGCAGCCGTCTTCAAACTCAGCACAATTAAAATCAGAGCAAACATTCAGGGAATTGGAGGCCTTTTTAGGGTCCTTTGACAAAAATCAGGAAGTGAATCATTGAGTTACAAGAAAAACTTTAACTTTACATTTTTATTTTTTCGGTTTAAATAGAACATTTTCTTTGAATAGAGTCTGAAGGCTCAGTTAAGTTCACAACTGCACGCTCCAGCCCTCCAGTTGTGAACCAGTGAACCTGAACACAGATATCTGGTTTTAAAGCACAGTAGTCAAATTTGAAACCTCTTCACTTACACGTTTGATCCATAATTACAAGCTCTTGTTGTGTTGACGAACAGTATACAGCACAATTCAAACACTTAAGGCAAATTTAAAGTTCTTTACATGTATTTAAAAATATATATATATATATAGACTATAGAGCAGGGGTATCCAATCCTGCTCCTGGAGGGCCACTGTCCTGCATGTTTTAGGTTTCTCCCTGCTCTAACACACCTGAACCAAACCTGTGACGAGCTTCGGCTGCTTGATAACGGACACGGATTGGACACCCCTGCTATAGAGTGCATTTAAAAAAAACTGTAAACTTGAGTACAAAACTATTTTTTTGCGGTTCTATTATTAATATTTGAAATTCTAGTCAAGATTACAGGCTACATGTCAGATTTGTCTGGCTGAACACACCAACAATTTCTCTATTTCAGGTTACAGTAAGGCCAAAAGTGTCACAGTTTTAAATATTTTACACCGTGTGATGTAGCACCAAGTAAAGTGCTAGAAACATGCAATATATGTGATACAGTATATGTGAAGTAGTCAGATATGAAACAGAAAATATATCCTGTGTGATGAAAAATGTTATTCTTTCACAAGTCACATGTAAGCCTCAATTTGATTAGGATTATGAATATAACACCCACTTCTAATATATGAAAGGCATTCAAAGTCAAATGGGATATTAACAAAAGTAAGATATTATATTCCAGTTTTCATTGTATCACACTGCACAGACGCACTAGAACACAAGCCTGTGAATGTTCTCATTTGTCCAGGTCATCGTTATCCCCAAAGAAATTTCAGTCAAAAGCAACTGGACTTGGTTATTTGTCTTGGAAGACGTTTCACCTCTCATCCAAGAGGCTTCATCAGTTCATGTACGCATCTGACCAGGCTGGGACTGGTCCAACTAACAGGTGTGGAGATCCAGGTATTTAACCTCTCACAAGGCCGATGATGTCACTGGAACCCTTTGTGCTCCAAGTGCCAACGACCGTCGTTAGAGTGACAGTCGTTGGTGGGAAGAAGGTTTCGACTTCATTAGTGCTCTATTGAGTCCTAACGACAGTTGTTGGAGTCACAGGAGGCATTTGTGAACAGTTGTTCTTTGAGGTTAGACAAAGTCGAAACCTACTTCCCACCAACCCTTGTGAGAGGTTAAATACCTGGATCTCCACACCAGTTAGTTGGTCCAGTCCCAGCCTGGTCAGATGCGTACATGAACTGATGAAGCCTCTTGGATGAGAGGTGAAACGTCTTTCTAGACAAATAACCAAGTCCAGTTGTATTGACTAACATTGCTTTGGGGACTAGAACACAAGAAATGTTTATTTCAGTTACAAAACCTTTGTTGTTTGTATCCTTTACAAAGAAGCCACAAAGCATGTGTGCTTTTAGGTCAGATGATGTCTTTTACTGGTGTGCGTGCCAAATTTCCCTGTTAAAAAAATGATTGCCACAGGAAAAAAGATGCATATGTTGAAAATAAAAAGGTGTTAGAGCATCGTCAATTAAAATGTTATGTGGAAACATGTTTCACACAGTTCACACATCGGATTCATGTAGAATTATTAATACCCCACTATAAAAAAAATTACTCCATTTCCACTAAAGGTTCTGTATCCAAACTATATTTCAATGAAAGTACATACTGTAGGTATTAGCGATGAAATCTACTTAAGTATCAAAGTTTGCATCAAAAGCAAAAATACTGATAATGCTTTTAGTTTTAGTGTTGTCTGTATGGTTGGTATTCATTCACAAAACGTTACTTAGTTTAGGCATTATGTTTTATAAACTGCTCATATGTTTTATTATGTAAAATGTTTATCTGAAAAATAGAGCTAATAAATAAATGCAGTGGAGCTAATGTTCAAATATTTCCCCCTGAAATGTAATGGAGTAGGAGTTAAAAGTTGCTTAAAATGGAAATACGCAGGTACAAGTACATCAAAATTTGACTTAAGTACAATCTTTGAGTAAATGTATTCTCTGAATTTAAGGGACACCAGTTGAAACACTGTGGTAAGCACTGTCGCCTCACAGAAAGAGGGTTGCTGGTTCGAATCTGGGCTGGGGCCCTTCTGTGTGGAGTTTGCACGTTCTCTCCTTGTCTGCGTGTACCCCGCCTCATGCTTAATGTCAGCTGGGATCGGCCCCCCACAACCCTATCAGGGACAAGCGGTTGAGGGTGATGGATGGACTGTTTGTATTATTTTTCCCAGTCAGATTCCAAATACATAAAATAATGCTTGACCCACATGACATATTCTCTTTACATACAATAGTGATTATACATGTAACATTCTCATACAGTATGGGAACTGTATTTTAAAAAAGCAAACGAAAAAACAACAACCTTGGAGCACCATACTGGGAATCCAGTCAAGTCATTAATGATGTTTCCATTTAAGACGTATTAACTTTGACGCCTGTGTTTGTAGGTAGCGTTCTTCCCTCGGCCTGTGTACCAACCACACGTGTCCCAGCGCAGCTCTGATGATGAGGAGCACGGAGGACGAAGTCCCCCGTTGGAGGTGTCTGATGAGGAGTGTCTGAGAGATCGAGTACCTTACATCACACCCGGAGAGCTGGGTAAGGATATATATTTACAGGACCTCGCAAATGTGCAGTGGGGGAAGCGCTCCAGCTTTCTACTGAGCAGTTAACACGGATACTTTAAGACAAAGCAACTGTGCTGGCCATGTGAGCATTCTCAGCCAACCAGGTCATGGTATATGTAGAAGTGTTAAGTCACTTGCTTTAAATTCTTCAGTGTAGAGACTCTAAAGCAGTGTTGCAGTAGGTCAGTGTTGTCTTCCTTGCATTGGGATGGTGGAGGTTTGGCATTAAGTCATGTCAGCTTTTTGTTCTGCTGACTATTTAAGATGCACTTTTAGGATGAGCCACTGGTTGCACAACTGCTTTTACACTGCCGGCCGTGCATCTTTAACAGACGTACAGTCACAAACAGGCAGATGGTTATTCGTCTCTTATCAATGTTCTTGGTAACAAGCCTAGATTTTTATATTGGATTGTGGAAATAAACCAGTAGGTGTTAGGTAGGGGATACCCTTTGAGACGACTTCTTGTCAGAGAATTTAAGGAGTGATCTTTTGTTTGCCCTGTCTACTGTAACCAAGCTCTGCTGCATAAATGTGGACAGCCATCAGCACATTATTATAGAGCACTAATGGCTAATGTTGCTTATCTGGGAAATTAGGCTGTCTGTACTAGTTCCTATTTGTGTCCAACTCAGCACCACACATTTAGAGCATGTTTTGTAAAAAAAAAAAAAAAAAAAAAAAAAAAGAACACATAGGACACAGATTGTGTGCGTTTTGACCACCAATACAATGATAATCTGGTCGGTTTGCAGCGACACAGTATAGTGTCACACTACAAATAACAGTCCCAGTTTTCAAAAGACTGACAATGAAACTCGGATCATCTTCCAGCCTGTTAGACTAACAAACACCCGTCAAGATGCTTGTGTTCATCAACAACACCAGTAAAACACTGGTTTATATTCAAAGTGTGCAACACAGACGTTGCAATTCAAACAGACTGTTTGACTTCTGTAGCAGACCTGTGAGTAATCAACTGTGCATAGCCGCCAACACAGCTGTTTTATTCAGTACTTCTGGTTGACATGAACACAAACATGAAGCAGGAAGAGTTCAGTGAGCATCCAGTTTGTTTGGGAGTCGGTTTAACACTGAATGTTGAGGGGAGAAAATTAGCTTTCTTTTCGTTTTTGGAGGCACAAATATTGAGGGGGAACACATTTCTATTTGTCACATATTAGGAGGGAGGTGACATGCTGCGATTAAGCGCATGCTCTTCACTTCCTCTTTTGGCCCTGGCTCTTACAGGGCAGCTGAGCCTGAGTAGTGTCTGGTACGGAGTCCACAGTGCCTGTAGCCAAGGGGTTTGTGCGTAGTATACCTTTTGCATGAGATTCTTTTTTATTTATGTCTTCACTGTATTTATTATATCATGCCCACATCAGGACAGCTCTTGTTTGTTAATGTAATGCCATTTTTTAATCTGACCATGGCCTTACACTGCATTTCCCTGTGCAATATGCAGTGATGAATAAAGAACAGATGAATAAATGAGTAAACATGGTTCTCAGAGCCTGGAGACCATCTGTCTGGCTCAAGGCATCAATCTAAGAATTATGTTCAAAACGAGGTTAACTCGAAGGCAACATGCCTGGACCTTAAGTTATGGCAACAATGAGGTGTCTAAAAGAGTACACGTCTCCACTGCACACAAAGAACATACTGTATGTCTAGAGTAAGAAAACTGTGGTTACGTATGTAGCTGTCAATGACAGGGTTGATCATTTGCATGTCAATAACTTTTTTGTAAACTAGAATCAGATTTAAGTTTTTGTCATTTGCCCGTTTACAAAGTGGTAGCAGAAATATACAATATTCAAGGAGGACTGTAAGACGGTAATCTATGGTTTATAACAAATACTTTTTAAGTCACAGTGAATTTGAGAACTGTCTCATTAGCACTAATATTAAAATAATACAGATAATGAGGATCATAGTTTTGGTGGTTTTGAGGCATGGTGAGCATTATTTTTTTCCTGGGTTTCTCTTTTAAGTTCAGCATTCAAACACTGAGTTTGATCATTGGTACGAGTCTGGCTCACTGTACAGTGCTGGAATTAAACCTGACATCTGGCACATGTTGGGGACCTTCTGCTACCTATTTAGCAAAAGCATAGTTGCTACACAAGAATATATTGGTACAGACAGTCATCATGTACACTATCTAATCTTATTTTGATATTTAAGAACTTGAATAACCTTTTTTAAAAACTTTAATCCATCATCAACTAGGTTTATCACATTGCACCATGACAATGTGGAAAAACACTAAAGTGGTGACTCACCGATGATTGCAACTGCCACTATTTCTTAGGATTTTCTGTTGTAATCATTGGATTGTTTTTAAGTTAAACCATATTAAATGTTATAAAAGAGGACAAAGACAACATACAGAATATTTTGTGCCATGAAAATCAGTGAGGCTGGTTGAAACTAGCAAAACAATGCAACCACCTACCTTATAGTCACTATTCAACAGCTTATAAATTAGGTTTTATTTTGTTTTATTGGCATGAAAGGGTTTCTGTAAGTAACTAAATTTGTACATAATCAATATAGTTAAGGTCCATTTCAGTAAAATGAGTAACAGTGCGACTATCTGTTGTTTCCAACAGGCAATAAAAAGAAGATCCGTTTGTACCAGTTCTTGCTGGACCTTTTGAGGAACGGCGATATGAAGGACAGTATCTGGTGGGTGGACAGAGACAAAGGGACATTCCAGTTTTCTTCCAAACACAAGGAGGCTCTCGCGCACCGCTGGGGAATCCAGAAGGGAAACCGCAAAAAAATGACCTATCAGAAGATGGCTCGTGCCTTACGCAACTATGGCAAAACTGGAGAGGTGAAAAAAATAAAGAAGAAGTTGACGTACCAGTTCAGTGATGAGGTGCTGGGGAAGACTCATCTGGAGAGGAAATATATGTAGGCAGGAGTAGATCTGAAATGTCAAGATTTATGCACGAAAAGTGTTAGGTTGTAGTCTGTGGTCTTAGATGCTTAATCAAACATGCTTATCTGGTAAATAGCATTTTGTGAATAGCACCAGTACAGTTGTACAGTGGGATCAGTAATTGAGAGTGTACAGTGAAAAGGAAACAGGGAAAAACACTTTATGCATCTTAAAGTATACCCTGGGTTACTGTGCTGCTCAGTACGCATTTTTAAATGTGAGTGCACACACTTATCACTGCGTGCACTGTTTGGAAAAAGTCTGTTTATACATTTTCAATATTAACGTTTTGTTTCATGTAACTAGTGAGAGTTGAAATGTCCCAGTAGGCCTTCTTCCTTCTCTGTCTGACTCTCCTTGTGTTGGACGGGCTCAAGTTCTCTTGTGTGTAATACCATGTGTACTACTATGTGTATATACAGTATATATAATTGCAATGTCATATTTAAAATGCCAGGAGACACAAAGTAGTCATTAATGGGATAAACTAACCTTTGAGGGCCATTATAAAACCATTACTATAATTACTTACAGGACAAAGGTTTTGTACAAATACATAAAAATCTGCATTATAAATAAAAAAGATAATAAGAATTGCTTGTAAAGAAAACTGTGTGTGGTAATTGTATGTAAGTGATAACATCTCACATCAGAGGTTAAACACAAAGAAGAGGAAGAAAAAGAAGTAATCATTGTATAAAGTTGTTTTAGGTTTAGATGAGGTCTCATATTTTATTTCTGCTAAACAGAAAACTGTTCTTACATATATCTGCCTGTGTACCCTGACACACTGCAGCAGCTCTCTACTGTCAGAGGCAAAGCCCAAAGTTTTCATGTTAATAGTCTGTAAAAGGAGCCATGCAGCTGTGCATCCAGATGTTTTTCTCTGCATTGAATATGTAGTTTTTCTTGAATGGCTTGTAATCTCTGTGTTTCTGTATAGTGTTCATAGTTTGTGCCCTAATTATAGCAACTGTTTCATTCATCATTTCATCAACAAAGCATTTTTCACCGAACTGTCCTGTACGAAATGCTTATCAACTTCACTACACTTAGAAGAATAGGAAATTAACTGTATTCCTTTAATTACATTAATTTACATTTCAAAACCACGTTTGCAGATTAAATTCAGTTCAATAACATATAATAGAACAGCCCTAAAAACCTCAAACATTAACATTTAAATAGTAGAGTAGAACATAAATAGTATTAATTAATAATACATATAACACAATAAAAAAACACTGTTATACAAAGAATAATAGTAAGTAGTAAGTATAGTATAGTATGCTATAGTAATAGTAAGTAAGTAATAATTTGCTAAAATGCAACATGCTGTGTGTAAATATAAGTACAGCATCTATTGTCCCAAGAGCCAACAGCTCCCCACAATGGTCATGTTGGAATTGATGCCCAGAACTGACAGGTGAGAAGATGGAAAGCAATGACTGTGATTAGAAAAGAATAGAAAACAATGCAATGGACCATTACTTACTTACTTACATCCATCAAAAGGGATCACGTGTCAGAAAAGATAAAGACATTTACAGAAGTAAAAGTCAGTAAAAACATCACAACAAGTGCTCCATGGCAAACTGACTTACTGTAAGCAACAAAAGACAGTTCTCAGCTCAAATTATGAATAAAGCCCTGGTCATTGCTGTGGTCAAACTAAAACCTCTTCTCACAATTTGATGTCCTCTGCAGGGTTCAGCTGGTACAGAGTTAGTTTTCCAGATTAAGATCATAAAGCAAAAACGGACTAGATTTAGATTGAGACTGCAACGTAAAATAGCTTTTAAGAGGGATATCCTCTTCATCCTGTCACATTAGTTATGATAATTACAGTCTGGTTTTAAATATAGTTATATATTTATAGTTGATTTATAATCTGATAGGTATACAGTATTATGGCATAGTTTTGTAAAAAAAATAATAAAGTATAACATCATAGTATAGTATAGTATATTATACTGTAGTATAGTACAATACATATAGTATACTACGGTACAGTAGAATAACATTATAGTATATGACAGTGCATTAAAAACATAGTAGGCCTATAATATAGTAAAGAAAAACTATAATATTGTAAAACACAGTATAGTGTAGTATAGTACAGTAAAACAGAGTATAATAATGAGAATTGTTAATATTTACTTTAATTATTTGTAGACTTGTATATGTGTCATTTTTAATGTATTATGGCATAGTTTTGTAAAAAAAATAGTATAACATCATAGTATAGTATAGTATATTATACTGTAGTATAGTACAGCACATATAGTATACTACAGTACAGTAGAATAAAACATTATAGTATATGACAGTGCATTAAAACATAGTATAGTATAGTAAAAGCTATAGTATAGTATAATATTGGAAAACACAGTAAAGTATTAGTATACTTCAGTGAAATATAATGATATAGTATACTATAGTACAACACGGTAAACCATAGTCCATTACAGTGCATTTAATCATAGTAGGCCTATAATACAGTATAGTTTAGTAAAGGCATAATATTGTAAAACACAGTAAAGTATGTACGGTAGTATAGTACAGTAGATATAGTATACTACGGTACAGTAGAATAAAACATTATAGTCGATTACAGTACTTTAAAACATAGTCGGCCTATAATATAGTAAAGAAAAACTATAATATTGTAAAACACAGCATAGTGTAGTATAGTACAGCAAAACATAGTATAATATTGAGAATTGTTATTATTTACTTTAATTATTTGTAGTTTAGTATATGTGTCATTTTTAGTGTATTTTCTGTTCCTGGGAGCTTTTTTAAACTGACAAAATGAGTCAGACTTGTAGCTTGTCCTTAAACAACACTGAACGTAAAGAAAGTCTGGAAAAGAAATAACCAAAACGAAACGTTGCTTCTTCATCTGTGGAAATATTCCTTAAAGGGAAACACACTCATCCCTGCCAACACATAAAACAAACCTATAGATCTCGTATTCTCAACGATCCTCTCGTTATCATTCTTAGATTTACAGGGGTGACCGGGTGCAGCACAGATGTGGGGAGAGCAAACTTTTTTTGGATTCAAGGCTCTAAATTTAACCCCTGCCATACATCCTTCCCCCTCCCTCTCAAGGCCTGTCATTCAGCCGAGGTGTTGGAGGAAAGGATGGTTGAAATATAGCCTGGGGTGGGGCAGACGTGAGCGGGGTGGGCTGGGGGCCGGGTTGCTGCTGGGATGGAATGGGGAGTATGAGGGGGTGGTTGTTGTGTTTTTGGACATTGTGTCGGCCTGGGAAAAGTAAAATGGCAGTAGAGGTGGGATGGTTCATGAAGGGGGGTGGGGGGGGGGGCAGCACTATTAAAGGCATGAGGTGGAGTTGGACGGCAGGCAGGCTGTTTGGGAACACTGAGTCACACTGTGGAGGAGAGGAGATCATTCAGGATGCCAGAGCCAGTCAAGAAAGCAGGTAAATGTGCTCTCACTCTCATTCAACTACTTTTTTTATTTACATATATTTTTATTTTTGTTGTGTTTGCTCTGTTTGTGTGTTGTCTCTTGTCCTGCTGTCATGTAAAGCGCCCTTGGGTCCCTTAAAATGGCGAACTAAAAATCCCATCTCTTATTATTAAACATATTAATAAGACTTTATAAACACGTGAAAATAGAGCAACTTTCAGTACGTTGTTGAATAACATTTTATTTATAAGCATAATTCTGTTGTCAGACCAGATGTCTGAAAAAGTCTACAGCGCATATGACCTTTTATTAAAATGGTAAACTTATCAATATGCTGCAACTGGATATAAAGTATTCTGTTCTACATTGTCTGTGTAATATTTTCGAAGAAACTAATGTGGTATGACAATATGTGTGAGAAAACATTTACACACACCCCTCTTAAGCAACTGTAAACCACAAGAAAACTGCTCATTTGAGACCTGCACAATATTGTTATGATACACTGTATTCTTTGTAGAATAATTGGTTTATTACATTTCACATAAAAAGGTTTATATAATGTTTATTTTTTGTTTAATTGACTTACAACAGTTCTTTAAGTCATCATTTTTGTCACAATTTAAAGGACAGTTTATCCATTTACCAGTATATATATATATATATATATACAGTGGGTACGGAAAGTATTCAGACCCCCTTAAATTTTTTACTCTTTGTTAAATTGCAGCCATGTGCTAAAATCATTTAAGTTCATTTTTTTTCCTTTTAATGTACACACAGCACCCCATATTGACAGAAAAACACAGAATTGTAGACATTTTTACAGATTTATTAAAAAGAAAAACTGAAATATCACATGGACATAAGTATTCAGACCCTTTGCTGTGACACTTGTATATTTACCTCAGGTACTGTCCATTTCTTCTGATCATCCATGAGATGGTTCTACACCTTCATTGGAGTCCAGCTGTGTTTAATTCTAATGATTGGACTTGATTAAGGAAGCCACACACCTGTCTATATAAGACCTTACAGCTCACAGTGCATGTCAGAGCAGATGAGAATCATGAGGTCGAAGGAACTGCCTGAAGAGCTCAGAGACAGAATTGTGGCAAGGCACAGATCTGGCCATGGATACAAAAAAATTTCTGCTGCACTTAAAGTTCCCAAGAGCACAGTGGCCTCCATAATCCTTAAATGGAAGACGTATGGGATGACAAGAACTCTTCCAAGAGCTGGCCGTCCAACCAAACTGAGCAATCAGGGGAGAAGAGCCTTGGTGAGAGAGGTAAAGAAGAACCCAAAGATCACAGTGGCTGAACTCCAGAGATGCAGTGAGGAGATGGGAGAAAGTTCAAGAAAGTCAACCATCACTGCAGCCCTCCACCAGTCAGGGCTTTATGGCAGAGTGGCCCGACGGAAGCCTCTCCTCAGAGTAAGACACATGAAAGCCCGCATAGAATTTGCCAAAAAACACATGAAGGACTCCCAGACTATGATAAATAAGATTCTCTGGTCTGATGAGACAAAGATAGAACTTTTTGGCCTTAATTCTAAGCGGTATGTGTGGAGAAAACCAGGCACCGCTCATCACCTGCCCAACACCATCCCTACAGTCAAGTGTGGTGGTGGGAGCATCATGCTGTGGGGGTGTTTTGCAGCTGCAGGGACAGGACGACTGGTTGCAATTGAAGGAAAGATGAATGCGGCCAAGTACAGAGATATCCTGGACGAAAACCTTTTCCAGAGTGCTATGGACCTCAGACTGGGCCGACGGTTCACCTTCCAACAAGACAATGACCCTAAGCACACAGCTAAAATGACGAAGGAGTGGCTTCGGAACAACTCTGTGACTGTTCTTGAATGGCCCAGCCAGAGCCCTGACTTGAACCCAATTGAGCATCTCTGGAGAGACCTCAAAATGGCTGTCCACCAACGTTCACCATCCAACCTGACAGAACTGGAGAGGATCTGCAAGGAGGAATGGCAGAGGATCTCCAAATCCAGGTGTGAAAAACTAGTTGCATCATTCCCAAGAAGACTCACGGCTGTATTAGCTCAAAAGGGTGCTTCCACTCAATACTGAGCAAAGGGTCTGAATACTTATGTCCATGTGATATTTCAGTTTTTCTTTTTAATAAATCTGTAAAAATGTCTACAATTCTGTGTTTTTCTGTCAATATGGGGTGCTGTGTGTACATTAATGAGGAAAAAAATGAACTTAAATGATTTTAGCACATGGCTGCAATTTAACAAAGAGTAAAAAATTTAAGGGGGTCTGAATACTTTCCGTACCCACTGTATATATAAGTATGTACAGCAGTATAAAACCAGCTTATCACTTGATTTTACAGGTTAATTATTTCCGGATAAAAGAAATATGTAAACTAGAAAAATTACAATTTTTACAACAAGATAAAATATTCATTTTAGTTATTCCTCAAAGTGAAACTGAAGCAGTAGGACAATAAGAGATGCATTGATTCGTAACTTTAAAACATCATGAAATAATATACAAACAGGGCATTATGCTATGTAAACCAATATGAAAAGTAGCTGTTTTGAGACATTATTACGCAGTAGACCAGTAGCAGTATAGTTCAAATACATCCCATAATAAGATGACACAAGGAGCTTGGTTCGAATGCTCTCCAGCAGCCAAAATCACAGCATACTGCGTGCAATTATCCATCCTTAGTCCAAGTTTTTCCATGGTGCGATAGTTATTCTGAACTCCTTTTGGCCGTGTCACCAACCAGGTTACACGTCACATCAACACGTCACATCAACTCGTCACATCATCCAGATGGAAACATCGTCTGAAGTGAAATTGACACGGTCGTATTTCCAGCATCACTGCATTCACAAAATGCACCACTGATCCGAAAATGCCTGAGCGGATTCCAACTTGACAAATGAGTTTCCAGTTTTTTTCCCTCTCTATGGTGAGGAAGGATTGTCATTCGTGGAGTGAGGGGCTCGACATATCACATATCAGCTGACACATTGCAGCCCAAATGGCCAGCTTGTGTGTGCTAAGACTTTTAGTGTCGTGGATTTGTTCAGGACAATAACAGTTATGATCGCCTCGCGCCTGGTACATTATTATCAATTATTATTAACAATCTGCACTTAACAGGATGCTTTTCAGTGTTTTAAAGTATTATGGTATACATGGTTTGCTTTGGTAACTTTAAAGTAAAACATGTATATTAAAGCATCTATGGTCAATATTGTTGAAATAAAAAATGACAATATGACAGTGTGAAAGTTGTCGCTTGTAGTGATGAACCTTCACAGAATTGTCACCTGAAGTTGCAGCTTTCCTTGGCTCAGAGAGGTCAAGCTCATTGTTTAGCTGCCCAGCTCACAACTTTACTGATTTGGATCACTCTCACCACTCTCATATATGGTTGTTTTCAGCTGCAGCAGGCAGCTGTTTTTAGCAATAAAGCCTTAAAGCCCCCCTGTAAAATACTTCCACAGCATCAAACAGCAGATAGACACAGTTAAGAGCAGCTTAAGAGGTCGATATTTCCCTCTGTAGACCTAAAAGAGAGTTAATATTGGATTTACATTCGTCAGTTTGCTACAAACACAACTACAAATGGATGATTATGTTGCTCTGTAACTGCTGGATGTGTAAATTATTTACCATATCAACTTAGAGAGTGATGATATGTCAATGTTGTGTTCACAACTTGTTTCCGCTGCCCCTAAGTGGCCAAAAAATGTGTTATAATCAGGTTTAAAGGTTAAGTGTGTAGGATTTAGTGCAGTTTCACTTTTTGCAGAAATGGAATATAATATTCAAAGTATGTTTTCCTTAGGGTATAATCACCTGAAACTAAGAATCTTTTGTTTTTGTTACCTTAGAATGAGCCGTTTATATCTCCATTCATGTGTGCATTATACAAACAAAATGGGGAACCAAAAAATACTGCAGGGTAAAACAAACAACTAAATAAATGGATGTATTAATGAATTATTATATTCAGACAAAACACAAGTGTTAACCTTGTAAGGTATCAATATTAAAGATATAATCCGTGAGATTTTCATATAGTTAATTGTCTGTTAAGGTTACTATTTATCATTGACACTATCAGAGCACTTCTACTTGCCTCTTTGCCCAGTATTTCAATCTGAGAGTCTGTGGCGACGTTCCCTCTCTGAATGCAAATGCGCTGCAAATGTTAGTGATGCTTTTGACGTCAGTAAAAAGCGGTTGGTCTGCCCAGGTGGAGCTCGTCACTGGCTATTATGCTGCGTTCCATTGTACTCAGAATTTGTGAACTTCCAACTTCCAACAAGTAAAAGTGCAATGCAAGGGAACGTGCAAGTCTGAATTCCCAGTCAGGCTTGCTCTTGTCTGACCGATGCAGGAACTGTAGGAGAAGGGGTCCCAGAGGCTCGCCCGCAGTTACATCTTACCGCCAAAGTGACCGCTACAAACAACACATCTCTATTCCAATCCCCAAAGCAATTTTGGTCAAAAGCAACTGAACTTGGTTATTTGTGTAGGAGGACGTGTCACCTCTCATCCAAGAGGCTTCACCAGTTCATGTACGCATCTGACCAGGCTGGGACTGGTCCAAAGGTCCAATTGTTGGACCAGACTTGTCTTCCTAGACAAATAACCAAGTCCAATTGCTTTTGACTGAAATTGCTTTGGGGATAACGATGACCTGGAAAAATGAGAACATCCACAGGCTTATCTCAATTCCTTCCGATTCTAACTTTAAAGTTTCAGTTTGTTTTAAAAACTTTTGATAATAAATGAATGAAGAATTTAGTTTTTCTCAACAGTATCTTGTATTTAGACGAACAAAGAGACACTAATCAACAGACTCTGAACAATCATCTGTTCTGGCCACAAGAAACTTTACCAACACTATTCTTCATGTCCTTAAATTAGCCTTACTAAGCCAAGTTGTTGAAGTCCTTTTACATAAACCGTGATAATGGTGTGAAAGGTAAAGCAGCACGACTGATTGACAGCATAGCAGCAGAGATTGCTGGCTGCAGACAGACAGAGGGCACATCATTCATTCTGTGCCTCCAGAGTCTCAAAAATAGAGTCCAGTTAATCCCTCAACTTTGATACCTGCGACCCTGTTACAGCTGAAGCCCGTCAGCCTCATTTATTCGTCTGGTACACATCCTATATATATATATACACTCATAAGCTCATCTTGCAACACATGGAGTTTTTGTTCTGTATGTTCAGGACAGAATAAACACACCTGGAAACAATATGCATCTGAATTATGCCTATGAACATTTCATGACTCCAAACACCTGGTGAAACACATGTTCACTCTCAGGGCTGTCAGTGACTATCAGTATTTTTAGGTTATTTTTAAAAGTGACAAGTGTTGGACAGTGACGTTGCTATAACTTTCAAATGAAAAAAGACCTCTGCACAGCAGGAAAGGCAACAGCTGGTGTTTTACACGATGAGTTTAAAAGGTACTATTAATAAACTGACCATAGACACCATGTATTGATTTTTTTTTTCTGTTTGGGATCACGGCCCACGTCTGTTGCTGTTGTTAGTATGTGTAGATAGTTTTGTAATTGTGTGCTGACGTTCAGTTGTTGTAGATGTTCCAGATGAGTTTCTGATCATCGTTGGTTTGGCTTTGGGCTCATTTTCATCAGACTTTTGTTCAGTTTAGTTCCACTCTACACCACGATTAAAAAACAAGCTAATGTTTTGATTGAATGCTGATTAGTTCAAGTAAATGGGCTTTAATTCACTAGATGGATTTAGTATGTGTGCCATCATGTGATGACCAACATCTTCTTAGACAATGGTGGAATGTAACTAAGTACATTTATTGAGGTACTGTACTTATGTACAGTTTTGTGTTACTTGTACTTGACTTCATTCTATGCTTTTATAGTCTAAACATTATTTTATATGCCTTTAAAGTACAGCTAGCTAATGATACTTTTGTAGGAGAGAAATTACAGAAATTAAGGAGACTTCTACTTTATTTTTCCACTTCATTAAGACTAGTGCTGCAGTAATAGTTTTGAATACTTAATCCACCACTGTTCTCAGGTGACAGTCTTAAGATCACCTTTAAATCTGTCACGACTGTGGTTAAATGGTGTTTTTGTTGAATAACCCTCTAGGTTTTCAGTCCTATTAACTTCTTCTCTTCTGATCTGTCTGCTGTCTACTACTTGAGTAATATTTACTAAGCCCAAAATGGAAACTATGTCAGATAAATCCAAGACTACACAGATAAGACTTACAGTAGCTAAATATTTGGTGCTTTCAGGCGTTTTGTGTGGAGTGGGGAAAAGGCAAATTCATTGGTTTTCAGCTAGCCCCACCCAGTGTGCTGCAGACTGTACAACACTGTACTTTCTCAGCTCATGAGCCTTTCTCTTCTTCATTTGCTAAAATATGAATTGCCCATTAGCCCCCTCATTACTGCCTTATCTCTCTCTCTCTCTCTCTCTCTCTCTCTTTTATTTCATTTAAGAAAACACTCAAGGAACATAGAGTAAGACTTATGCTACGTGTTAATTCTACTCAATGATGAACAACTCAATAGATGAATGGTTGAATGGAGGAATATGCTTCTACAGAACAATATCAACCACACATAATAAAACATAAAACATAAGCATCATAAAATTGTCCTTAAAAATAAGCATAATTTGGCAAACCAAGTGCAGGTTGAAGAACGTGCCAAATTCAGACTATGTCATAAGAACAACCAAATGCTGTGTCGGACAAAGAATGTGACTTGTTTTAGTCCACATCCAGGGCGTGCTACAATATACCTTTGTGCTGAAGATTAAAGTGTATATTCAGGCATTAGAAACTGCATTGAATCTATGATCTTGTGAGCTAAATTCATGGTGTACTGGTCTTCCATGTAAGTAATACGGTTCCCCAGTTATCTTGCCATTCAGTTTAACAACCCTTGTTCTTGTTTTGTACAGACAGTGCCCCTCTAATCCCACCCACAACACTGAGTATAAAAGGTTAATATACTCTGAACAAAGGTTTTCTAAAACATCATCAGCATAGTTCTGTCCACATTAAAACTCCTAATGAGATTATTTGATTTTCGTTAAAACAAAGTCTAATTGACACTTCAAACAGCTTACTTTTTTATTTTGAACCCACCCTCCCTCTTTAGTTTCAGCATTTGCCAAGAAACCGAAGTCTCAGGAGGCAGAGGAGGGGTCGCCCGTGGTCTTTGAAGCAGAGACCGAGAAGCCTGATGCTAAAGTAAAATGGCAGTGCAACTCAAAGGACATTTCCAGTGGCGACAAATACGTGATCACAGCTGACGGAAACAAGCACTCCCTGGCTATCAAAGCTATCGCCAAGGAAGATGCCAATGTCTATGCAGTGATTGCTGGGGGGTCAAAGGTCAAGTTTGACCTGAAGGTCATATCAAAGCCAGGTGAGAGACTTTGATGCTGCAGCTGTGTGTTTGATGTCTCTGCTCGCTCTCCTAGCTGTCACAGAGCACAAAGCATAATATAGCACTCATTGCAGGAGACCACTGAGGCAGTAAATACTTGATGCACTGAATGCACTTAATGTTTCTGCACATGAACTCACATTCTGCTCACTCTGGCAACTGCTCACAGCAAGTCTCTGAAACAGCTTTGTGCTGTCTGTCTTTCAGAGTTGTTTGCTCTTAAAGGAATAGTTTAAGATTTTGAAATATGTTATAATAGCTTTCTTGCTAAGAGTTAGATGAGAAGACTGATAGCATTCACATAATTGTCTGCTTATGTAAGGATGAAGCCAGCAAACAAACAGCTTAGCTTAGCATAAACACAGAAAGTAAGGGAAAACAGCCAATCTGGCTCTGTCTAATAAAATCTACGCACCAGCACCTCTACAGCTCACTAACTAACACGTTATATCCTGGCGGAAACCTCCGGGAGTGGAAGTGAAGCCAATGCAAAGGAGCAAAATAATTGTGGTTCCTCAAATGGCCACTTCGAGCGAGTCAAGACCTGTAGACTTACTGCCAATTTGCCCTAGAGGCCACTTGCTGTATTGCAATGAAGAAAATCTCCCTTAAAATAATTTCCCCATTGTAACCATTATCATTACCCTAACCATTATGGAAAACTGCTGTAGAGCAGAGTTAGGCCTTTTTTCCCCCTCTTTTTGTAATACTGTTTGAACTTTTTTTAGGTGTATTACTTCATCCGAATGAAATGTCTGTGGACCAGCAGGAAAAACACTAATAGGCATTTGAAGTGGGCCGCAATGCCCGGAAACTTTTTCAGGGCTTGACATTTCTTACAAACAAGCTATAACAAGTTAAATGAGCTTTAGAGGTGATGTTTTGTTTTTAGACCGAGGTGGGCCAGCTATTTTCCCCTGCTTCCAGTCTTTATGCTAAGCTAAGCTAACTGTCTGGCTGCAGCTTCCTATTAACCAAACAGACGAGTTTTACCAAAATAAACTACTCCTTTAAGATATTTACCCTCACTTCTTGAATCACTATCATTTCTTCCACCACTCACAGTCTAAAGTGCACTGTTCTGTGGGATGCAATGACTGTGTGCTAAGTGTGTCACTGAGCAACGTTTGCGCCATTAGTCTGTCAGTGTGACCCGCTGAGGTCGTTTGTTTGGATTTGATAAGGTGGAAACAAATCCTGAAGAAAGGCAGCAAACTAATGGGCCCAGCGTGCTACAAGAGACGTCCTACAGCTGTCTGTGGCTCATATCATAGCCACCCGCTCTGTCTGCATGGAGACCTTGACCCTCACACCAGCACATTATTTCCTCATGAGTAACCACCACTTGACTGGCGCTCAGGATAGGCATGAGAGGCAGCTGATAACGCATGGAAAATCGTTCAGCCATTCAAAGATGATAACGCATAAGAAATATTTGTGTGATAAATGTTCAACAAGGAATATTTCACTCTAAACAGTGTTTAGAAGAATATCAAATAAATGAAATAGTATAAATGTATAAAGTTGACTGATATTGTGTCCTGGTGTACACCATGTTCAATCTTTCTCAAAGTTTCACTTAAAGTAAAGTAAAGTTCTGTATTTTACACACACTTTCTAGACAAATATAAATGAAGTCTGGCAGATTGGTCACTTGTTTTTTTGGAGACGATTTCTTTCGTACAGTGCATTGTGCCTCTTACTTGTGACTTGTTATCTCGGTGTTAACAGAAGCTCCAGTTGAGGCCCCTGGTGATGTGCCCAGAAAGTCTGGTGCAGAACCAGAACCGGCCCCTGCTCCGTCTGCAGCAGCACCCACAGAGGACCAGCCTGCTGCCCCAGTGCATGATGCTCCTCCAGCTGAGGGTGAGTTACTCGGTCCCTTTCCTTTGTAAAGTCATTGTAATAAAACATTATTATCTTTGAGTTAAGCTTTCCCTGGACATGCCAAGAACATTGCAGGCTGTTTGATATAATTCATAAGTGCATTACATGTTTACACACAAGGGCTTAGCTGTCACCAGGTTTATATCTCATATTTTATGCTTTGACACATATGCACGCTGTACCTTTTTTTTATTTCTTTCACCTCTGTATGTAGTGTAAGTTCTGTCTTATAAGCATGTGAGAGCCTGATAACCCTTGAATTCATACTGAAACTAATACAGTTTTGTATTATTTTTGCAGCCTGTAATTCCATGTTACACATTTCTGTGTTTATTTTCCATCACCAATAACAAAATAAATAAACAATTAGCAATTCAGCAACTTGAAACATTCTGCTTCACTATACCTAATGAAGATGGTTTTTCATTAGCTCTAAATTAAATATTGTTTGATTTTGATCCCTCAACTTCATGTTGTGGCATTCTGCTCTGACCATGTTGCGTTTTCAGATGGACAGCCTCCGGACACCAGACAGGACCTGATAGGGCTGTTCACAGAGAAACCCCATAGTGGAGAGGTCACTGTAGGTGAGTGTCTTTTCATGGGAAACAATCTAAAATGTGTGTCAATTGTCTCTTACAGAAGTGGAGGGAATTATCACATTCTGTGCAATAAAAAGGTTAAACTTGACTGTTTACGCTTTCATTATTATATCCTTTTAGTTCAAACACTGAGCTAGGTAAGGTTTTGTTAAATGTCACAAGAAGGGTAATTAATGGAAATATTAAAGTACGTTATTAAGTAAAGTTATTAAAGTAAATTTGAATACTTAATGTTGATCAATGTTTGTTTATTTCACCTGCCCAAACCAATATGCTCATCCTAGATCAAAGTGATACAATAAATGGAGGTTCACAGAGATATATAACATGACATGTATGTTGCATCAGTGAAATACATACACAAGCAGTTTTGCACTTTTAATTCATGCAGGTTTTTTTTATTTTAAGCTGCCCTGTGTTAATGTCAAATGTCTCTTAGGATTTAAGATGTTTTATGTGAAGCAACAGACTCTAGCACTATGCCCAGGACATTTCCCTTTGGGAATAATTCTTATTATATTCAATAAACAACATGGTACATTCATCTTCTGTGCAGGTGAAAACATCACAATTGTGGCTAAAGTGAATGCTGAGTCATTGCTGAAGAAACCCACTGTTAAATGGTTCAAAGGGAAGTGGATGGACCTCGCCAGCAAGTCTGGAAAACACCTGCAGCTAAAGGAGACGTATGACCGCAGCAATAAGGTACTGCAGACTAATGCTGTAGGCACTAACACAAGAACATATAAGCAAAAACATAAATCATATTTTGTCTGGAAACACATAGTAGGCCTGTGTGATTTTCTTTATTCAAATATATGTATTTAGTCATTAGAAGTTAAAGCATGCAACAAAGCATGAGTACAGAACAACAAGGTTTTGAATCGAAGACTTTAGTCTCAATGTGTCCTGTAATCCCTCCCTCATCTCTCGTCGGGCATGTGGTTGCAGGTCTACACGTTTGAGATGCACATCATCGCAGCCAAGCCAAACTTTGCTGGAGCTTACAGATGTGAGGTCGCATCCAGAGACAAGTTTGACAGCTGTAATTTTGAATTAACTGTACATGGTGAGTGGGGCTGTTGTTATAGGCTAGTTTGTTTGTGGCACTCATTAATGTTTATTTCTAATTTAATCGTTTTCGGCTCTAAAATGATTCTCTTGTATTTCAGAGGCTTGTGCTCCTGAAGGTTTCGACATAAGAACAGCTTTTAGACGCACGTAAGTCTTATAAGACTTTATTACTTTGTTAAAAAACACAGTACCTTTGGTCACATTATCAATTATTTTATGCTGATTGATTGGTTTTATTTTCGTGTGTTTGGCTGCTGGTCCCCCGACACATTTCATCAATAGTGTCACACAGTTATAAAAGTCAATGTGTTTCTTTTTCTTACAGGGCTTAACAAAATCTTACAGCATAGGTACTGAAATACTTCAGTTACAAAACAAATTCACTTTTAACTAATCATTTTATAGTAAAAGTAATGCAATTGATATATGCATACATATTCAGCTAAAATGTTGTTTCAGCTGCTATTCTGCTTTAAATTGATTTGAAAATAGATCACATTTATTTGTTTTCAAAGTTTTAAGATCTAAACTGTTTGTTGGTTTTTAATAAATAAACAAAAACACTGCAAAGCTTTTACATTTAACAATTTGTTTAATGTGTGTTAATGACTAATCAGGAACTATGACTTACATGAAAGTTAAACTTCATGTAATGCAACTTAAACTTGCCTCCTTTGGCTAATCAATAGCCAATTACGTGCCAAAAAGACATAAAAATAACCTCTGAATAACTTATGGTGGATTGCAAAATTTGAACAAGAGCAAAATTAGTTTGTTGTCAGACTCGATACGTCAGATTTTATATTAATCATTATATTGGGTGGTCAGGATTTAAGAGATTAACAGAGTTGCCAAACATCAGTGTTCAGGTGGAAAATGACCATGTTTTGTGTAACAAGTTATTGTGGAAATGCTAACCTATTAGGAGCGAAGCCAGTAAGAAGAGAAGTGGACCGCAATCAAGGTAGTAAAGGGGGTTTGTTGCAACAATGGAGGCTCGTATTCAAACTCTGAGAATTCTGATTGTTAAAGCACAGAGAAACCAGGACCAGGATCAGAGACTCTGTCCCTCTTCTGTGGCCTGTTTCTTCTCTGAATCAAGTCAAACAGAACCAGTGTTGTGGATGGTGCAGCCTCCAATCTGCTGAATTTTGAGCGAACGACCACAGAACGAAGACCATGAGAGAGCTGAGAGAACTCAAATTCAAAATCCGGGATGTAGTCGATAGTAGCTGTCATTGTGGTAACCTTTGACTCAGGCAGATCTGGATACATTGAGATTTGGTTGTTAAACTTTTGAGTACCGTGTGCTGGTTGCAGCCATCAGCTCTCTCTGATCTACTACTCCTGGGTCTCGATCAAATCAGCAGAGCCAGCTGCACAAACAGCTACCCGGCAGAGTGAGCTTTGACGGTGGTTTGATCGTACTGAAAGGGCATGATGTGCTAAGACACGGGCTTTTCAGTAAACAAGCTCTTCCACAGGGTTTCCACATAGAGGAAGTGCAGCTATGGTGTGTTGTAACATCACCACATAAACCAGACTCAACTTCTAATCCTGCTGTCGGATCAGAGGCAGGAGACAAGCAAACAGTCAAATCTATGCCCTTGTCTTTATCTTTAATCCCGAGGATTAGAGTCAAGCAGACCCTATGGTGACCTTTGTTTTCTTTAACCTTGAGTGTTTTGCATTGTTCTTGCTTGGATGGCTGCTGCTGCTCATGGCTTTAAAGAATAATTGGACATTTTGGGAATTGTACATTTTCTTTCTTTCTGAGAGTCTGGCATTAAGACCACTCTCAAATGTGTGTGTTAAATTTGAAGCTAGAGCCAGACTTAACTTTAAGCAAATAACTTAGCAGGACTGGAGGGGTAAACCTGGCTAGTTAACTGGTAGCCTAATAGTTAAGGTGCAGAGAGGCCCAGAGAGGTCACAACTTGTCGTTCATACACTTGTATGGATTAAACAAATGAAACATAATGTGTTAATTAGAGGTCCTGGTTGGCATATCTTTTAAAAGTCCCATGTTTATACTAATTTTCACGTTCATACTTGTATTTTTACGACATAACATACAGTTAAAAAAACACAGTCTTTTTCTCGTACTATCTGTGTTGAATATACTTGTATTCACCCTCTGTCTGAAACGCTCTATTATACCGCCTGTCTCCTTAAGACCCCCTCCCAAACAAGGCCAGTCTGCTCTGATTGGTCAGCACCTACCGGGTCTTCCACGGTCTTAGCATCTCCGCACGGTCATTGCAGTTTGGGAACGACTGTAACGGCACTGCGTCCGGTCTTTATGCTAAGCTAATGGACTCTCAGCTCTGGTTCCATAGTTAACACACAAACTTTAAAGTGGTATGAATGAATTAAAAAATGAGCATTTCCCAAAGTACAAAAATAATGTTTCTTTAAACATGGCAACACCTGCTCCTCCAGCAAAACAGCTGCCTGTCACTTCTTTTATCCTTTAAAGCACTCATTTCCTCTCAGTTTTCTTTTTCAAACTTATTTTAGTGTTTGAATATTTGCACCGGTCAGTATCTCTCTGCCCTTGCAAATTGGAGCATGAGTACACAGAAAATTATTCATATTGTATAAAAGCCTAGAAATGTGGTAAAATGTATTATATTATAAACAAGCCATGTCTGTGAAATATTTACATGCATCTTTTCTTTGGAGCAATCAAGAAGCCACTGTGCTGTTGATGTTGATGTTGATGTTGATGTTGATGTTGATGTTGATGTTGATGTTGTGCTGCTGGTGGCTGATGTTTCTGCAGTAGTACAGATGGAAAAGAAGACTCCGGAGAGCTGGACTTCAGTACCTTATTAAAGAAGAGGTAAGTTATTACAAAATTGTGACAGTAACTGGAGACTTTCGGTACAAAGGTCACTTTTTCCCCCTGCTTTTGATAATCTATTTCTGTCTCACTTTGATTCTTTTATGGATCGTCCTGTTTCTTCAGAGAGTAAGCTACTTCTGCATTTGCAAACTAAAAGTCTGATGTGGTAAAAAAAAAAAAGCCTGAGCATGAAGATAAGTTAGGGTGACATGATCAGGATTTTAAATTGAAAGTTAGGTTCAGCATCCTTTTGAGTTAGCAAAAGGTTCTTCAAATCATTAAACTGTCCGTGAAAATACAATGTACAGCTGCATTGAAATATATACACATGCAGCGTGGTGCGGTAAGTCCTGATTTCACACCGTATGGGATTCTTAAAATCTAGTCACCCTATCTTATCTCACGTTTATTATCACACTATCTTAATCCTGAGATCACTAATACTGCACTCTTCGCCTCCTCATTCATATGACAATGACTCACACGTTTTTAGTACCAATCAGGCATAGAGTTGTTCTCTCCCTTGGTTTTCCCAAGAGTCGACTTTCTCTGACACTTTGAGGTCTTCACTCCTAGTCTACATGTACACGAGTATTTTTGAAAACCCTCCTTCATTCCCAAAACAAAATATCCGTCCACATAAGCACTGTACAAAAAATCTCTGTCCAAAAGAAAATGCATTAACACATTGAATGGCTGTCGAGAGCATGCCAAACTGACAGGCGTTGATATACCCTGACCCTAAAGCCATAGTGGCCAATCACGCAAAGAAGGAGAAGATGTTGTCAAAGGAACCAAAGGTATTACCGGAGAATTTGGACAACTCAGTAAAAAGTTCTGTAAGCAAAGTTAGAATCACCACTATTTTGGTCACGTCCAACACTGCGTGAAGTTGCGCGTGACGATCTGTGACACCTCACAAAGAAGATAACGGTGCACACTCTGATGCTACTGTTGTCTCCACGAAAAAATCGTACCCCCGAGAATCTAGTTTCCAAAAAGATCCGTTTTCAGTGACCTTTAAGTGAGCAAAGAAAAAGCTTTACGTTTACAAAAAGACCTACCTACATGTGGACTAGTCCTCAGAAACACAAGTCACTTTCACAACACATCAAAAATCAATCTGTGCATCAAACACCATCACCAGATAATTACAGGGTTCCTATGCAGTGGAGAAAAATATGAAAAAGTATGAAAGTTAATTTGAGTCATTTCCAGGTCTGGATAAGTATGGAACTATGAAATGGAAAATGTGTAGGAACCCTGTTTTTATTGGGCACTGATACTACGGCACAAGCAAATTTGACATCATGTCAGACCCCAAACAAAGAACGACGCTGTTTAATCCCGTGCATGCACGCTTTTTACTGCAGCCCCTGGTATAATATTTAATCCGCTTTAAAGGAATATTTCTAATATGCTGACTGTTGCTGTCAAAATGCTGTGTTTTAACGTGTCTGGTTTGTTTTGCCATATTTGCCTCTTGGTTCTCCCTTTGAATGAGCAGCAGTTTCTTAAAATCCTCAAATCGGTAAGAAACTGCCAACATGATGTGTGAGTGTCGCAGGAAAACTTTGTTGTGCATGTTTTCATCTGTCAGGATTCAGTTATTTAAAGTCATCTATGTATTTATTACTCTATTATAGTTTAGTAGTATCGTATGGAGTGGAGAGAAGGAGTAGAAAAGTCATCAAGCTCCTTTTTTCATTAGTTCTCAGTTAGACTATATGGGGATTATAACTGGTAACACATTTTAAGCGTGTCATCGTTTTAGCAAATATATCACAATTATTAGCAAAACAACTCTAATGAGGGAGGAAGGTAGGCCATAAATATAATATGTGCTTGGATTAATTAGCAAGAGGGCTTTAAACACACATGAACATTATATTGTCCCTTTTATGATGATGTTCATGACCACGCAAAATAATAAACCAAAGCAATTACAAATCCATGCAATCGTACCACTTTCTCGGCGGTGCAAGAATTTATCATTTTTGTATAGAAAACATTTGTCAACATCTTTTTAACGCCATTTTATTTGCCATAAATTAGTAAACAATGTATGAAGTTGACTAATCATCAGTTGCTTGATAGTTATTCATTAATAGCTAATAGTGTAATCTGTTAACGAGGTGTTTCCATCATGTTAGTATTACTGTCCCTCTTTTATATCCTGCTTCCTTTAGTCTATTTTCATAAAGTCAATTTCAAACTCTGTGCTAAGTGACTGATTTTAACCTACTCCTCTGGTTGGTTCACGTCTATTAGAGCCGTGCAGGTGACTACAGAGCCTGACACGGACGTGTGGGATATCCTCAGCCATGCTCCTTCTTCAGAATATGAGAAGATTGCTTTTCAGCATGGCATTACCGACCTGAGAGGCATGCTCAAGAGACTGAAGAAGATGAAGAAAGAAGAGAAGAAAAGTGCAGGTTCGTGCAGAGTTCCTAGTAGGCGACACAAGGCACAACACCAAGGCTGCACCTGATCTAATTCTGACCAGATAAAGTTTAGACATAATTGTAACTTGATTATTGTATGTCTAACTTCCCTGAAACATAGCTTTCCTCAAAAAGTTGGACCCTGCTTACCAAGTAACAAAGGGTCAGAAAATAAAAATGGCCATCGAGGTCACCAATCCAGATGTTGAGGTGAAATGGCTGAAGAACGGACAAGAAATTCAACCAACTGGAAGGTTAGAATTTAGAAATACCTCACCTCCGTAAACAAAGCTGGAGCTGTAAATCATGGAACATCCAAATACAGCAGCAATACTTGATTAAGTTCTTGAACGTTTTTATTTTATTTTACGTTTTAATCCTCTCTGTCTCTCTCCATATATGGATGAACTTCATCTTTCATTACATCACTAGCAAGTAAGTGTCAAAGAGCAAATAAAAACTGTATGAGCTCATGTTTACCATTTCATCATACCTCTGTAAAAAATCTTAATGGTCTTTGTAAAGGTACATCTTTGAGAGCGTTGGCAACATGCGGTACCTCACCATCAACCACTGCTCCTTGGCAGACGATGCAGCATATTGCTGCGTGGTTGGAGAGGAGAAATGCACCACTGAGCTCTTTGTTAAAGGTATTTAAGGATTAAAGGACAATTACAACATAACAAATAATTTTAAAAATAATTTGCAAGATGAAGAGGAGCAGTTCAACCTCTAATTCTTCTCCGTTTTCTGCAGAGCCTCCTGTGGTGATTGTGAAGAATCTGGAGGATCAGATGGTCATGAAGGGTGAGCGGGTGGAGTTAGAGTGTGAAGTCTCTGAGGAAGGAGCCAACGTTAAATGGTTAGATATTCTTCTTTACACTCACAAATCAACTGTCTGTTAGGAGTCACATGCACATGCTATTGCATCATAAATCCTAAACATAAATCTGTTCTTGCTGACATCATGGACAGACTATGAGACAATGGGCCCCTGGGCGCAGACACGTAGGCCTTCTACCTACATGTCTACATACGAACAAGACACCCAAAGAGTCTCAAAGAGTCTACTTTTGTCATGAAGTGTCCCTTTGTAGTTGTTTTGCATCTATATTGTGTCCCTTTATGACTGTTTTGCATGTCTTTGGGCTGATTTTGTGGCGGTCTATTTTAAGTCGTTTTACTTTTCTGTGCCGTCGTTTGTGCCTCTTTGTGGTCATTTTGTGCTGTTTGTAGATGTTTTGTGTATGTTTGTGGCCTCTGTAATCGTTGTCTGTTATTTTCAGCAGCAATCTATCCATCTAAGCTGGCTTACTAAAAACTAAAAGATAGTTAATTATTCAAGGATTGATAAACCAATGTTGTCAGGTTAACAGTCAGTAAATCAAAACAAGTATAATTAATGTTTCTTTGAATTCAAAGCCATATTTCCATCAGTCTTACATGGTGTTCATTGCTCAGATGCCATTTGAGTTTGTCATGTCCATCTGCAGAGCACCGTGACAGAGTGTAAATTATCACCTCAAAGAAAAAGGTCACATCAGCAGTTTACAGTAGTACTATGTGTCTCATGCCTCTCATGTTTGTTTTTGACAATTTGGAACAGTACTGTATGGTGTGTTACTAAACTCAAAGGTCCATTTGCTAGTTTTTTAAAGCATTCACTAAATCTCACTGTCTTCATTCAGCAAATGGAGTGAACTCTGTTGTCATCATAAGACCTAAATGTGGACTTTCCATTTTGTGGAAAAACAATAGGTCATATACTGAATAGGCAGGAGAACAATGTGAGATGTGGTTGAAAGTTCAAAAATCAAAGTATTAACCAGCTCTAAAAGGACCTTCTTATGAGATTAATTATGATACTTTTTAGTCACATTAATCCTGGTTTGCTGTGTGTGAATTTCTGTGCAGGGAGAAAGACGGTGTAGAATTGACAAGAGACGAGTCTTTCAAGTACCGTTTCAAGAAAGACGGCTGCAAACATGTCCTGATCATTAATGAGGCTACGAAAGAAGACTGCGGCCACTACAAGGTTAAAACGAATGGTGGCGAGTCCATGGCTGAACTCCTGGTGCAGGGTGAGTGTCAATCACGTGTGCTGAGTACAGCATGATGAACACTTCAAGTGTACATTCTTATACCCTACCAATAGTCGCGTGGCCTTGCCACTCCTGGCATGCTGTCTATCTTTGGGGTATAGAGACTCTCACCACATTATTCTGCCAAGGTTATTGCTAACAAGTCTACATGCCAGCTAAAGTTAGAAGATGTTGACCATATTTCACTTTAAGGCCACAGGTCTGCTTAAGTGACCCGGTTTCTCTCTCTGGTCTTTATTTTTATTTTTTTGTGTTTTGTTGCGTTGATTCAATTTCACACTTTGTCAGTAAATAGGTGCAGAATCACCGTGTGTCACCAGGCGAAATAAAGCCTGAAAGATAAAAAATATTGTAATTAGGGCTGGATTTTGTTTAAAAAATGAAGATACCAGTACCAAAACCAGTACCATTAAAGTGATAGGGATAACAGTACTACATCATTTGATACCCGCCATGTGAATGGAAGCATTCACTTCTCTCCTTTACATTATTTCTACACTAATCCATTTTCAAAGTGTTCAGATTATTAAAATATGTACTGAATAACTGTACAAAAAAGACTGTGCGGGTTGAAGCTGCTGCGTTACCGGGCCCATCACAAGTCACATTAACAAGACAAACACTTTCGTTATTGGCCACAAAACCATATTTTCCCTACATCAAGGTAAAAAAAGAAGATTGAATGCAGGTTTCATTTGGCGGGAGATGTTTCGATACAACTTGGTACTGGGGTATTTCAGTTGATACCTTAAAGGTATCAAGTACAGATACTCAGTCCTACTGGCAATGCTACACTTTCACAATGTTTACCAGCTGCAGCAGATTCGTTCCATGAGGGTAGAAAATCAAGTCTTTATTTTATATAAAGAGTGAGTTGTGGTTTTAAAGTGTGTTTTATTACTAGATGATAGTGTTTCCTCTAGTACCAAGTCCCAGCAGCCTGGTGATGCTGGTGAACGATCTGCACTGGGCCTCTCACAATTTTGTAAGTGTGATTCTTAGATAGTAGTCAGATTTTAATGTTTTTTCAACCTTGTGATGGTTTCTAGTGTATTTAAGACGTGCCATGTTTTGCAGGTAAAGGTTTAAGGTGGATAAATATGCTTAATTTTAATTCACAGGTGATCAAAAAATGCTGGATGGGGACAGTTCAAACTCATCCGTACATGGACGTAGGCAAACTATAAACCCCAGCTAGTTTCACCCTCCTTTTTTACCACCCAGTAACCTTTCATCTGAGTGTCATCAGCTCACAGAGCAGATCATTATGTACCAGAAAATCATCACATGACAGTCATCAGTGTATGGTTAGAATTTGACCTTTTCTTGTAGAAAACATAATTTAGTCCTTTCTATATATTGAATATATATACTCTCTCTTTTGCGTATATATTCATGTGTATGTGTGATATATGTGTGCGCATGTGTGTCCAACACCTCAGTCCACAGCAGAACTCCCATTATAGTGCCATTCCCATCCGTCCCTGGTAGCGAGCTAATGTGAAACTCCTGTAACCTTTAAAAGGAGCGTGGTGTGACTTAACTTGCCCAGATAACAATTCCTTTGGGATAGCTTTAATAACTCACGTGTACATTATTTCTTGTGATATACAGTAATAGCCCAAAGCTCCCGCATCTGGTCTTCATATCTTCCCACTTTATTTTCTACCCTAAATCCAATTAACTATCCCCTTGTGCCCGTTGCTAAGATACAACACACAAAGGCCACACAAAGATAATGAACACCCCACGCTCAAACATGTTATTACTATATTACCCTCGCTTACAATGTCTGCATCTAAATTTTTATCATATTATCATCGCACATCATCATCATATTGCATCTTATTCCGCTGTCTCGTACAGTAGCACCTCCTCTGAAGGCCTCGATAGTTTCCATTACATGTGGTTTTAGCTTGTGTGTTTTTTTCTGACTGCAGAGAAAGACCTGGAAGTCTACCAGAGCATTGCAGACCTCACAGTGAAGGCAAAGGATCAGGCAATGTTTAAGTGTGAGGTGTCGGATGAGAACGTGAGGGGAACCTGGTACAAGAATGGTGTAGAAGTCAAGCCCGACGCCAGAATAAATATCACACATATTGGCAGGTGAGGACGCTTTTACACATGCATTAAATATGCTACATATATCCCAAAAAACATGAACTGATTGTCCTTTTTAGGATCCACAAGCTGACCATTGATGAGGTTAAACCAGAGGATGAGGGAGACTACACTTTTGTTCCAGATGGCCACGCTTTCAACCTTTCCGCTAAACTCAATTTCCTGGGTAATAATGCTTTGGCTTTTACACTTAAAAATTAACATCATTCATAGTTTTACAAGCTAAATTTGACTTGTTTTTTACTTTCTTGTTTTTTAGAGGTGAAGATTGATTACGTGCCGCGCCAAGGTACCACAAATTTATGCTCTTGTAGTAAACCGGATGAAATGTAAGGGTCTGTTCATTTTAACCATTTCACACCGTCTATAAGATCCTCCTAAGATCCACCTGGACTGCATGGGTCGCACTGCTGAGTCAACCATTGTGGTGGTGGCTGGCAACAAGCTGCGACTGGATGTCCCTATCACTGGAGACCCTGCTCCCACAGTGATCTGGACCAAAGGAGAGAAGGTGAAACAGACAAATAGACTTGTGTTATTAATCAACTACTCATCCATCATCTGACATCTACTGTACCGTCTTTCCAAAGCACAGTAGGTAAGGTCGGAAATCTGAGGCTTACTGAGAAAGTAGTATACAATATAAACAATACACTGCAGTTCTGATATATAATACAAAC
This sequence comes from Echiichthys vipera, assembly GCF_963691815.1. Taxonomy (NCBI): domain Eukaryota; kingdom Metazoa; phylum Chordata; class Actinopteri; order Perciformes; family Trachinidae; genus Echiichthys; species Echiichthys vipera. Next base: position 26,621,577 of record NC_139826.1, read on the forward strand.
GTAAGGAAACTACTCTCTGTTTGCTATTTTGAGTGGCAGAGGTTAGCTCTGTAAACACACAGATGTTATGATAACTAATGCATTCTTCCCTGCTAAAAAATGTGCTGGGATATTAAGATATTTTAACATAAGCTGAATAAGCACAATGCTGCTAACAGCTTAATTCAATGATGCCAGCTAACAGCTCAATTCAATGATGCCAAGCTGCATGCTGATCTTTGAGTTGAGGAGAAATAGAGGGTTTGCATGCCCTCTCTGTTCTCTTTGGCTTTTACCGCTTTGCTCTGCTCAATGTAGGCTAGTTCTGTAAAACCTGACGGAGAAGAGAAAGAAGGGCCGATGTCTTCTTGGACCGTGAAGGATGGGGAAGTAAGTGTGCATGTCCTGTATGAAATCCAAGTCAGTATGTCGACAGAATTGTTTTTTAACTTTTATGCCTTTTGACAATAACATTACCACCTCGACTCTAAAGAAAACAGGCTTGTGTGTGATGTGTCGGATGTACAAATATAGCCAGTGGAGAAGCATACATACACTCTAAACTCTGTTTCCACTTCAAGACACAAAGTAACTGATCATGCAGCTACTTGACTGAGTAGGTTGTGTTATATTGATTTAATGCTTTACAACCCCAGAGAAAGAACATGCTGAAGTAGTTACAACTGGACAAACAGGTGCAGCCAAACACATGAAAAGTAGCTTTTCCAGTGACTATTAACATGCATGTGTCTTGCTTTTATCTCTCAGTTTTACATAGCATTAAGAGCACAGTAAAATAAACAAAAACTGCATGTGGTCAGTATCCTGTCAATGTCAATAAGGTAAGAGCATGTTCTGAATCATCCTACAGGCACACACACAGGTGAGAGGAAACTGGGCAGTAAGTATGTCTTTGTATAGTCACCGGATGAAGAGGGCTGGGATAAGTTTATCCCTTCCGCTATCTCCGCTATCTGTTTTGCAAGGGCACCATTGGCTTAGCTCTGCCCAAGACGATTATGATAAGTTTTAAAGAAATACAAACAAGACAGAGATTTTTCCCCCTATCCCAGAATGTTAAGCCGATGTAGCCGGACCATACTCCAGTGCTGACACAGCGCTGTGCAGATAGGTGTGGCTAAGCAAGACTAGCTTGTGTATTCGGACTTTAAAAAGTGACGGAAACATACATACACAGTTATATAATCAACTACAGTAACATGATAAATATTCTGCAGTGGTGCAAAATTCCTTCACATTTTTGGGATGGTAAAATACGGTATTGGCACAGCTATCGTCATATTCAATAAAATGAAGCCAGGAAATGGACCTTGGGGCAAGATTTGTTTGTGTCTACTACTCAACCTACTGCAGGTATTTGTTTTTCCCGTACAGGCTTAAGGTTCCTCCTGAGGTTATTTCAGTGATAAGTTCCTGTCAACCAAATCAATAATAACAATATTCTGACTACAAGCAATCAGCACATGGACACAATTACCCTTTGGAGCAACTCATGAAACTTTAATTTCAGCCGCTGATTCTGCATCTGCACGCTGACATCTGGAGTCGCATATTCAAATCAGCATGTGTTGTTGGCTTTGAAGAGCATGACTCGCAAAAATACGTCAAGAATCTTTGTGTTAGGAAGTTTTCATCATCTATCCAGATGTAGCATGACGTTAATGTACTACATGTACGTCTTTACCTGCAGAACGTGCAACAGAGCTATCAATCAGTTTAGACTCAATCCAGTAACTGGTTAATTGTGTGTTGTAGGTCATCACAGAGGGAGACAGTAGAGTCCATGTTGAGACCATCAGAGGACACTGTATCTTCACCATTGAAGGCACAGAGAGGCAGGACGAGGGAATCTACTCTGTTGTGGTTCGAAACCCTGCAGGGGAGGACACTGCAGATATCAATGTCAAAGTTGTTGGTAAGACTGAGCTCCCCCATTAATTTTAATGAGAGCAGTCAGGGTTTTCATCTTCATCACCATGTAGACGAAAGCCTTCCCATGGCATGTAGCCATAAAGATAAAAATATTAGATGTCAAATGGAATTTTTTTCTTAAAAAATTCGGACAATTGTAAATCTGATTGGCCAATCAGTTCATCACCTGTACTTCGTGTAAATATATGTTTTTTTTCCTGACCATGAGCCATTTGTCCCCACTAGATGTTCCAGATCCCCCGCAGGCTCCCAGAATCCTCAGCGTAGGAGAGGACTCCTGTGTTGTCCAGTGGGATCCCCCTCAGTTTGATGGTGGACAACCAATTATTGGTAAAATCATATTAAAGTGCTTCATTCCCTCAAATTATTAGTAAGTGTTCCCATTGATTTTTCTGACAAGCCTACTATGACATTTTAATTCTCAGGGTATGTGCTTGAGAGAAAGAAGAAGAAGAGCTACAGGTGGATGAGACTGAACTTTGACCCCTATTCTGAAACAACCTATGAAGCCAAGCGGATGATTGAAGGAGTGGAGTACGAGATGCGAGTCTACGCTGTCAATGGCATCGGCATGTCTCGTCACAGTCAAGCCTCGCAGCCTTTTGTGCCAATCGGTGAGTCTTTACCAAAGCCGTCTGCGGACTACAGTATTAAAGCCTAGAGTCTGGCATTTTGGCTGATGCCATCTTGGTTTTTTTGGAGCCTGAAGGGACTATATCTGGACGAGAGTGTGGAGCTTTCCCACATGACCACTAAGCTAAAGGCTAAGTTGCCTGTTAACGACAGTGCCACCTAGCTTGGTAAGCAAGGTACATTCGTAATTCACGTGATATTCAAGTGTAACTCCGGCAAACCCACTGTCTTTTTCAGTATGAATATACATCAAATAAACCATCGTGACAAGTTTTTTGGGTGATCACCTATTAACAGAAAAATTGTGTAGAAGCTCGGGGCGGAGAGCTAAACCATCCCAAAAAAATTTTTTTAACCACTAATATTACTCAAAATAGCACAAAACCTCTGCCGTAGCATGATAACAGTCCCTACACACAAAAAAATAATAGAACTGAACTCAATAATCGACTTGTTTGTCAATATGAACAGAGCCGACTGCTAAAGGTTGTAGCATTGTTAAACAGTCTTTTTTAATAAACCTCGGGTTCGCCTACCACGTCGTTTTTGCTTGTTTTCTGTTAAGGGACTGTTATCATGCTACTGCAGAGGTTTGGTGCAATTGTGAGCAGTATTATTGGTTAAAAAAAGCCATTGTGTATGGTTCAGTGCTCCACCCCGAGCTAATCAGTGTTAGCCATGTCTGGCTGTTAGAGACTGTCCCGGATTTCTCTATTAATAGGTGATCACCCAAAAAACTTGTCTCAATGGTTTATTTGAGGTATATTCATGCCGAAAAAGACTGAAGTTCTAACACAAAAACGCGGACAACACACAAAAACAAGTTCATTTCTATTCGTTTCTATTAGATTATATACAATCAGACTGTTTTTGCAGCCAATGAAGTCGTCCCCTGCTGGCCATTAGAAAGAATACATTGGCTTCACTTTTCAGACCCACCACCTGGTCTTTACCAACAGGTTTACACCAGCTCCTGTCCTACTTGGTGCATTCAATGAATCCTTTTCAGACATTTGGACTATTGCATGTTCCAGGAGCTGTTTATTGTTGAAAGTGTTCCAATATAGTAGACAGTGAGGAAGTTGCCATGTCTGTCTTTTGATGGTTGGTTGTGTCATGCCTGATTTGTTCAGTCTAAGGTTTCACTCTGGTCATGGGGCCTGGTTGATTTGTGGTCATGACAGGACGGGGTCATGTTTCCTGTGTGTAATCTGTGGATTGTGTTTGAAACAAAAATATAGGTTGCACATACTTGATCCACAGGTCATTTCTGAGTAATGCCAGTGTGTGTCTGTGTTGTGTCTTGAAGAGGAAATAACACACCAAAGTGTTACAGTTTTAATTTACTTCTTTAAAGCTGGGAACTTTCAATGAAACATATTTTCTTTTCGTATTTTCTGAAACTGTCATTGTATCCTGACAGCCCAATGAGACAGATGATCTGTGAAAAGATGATATATTATCTCCATCTGCTGTTTCTCTCTGCTCCCAGAGCCTCTCTGTGTGCTCTGAACTCCAATCAGACTGTGAAACTAGGCAGCTGTTATTGTATTGCACATTTCTGATATTAAGAGTTTTCAGAAACATATTTTAGACAACTGTTTAGCTGTTAGCTGCTAGTTCTCATTTTAAAGCTAAAAAGTACACTAATATATGTTTCTGAAAACACTTTATGCGAGAATTTTTTATCACAGTAACAGAAAATTTAATCTTATTTGATCGGTGCTAGAGCAGTCATTGACACTCTGTCTGAGACTCCTCTGTCTGACTGGTCGGTTGGGTGCTATGGAAAGCCGTTTAACATTTGATATCTAGACTGGATCCGTATTGCAAATACCTGTAATCCAATTCTTCCTGGTCAAAAAGAACATTTCCGATATCCACAATGACATTCTTACTAGTACGAGTGAAGTTTGTCATTCATGTGTATTTTGCTTTTAATTCGAGATATCCACAAATACATTTTAGATTTCTAGAATGAACATTCGTGGTTTCTGTGATGTGATTCTTACTAGGAAAAACTCCCATTTCAGATATCTACAATCCAATTGTTTCAGATATCTCAAATGAAAAAAACATTTCAGATATCCGTAACGAAATTTGTGACTATCAAAAATGTCAGTACGAATATGTACAACTGCAATTTTCCTAGTAAGAATGAGATTACATATATCCAGAATGTTCATCCTAGATTATCTAAGATGTAATTGTGGATATCTAAAATTGAAAGCCCAATACACATGAATGGCAAAAGTGACGTCATCATCCGTACTAGAAAGACTGACGTTGTTGATATCTGAAATCATCATTCTGACTACAAAAAAAATCAATTTTGACTAGGAAAAATGACACTATGGATATCTTAAATTTAATTACAGATAGGAGTGTAATTTTTTTAAAATGTTAAAACAACTTGCCATAGGGGGAAGTGTGTCTTGAAGACGCCAGTAGGAGCAGAAAGAGAGAGGTAGAGATACATTACTATCATCTGTCTCATTGTGCTGTCAGGACAAAGAGACAATTTCAGCATATATGAAAAAAAAAACAAGATATTTTTCCAGACAGTTTCCAACTTCATCTTTACGAAGTGCAAGCGTGGCTGAAGTAGAGGAGAGTTGGTGTTTTGGTCCGCCCCTCCCCATGTCTGCAGTGTCCTTGAGCAAGACACTGATCCTCTATTGGTCCAGATAGTTAAAGGGAACTCAATTGAGCATTGCCATCAAACAGCAGAACGTTGTCAGACTCATTTGAAGATAGCATCTGTTTTATTCCATTCATTCTTTGTTGTCTGAACCTGGCCCATACATTATCCACAATGCAACTTGACTGCTGACGGAGATTCAGGTGTGTTATGAGAGGTGGGCTACAGAAGTATGTAAAGCTCACTTCTTCCCCAGACTCTCTGCTGCTCCTATGTATATTCCTCGTGAAAATCTTGTATATACTTCAAAGAAAGTACACGATGAAGCAGGCACCAGTAAACAACACCTGGACACTCTCCATGTCGGGACATAGAAACACGTCCTTGTTTCACTTCCTTCCATTTGAATTTCTGAACATCCATAGATGTGTGTGGTGATCCTGATGTCTGGGACCAGGCTAGTAAGATGTCCGTCCTCAATATCCTGACAGTCTCCTATAAGGCAGAGGCTCAGGTTTGGATTGTCTCCTAATTTACCACTGATTCTTTAACTATCTTGTCCTTCTCTTGTTGATGTACGAGGAAACATCATTGTATCCAGATGGCCACTTGCTTGTGAGACAGCCGATTAGGAAACTATCCATGGCATCCCTCTCTATAAATAATAGTCGTGATGTGCTCGGCACTGCTTTGACCAGCTGCTTAACACAGAGGTTAATGCTACTGTAGAGGCTGCTCTAGAGGAAGCATTGTTGTCACTACAGCAAAGAGGACGAGAGACTGCATGTGTGCGCGTGAGAGAATGAGAGGTTAGAGCAAGGCATCCGGCAGAAGAGGCTGACACGTACAACCACCAGCTTCAATCAGGACTGCTACATACAGAGAAAGAATGACAAAGCCTAAACTTCCAAAGACAGCGGAGAAGAAGCCAGTGGAAGAGGAGAAAAAGGCTCCAGTGGAGGCACCAGCAGAGGTGGTGGAAGCCAGCAAGCCTGCAGAAGAGACGCCTCCACTTTGTGTGGTCGAACAGGGACCAGAATCCAGTAGTGAACCAACACCAGCAGACGCTCCTGCAGAGGCCGCCCCGAGCGGGGAAGAGGGCGCACCGGCTGACAATGACACACCACCAACAGAAAGTGGTCCCCCGGCAGAGGAGACCCCTGTGGAAGCAGAGCCAGAGCCGCAACCTGTTGGTAGTAGAGATTATTAATTTTGAGATGTTGGATATTTATCATTTAGTTTTGAGTAAATATAACTAAAACTTGATTATGTTGATATGTGTGAATGGGAAAAGTAGCTGCATATTCCAGTCCCCCAGCTGTGTACATGTTTGCAAGTGTTAAGCACATTTTAGTCATCACACTGTTGATGATTTGCTTAAAAAAACACATCTGAGTAAAATTTTTGTTCCGCACCTTTTTGTCCAGAGCACCCGGGGCTACTTATGAAAACAATTCCTGCTGCTGTGACTTTCTGCCCAACAAGGAAACCCTTGACCTCTGACAGGTGTTCCCATCATTTGCTTTACTCTGAATACTTAACCTCTGTCCTGTGACATGGAGCCCTGGCCTCAACTGAAATTCATCATCTTTCAGTGAGAACTTGTGTTGTCAACATGGAAATATATGGATGACTAAATATTACCTCGGAACAATGAGGAGATGTTCTTCTCTGATGCCATTTAGGCGATTCTTCACTTGTACACTGCACCATGCACAACTAGTTGTAGTATGAGTGTTACTCATCCCAGGTGATCATATTTCCAGTATTAGTCGCTGGATATTCATCTTAATTTGGGTAAAACCGCTGCAGAGATCGTTTAAACAAAAGTATATGAATCAACTAGCTGCTGGAGGTCACACCTCTAGATGCTAAAGTGACCTTTGAATCGACTGTGTTTGATATGATGAATCAGTAGTGACATTCACAACGTGTCAGCAGGAATTATTCATATTCTCTTCAGTCTCACTTAATAATTGAATGGCGATTTAGCAATCGATGACCATTATTTATCTCTATAATAGATATTTTCTTCTTCACCATAATTCCTCCTGACCCCTACAGTTTTACATTTGACATGAGTAAGCTTGTAAATAAGAGTAGAGATCCTAAATCTTAATGCTAGACACTAAAAATAATATTGCCTCGTCATTTGTTTGTTTGTTTTTCTACTTGGAAACAAGGCACTTTAGTCTCTGCAGCTAAAACCTTTCTGTGACACTGGCCGTTGGGCTTTTGACACTTCTGTGGTGAAAGTGGTGCGTGGGAAGTAGCTGATATACCTCAAAACTTTTTAATGCAAACTTGAATAGTGTCATTTCATCCCTGCGGGAAAGAGAGCACAGCAGGCACTTAGACGTTCAGCCCTGCCATGAACTCCACGTCAGTCAGGCAGCTCATCTTTCCCTGGATGACGTGCGCAGGCTTACAGGCTAAGACTGGTTTGATAACTGATAACACAACCACTGATATTTCAAGGGTTGAGCTTGGCGTGGTATTTGTTGGCTGTTGTCTGCAGTCTATTGTTAAACTGTACTAATTAACATCACTATTAGTAAATTAAATGTTCACTCTGGTTTCTCACACAACCAGGCATCACAGGCTCCCGATTGGGGGTCACCCCTATGTTCCCTGGTCGCATAAGCCTCTGCCTTCGCTGACTTAATTCAGAATTTTGTTAGGGTTAGAGGTTACGGTTAGGGTTAGGGGGTAGTATTAGGGTCTACATAGGCCTATTTGTCGTGGATTTCAGCACTATTTGTGGAAAAACTAACAGTCTGGGGAACATAGAACCCTTTTTTAAGAAAAAGGGTCCGATGTTCCCCGGTCACATACAAAGCGGGGAACATAGGACCTGGGAAACATAGGTACGTTCCCCTGGATTGTGAGCATGTTTTATGTCAAACATAAACTATACTGTAGTTACACCAATGTATTCCTTAATGCAAGATTACCAAATATGATAAACAAATAATACAACACAACTGTTTTTGCTATTTTAATTTCTGTTTTCCGTAGGTAAGTAAATTCAATTGAACATAAGAAGCCACCAAAATTGTGCAAGTTTATGCGGCTCATTCCACCTTAAAAGAAACAGTTTTTGTTATTTTTTCCTGATCAGGTTCATCCAGTTCAGTGTTTAATTCTGAATGTATTAATCCAACTGACTAACAAAGCCAATAATCTGCCCTCTGCCTCACCCTCAGCCCCCACGAGTGAGCCCATCGGACTCTGCGTGGACGACATCAGTGACACTTCCATCTCGCTGAAGTGGCGGCCGCCTGAGAGGATCGGCTCAGCTGAACTCGAGGGTTATAGGGTTGAGTACTGCAAGGAGGGCAGTAAGTGCTGGAGCCATCCGCCTGCATGCTTTTGATAAGGAAGGTTTTTTTTTTATAGCATGTATCATCAAAGTTTATGTTCACATCAGTTAATCGCAGCGTGGAGCAGCAACTGACCTTTCCACACAGGACAGTCAGATTACCAGAAGCTGTCAGATGAGAGAAGGATGAGAAAATCTCTGGGGTGTGTGTGTGTGTGTGTGTGTGTGTGTGTGTGTGTGTGTGTGTGTTATTACAACATGCTATAATGCAAATGTTGTTCTCCTCTCTCTTTTACTTTGTTTGCCTCTAACAGCTCACAGCTAGCCAATACAGACCGAAACAGTCTTTTCAATTGAAAGTCCTTAGAAGTTCTCAGTTCATCCAAATCCTGTACATGGCCAAAAATATGCACGCCACTTAGGGATGCACCGATCTGATACTGATATCAGACCGATACTGACTCAAATAGTTGAATCTATTTAGTTCAATTCTATGTTAAGATACTATATACATTATTTACTGATATTGTGATTTCTGTTTAAGTTTTGTTATTATTGTAATAATAAACAACAGTCCAATACATTTATATATGTTAGATTTTGTTTTACAAAGTTAGAAAAGCAATGTTTAAGTCAAGCTTTATGTTGTCTAACACAAGAAATAATAATGCCAGTCACTTCCACATAGTGAGGCATACCGCTTACCAAAGCCAGAGGCTCAGTGACGGTATTAGGAGGGAAATAGTCGGATGATTAAATTTGCAATGTGGTCATTTGGACAAGTCAATTTGTGCTGTTTTGATGCCACATGGTGTAAGGAACAAGCTAAAAGCAACGTGTAATCAATTACTGTTATCTTAAACCTGGAAGGCTAAGAGTGACTTCTCAGGAAAAAAATAAATATGCATACTAATACGAGAGTTTAGTAATTCCATGCTTTCGTCAACGTGTCAGTTTAGATGAATGCATTTCTTTCGGGCTGCCTCAAGGCCGTCAGCACGGTGATCTAATGACCACATTAGCCATTGTAATGACTGGGATTTTAGTTATATATGTGAATTTATTTGCCAAACTGAACTGTTGTTTCTCCTGTCGTGTGTTTCCTGGTCACAGCGGATGAATGGATTCCAGCTACTGAGGGTCTGACTGACAGGACGGCACTGACCATCAGGAATCTCACCACGGGAGACAAGCTGCAGTTCCGGGTGCGAGCCTACAACATGGCAGGACCCAGCGCTCCCACCGCCCTGGCTCAGCCTGTCACCATCAGAGAGATCATGCGTTAGTATATATAGATTTTGTGGTTTCTGACGACTCTCTGCTCCTTTAGTTTCAACCATTATATCTCATTAAACCAAATATTGCTCCTGATTTAAACTCGCCCTTCAGTCTTGAGCTTCCTCCGTTTTTGATTTCTCCTTTTTTGTGTTTTTTACTTTTACAGAACGCCCTAAAATCTGGCTCCCAAGAAATCTCCGCCAGACTCTCATCAAGAAAGTTGGAGACACTGTCAACCTTGTGATTCAATTCCAGGTGCCGTAAATAGTACACTTTCTTGAAATAATAATTAAAACACCAAGATGCTTTAGTTATTTCTTTACACAGTGTAAACACCAGAGAGACTCAATGTATGTTAGTCTGGGAGATGCAGGGAAAAAAGGATAAAATCCTGATTAAAATTAAGTTCATAGCAAAATTATTTTCTTTCTTCTATTATCTGGTACAAAATCATGAACTTTAAACTTTTTCAAATGTTTTCTAAGTTATGTACATATATTAACCATGATATGATATCAAACAAATATTTGTATACCACATTTCATACATAAAATGTAAAGTGCATTAACTGATAGTACGGCATTAAAAACAGAACACAACAGACAAAACACAACATACACAAGTAAAATATTCTAAGTTCATAAAACGGAATAAAAATATCCAATAAAAAAGGCAGAGAAATTAAAAGAAAAAGAACTACATCAAATGAATGCCTGCCTGAATAAGTTGGTCTTCAGGCTGGGTTGGGCATCATGTTTGTACCCGATATCATGGCAATCCATCCAAAAGTTGTTACCATGTTTCCATGTAAATGTTACTTCTTCCATCTCCAGTGACTTGTGACCTGCCACTCACTTCATCTTAAACTGAAACCCTTCATTTGCCTTTTTTGGTCATGCAGGGTAAACCCAGGCCGAAGGTCACATGGAGCAAAGATGGGGAGACTCTCAGCCCAACATTCGCTAGCGTGAGGAACAGCGATGTGGATACGATCCTATTCATCCGCAGGACGGAGAGAAAACACTCGGGGAAGTACGATCTCCAGGTGCAGATTGAGAACATGCAGGACACAGCAAGTATCACGCTGCAGATTGTTGGTAAGCAGGATGGCCGTGGGGATTAACAGGAATAGAAACAATCTCTGTAGTTACTCACATTTTATATTTCTCCTCTATAGATCTCCCAGGTCCACCTATGGCTCTAAAGATCACCGATATCTGGGGCTTTAATGTGGCACTCGAGTGGAAGCCACCGAAGGACGACGGTAACTGTGAAATAACTGGTTACACCATTCAGAAAGCTGACAAGAAGACCATGGTGAGCTTACGTCTGTTTCATATCATATTCAAATGAAGCTAAAATCAGGCTTCTGATGTTGATGGTAGGCGATTATTATGGCAATTAAATCACTTCAAATTTATGGTCGTAGGACATTACCAACATTACTTTATTCCCGACAGCTTATTGTAACCTCAACCATTCAAGGTCAATGCCTAACCTTAACCATCTTGCAAGAAATTTTTGCAGTCAAAATGAGGAGCAACAAATTTTCCTGCATTCGTCACCTCAAAATGCACATCAGTTACGGTTTTACTTCATGGATATTAGACATATTGACACTACCTAACCGGATTAAATTGAAAGTAGTTTGGACCTGGCCTAACTCTGGTCTCAAGCCAAGGTTACTGGGAACTGAGTGGAAAAACGTGACACCCAGAGGTCTTCTCAGAGGAAGGCAATGATCCATTACAAGCCTTTAGTTTTACCCGACAACCACCATCTGAGCTACTGTGAAGCTGCTTTTACAAACCTGAATGTGTGCGTCTGTACATGTGTGAGGATGAATGCTGCATGGACACAGAGGGATATTTTAGCCTCCCTTGTGACACATAAACTGTAATCAGCCAACACTGAGTGCACGATCGCCTCTGCGGGCCAAGAGTGAGGCATTATGGGCCGTTGAAAAGACTTCCAACTGGCATCGTCCTCCACCTCGAGCTGCCAGGAACGATGCCGGCCAGGAATGTCCTAATCTTATCCTCGTAGCCCTGACCTGGTGCGGACTGTCTGTACAGTGATGCGAGGCCATTGTTCTCCTGCCCGGCATATCTGATGGGTCATGTTTCAGTTTAGCCATTATTAGATCAAATTAATTTCACTTGCGTCTCTGTGTAGCAAGCTTGGGGATGCTGATTATTAAATGACCGATAACAATGTGCTGTGTACCTGTTAGATGTCAGAGATAACGGCTGATGCAGTTTAAATCTGCCCATATCTTATTTCATTCTTATACCTTAATAAAAACATTTAAACTGTGAGCAATTACAATACTTAGTTTCAGGTTTGTTATTAAGGTACAAATCAAATCAGTGATATATGAATGTTTTTGTATGATGTTATTTGCCAGATTTTAATTAGAAGAAAAATAAGGCCATGTGATGCGAATAACATGATTCGGCCTTTATATTATTAGTTATTTACATTGATTTTCACATTATAAGAGAGAGAAATTACTTCCTTATTACAACTCCCCACTAAGCTCACCATCAACCTTACCGCATTTGCATTTCTCATTATCATAGGACAAACTGTACTTGCACAAATATTTGATTTAAAGTGACTGTAGTTACATCATCAGGTGTTTTATAATAATTAATCCAGCCTCCAACTAGACACAGGCAGTGTTGTCCAGTGTAATTGTGCCCATGCATGGAGGATTAAAACACTTTGAGATGGTGTTGTGACGTGCTGTGAACACATCAATCCAAAAACACCCACTGGTGTAAAGTTGGGTTGAGGTCTGGTGACTGTGAAGGCCACAGCATATGATCCACACCATTTCCACCCGATCATTTAGTAACCTCTTCATATATGGAAGCTGTTTCTTTGCTCATTTATTCCCATTTTCCTATAGTTACATGTACAACATAAACTACATTTTAAACTGAAAACAACTGAATCTGAAACCTGTGTTTGTGATTCGTATGAAGGAGTGGTTCACGGTCTACGAGCAGTACAGGCGAACCAACTGCGTTGCGTCTGACCTCATCATGGGGAATGAGTACGTCTTCCGAGGCTTTTCCACCAACCTGGTGGGGCTCAGCCTCGAGCCCTGCAACTCAGTAGACAGTGCTTACATCCAGAAAACAGGTGAGCTCTGACTGCACGTACATAATTAGTACAAAGCAGTTAAGGTTCTGATTTTATGAAGAAAACAATGCCCAATTACCCAACTGTTCGTCTCTCTCTCCCCTCAGGTATCGAGTACAAGCCGCCCTCCTACAAGGAACATGACTTCTCCCAGGCTCCAAAGTTCACACATCCGTTGGTGAACCGTTCTATCATAGCAGGATACAGCACAACCCTCAGCTGCTCAGTCAGAGGAATGCCAAAGGTCAGTAGGGTCATCACATAATATGCAAAGGATGTTTGGCATCAAATTCAATCACAGATTTAAAGCAGTTCTTACCTTTCTTGCATGTGTCAGTTAGAAAACTCAGCGCTTCCCTCCAAAGTCCCACCCTTTTCCCCCTGCCTGACCTCTGAAGTACCTCCTCCACTGACACATTTGTTGAGAGAGAAATGCTGCGTTCAAGTGCCATGGGTAACCTGAAGATTCGGACCTCCAAGTGCGCTGGAATGCCTGTCAAAGTGGAACTTCCTACTAGTCAATTCGAGGGAGGTCGACATACCCTGAATTTGCTAGTAGGAGGTTCCACTTTGACAGCTATTCCAGTGCACTTTGCTTTGTTGGATGTCAGAATCTTCCGACTTCCCATGGCACTGGAACCCAGCATGAGCAGTGCAAGTGAAACAGAGCGACAGATGACAGGCAGGAAGCTCGGCAAATCACTTTTTTTCGGACCGAATAAAATTATTGGTCCGACTTTTATCAAAAATTTATGAGAATTGATTATTGATGAGTTTTTAACACCTGGTGGTTGTTTTTTTTACATATTAGTTTTACATGCTTATTAGAAGCATTTTAAGATTACAAAAGAAAAGTATAAAAATACCAGAAAGGTAAGAACAGCTTTAATCATCATAACTTTCATTGTAATGAGTAAAATATAAAACAACAAAACAAACCCTACTTGAGGCTCACTTTCTAGCTTTTCCCAGCCCATCGTCTCATTTCTCAGTTTGTACATCCTCGTGTCTTAGTTCCTCCCACCTGAGATAAGAGCGGAGGAGGCAGGCAAGAGATATGAGGAGTCGAGGCAACAGGCATTTAATGAAATGAGATGTCAGTTAAATACGCATGTGATTTTATATATTGCAGCTATGTGATGCCTCTAGTGCCAAAGAGACTTCCACAAAAGGATAAACCTGTGCATCCTCGCTGATTTTAAGGAATTGCGACATCCTTAATTTGATTGAAAGGACGCAGGCAGGAGGATGTAAGAGAGAGAGGAGACGAGGAGGCACAAAGTAGAGCAATGATAGGCTTTCAACCATTATCATAGTAGCTGTTATGATTGAATTCAGATTACTTTTAGGTCTTTCTGTCTGTGTTTGCATAAAAGTTAAACATGGAAGTTCAGTCCAGACTTTGAAAACAGCAAAACAATCAAAACTCAACTTCCTCTTCCACAGCTGTTTCCAGAGTAAGAATTGATAAGCAACTTATCCTCAGTGACACCGAATCCACCAGATGAACCAGGGATCATGGTTGTTAATGGCCTAGTACTAATTGATGGCTGAATTGTGCAGTAGTAAGAGTATTGCAGATTGTGGAAAGTATCACCTGACATACTTTAATACTCTGTCCTAACTTGTTAGCCCAAAGTGACCTGGTATAAAAACAAGATGGACATCTCAAATGAAGCAAAGTACCGGATGCTCAGCAAACAAGGCGTTCTGACCCTGGAGATCCGTAAGCCCTGTACATTCGACGGGGGAGTGTATATGTGCAAAGCAGTCAACGACAGCGGAGAAGACATAGTGGAGTGTAAACTGGAGGTCCGCCGTAAGTATCCTGCTGGATGGTACAGAGACAGAAATGCACGTGTTTTCTTTTTCACAACCCACTTAGACGATCCTTTCCTCTGGCATTTCCCCCTCTGTTGCATTTAAAAACAAACATATTTTATCATGAATGTCAGTCTGTTAAGAAAAACATAATTTGGTGTATATATGAGAATCAATATGTAGTAAGAATGTTCCTCAGATTTAAGTATGTCACTTGATTTTCCTGTGGTGGAATCTCTAAACACTTTCCTGGAAAAAAAAGAACTTGTCTATGATTACAGGAAGAAAGAAAATCCCCAGAGAAAACTGCAGAATTTACAGAAAACTGAAATAATATTGTAAAAAAAAGCCTCATCTCTAGATACAATTTTTGTTGTTGTTTATGAAGCATTATAAGACAGGAAGCTCAAATCAAGCAATCTGATTGGTTCATAGCCATGGTATATTAACCACTTACAACGTCTAAAGCCCAGTTCAGACCAAAGATTCGCGTTGCAGCAGTGTGAACTGACCCGCCTCATCTGGACTTCAACGGCCGATGTTGTCACCTGCGATTTAGCTTTTCAAATCGCCAGCAGCTGGTTTTGGAACGTAAGACATGCCATCTGTTTCAACAGCAAAGTCCGCTGGTGAAGTCACTTAAACTGTCAGCTGGTTGAAATGGTAGGCGCAACAAGAGATGGAGAGAGAGAGGGTCGAGCGAGCAATACAATGAATAAGGAGAGTGAGCACCATAATCCAGAACAAAGCAGTGAATCCGGGAAGTAAAAACTGTATTTTTGCCATTTCATCATAACTAGAAATGCAGCTGTAGCAAGTATCTCACTGTCTACGTCCTCATTTATATTTTATAATGCTACAAATTATATCCAGCTACGAAAAAAAGCCTGAAAAGTCGGAGGTTAGAACGGGAGTACAGAGAGTCCTTGTTATGGAGATGATACATCGTCTCACCTCATGTCACTGGTCTAAACGGGCAGGTTTCAGAATGTTGCAGACCCGCACGTTGCACGTAATTGCAAGTTTCAACTAATCTCGTCGCAAATCTTTGGTATGAGCTGGGCTTACGTTCTTTGCTCAGTCCAGTCTTCAACAAAAGTCGGAGGGCTTTAAAGTCAGATGATAATATGTCAAAATGTGTTCACACTTTGTCTTTGCTGCCCCCAAGTGGACAAAAAAATCTGTTACCGTGAGTGTAGGTCATGCAATTGTATTTCCTTTTTACACAAATAGGGATGCACTGTTAAAAAACATGTACTATTACCTTTGAAACTGCTACCACTAGTCAATGCATCAAGGCCTCTGTATCTTGACTTTTGTTCCTGTCTTTCAGCTCAAATTGCTAAAGATGAGAAAAAGTAAAGAGGGTCGAGTTGCTGACTGAAGAGAAGATCCACTTGTCTCCTGCATGTTCACAAGAAACTCTTCACCTGCATCACAAACTGTGTTTTTAGCCCATATCCTTTTTTTTTTGTTTTGTTTTTGTTTTGTTTCTGCACCACTTCCCTCCTGGAATCATCTTGCATCTCGTCATACTCACTGTTGCTAGTATCGTGTGTGCCACTGGAAGACTGAACTCTATGCTCTTTTCTCAGAGTAGAGATGAATGAAAAGTGGTGTCCAGTAAATATGCACAATAGTCAAAGGAATTTGCAGTATTAATGAAATTAACTTATGAACTGTCATCTTGTTTCTCGTCTATTACAGCTGAGACAAATTGTAGTGTTTGGATTTGTTTGTGCTTTCAAAAGGTCCATATAAATGCTCCAAAAACACAAGAGTGAGACTTTTCATTCAGTCATGTTACCAAGTAGTGGCATTATGCTACAGTGTAGTCAGCAACGGTGCACAAGTTGATACCATTCCCAAAATTGCCATCATGAAAGCTGTAACAGCTGTGGTATTCAGGAAATGCAAAGAACACACCACTGATACCCAGAAGTCCAGAGCAATGGACAGGAGTTGTTGAGGGCTTTAAATTTATTGTAATAAAGCCTCGCTAAAGCCAGAGGTGTGAGGCATGTGCCTAATGTGCACGCCACAGAGGGATGTGTGCGAAGGCCTGGAATAGCTATGATGTCCTTTTACCACGGAGGAAATGCGTCAGTGAAGAGGAACACATGGCGTTGTTCGTCGAACATCACTCGACAGTTATTCCTTTGATGCCTCCGATGTAAATACTTCCTGTGGTCTCTCGACATACAGCTGCAAAAGAGCCAGCGAGCCTTTGTACATGTCACAGCTACTAACGTACACGGGGGAATACCCCCCCTGTGCCTCCACTTCCACGGGTGTTTTGACACGGGGTTTCACTAAAATCCACAAATTACATGTGAAAAGGCTACACGGTTCACAGGTAGCGGGGCTTCTAAAATTTCATGTTGGTTCCTTTATACAATCCCAGAGGTTATTTTTCACTCATCACCAAGTTACTGCTCAGAACACGAGAGAAGGAGCCAGCAGTGGTGGACACGATGACTGGAGGTGAAAGGAAACTCCACTGAACGGCACAAATGTCTTATACGTGTTAACAGGCCTGGAAAGGTCACTTTTAGACAAAACATGTCACTCCTAAAGTTATGTCTTCATGTGCAACTTCAGCTGAAACAGTTTAATAATACTGTCCGCCGCTAGTAGCTCTGTGAGGTGCAGCAGTATTTAGAATAGATAATTACTTCAGCAGTGGTAGAAAACGTAGTCAGAAAAGTAGAAATACCAAAGTATTTTCTCAAGTTAAAGTACAGTCAAAATGGTAGACAGGTAAAAATTATCACATACTTTAAGTTATTTATGCAGTACACACTTAAATATTGCAGCAGGTCAAGGTGCTGCAAATAAATACATATCTTAGTTGATATTTTGTATTAATCTGAATCTGCGAGTCAAATAAAAAGTAGTGGAGTAAAAAGTGTAGAAGTACAGAGCTGCATGAAAGCATGAAGTACCCCAGTATTGTATTTGAGTACTCTCCACCACTGAACATCAGCATGCTAAAATGCTCACGACGCTAGCATGCTGATGTTTTAACAGGAATCATGTTTATTGTGTTCCCCATCTTAATTCAGTGTTACAACAACTGAGGTTGACTGAGTGTTGGTTAAAGTGAAACCTGATGACGGCTCTAGATGAAAAGTTAAAGTTATATTATGAGCATCAAAGCTATTACAAATAAACTTCTGGGGAACATGAATGCCTGCGCCTAATTTCACAACAATCCATTCAACAGTTAAGATATTTCACTCAAAATCAATTATGAATCATTAAAATATATCAAAATGTTTGTTGGCTATCGAGTATATGTTTAGAAATTTGACTGGTTACATTTTTTAAACTTTGACCTCATTATGTCGTCAGATGAAGAGTAAGGAACATTAACACCTGCACAAAATTTTATGGCAATTCCTCCGATAGTTGTTGAGATATTTCAGTCCGGACCGTTGTACTTTTGGGACACTTAATCTTACTGCCAACTAAATGTGCATCATTTCTCTTCAGCGGTTGAACTATTTGATGGTTCTCAGTATGTAAGAGTATGTAAAATGTTTGGTAAGAAGAACAAACCTTGTTGAGTGCGTTTACACTCTGAACTCCAGAAAGCATATTTGGATTTCTCATAAACGGGCTCTAGCGTATCACCGGGATACTCCACAAACCTCATCATAAACAGGTTCTGCATGTCCATGTAAACCAAATCACTGAGTTCACAGTAAATTCTCCTCTGAGAGCCGGTTTAAGACACTTCCACCATTGTGCAGCATGTCTGACAGATGTTCAAGGAAGAACTCTGCTGGGTGAAAAAAATGTGTCAGATTTTAGTCAATATTTTCATGTTCTATGACATAATGCAATGTTCAGAATTTCCAGTCCCTTAAATCAATCTGTGCAGCGACTTAAGCTGCTGCATTAGCCAGAAAGGTGTGATCACACAATATTTTTTTTAGTTTAAGTTTAAAATTTCAGATATACAGTGCATCCGGAAAGTATTCAGTGTTTCCCTTTTTCCACATTTTATTACGTTACAGCCTTATTCCAAATTGTATTAAATTAATCTGTCCTCAAAATTCTACACATAATGCCCCATTATGACCACTTGAGAAAAGTTTTCTTGAGTTTTGAAAATGTATTAAAATTAAAAAACAAAGAAATCACATTTACATAAGTATTCACAGCCTTTGCTTAATACTTAGAACCATCTTTGGCAGCCTCTACAGCCTCAAGTCTTTTTGAATATGATGCCACAAGCTTGGCACACCTCTCTTTAGGCAGTTTTGCCCATTCTTCTTTGCAGTACCTCTCAAGCTCTATCAGGTTGGATGGGAGACGTCAGTGCACAGCCATTTTCAGATCTCTGCAGAGATATTCAATCAGATTCAAGTCTGGGCTGTGGCTGGGCCACTCCAGGACATTCACAGAGTGGTCCTGAAGCCACCCCTTTGAGATCTTGGCTGTGTGCTTGGGGTCGTTGTCCTGCTGAAAAATGAACCGCCGTCCTAGTCTGAGGTCAAGAGCACTCTGGAGCAGGTTTTCCTCCAGGATGTCTCTGTACATTGCTGCATTCATCTTTCCCTCTATCCCTACTAGTCTGCCAGTTCCTGCTGCTGAAAAACATCCCCATAGCATGATGCTGCCACCACCATGCTTGACTGTAGGGATGGTATTGGCCTCGTGATGAGCAGTGCCTGGTTTCCTCCAAACATGACTTATATAAATAACTTGTGCCTTTTACTAAGGAGTGGCTTTCGCCTGGCCACTCTGCCATACAGGCCTGATTGGTGGATTGCTGCAGAGATGGTTGTCCTTCTGCATGGTTCTCCTCTCTCCACGGAGGAACGCTGGAGCTCTGACAGAGTGACCATTGGGTTCTTGGTCACTTCCCTGACCAACGCCCTTCTCCCCCGATTGCTCAATTTAGACAGCCGGCCAGCTCTAGGAAGAGTCCTGGTGGTTCCAAACTTCTTCCATTTACGAATGATGGAGGCCCCTGTGCTCATTGGGACATTCAAAGCAGCAGATAGTTTTCTGTATCCTTCCCCAGATTTGTACCTCGAGACGATTTTGTCTCTGAGGTCTACAGACAATTCCTTTGACTTCATGCTTGGTGTTTGCGCTCTGACATGCAGTCAACTGTGGGACCTTATATAGACAGGTGTGTGCCTTTCCAAATCATGTCCAATCAACTGGATTTACCACAGGTGGACTCCTTTAAGCTGTAGAAACATCTCAAGGATGATCAGTGGAAACAGGATGCACCTGAGCTCAATTTTGAGCTTCATGGTAAAGGCTGTGAATACTTACGTAAATGTGATTTCTTTGTTTTTTAATTTAAATACATTTTCAAAACTCTCAAGATAATGTTTTTCACGTAGTCATAATGGGGCATTATGTGTAGAATTTTGAGGACAGAGATTAATTTAATACAATTTGGAATAAGGCTGTAACGTAATAAAATGTGGAAAAAGTGAAACGGTCACTGCAGTGTTTTCATTTTAACACAGAGGGAAATTAAAATGGTCGTGTTCCTCCAATTTTTATTTATTCACAATTTTTTATAGAATTTATTTTTCTACTTGAACAGAATAAAACAACTCAGGGAGATCGCACATGAAGAACTACAAATGATAGTTTTTTAATTTGAACTGAAATTATGTGAGATTCTTTTTATATTCTGTATTATTTTGCAAGTTTGTATCTATAAAAGATAAAACATTTCATAGTTTATAGTTTGGTTAAAAAAAAATGAATCACAGTATACAGTACATAGATTCCTCCCACAATCTGCACTTATCTAAAAGTATGATGTAGAACCAGGCGTCGACATTAAGCTAAGAATGCAGAAAAAAAGAAAAACAGAGGAAAACAGACTTCTCTTTTTACAAAGCACTTCTGGCAGCCACTACAGTCGAGGAGGTAGCTTCCTTAGTTAGCATCCCATTCTTGATTACTTGTTTTCTTTTCAAATAATTTACATACACATAAAAAAATAAAACACACAAAAAACAACCTACAGATTTGTACATTTTCACCAGATAGGAGATCTCAAACAATCAACGGACATTTTGATTGGTGCAAGAATTTACACACCCGGTCGAGACAAATGCCTACATGGAAAACAGAAAACTCAAAAGATTACAATTTAAATGAAGCATTTTAAGGACACAAGAATGTCTTGTTGGTTTGGAGAAATTGTTTCCCTACATTGCCTAAATTCCTGAGCACTCACATGACGTGCACTTGTGGATACACGCTCCGAGGGTGTATCCACCTTTAATGTGTACAGTCATGCTGCAGCACACCACCACATCAGATCAGTCAATCCCTCGTCACACACAGTCTCACTCAGGTCAGCTTTCAGGGTGGAACACATCTACCTTAATATACTTTATTATATAATAATGCTCCTCTGATGACCTGTACATTTATACAGACTGAAATGAACATACAGTAAGAGTGTACAGTATAATGTAACTGGATTGGAAAGACACTGTAGGAAAAGAACTAGTATAAAGATACTTATTTTCAATATAAGCCTTAGTTTCATACTTTTACACCATCATGCCCATTTATTCTGCTCAAATGTTACCTGTGCAGCTGTAAAGATCCACACTGCAGATACCTTTCTTTACATATCTGTGGTTGCATCACCCCCATTTTTAATTATAACATAATTCTATAGTTTTTGGCACTGCTTACACACTTTCTTGTTGACGCAGGTGGCTGCCAATCTTGTGCTGCGTTCACATCAAGCTGGAAGAGTAGGATAACATTCATGTGTTTAACTTGGCGCTCACTTGGCCTAATTATGTTTAATGATATGTTTTAAGTCAGCTAAAGCTCTTCTTCGACTTGAAATTAATTTCCTGTTTGTTGCTTATTGGTCACCAAACTTCTACAATAAGTGAAGCAAAGTAAAACCAAAGCTTGTTTTAAGGGATATTTTGGGAAAATACTGTCTTAGATGATTAAAGCGATACCACTCTCATATCTGTATGCTAAATATGGAGCTAGCTGCAGGTTAGCTTAGTTTAGCATAAAGTCTGGAAAGAGGGGGAGCTGCTAGCCTTACTCTGTCCAAAGGTAACATACCAGCCCATCTGGAGCTCACTAATTAATACATTATATCTTCTTTTGAGTAGATTAAACAGGCTAGATGTTTAACCTCTACTTCCAGTCTTTATGTTAAGCTAACCCGATATGGTAGTGATCTTCTCACTGTCAGCCAGACAGCGAATAAGTGTATTCTCCAAAATGTTAAATTATTCCTTTGACTGATGAGCTTTTTAACATCAATGGGTAGGTTTTATTTACAGAAAAAAACATTTATGCTCATTAAACACATTGTACTCAACAGAATTGTTCTGTCAGCCAAAAATAATCTGAACATCAGAGAAATGCAATTAAATTATATTATAATAATATGAAAATATAATATAATTTAATATCATCATTTAAGCTTTATGGAACTGAAAAGGAAATGTTTGTTGGGTTTGATGCATCTTGGCACGCAGTTAATGAAAAAGAAAAAGCATCATCGCAATATAACAGCGTGATCGCAAAAACTCCGAAAATAAGCCCCAGACTTAAAAATAACTGGAATAATCCTTCAGACTAATGATAATGACCTAAACTTGTATGTTTTTAATATTGAAAAATGAAACAAAGAGAAGTGCTGTTGTTTTGGTGAATGCTTGGGTTATCCTGTATATTCATCATTCAAAGGCCACCTGAATTCATCTCCACCCTCCTGTTGCTATAACAGTGATATCTGCTACTTTTATCACATTCTTAGTCTTAGAAACTTAAAGCAAAGACATGTTTATTATAGACTGGCATTTACTAATACCATTCTCACACAGATTACGATCACAGGCAGGCAGGGCAGAAGTTATTGCTGAAGTTACATTATCCCCTCTGGCAGGTGACGGCCACCTGCAAGTTACATTCACACAGAAAAGTCTAGGATGATTATTACGTTTGCTACATTTATGTAAAAATAAATCAAAGTATAAAATCAACAGTTGCTGTGGAGAAGCTTGACACATTGAAACGATGTCTAACAAATAAAATCGAGAGAAAAAAAAGAAGCTTATAAGTACATGTAAAACAGAGTAATCACAAAATCTTTGACACATACACTGAGGCTCGCAACATCACGAGATCCATGGAAATCAAGAGGCAGGCACTGGTGGCAGGATTTTCGTTTGAGAGATCATTTGTCGACCAGTTCAGCTCATTCAGAAATGGTCTCCAAGTCCAAAAAGCAAACCAAGTTCCCTTTAAATCAGGGGTGCCCAATTCTGGTCCTGGAGGGCCACTGTCCTGCATGTTTTAGGTTTCTCTCTAACGAACACATCATTAGAACCAGGTGTGTAAGAATAGCGAGAAACCTAAAACATGCAGGGTAGTGGCCCTGCTGGACTGGAATTGGGCACCCTTGATTGAAATGATTGGTTGTGTCTCTGTTTACACAATAATTACAAACATTAAGTGCTTGCGGAATAGTCTTTTAGCAGGGTCGTTGGCACATTTTGCTGTTTAATAGAAAAATGTTTATATATTCTTGTAGCATCTAAATTCACATGACAGAGATCTGTGCACACAGACGTACTGGAGCCCCAAAGCGTCTTTAGTCCTTGACTCGAGGTATGTTGTATGAGTAGTGTACCAGAGGAAGGCCTCTGCTCTGACAAAAGCAGGCTCTGCCACAGGCCTGAACCTGGTCTGAACTGTCCGACACAAACGAGTCCCCCTCGTCTGCGTACTCAGACTGAGCAGAGGGTGTGCCGCTGTCTGCCCAAAACCCCTCAGTGCGCTGGCACACTGCAGCTCCTGCCAGAAGGGTGGGACAGCTGTGAGACTTTACCAAGTGTCTACAGACTGTGGAGGACGAGGGAGAAGAGCAGGTCCTGGCATGCAGCGCAGCCTCGCACTGCTCGCATACAACTGTCTCTCCACAAAGCTGTGAGTACACCCCACAGTCAAAGCCCAGGTGGGTGGAGGAGCCACCGTCTGTGAGCTCCGACCCTCCGCCACCATCATCTCCGTGGATTTCAGCACCAGCCTTAACCTCCCTGGTCAATCCTCCGTGGCCACGTAGTCTCAGCCAGTCCTCCCTGAAGGCTGGGCTGAAGAACACATACAGCACTGGGTTCAGGCACGCTGGCAGCGGGAAGAAAATGAGGGTGACAGACTTGGCGATCTCTGGGCCACCGGCTGTAGAGCCAGTTAAGAGAGGGGCAAAGGAGAAAGCAGCCACGGGGCAAAAGAAGATGCAGTTGGTGAAGATGAGCCAGGCTATGTGTCGCAAGGCACCGGTCTGCTCTGGATCTGCCAGCTCAACTCTGCCCAGGTGGCAGTACAGCTGGGTGTACACAGCTGCAGTGAACAGGTAAGCCAGAGCGTTGAGCAGCACCAGAACGACCGTAACACTCAGAGCTGGACTCTCCCCACCAGCGAAGGGCAGGCAGAGAGGAGAGGCGGACTGGTCACTGGAGGTCAGGAGAGGCAAGCAGGCTCCAGCAGCAGCCAGCAGCCCCAGTAGACCCGCAGCGAGGCTGAAGCGTCGATCTCCTCTCCAGCATCCGCGATGGCTGCCGCCGTTCCGCCTGGGCGACATCATGACCTTCCCGAGAATCGTCCGCACGGCCACACTGCGCTCCACGGCTGCCAGTGAGAGTAACAAGACCGCCCACTCTGACGAGAAGACAGCCAGTGCTCCTGTGACTTGACAGCCAGGCCCCATCTCCCACCACACGCCAAACTCAGCGAACGAGCCCCAGGTGGCTACGTCAAGCACGGTTAGCACACTGACATACAGGCCTGTGAGCAGGTTAGCCAGGGCCAGTAGCCCCATCAGCAGCCGGGCCGGGGAAAGAGATGGAGTGAGGGAGTGAGAATGACCTGCGGCTCGGTGCGTCGGGGAGAAGGTGGCCACCAGCACCAGACTGTTAAAGACCAGCGACACCAGGCAGATGAACCAGACTGTCAGACGAATCATCCAGTTACCTAACAAGTGCTCACAAGGCTTGAAGGCTCCTGAGGACAGAAACAATGTGGTTGCCCAAAAGTTAACACTTAATCGATCTTTAACACTGATACACAGAACATAGCCAAAGATATAAAAAGCCGTTTGATTATTTACCTGGTGAAGGGGAGCAATGCATATTCATTGAGATTCTTTCCACATCCTCGCTGCCTAAAATAAAATAAAAAACACAAATGTTAAAAGACAGTCTTGATCCAAAATAGTAGCCAGGTAAGTGCTTTTTTTGTGACTCCAAATTTGTCTTATACTATAAAACAATCATAAAAAGAGTTGATTCAAGTTCATTATAACATCGCCTATAACCTGAAATTACTTTTGTTACCATGCCATGGTGGGTGTTAAACTGAAATATAATTTAAATACAGTAAAACACATTTTGTACAAATCAAAGGATGGTAAATTACTTTTTCATTTTTTTTTCAGTTTTTACATTAATCAGAGACCAACATCTGAGGCTAATGTTTTGTTTCAGAAAACTGAAGTGAGGTATAATATTGTTGGACTATGATAGACTTTAGTTCAAATAAATCAGCCTATGTGCACAGACATGCACGCAAAGTACGCACATTCTTGCTTTTTCCACAGAAAAAATAATCTAATTTCCTCCAACTTTACATTTTTCATGTCAAGTAAAAAAGAAAATGTAGGACAGAATTAAATGTTAGTTGTTGTTGAGATAAAGATTGTTTCATTATTTTGATTATTTAATGCAATGAAACATATTGTAATTGATACACAGAGAAAGACATCTGCACTACACAATATGTGAACAGTAAAAAAAAAACCATGCAGGCTAATTCAAGAGTGGGTAAAAATAAAAAATCAGGTATCTGGTGGCCTGGGAAGAAAGAATGTTGTTGTATGCCTGTGTATCTGGAGACGGATATGAAACAGTGAATATTTTGACTTTTTTTCATGTAAATAAAACAAATGTTTAGTTAACATGTCAACTGTTCCAAGGAAAATGCTCTGACTACATTCCCACCTGCAGATTTCTTTGCGTTGTTTTCCTCAGAAGAACTTGTCATTGAGTCACATCCAACGAACGCACAGCACTGGTAAGCATAAGGGACAGAGATGGACCTACAAACAAACAACAATCACTTAGAATAGCTGGGAGCATTCTGCTGAGGTCCAGTGTTGATAATACAGATTGTCCTGAATCTTAATACCATATTTGGAAAAGCATAAATGTCAAGTTTGCCCGCAAATATTTGGCTGTTGTTATTTTTTTGCAATAATAATATTTGGATGTTTCCATAGTGTTTCAACAATTGTGGAGAAAACAGATTCAGCTGGCTTTCTCATTAAAACGTACAAGAAGATTTTTTTTTCTGTTTTCCAGATGGGCAAAGACAGAAAGAGAGATATTCATTATATTTATTATCTTTTGTAGACATTTTGTTCCTGACACGATGAGTCCGATTTGTTTTGTTTACAGTGTCAGCCTTGGTGAGGGTTTCCAGTTCATCAACAATTCAACCGCTTGGTTTGAGTTTGTGCAGCACAACATGTTTGCTGTGTTTTCTACATCGAACACCATTTTGGACTCAGACTCCATCTTTGTGTTGGACCAAGTTTGTTTTAGATGCAGCACACTGCAAACTCACACATTCTAATAATCACGAGGGATGTCATATTTCCCTGTGAAAAATATAGTTAGAAGAAGCACTTCATTTATTCCTTTGGAAAATTTAAATATGCATATATGCATATACAGTAGGACATTTAAGGGAATTTAGGAGGTGAAATTAAAAGATACAATCAAGACATACAGGTAATATTTCTATTTAGCTTGATTTGTTTTAACCTTTTGACAAATGACAATAATATTCTTTTAGATTATTTTTTGAGAGAGACAACACCAAACAAACAAAATCCTCTGATAACAGAACAGACCACAGGAGCTTTCTTCCTCACCTGAGTTTTGGCAGGTTTTTTGCAGTCAGCACGTTTTTCATCTGCGGGTTCCCTGCCAGTTTCAACTGACTGAGCGCGCTCAGTCCAGTTGTTGGAATCACAGTCAGAGAGTTCAAACTCAGATCCCTGCCAAAAAAAAGTGTTTCAATCAATTTAATTCTGTACAACACAGAGTCAAACAAAGTGATGATATGTGTGATTGATGAGAGGTGGTAAAATAATACTACAGGTCACACTCACAGGTTGGTGAGTGCAGTGAGGGAGAGGAAAGCATCTCTGTGGATAAGTCGGATTTCATTTCTACTCAGGTCTCTGTGTAAAATCACAACATATTGAAATCATAATCCAGGCAGAAAACATTTGTTTCTACAGCATCCAGTGGGTGTGGCAGAGTGGACTTACAGTAGACGGAGAGCAGAGAGACCTTGGAAAGTGTCCCTGTCAATTTGTTGAATATGGTTGTGCTGAACGCTTCTGTAGATTGAAAACAACAATTTTACTGATTATAAACAAGCACATTATTGCCTTAATTACTTTAATTGTTTGTCACTATAATATTTTAATTGAAAGTGACTGCTGACTGATGTTCAACACTCACATCTCCTGCAACCGGAAGCAGCCCTGGAGGGATGGTAGCTCCTTGATCTTATTGTAGGACAGGTCTCTGATTGAGGGCAACAAACAGCTTCAACAGTTAGACAAGTGGGACTTTTTCAAATGAAATAATGAAGACAAAAGGTTGGACTGTCATCATGTTCCACTCTGTAAGATATAATTGGTCTATAAAGAATTTCCCTATACCTCTGTGTGCACACTTTTCTTAAATGACCCAACAGGAATCCAAATCCGGTCTGTAACTGTGTTAAAACCATAGCTCACCTATGAAGCTCTACTGGGACAATTTCTACTGTCTCGGTTAGTTCCTAATGATCCGTGAGTGTGGCAGGAAAGGAAAAGTCTCTTACAGTGTCCGAAGCAACTTGAGGTCTTCACAAAGATTAGCAGGGATTGAGGATATCTGGGTTCCCGACAGGGTCCTGGAAATTAAAAACCTCATCAGTCACTCCTGAGACACACGAAAGCACAGGCAGGAACAGATGCTGCATCCTAGTTTACTCACAGACTCTCAAGGTTATTAGTCCATGTAAGGATGGGGAAGTCCTGCATCATGCTGGCCCCACGCAGCATCCTGACAGACACACACACACACACGCACGCGCACGCACGCACGCACACGCACAGTGAAAAATGGTAAAATCACAAAGTCATGAACATCAAAACATGAGTCAGAAAACATGAAACACAATACGAGGACCCTTTAAAACAACACATGTATATGGTATGATTTTCAGTGTTCAAGTCACCAAGTTCAGACAAAACTTGTTAAGTGATGTGTCAGGAGTCGTGCCAGACCACGGGACTTACAGAGAGTGCAGATCAGACAGATTCTGGAAAGCCGAAGCACCCACGAAGGACAGAGGGTTGTCATAAAGATGTCTGGGAGGGCAGCAAGAGGGGGGGGGGGTTCAAACCAAAATAATTTACTATGCGAGAATGGCACCATCTTCTGGACATTCATCTACTAAAGTCTCACACTGTCAGATAAGACTGTATGTTTGCAGAAGGCACACCATGCATGGTAGCATTTGTACAAATTAGTGTGACTTATTGTGCCACCTGTTTCTAAGTAGTGTCAGTGAGTTTGACCTTACATGGTTCGCAGCAAGGGGTTGTTGTGAAAGGCCCCTTCAGGTATGGAAGCAATATCATTGCTGTGAAACCCACTGCGGGAAGATTAGGAAGGAGGTTAAAAAGTAAGCAGTTCAACCAAATCAAGTACAGTTGTAGTAGTGTCTGTTACAGATATCTAGTCCGTCAACTGATAAATCATTCTTCCATTAACTAAATGAATGTGTCCATCAGGAAAAAAGATTTCTTAGCCTTCAAAAAAAAGCACAAATGTAACAGAATCATCCCGTTCACTAATAAAAGCTCAGATAAGTAAGGGATTAATAATATTGTAATAAATACGATGTCTGTCATTTATGTTTCCTGATGTGTCTTTATGTGAATATGAATGAGACGGAAAGCTCCGCACCGGACTGCAGCAGAGCCGCTCTTCTAGTCTCCATTAATGAGTTGATAGCCCCTGGGGCAGCAGATGCTGTAGCTCACCAGCCGCTTCCTGGGAGCCACCACCGACACCTTGCTGCTCGAGGCAGAATCTCAGTTTGACTGACTCTGACTTTAAACTTCACTTTGAATCAGAAACTAACCAGTGTAGCATGAAAGCATGGTGGAGTCATAGATTAGTACGTTTATATATCCATAGTGTGGGGTGAAATTAGCAAGCTAGCCAACTAGCCAGCAACTCTTGTCACAGAGTCAAACTCTTGTCTTATGGCCAATCACAGCACAGTAGGGCGGGACTAGGCAAATCACTGGTAGGCAAAAAAATAACGCAATGCTCCAAACTGATATGAGGTCCGAAGAGAGAAGGGGAACGACGTAAAAAGCGCCACTAACTGCATAACATTTGATTTTTAGTGCCGTAAAGTCGCCACAGACACTCAAATCGCATTTATTAGCAAAGCAGCAAAATACAAGTGCTTTCATTAGTGGGTCATATGATTAATCACCATTGTTTTAAATCACTCTTTGACAGACAGTAACTTAAAATAGTATTAACTAGATGAAAATCTTATGGACTACAACTTTAAAAACTAAATACTGCCTCATGCTAACCGGTCTCTGACTTCAGGGTCAGTACAAAGGGTTTCCCTCACAGAGGAGAAACAGGATGATATACTCACAGTTCCTTGAGTTTGGGCAGGGCTTCTATTGCTTTGGGAAAAACCATCAGGTTGTTGAAGTTAAGATCTCTAGGATGAGGCAGAGAGAGACACAGGTCAGTGTTATTTTCCCTCTACAGCCCACTAATTAATGGTGCATTCAAACAAAAATATCCACAATGAACAATTACTAATAGGAGTGTTCAATTATCTGGTTCTCTGCGACTGCCCTCAGCACCAAGTCACGCACTAATTATTATTACCAAGCATTGTTATAATCCTAATAACAAAATACATGACTAATTTAAATAAAGGTCTATATGTGGCTAAGTGCCGTCTGTGTTGTTATTCCAACCCAGTTTCCAAAAAAGGTGGGGCGCTGTGTAAAATGTACATAAAAACAGAATGTAATGATTCATAAAGCATTGGAACCACATACAAAATGATTGAAAATAGCACGAGCACAAAACTGAGAAATGTCATTGTTTTTAAAAAAAAAATTTCATCTTGAATTTTCACCACTTTGAAAGCCTGCAATGGCATATAGTGAAACAATTTAACAAGAATGTTTCATAATGTAAAATTGCAAAGAATTTGGGGCATCATTGTCATTAGGTTAGGCTGCCACTAAAATATTCTAAATGGCTGCGTGGCAGGAGGAAGTGAACAGTGGGAGGGCGGATTTGATAAGCATCATGTACTTTGCTCTATTTATCCTAGAGCAATTAAAGGAGGAAGTCGACACAATGATGTCTGGAGGGCAGGGGCAGAGGTAGGTGGGGAAGCTGTTGCTCACACACACACACACACACACACACACACACACACACACACACACACACACACACACGCACACGCACACGCACACGCACACGCACACGCACACGCACACGCACACGCACACGCACACGCACACACACACACGCACACGCACACGCACGCACACACACACACGCACGCACGACTGTGCACTTACAGTGTCTCCAGGTTCACGAGTCCAGCGAAACAGTTTTCTCCTATCTCCTTAATTCTGTTGTTATGAAGATGTCTGGAAAAGCAAAAGCAGTTTTTACACACATCTTTGAGATTTTCAAGGCATGAAAGTTTTACAATAATCTTCCACATTTACATGGGTTTTATTCCAATCTTGTTTTTGCAGCTTTTGTGAGATGCTTCAAAAATCCTCTCTGAACGGCAGTGTGATTTGTGGATCGGGTGACTGTAGTGTACGTGCGTATGCAAAAGGCTGTCGATGCCTAATAGATTCAAGGTATTTTCTTCCTGTTTACCCTGACATGTTTATACTAACCCTGCAGCAATACCACTCAATGTGTGTGTATCTCTGTGTGTATGTTCGTGTGACTCTATAACAGTTTGAAACAATTCTTTCAGATTTGTAATGCGCCATATATTTGTAGAAGTTCTCATGTAAGGTTTAAGCATTTCCCTCAATGCATAAAACAAGATAATCTTGATTTTTACAGTCCTGCTAGGAGTAAAGCATTTTTTTCAAGTGTCATTAACATTCAAATTCAAACCCCAACGGCACATTTCACTGCAAAAGTGTAAATGCAAAAACACAGCAGGGCATGAGTAGCAAAGCTTTTCGCTGACTTATTAACTGTAAGGTGTGGAAATAAATACAACAGTATGTTTGCGTTTGGAATCTGATTTGCAGTCGCTCGGAGGATACATTCAGAGCTAGAGCAGGAAACAAGGAGAGGTATTTTGCATTGATTTGTAGTGACAGAATAATGCATATGATGCATGAAAAACTAAATAGGGATTGCAGTATCTTTAATTTAGAGCAGAGAACTAGCAGTACAGACATATTTTACTAACTGAATGGTGATCTCCACAGTCAGGTAGAGAGGAGTAAGGGTTAATTAAGTGACCGACTAGAAAGCTAACTGACTAGAAACTGTCCATCCACTTGTTACACACCATGGCTAAGAAACTCAAGATACACAAAACTATTGCCGTTTACTCACTGCATAATTTGCATGTTGGCTCTCAATTTAGGATTATCCTGATCTCCTTAACACGCAATGACTTTAACCTCTTCAGCTACTACCCCGGGGCATTTTAGTAAACATGAGAATGTTCTGTCAGTGTACTGTATCTGGATAATTAAGGTTTTAAAAAAGTACACCAGCAGGTTGTTCCTGCTGAGTCATTTAGTGTTTAGGTTAATGAAGACTGCATGCAAAGTTCTCCTGGCTTTCCTGGAGGAGTTTACTTTCATAACTTTGAAACTGATTATCACTCAAATCAATATTTTCATTATTCATTTAGAATAATACAGTAGCTAAATAAAACTTACAGCACAACTAGACTGGTGAGGTTTGCAAAGGCATTGTCCGGTATGCATAAGATGCGGTTGAGCGCCAATGTCAGAGCCTGAAGGTTGGCCTGGTGTCTCAGGGAACCAACGGGGACTTCCGTCAGGTTGTTATCGTCCAACCAGAGGTGACGCAGCTGCTGAAGGCCTTCAAAACTGTCGTCTGGAACTGTGCTAATGTGGTTCGCATCCATGCGACTGCAGAGCAGAGAAACAAGGAAAAAGCATTGGTTAATCATAGAGCTGCAAAGACTTAAAAATGATTTGTCAACGATAAAATTAATCGCAATAATTTTGATAATCAATTACTCAGTTTGAGTAATTTTTTAAAGAAAAGTCCTTCTTCCAAACTTCTTAAATGTGAATATTTTCTGGTTTCTTTACTCCTCTGTGACAGTAAACTGAACATCCTCGAGTAGTGGACAAAAAAAGACATTTGAGGACATCATATTGGGCTTTGGGAAACACTGGTTCACATTGTGATTTCACATTTCTGACATTTCATAAACAACTAATGGATTAATCAAGAAAATTATCAACAGATTAATCGGCAATGAAAATAACAGTTTGTTGCAGTTGTAGTTAATAATTAAATCAATATGATATTGACATCTACTCGGGCATATGGTCGTGTAAATGCCAAGCATTCTGAGAAATAAGACCAGTGCGGAAGTGCCTCGGCTTTCCTCCCTGACGCAGTTCAAGGTTCAAGGTTATCTTCATTATCCGACTAGGGGTAATATGTTACGCAACCATAATTCAAATAAAAGCAGAGTCAAAGACAACATCAACAACATAACAACATAAAACAAATCACAAAAATACAATAAACCACAGAACTCGGGCAGGGAACTGGAAATCAAGAATATTTTAAAAGCATGAACAAGAGTGCAAAATGTGCAGATGTGCAAACAAGCAAGGGAAGTGCAAGAAATGCATACAAATGACATTTACTATCAAGTAAATTAATGGTATACGGAATGAACGAGACATGGAACCCCGTTCTCCTAACGGGCGCCCTATAATATATATACATTATATAGCATGAGCCCTGCTTAAGACTTGCCTGTTATAGACTTCCAGGAGCGTGACCTGATTTTGCCCTTAAATCTTACTGCCAAAAATAGCACCTGAGTGGTGTTTGCATCTAAAACGTAACATAAAAGGTAACATACATAATATAATAGAGAAGTTTCATTATGTGAATATTCAGGGAACCTGATGTTTGACTGTTTACCATTGACACTATTGTACTACAGAGCTGTGACCCTGCAAACAGATGAAATTCTGATCAGGAGACAAAAGGAAATACATTTTAAAGTGAAGTATTATGAATGCACAAGTGATCTTTTCACCATCACCACCCTGTTTTCTCCTGCTATCCTCCCTCACTGAGTGTCTCACCCTCCCTCAAAATTCCTCAAGTGTCTGGGCTGGAAGAAAACAGTCTTGATTGACATTTAGCTCTCAGAGGCTTTATACAAACCAAGTCCTGGCTCTGTCAAAGCATATTACTTCAGCTACAGACCTTAAAACCCTCACAGAGAAAAGACATCTGTTAAAAAGAAAGAAGAGTGGCAGAAAAAAGAAGAGGGCAAGCAAGGGACAAGGGGAGGTTTAAAGAGGGGTGATAATAGCTAAGAGCTGGACTTTCAACACGTTTCTCCAGCTGGATCCTTTCCTCCATTAGTCCCTGGAGGTGACAAAAATAGAGCCATGTACATATCATGGTCTCAATGAAACTGACATTCGGTAGTCACAAAAAAACAATGCTAAGATTGAGGGCGAGGGACGAGTAAACACTAGGAAAAACACACGCTCCTGGAACCTCAATAATCCAACATAAGAAGAGAAATTTATCTACAGAACTACTGAATAAGGCTGACCTACATTTGCACAAGGCTATTGCTGGGCTTGGTGCAAACTCTGCAGCAGAACTTCAGGAGTAAAGTATGTGATATGAGTGGAACCGCCCCTAAATGACATCAACAATGTCTTGTGTAAATAACTAAGATTTTAACAGTCTCGGTAGAAGAATATAGTCTTACTTCTCATTATGCTGCCATCTTACAGTTGTTGAACATTTTAAATAGTTTAAGTGATGGTTGCAGTCACGTATTAAACCGGAAGATTTAAACCGCCTTGATACGGAGTTCGACTTATACAATAGAAGCCATTTAATGCTCATCATGACTCAGACCTCCCCAGGAACTGTGGCGTAAGATAATAAAACTCTGTATGGATGGTACAAACTGTAAATGTAACACGTTATTTCTGTTTTTGGAGCACTTCATTTAGGGCGGCTGTGGCTCAGGAGGTAGAGCGTGTCATCCACTAATCAGAAGATTGGCTACTCAAGTCCACATGTCAAAGAGTCCTTGGGCAAGACACTGAACCTCAAATTGCTCCCGAGGGCTGTGCCATCAGTGTGTGAATGTGCGTCTGAATGATTAGATTAGGTCCTGATGAGCAGATGGCACCTTGGATGGCAGCCTCTCCTATCAGTGTATGAACGTCTGAATGTGAAAAGCACCTCAGTACTGTAAAAGCACCTAAAGTGGTCTTAAGACTAGAAAGGCACTATATAAGTACAAGTCCATTTACCACTTCTAACCACATGTGACAGTGGC
The DNA here is from genome assembly GCF_963691815.1 of Echiichthys vipera. Taxonomy (NCBI): domain Eukaryota; kingdom Metazoa; phylum Chordata; class Actinopteri; order Perciformes; family Trachinidae; genus Echiichthys; species Echiichthys vipera. The sequence continues at coordinate 26,656,079 of NC_139826.1, forward strand.
CAGTGACCTCAAACTAAAATCCATTGTTGCCTGTAGACGCATTTTTGTATATATTTCTTTAACAAATTTTCAGCACCAAACATTTAGATCATTATCATTAGTAGATACACTTTTCTGCAGTACTCATGTGACGTTTTATATTATCTTTGTGAGTAACCTCCTAGAATGTGGTTGTTAGTTTGGTACAAACACTGTGAATTCCACTTTGGCTAGTAAGCTGTGTAAATACACTGCAGTGCTTTTTCTGACAACAGCACTGATAACTGCAGCGTATCTTCCTGTCCAGGAATTCAGAAATAGCTTTCTAATTAAATGCAATTTCAAGAAAACAAGGGTGAATCATAACACTCCCTAACAGGGCTGGTGTGACATTATGGCCTGAGATTAGACAGGCAGAGTATATAACTGTAGGATTTTATCGATTCTGCGAGATAAATCGATATTTTGTTTCCACAGAAAGTATCGATTTTTTGGCCGCAAGTATTGATACATTTAGTCCCATTCAAATCCCCCTGGCACTCAGCTCGCTGCCCATCTCCTCCCTGTTTGCTTTGCAGGAAGAGCTATTAGGTCCGCCAGCCGCTAGTGTTGCTGTAGAGCATTTCAAGCTGTCTGTCCAGCAGAGATGGGGACTCAAGATTTGAAACTCGTGCACAATCTTTATATTTATGTACTTTTGGAAGGATTATCATCAGGAGCAGGAAGTCCTTCTCTCCCACAGAGATGTGCGAACCCGGTCGGCTGCTGCAGTTTCATTACCGTTTTTTTTGCCGAAACAAAAGAATTTCAGAATGCAACATCTCTTTTAAGCTCAGCTGCATAAACTATCAACGTTAGCTTGCTACATATGTTAGCTTTGTGAGAGATTCATTTTCAGATTGGCGTTCATTAAATTACACATTTTGAAAAGTGTTTTTTTGCCGGTGATGCCTCCCTCTGCTGGCTAACGCCATTAAACCGGGAGAATTACACGTTAATTATTAATGTCAGCAAAAGGCAAGTTTATGTTACAGGTTTGCTGTTGACCACATAACGTTAATGTTACTGCGTTATTAGCTTTGACCATTACACCACGTTTGGAAGGCTGGATGATGACTAACGTTTCGGACAAACATAATGAGCAGCCACTATAAAAAGCATGACTATAATACAATAAGTAATATAATATATAATAATACAATTAAAATATATATAATAACAAGTGAAATCAGCAAATATATATCAAAATCATAAATATATCATGCAGAATATCTACAGCCAGATGTGTCTTCCTCCAAGTTATTATCAAATGTTTTAAAATCCTCCAATGAGAGCAGGACCTGGAGTTTCAGGTGTGTCTGTAATTAGTTCCAGGTAAAGGGAGCAGCAAACTTTGTTTCTTTACACTAGATTATAAGGTGTCATTAGTTGGGACTTGTGTGTAATTTCACAATACGGTTGCACTTTTATTGCATTTATTAAAAACATAAGAGACCTGATTAGAACTTGTCGCTTCCCTCAGAGACTTGATTTGGACTTGCAAAAAGTGACTTGTTACCATCTCAGCTGTCCAGTCAGAGCTATATTTTGTGTAACTGATTCTTTCAGTTTTTATTAATTCAATCCCAGTCAATGAAACACTCACAAGATGTCACCAAAATCACACTGTCCCTTTAAAATCTTTCAGAAAATGATGTAAGTGCAATGTATCGAATCGTATCAAATCAAATCAAATCGTATTGCTTGCTGAATATCATGATATACCATATATCATATCGCGAGATTAGTGTATCGCTACACCCCTAACAGAGTAGAGTGTTTTTTTACATATAAACTTGAATGACGTTTTTTTTACACAGCACCACCACCTTTTGATCATCTACATTTAATAATAGAGGCATTTTTCAGAACAAAGCAGAAGCAACAGTTCTTCCGCCCGCTTAGGCCATGTATTCCAGTTACAAACAATTAAAGTATGATGAAATTGATAAATAATTATACCAATAGCAGTGATTGCTTCCATAATACTGTAAATGAAGGATGGAAAGGTCCACTTAAAACTTCTGAGCAGATAATGCCCTACATGTGTTTATGCATGCATGTATATGTGTGTGTGTGTGTGTGTGTGTGTGTGTGTGTGTGTGTGTGTGTGTGTGTGTGTGTGTGTGTGGCAGGTGACTTACAGAGACTGGAGAGAGTTAAGGTTCTTCAGGGCTGCACTGGGCACAGTTTTCAGCTGATTATTCTGGAGCATTCTGAAGGTAAAATGGCAAAAGTTATGATTTCAACTCCACTCACAACAGTTTTTTCTTGCATTATGATTTCAAAACATATATATGTGACCACGAGAGCTTTCTAAAAGTCTCCCTTGTGTCTTTTTGTTTGTGGCTCCACACTGAGAGACACTGGCATCATGGAGTTTTCCTGATACTGTTGCCAAGGTAATGAGGAAAATATCTACATCAACTGAGTTATGAAGGTATCCATCTACATCTTCACATTTAAGAGCATGTTAAATTGTGCAAGTTGCAGTATTTGTAAAAACTGGCTAAAATCTGATGTGAATGGGTGTTGAACTGTTTGTTTTCACTTGTCTAATTACAAGAAACAATGTGAATAAATCACTTGATATGCTAAGCATATACAATACCTCCATGTGTTTTCAATTGTGTAACCAAGACCTCACCTGTAGATCAACAGGACTTTGAACTTTTGTTGCAGAATCAACAGGGCGCCGCTTTGTGTGTCGCCCAGTGTGTTCGAGTCTGTGCAAGCACACCAGGGTGTGCTGCCCAATGTAAATTATGCAGAACTAATTTTTACACAGGGCTTGTAAAGTATGCAATTCCCTCTTAGGTGTTTTTACAGCCACAGATACTGTTGAGGCAGGGATGTAAAAAGGTGTTCAGTCCATTCCAAGTGGATGTAAATTGTATGGCTATGTTTAGGGTGGCAATAACTGACAGCACCACAAATTGCAATATTTACTCTCTCCCCCAGTGTGTGGAAAACTTCACACAACCACGGCCATAGGAGTGTGTGTTTGTGTATGTTGACGGCGGTGGTGTTGACAGGGAGGGTGCATGCTTACAGGACTTTGAGCTGATGCAGTCCAGACAGAGCTTCGGGGTGGATGAATGACAGATCATTCCCTGCAAGTCGTCTGTGGTGAGAGAAAGAGTCACGTTTATATTTTTGAAATTTCTCAAACATTTAAAGGCCACAGGCGACATTTTTGCGTTAAAATAACACACTGTAACAGAACCAAATAGTATATTTCATTTCTGAATACAGCAATGAATAGTGTTTCAAGAACTCCACAAAATGCAGTGCCTCAATAGATTACGTTCCAGCTCTGAGGCTGAACATGGGGCCTGGGGTGTCAAAGACATGTGTCTGTGCCATGGCCTGTTGTCACTTCGTCTGACACCCACAAGAGATTAGAGCTGTTCCGGGATATCCCCTCCTTAGATCCCTTTATGTGCCTCCCAACCATTACTATTTTGTGCTCCCTATAGAGAGTGAAAAACTGATTCACCCCTCTAATGCAGCCTTGTAACAGTCTTTGCCTTATAACATTTATCACTGGGCAGCTTCTTCGGTCCCTGCAAGGATTACATGAGACTGAAGAGGACACCTCCCTTTCCTGTTGGGAACCAATTGTGTATAGGAAATAGAGCCCAAGTATACTATCTGGCCTGAGAGATTAGCAACAGATTTATCATGCTGCAACGTGAGTCAGACCAGGCTGAATTCCCTGCAACAAGAGCTGCTGGGTGTGAGACTGAGAATCAAGGCTGACTGTATCAGAAGACCATCTTCATGTTGACTCAAAACGGCTCTTTTGTTTGCCATAAGTTTCACTGAATTAGAGAGCTAGTCTACTGTGAGTCTTTTTTGCAGCAAAACTATGTGTACAATATAAAGTATCATTAGTTCCTGATGAGACAAGAGAAGAAAAACATAGTGAATTACCTGTTCCATAAGTATACTGTATGACTACTATATGTAAGTAAATAGCCCCCGAACAAATAAGTTTTTCCTTTCATAGTTCACACAGAAGTTAAGACAAATCTACCGTAGATGACAGCAGCAATACAAGACTTGTGTGAATCACAATGAACATGACCTTGTTGCAAAAAATATATAATCAAAGATGAGGTATGTAGCAGACATGGAGTGCTGATAAAAAAAAAAATCTCAACAAGTCGATGTTTATTGAATGTGAATAGCTCATCAATAGTGCAACACAAAGTGTATAACATTTGTTTATATGAGTATTTCTTTTTTCTAGTTTTACAATAACATAAGATGTTGTCAATCCGTTAGCACTCACTAGACTTTAGATGTTGAGTACAGCACTGAAGATCAGAACTGAAACTGATCAAACCTTGGCGGAGGTGGAAGTGTTGGTATAAATCGATAATTGAGGACGACATACATGAGACTTAAACGTCCATTGAAGCATCTGCTCCACTAAAGAGACGGAGAGACTGTAACTTTCCTCAAATTAATACATGAAGCATGGCGGCCGGTGGCTGAGTGGTTAGAGCAGTCGCCCCACGTAAAGAGGCTGAAGGTCCTCGAGGCAGCGGCCGCGGGTTCGACTCTTACCTGTGGCCCTTTGCTGCATGTCCCCACCCCATTTCCTGTCTGTCCTATCTAATAAAGGCTTGAAAACTGCCCCCAAAAAAAGAAAATTAATTAATACATGAAACAAACGTTAATGCCATTATATTTTCCAAATTGTGTTTCACCGTTTGATGTTTGACTGGTGCTCTTTTAGTAGTCACTTCTTCTGCAATAATTTAATGGCCCTCGATTGGAGAATCAGCACCACCGGCTGTATATTTCACTGAACCAACTCCTAATATTCGCATAACAGTAGTGGATGCTGATTTTCAGGAAATTTGGTTAGCGCTACATTTGAATGGAAACCTACAGAGGCAACAAATTCCTTATAAATCTGCCACAGAAATGAAAGGGACACTCAACTGTCAAGCAGCCAAGAAACATGGTGTCACAGAGGAGGGCAAGCCCCCCCAAATATATTGATAAAGTTTAATAAAATCTTTCTGTGCTTGTAAATTGAAAGCTTGACAGCAGAGCAACTGAAAAACAAAATGAGGAAATGGCTTAAAAAGTCCAATTCTTTTTTCTTTTTTTTTATTGTATTTCTATTCAAAATTTAACAATAGTTTGGAAGATACTGACATAGCAGACAATGAAGTGACAGACATTTAAAATACCACCAAATCAACCAATCAATCAATGTGACTCTACTGAGCCACCATTTGTCAAGATGATGTCTTATGAAAGCTTAAATAAATAAGACCTATAAATAAGGCAGTTATATTCATGACTACAGTTCAAGTTGTCCTACGTAGTTGGACACCTACTATTTCAAAATGACATAAATCCTGTCTGTAGCTGTTGAGTCATTCATGTTGATGTACAACATACAGTGACCAATGTGACTAATGTCAATATGACTTAATTCCTTGAGAACGCACACAACCCAGAACCTGCAATCACTGTCATAAGCCGCTAACCACCACATGCAAACATGGTTTGACAAATCTTTCGTATAGCCTTCAGGTTTCACAACATAAAGAGCTTCTCCTCGTCTTGAATCTTTCAGCAAATTCAGTACATGTCCCCCCAGGCTCCGACAAGGAAAGAAGAATGTGCTAAATCTTGTTGAGAAAAGGCTAAATCCTCTCCACCTAACACCACTCCCACAGTCTACCTTTTTCAATAGCAAATTCGCAAAGAGCCCTGCACTGCACTCAAGACAGTAAAGGTCTACAAACACTGTGTATCATCAACAAATAAAAAAGCATTTGGCCCTCAAATTTTGCTGCAACAATATTCAATCTAACTTTCTTTTTGGGAAACGTCTGTGGCAAAACCCAAACAAGCACCCGTCCCCCACAACATGCTCCCACATGTACAGTGCACACCTTTTTTCATCATTGTTGGTATAGGCAGCTATGTTAATAAGTCTGTGACTTAATTTCCTATATTCTTGTTTGCAATGAAAATGTTCATATCAGAATTTTCAATAATAATGTAATTATAAAAGCTGTGGAGTGAGAGAAGCTATTTCAGGCGCCTCTGGTACTAAAAGTAAAAGACAATATAACTCACAGTTGCAGCAATTCTACTGCTCAGATCAGCACGATGCTTTCCTGGTTGAATACTCAGATGAAAAGATCAACAGCTATTTAAGATATTAAAGAAAGTCTGTGTACATAAAAAACTTGGGGTAAAAGTTAGCTTTGACTTTCAAGGTGCATTCAAGAAGGAAGCATTCGCCAAGGCAACCGTGTTGCAAGCTGACAGTGGCACAAGCTTAAAATGATGTCGTTGAGAAAACACATTCTAAAATCTGCAGTTTAAATGAATTTTCTTCTTAGATCATCTTACATTTTATTTTATTGCTTGCCATATCATTCAGCCATATTCAGACTGATTAAAGATAGCAAGAAAGAAAAAAAGTCTTTATTTATAGCAAACATTTTAAACAAATACACAGTTGCAATAAACTAAAATATATACTGTACATAAAAAAACATTATTAAAATTAAATTGTCAACAAAATGAAACATATCAACAACAGACTGACTCAGATGTCATTACTACAATTCACTGAAGGTATATAGAGAGCACAGGTTATTTCAAGACTATAAACAAACTGCAAAGGAGACAGAGACTACCTGTCATCACGTCTGCTGAGCTTTGTGGTGCCTTTGGCAAGAAAGAAAAAGAGTGAAGGAGATTGCGTGACTACGAAGGAGGGAATATTCCTCCCTCGTCCCCACTCCTGTCCTGTATGAGGATGTCCCGCTCTCTTTTTTCTCCCTGATCTCTTTCTCTGTCAACTCTTCCTCTCCTGGTCTTTGCCCTCAGGGCCCATGCTGTGGTTCACATAGACTGCTGCAGCCCCGAAGCGAAAAAGTTATCCACCAAAGTTCACTGAGACAAACCTGCAGTTCTGTTCTCAGTAAAAAAGGTTAAACAAACACACATATCAGCTAGGGGTAAATGTCAATCAATGACACCCTGACGACAGTCCATCCATTATGATGACCGAAGACGGGAAAGAAGTAGCAGAGAGACAGGGGTTGGGTTTTTTTCAGCCTTATTGCTGTGGAAACCATTGTTTTGTCCTCTTCCTTCCTGCCTTGCATTCCTCCACACATTGCGATGAAAACTAAATTGCCTTTCAACAAAGCCGATTGGAGTGGTGCACGGAAAAGAAGAGGGTGAAGACTCATCAGGCTGAAAGATGCACGAGAGCAGAAAAAACTTGCAAAGGGCAAGTGGAGCTGGAACCGCTGGAGTTTGTTCACTCACTGATTTTGCCTTCTCAGGGCTGCATGTTACCTGATATCAGGTAGACAGATTTTATCTCTGACTCCCAGCAGCAGCGAGCCAGACAGCAGAGTGTTTAAAGAGTAAAGAAATAACAAACACCTCCTAAGATTAGATGTGCGCCACTCAACAAAGCCCCAGAGCACAGATGTGCTGTTGCCACCCTGATAATCCCTTAAAAGCAAAAGATCCACACAGGATGTCACATGATCATAGCTTCAATACATGTCGTCTCACCTCACCTTTTTAATTGAGCTTAACTGCGCCTTTTATAACCGCCCTTGTTCAACTCATGAATGGTTGAGTGATTCGTAACCTCTCGTAATGCTGCGCTTATCTTCTTCAGCTGAGAAGAAGGGCATGTTGTGCACCTATACTGTGTGTTTTACAGTACAAACTCAAATACCCAGGTGCATATCATAAGCCCTCATGTCAACATTGTACAGAGTAAATACATCATTAGCAAGAGAAAAGGGGGGCATGTACTCACAATTCTTCCAGGTAGGGAAAGTTCTTGAATACAAATGCTGGGAGCTCAGTAATGTTGTTCATGCTCAGGTCACTGTGGAAACAAAAACAAGTAGAAAGACTTCATTGATACCGTGAAATCACAGTGTGTTCACCATGTTGGTATATATATATATATATATATATATATATATATATATATATATATATATATATATATATAATATTATAATTAATAGTTTTAAAACATGTAGGCTATATAGTTTTCAAGCTGTTAACATCAACAGACACTGTTAGATACCATGGTAGGCACAGAAACTACCATCTAAAGTTGATAGGGCAGATATTCGAATGAGACGTTGCTGCCATGGGGGCCAGCGATCGGCTCGAGGTTATCTATCACTGAGGTTGTACACTTTCACTTTTATACACTCTAAAATGTATTTTAAAAGCTTCCTTGCCCCAAATTTGTTCTTAATTCTTTACGATTTAAATTTACCATTTTACTTGTATTGTCTTGCATTTTGTAATCTTATTTATATAAAACTTTTCAGAAAAAGGGTTAAAAGGTCTTCACATTTTATCTACCTACGTGAGATTGTCTGAGATTGTTTCAACATTCAATTCTCAAAATTAAATCATCTGTGTTTAAGGCCTCATTTTATCAACTGAACCAGTTAAGACACTAACATGATGAGGAATTTTTACTGTAATTGTAAACTACCTGTACAATAAACAGGGTAGTTGTGTCACCCATCCCTTATGGCAATTTCAAGTCTTTTGACTGTACCTGCATACATGTAACCTCAACCAGAAAAAGGCTTGAAAAAGCCGTTCTCTTTAGCCCCAGGGATCTTCATTTTTCAAACCAACTTCAAGTAAAAATAGGCATGTTGCAGCATGACAAATATGCTCACAGGACTTGATTTGCTTCCCCACCAAAAGTGATAGGACTACCTGTGTTTACATTTTCATAATGACAATTTAAAAAAGTTATACTACAGGAAATGTGTCAAAGTAAGGGACTGTCACAGTAAAAGAGAAGACAAAAGGCTGTCTTGGGTCTACTGGGGAGACCACGGTGAGAACAAACTCAGCTCTGGATCCTTAATCTTGATGAGGAATCCACTATCCCCCTCCTCCCCCGACGCCATATGTAAAGAGACGGAACATATCAAGAAAGAAAAAACATCCGGCATTCACAAATGAAGCTACCCCCTGCCCCCCTTTCACTCTCCAACTGGCCATCTTGAATTTCACTGCCAGATATCTCTAAGACCTTGTGTGTGGGCCCCTGAATCCTACAAGGATCATATTGCCCTTCCTCTGCAACACACACACACGCACGCACGCACGCACGCACACACACGCAGGCCCTGACAGAACCCTCATCATCCATGCAACCTGTGTCCCATCTCCACTTACCTGGTTATCCAATTACCATACAGACTGTGCAGCTACAACGACACTTCCATCAACATCCACCCTCTTCTTATCGTTCTTTCCTTCCCAGACAACATCTATGCCAGTGTTCTGCCACCACTGGTGGTCAGATGGATACATCCCTAACCACATTTTAAACCGTTTGACTACATTTTCCACAGACTGTTGACTAGTCGGAACCACATGCAGGGTTTGGGAGTACAGGAGGCCTGTATGACTGTATCACACTTCCTCCCTCCCTCTGTGTCTGGCTGCTTTACTCATCAAGGTCCTGGCCTGTCCCTGCTAAGACAGATTGAAGGGGACACTAAAAATGCAGCTGTGATAAATGGTGACAAGCCTAAACGCTTCTACAAACAGGTATCAGTAAATTTCTATCCCATGTGCCATTTGGCCTCATTTTAGCGGAGAGGAAGTGGAGAATCTGAGAAAGGTAGCAGACATGCTTTGAGTAAAGGAAAATATGGCTGCTAAGGTGAAGCATCCCTAAAAGTAAAAAATATAACCCCTTTATACTATACTTTAAGCACTGCACACTAGCCGGGCACACACCTGGGTATGTACAGTATGTTGGCATTTTCTGGTAACTGGGCTCACAGTGGCTGGTGGAAAACTTTAACATATCACCCAACCCTATAGCACACACACAGGCATTAAAACACTGTATAATGTCACTATTTAAAATGTGGCTTATAAATGCAGGCAGATGTTGGGCAACAATGTATCAATCATGTTTCCATTTAATCATTTTTAAACAGTGTGTAGTGATCATTCTGCATTTAAATCACACTATCCATTTATAGTAAGTGTGTAGAATACGAACAGATTCGTTTTAAGAGCCTCGAGTGATTTAGGAGAACTTTCCGCATTCCTCTTAGGTAGAGGAGTTTGAAAATCCTAAATAAAATACACTTCATAATTATGTTGATATTATATTGTTTGACTCTGCAATTTAGATTATACTATAATTCTAAATGTATTCCTATAACGATATGCTTATTTTAAATTGACTATTTTTGCCATTGTATAATAATACAATAACAATATGAACATCTCAAACGGCATAGCGGCTTTAATTAGGTTATTTTGCTCCCTCCATTTGATGTCATCGATCACTTTTCTTTGACGAGAGATTTAAAAAAGCCATTTTCATATGGAAACAATTCTTTTTTCTATTTCAGTGACAGTACGACCCTCAGGTGACACCGAAATTAACTGCACTTGTTAGTTTTACCATTCCTTGGCTTCAGCACGTCCTCTAACTTCGCTTCTGACACTGCAGAAATGCTAGACTTTCGTTTATGGATCAGCGGGGATTCAATAGGACATATGAGGCAGGATGCAGGGCCTATATCGTAATACTGGGGCATGCATTATGCTAATTTTCATTCATTTAAGTGGCACTCATCATGTTTACAAGGGTCAGTTACAGTTATCTGAAGTTTGAAGCGTTTGCTGAATCTGACGTGGCACACTCGTACAAGCCCATCGTACTAAAAAGCAGTAAGAGAAAGTTAAAGATAAGAAAAAAAAAACATGTGCATGAGGCCCAATCTGTTATGTCCAACAAAGTATTTTTCTGTTTCTGTGCATACAGAGGTTTTAGTCATGGGTCTATATACGTTATGCATCTGAACTGTTAAGCATTTGTATGTTAAACTCATCTGTACATCTGTAACATCTCAGCCGCTTCCAAAAAAATCAGACAATAAACTCCAAATTATTATTGAAACATCCTCAAGACGCTTGCAGAAAATTGAGAGTCCTGACCAGTGGTCAATTCCGTTTATTGTACACAACGTTCATAGAAAGCATTACCTTTCATAAAAATGCATAATGCTGTCCACAGCCAGTTGCACCTGCTGTTTATAAGTTCTGGCCTTCTTATAGCATGTTTACCAAGTACAGAATCCCGAGTCACTAAATAACAACATCAAGTCTTACAAAGAGCCTAGTTGTAGGGTGTAAAGGCTTTACAGCTAATAACTACTGGGTGAAACCGTTGTGCCATCTGACAAAAGTGCTTGTTGGAAAACTGTAAAACATTTCTATGAGCACAATTAGGCTTCATAATGACTCTTACTAAAGCTCATCGTCTGACGAAACAACCAGGAAAGGACATAGATTAAGAAGCAATAAACGGCAGTGACATAACTGGAGGACAACAGTGCATCACTTCACAAATGACTGGACAAAACAAACACACTCCTTGAAAAAGGGCTTTGGATAAAGATCATATGGTCTGATAAAGCTAACATCCAACATTTCAGCCATAATGCAAAGTATAATGCCTAGTGGAAACCAGACACAGTTACTTTATAATCCATCTACCACTGTCCTACACCATATTGTAAAAACATTCAACAATACTTATGCAATCAACCATTTTTTCCTTTTAGATTTGTACTTAATTCAGATCAATTGGTAGAGATTTGTTTTCACGTTGACGTTCTATCGACCCAAATAAAAAAAGCCTTTTTCATCTATTATTATGTGATTCACTGCTGTTTAAAGTAGCTGACGTTATTAATAACTTACAGGAACATTGAACGCAATAGTCCGCCGTCTCTTCCCTTCTCTTTTGTCTCTCAAACACTCATGCCGCTGCAGTCCACCTGTCAATCTATCGCTTGACAATTTTGTGCTACTATATTGTATAAAGGTAGCGGTTTGTGGGTCGGGTCATGTTTGACTGGTTGATTTATGGTGCAGGTTGGTTTACTCACCCAAAACACCTCTTTTGCTCCTGGAATCCCAGCATTGTATGTGAAATCAAAAGTGAGGCGGATTTACACCGCCTTGTTTTTTTTGTTTTTTTAGAGCTGCAACAATTTGTTGATTAATCAATCAGTCTACTAGTCTGTATTCTTTGAGGTAGTTTTAAGGAAGAAAAAACGCCAAAAGTCCATTACTTGCAGCTTTTCCAATGTGAGAATCACTGGCCTTTCCTGTTTTATTTCATTTTAAACTGAATATCTTTTGTTTAGATACAACTTTTGACATTAAAGATCAAACGATTAATTGTAAAAATGGATGTTTGTTTTTTGATTGGTGTAAGGACAGTGCTAAATATTTGACTAGAGTTTTCAAATATTAATATTGAGTCTGTACTAATAAGGAAACAGTTTCAGGTTACAATTTTCAATTATATGGTTATTATCTGTGATCAAGACTTAAATCAGGCCTCTAATTATTTCCTTTCCAGAGCTGGTTTTGAAGATTTTTCCAGGTGTTTTTGTCTGTCTGTCTGTGGCCAGATTTTGTCAGATTTTTTTTCACTGCAATAGCGTCTTAAGTGTATAGTTGAGATCAAAACGAAGGTCGAATACAAAAACGGTTGTAGTCTGAGCAAGGGACCTACACCCCACCACTTTACGCCCCGGGCCCTATTTGGCACTATGGCTGGTGTGATGGTCTCTAGTTCTTTACTGATTTTTATTTACGTATTAGTGCTATAAGTAAGTTTATTAACTTAATAAAGGCTGTTATTTCAATTGTAACTACATTAAAGAGATTAATAATAATAAAAAAAGTATACAATATATCCTACAATATAATACAAATATATATAAAATAATATAATACAGAATCCAGTAAGTTACATTTCCATACAAATACTTTATAGTACTAGAAATGTTGCATATTCGTAGAAGGATTTAAATCTCTTGGAATGCAATTTACAAGTTGCCTTGCTCAATGTTTTTATTTAAACTTTCTTCTATCTTTTTCTTGAACAAGTAAAACCAGATTTCTAGGTGTGAAAATTCCCTAAATTCTTCAATCTTAACATTTTTGGCATTGCAAATATCAAGGCTTTACACACTTTTTTATTTGAAGTTTATATCACTTTTGAAGATCTAGCATATGTTTTAAAACTGTATAAAACGGTACTATTAAATATTATTTATGTCATTGTACCGTTGTGTACAGTTATTTAATACACAATTTAATCATTTGAACACTTTCAAAATGTATAAGTGTAAACATTATTTGTATGGGGAGGAGCAGGGATGGCATTTTACCCAACTGAATGCTTCCATTCATATGATGGGTATCAATTGAACAAAAAACATATTGTATCAACATATCAGAGGAGCAGATCAATCTTAACTTAACCATTCGATGGACTAATAAAGTTACCATCTGTTTTTGAAAGGGGCTATTAGCAGTTAGAAACTGTAAGTGGAGGACAGGGTTGGGGAGGGGGAGTGTTAATATTCTCCCATCCACAAGTCATCCTGTTTGGTAGTGGGAACCACTGACTGGCTCCTTTCACCTCTGCTGACCAAGAACAAAAGTATCATTCAGTTAAAAATGGATTGAGGGCACCAATGGTAAAGCCGGCAAGCTCCACCAGCAGAGTGCAAGACCCCTGATGCCACCCCTCCATTTTCCCTAAGTCAGAAACTTGTTCACGCAATGAAAGAACCTCACACAACTGAGATGTAAGCTGTTATAACCCCTCTTGCTCCCTTAAAATGTGCAAACATTCATGCAGGCACTGTACCAACAACCTATGCAGAGACTCTGGGGCAGGTAAACTACATACCTTCAAACCACCTTGCTCTGTTACTCGCTGAGGGGCTTCCTCTTTTCTCTCATCTGCTTTTCTGTGGCGGGGCTGTTTCCATTACCGATGCCAAAACTCAAGCCCCAGTGGGCTGTAGGTAAGAGTCCACTCCAACATTGTCCTATGATTTATTGGCATGGTCTTCCATTGCCATTAGTTTTTTTGTTTTTCAACATTTCTAGAATAGAAATAAAAAAATAAGATATGATACTTGTAGGACCTCTTGTCCTCTGGGCATTTAATGATTTTAATGATTAACCACGGATAAAATTCCAGAGTTAGTGTTACCGTGTCAAATTTGAATTAGCCTATCACTGAAATCATGTTTGAAAAACTTACGGTAAATACTGTCGAGCATCAACCAAAGTTAGCAGCAGTCTCCCAGACACAGGCGCAGTATGAAAAATTTGTTTTGTGTCAATAAAAACATGGCGTAAGGAAAGGACAGTGCTCGAGAGACTTCTCAGCCTTCTGCAGTCTTAATGTAATACTGATGCCTCTATATCCAATGGCAGTGCTGCCCACCGTGGTCAGAACCAGATCCAGCTTCACAGCCGCAATCAACCTACACTCGGAGCTACAGTATTCGGCGGAGAACTCTGTACCCGCCAGCGGCAGCTCCTACTTAAGCCAGGAGTAGAGCTTCGCCTCGCTGCTACGCCATCCTAGCAGAGTCCGTCTGCTGCATGGCTCTCGACACCACAGGGACAACATAAACAGATGTCACGTAGATGATGACATAAATATACTTGGGTATGGAATAACTAAGGGGGGTTGCCCTGCCAATCTTGCTGACCTACAGATTTTGTTGATTTGATTTGATATATGCGCTAAAAGAACTAACTGCTGCGACAGGAAAGTGAACTGCAGTTTAATGTGACAACACAACATACATGTACTAAAGTACACCAGCTGAGTATAGTATATATCTAACCCTTCAACCCAGTGGAGTCTGGTGTTTTTATTATGACAAGGTATCAGGTTTTGGTATGTTAAGTTTTAATGTTTATGCAAACAAAAAGGGACTAGTGCTGTTATTTTGTGATTATCAATATAAAACTACTGTGTGTCAGTATATTTTGAGTATATTTCACGCATTTTAACTATACCGTGATAATCCTGATAGCTATAACCACCCTGATAACCATGATATGAAATTTTCATACGCTCATGCATTCATCTCTAGCTAAGCTTATAAAACACTACCTTGAATCCGTCTGTTTCTGCTATCATGTGTGTTTTTTTTTATCATAAAAGTAAATGTACACCTTCCTGCTTGTTGTTCACATTAACTAGACTAGATTTTTTCCCCTGTCTCTAAGCTATTCAAATGACTCTAAACACATGGTTATTGCAAACAAACATGTACAAGTTCAGTTCAAATGTTATAATGACAAAACATTAATGTGTGATTATTTTCTTTCCTTTACATATCAGCAGACCATTGTGTGTGCATTAGCCGTGAGAGAAGGGGCTCTTGCAGCTGCAATATGTCTCACTAATCCATCATGATCCCTAACCCCAGTGCACCACATACAAAAGACGGAGGGAGTGGGAGAGGACAACTTAAGTTCAAGAGACCAGGAGAACAAATGAGAGAAGGACAGAGAGAGGGACAAACAACCTTTCACATACTTTTTAAAAGGTTGAAGTGAATATATGAGGCAGTTTTGTGCTCAAATTCTGTCACAGAGCATTTAGATTTCCATGTGCAGAGCAGACACAAGAAGATAGCACAATCTTGGAAACATTGTTTTTACATTTTGGCATAAAATAGCAGTAAAGGCTATGATATCATTTTGTGGAAACATTGCTTCATGGTATGATGTTATGTTTTGTGCCCATAATAAGGAAAAGGTATGCTGAGAGTTTCATTTGTAAGCACCAGGCCTTGGTGTGACATGTCATGAGAGCCTGGCATGTGAATCCACTTCCTCTGTTTACTTTACCCAACACTTTCCTAACAATAGTGATTTCAAGTGGCACAATATTGGTTCTGGTGTAGTGAGGCTTTGGCCACCATTCCTTAAAAAGGTGGCAAAACAGCAGAGGTTTCCCCAAACAAGAACAAACCCTAACAATTTGAGGCAAGGTGAAAGTGAAATACAGGTTATTTTCTTAACCAAATAGCCTTACACATTTCAAATAGAAGAGTAGCTATGTAAACTGAGAGTCATAACTTCTTCCATTCGTTTTTGAGAGCCCAGTAATTACAAAAGTACAAAAAAATAAATGAGTGTTTTGAATGCTGTTGGCGAGGTGGTTACTTCAGTTTATGATTAACCCACAGGTTGTGAAACAAACTGTGGAGTTTCTTCATGGGGCAATCATCAACTGTATCTGCACCAGCCCATAGAGATCTGACCTACCTGGTGCATGTTTGCTCCACTTTACTTTTCTTTTTTAAATGAGTGCCCTTACATGAAGCAGTAATTAAACTCTTAGTCAGACTTGGGGTGAGAATGTGATAATGGAACAAGCTTGACTCCTAATTATTTTCGTGCTAAACAAACTGCTGGCTACAATCCACACAGAATTATTCAACCAAATGTGGCCCCATTTATGATTTCAGTGCTTTGTAAATGAATTGGTGGTTCAGCCACATAGCATGTCCCAAACCTTAGGGGGCAAAAAACAATATGTTTTTGTACCCGTTATCCAGCAGCAGGTTACGTCTTCAAAAGGAATTTTTGTGATCCCAGAAATGTCTCCTGTTTGTCCGTAAAAATTAAACGTTTGTCTGGAGCCAAACCAATGTTTAAATCAAATATAACAACAGCCACTGTCGCAGTTTGTGCTGGTTACCCAGACAAAAAGCAAATATCTTCTAGTTCATAACGACACCTCTCAACAAATAACCTGCTGCTGGACAAAAGGCAAAAAATAACGCTTTAGGGAACATATGGACTGCTGGGGTCAAAAACAGGTCTAGCTCAAATCATAAAGTGAAAAAAAAACCTCATCATGTCTAAGGCTGAAAGAAAATAAATCTGCGACTATTTTGATAATTGCTTAATCATCTTAAAATCAAGGGGAAAGTGCTCAATATTCACTGGTTCCAGACTCACTATGTGTGACTGACATTTTGCTGCTTTTCTAAGTTTTATGTAGTTGTTTTTATTTTTTCAACTGTTGATTGGTGAAAACAAACAATTTGTACACATCAGCTAGCTTGGCCCTGGAAACTTGTGATGGTTATTTTTTACTATTTTGATATTTGATAGACTATTCTTATTATTTTTATTATTCTATTCGCCTAATTTGATGATTACGTTATTAATGAATAGTTCAGTCTAAAAATCCTCAAAAGGCCTATTTATCTGTGCAACAAAACCAAAACCCCAAAATATTGAGCTTACTATCATATGACTTTTGTACTGTAACCACAACCAAAATGACCTAAAATGATTAACCAATGATCAAAATAGTTACCAGTAAGTTTCCAGATTAGAGCTGCAACAATGACATGATTAATCGATTAGTTATGAACTATTAGCCTAAACTAATCATCAACTATTTCTCATAAACAACTGATCATTTTGAGTAACCTAAGAAAAAATGTCCAGTTTATCTGATTTCAGCTTCTCAAATGTGGATATTTTCTGGTTTCCTCATTCCTCTATGACAGTAAACTCATTATATTTGGGTTGTGGACAAAACAAGACATTTGAGGACATCATCTTGAGCTTTGGGGGAAAAAAAGTGACATGGCAGACATGTTTTGAGGTCCACCGTGAAGCTGTTTAAGTTAGTACTTACAGGTAGTAGGTGAAAGCACTGAGCCCAGTTGGGACGGTGGTCAGCCCTCTCCCGGAGCAGTCTGCACCCCCATCTTCATCGCAGCTACATGAGGGAGAACAAACGGCCGTCGACTGCCCTTGACCGGTGGCACCAGGACGAAGGAAACACCACAAACATATCCAAAACAAATCCACACGCATTTTCCCCCACGTCAGTTCAGGTGAAAGCGATAAAAAAGAAACAAGAAAGGGAGGCCTTTTCTTTGTGGTTTAATCTATTCCGGACGTCGACTTCTCATGTGGTTTGGTCGGTTGAGGCATGAAGAGGTGAAGCCTAACCGACGCTTTTTCAAAACAAAATACAAAGTCCGAACACTTCATACATTCACACAAAAATATCCACGGTGACGGTTAAGCTAACGTTAACAACCAACCGTTGTCTTCGAGGACGAGGGTTTTACCTTGCTCTGAAACATTTCTCAACCCCCCTGCGTGTCGTATTAGTCCATGAAAATAAAGTAGCAGAGCTGGCGACAGGAGCGGTAGCCTACCTTGCGTTTTTTTGCGTTTTCGTTGTCCCATTAAATAACCCCCCCAAAAGACGAGCGGTGTGCCTGCTAATGCGTCGCTAACAGGCTGTTTCTGATGGCGGTGAAATGTGCAGTTAAAACATACAACGCGGTTTGTTTCCTTCCAGGAGATCACACCGACAGTTTTTCAGCCATTCCTCACGTTCCCCTCCTCTGCTACTCCTGACATCAACAGCATGCTTGTAGCTCGGCAGGCACCCTACCGGACAACCTGCAGCACTGGGCCCGGCCTGTGCAACACCATGAGACCTGCACCACAACGTCAGTCTGCCAACCCGCTGGCTGCTGCACACTCACCAGCTAGGGGGGAAAAGTCAGGTAAAAACAGTTCAGACAAGTATGGAGGTTCTGTATGGGTAATGTGACCAGTGCATTTCTTGTGAAACAACCTGTTTACCATGTTTCTAAAGCAGTGGTGAAGTGTAACTAAGTAGAGTAGGAGACGATGTGACGTTTTAAGTAAAGTAACAACGGCTGAGGAAGTATTTTATTAAGTAAAAGTAGTAATACTGCAGTGTAGGGGAGGAAACTCCATTAAAAGTACAATTTTAGCATTACAATATAGGCCTACACAAAGTGGGGTCATCCCTATGTTCCCTCGGCCCACATTTCTTCCATGTTCCTTAATATGTCTTCCTTGAGGTTTTTTTTTATTTTTTCATCCAAAAAAAGGGGTTGGCAGGTTATTCTTTTTTTATTCATAGGATAATTTTTCTAAGCTGCTTTTTCCATCTGTGAAAACACCTCACACTCAATCTGAGGGAACATAGGGCTGAGGGAACACAGGGTTAGGGGAACACATGGTTGAGGGCTAAGGAAACATAGGGCTGAGGGAACACATGGTTGAGGGAACACATGGTTGAGGGAACACATGGTTGAGGGAACATAGGGCTGAGTGAACACATGGTTGAGGGAACACAGGGCTTAGGGAACACATGGTTGAGGGAACATAGGGCCGAGGGAACACAGGGTTGAGGGAAGATAGGGCTGAGGGAACACATGGCTGAGGGAACATAGGTCTAAGGGAATAGATGGCTGAGGGAACATAGGGCTAAGGAAAACAGGGTTGAGGGAACACAGGGTTGAGGGAACACATGGTTGAGGGCTGAGGGAACACATGGTTGAGGGCTAAGGAAACATAGGGCTGAGGGAACACATGGTTGAGGGAACATAGGGCTGAGTGAACACATGGTTGAGGGAACACAGGGCTGAGGGAACACATGGTTGAGGGAACACACGGCTGAGGAAACACAGGGTTGAGGGAAGATAGGGCTGAGGGAACACACGGCTGAGGAAACATAGGGCTGAGTGAACACATGGTTGAGGGAACACAGGGCTGAGGGAACACATGGTTGAGGGAACATAGGGCTTAGGGAACACAGGGTTGAGGGAACGCATGGTTGTGGGAACATAGGGCTGAGTGAACACATGGTTGAGGGAACACAGGGTTGAGGGAACACAGGGCTGAGGGAACACAGGGCTCTAAAGTACCCAAAGAAAAAAAAGTTATTATGCAGAATGGCTCATTTCAGAATAATGTTTATTATCTAAGTGGATTCATTAGGATGCATTATTGTGTACATCACTTTAATGCTGCACCTGGTAAAGTCGGAGCCAATGTTAATGACTTAACCGCTTTACTGATTGTGTAATTTATAATAATATTCTACAATGTATTAATTGATTTTTAATTTGTATTAATAACCCAAATCTACAAAGTGACTAGTAACTGCTTTAAAATAAACAAAGTAGAGTAAAAAGTACAATATTTCCCTCCAAAATGTATAAAATGTTAAGTACATCTACATCAAAGATGGTCTTCACATATGTGTTACTGGGCCTTAAAGCTGCATAAAATGGAAAAATCCAAGTATGGTACAAGGATTTTGAATTTACACTAAAGTACAATAAATGTACTTAGTTACATTTCACCACTGGAATTCACTCAAGTACTGTACTTAAGTACAACTTTGAGTACATTTGAGTATAAGCATAGCATGCCAAAATGTAATGAACATCCAAAGTTAAAAATACAGAGTTAACTTGTTGATAGGGTAACATAATAACCATTATTTAACTGGGATATACTGCGATGTTGGATTCCTTTATATATTCAGGCAATGCATCAAATGAAATTATTTTTTTCATATTGTTATTAGTATTAACCTTAGGCGTTTCTCCATTTGTTCCCTGTAGTTGAACAAAAGTATAAAGAATAGAAAGTAAAGCACAGTGCTTTACACTTCTAATGCTACCGTTGAATGCCCGTAGTTTTCCTCACTAATCTGATGAGGTGGACACTTGACAAGGAAGATTCACAATGTTCACACAAACAAGATCACACGCTCCACGTACACGTATGCACGCTCAATCCAGGTATCTGTGCATGCCGTGTCACTGGGGATGTTATAACAAAATAGTAAGCAAGCAAGCTAGTTGAAAAATGCAGGGACTAACACTTCCTGCCTCAAGGGGGTTTTATATTGTTGTTTTTAGGGTTACCCATTACCTCCTTGTCTGTTTAACCCAGAATATAGAGGAGAGCAATAAATAATGAAGAGCTCCACCGAATCGGGTTCAACTCACCAAAAGGTTGTTGTTAAGAACTAACCAGCTAGGCTTGGATTAATAATTGTGGAGAATACACAAAACAGTAATATGTTAACTGTTTTTAGCGACAAAGTAGGCAGGAATCACTTATTTTACTATGTGTATCCAGGTAAACAGCATATAAAACAAAGTCATAATAAACCGTCACACTTACATGCACACAAATTAGTTGAAATATGCACACTTATCTGCATGTTTCAACATGAAATGACATTGGGGAAAACCTGAATATCACATTAGCATCGGGGTCTTTTACACCCCTGCAAAGGATTTGTAGATCATGACAACCGAAAGCTTCATGTGAAGAATTTCAGTGATCCAGTGCTGGTTTGGCAGGTCGGACATGATGTCTGACAAACAGCTTGATGTCCTGATTTTGCTGTGAAAGTGACACACACGTCCCCAAAGCAAGAAAGTGAATAACTACTAAAATGAGAAGAACCATAGAATATACCAGCTGAATATTTTAAGAATTACATTCATATTTGAGTACTTTGCATTGGATTGCATGTTGGAGGATAACATTCATATCTTCAAAATAATAGTTAAAGGGATAGTTTTTTTTTTTTGTAGTGGGGCTGAATGAGTAACTTATCGACAGCCAGGGTATTGCCATACAGTAGAGGACGGTTAGCATGCTTCCAGTTTGAAGTAAGCAGACAGGAATACCCAAATGGAAGCTGCTGTGGACGGGGGCAGCAGCTCAACGTATTCCTACATAAGCGCAGCAGTGAACACTGTGTATTATGCAGCAGATCAGCTGTTTGGGTTCGACTTCCCGCAGTTTATGGAATCAACAAATAAAAGAAAAGAAAAATGACTAAATGCTATTTACTGAGGATAGATGAAACATACAGAGGATGGACTTTTGCAGAGGGAGACTGAACAGCTGAAAGAGATAGAGGGGAAACGTCTGTGTAAACTGGAAGAAAGCACTGTCTGACAGCAAGGTAAAGCGGTGAAAATAATCTAAATATAGCGAGCATTTAAACTGAAATGGATTTACTTTGTGTGTGCCCTTTTTTATGTGGCTAATATATGCTTAGCTGCTGTCAGTACTGTAAGTATTTAACTTTGTTTTTTAATATGAACACTGTAACTTTAACATACAAGTTCATTACATTCGACAGACTTCTACACACACTTGTAAATCTATTTGACTATATTGTGATCAAAGTTAAGTTCTGACTGCAAGCAAATGAGACAAAAAAACGCAATGCCTGCAGAGAGGGCAAACACATACACTTCTACCCACCACCTCGACCTCTAAATTCACTTAATGTCATGAGCATCACAATAATTCCTCCTCTTATATGTAATTTATGTCAGTGATCTTGCTCCTGCCTCTGTTTTTTTTCCACAAATTTACTGTTCTTCTTAACACGCCACTTACAAATTCACTCTTACAGCACCTGACACCCAGAGCATCTCCACCCTTCACATTATGGGATAATCAATGGTGCGTGGGGGAAAGGGCAGTGAACCACACAGGACACAAGGTGCACAGGGTGTGGTGACTATGTTTGGTATTCCTGTAGCCAGAGGCATACGGCGCACCTGCAGCATATGGAAACTGGGATTGGGTTACGAGCAATGCAATTATCAGTGGGGTGGTTTACAGTAGGCATCAGTCATGGCCAGTCAAATCAGCCCACTGTGGCATAAGCCTCTCTAATGTGGAAGGAAGTTGCTTAGCCTCAGAGTGCTTTTCCCAATAAGGATCCTATGTCTTGTCCAGAAAGTTAGATTCACATTTCTGAAAATATTACAAGTTAATTAAATTAAATTTGGTGAAATAATGCTGTTACATTCACACTGTAAATAGCATTTTGTCCTGCTAAATCCAGTTCACTGTAACTAAACACAGCTCTTTAGCTTTGCACACTGTTGTTCAGCTGACTCTTGAATGTTTCGCTGGCTCACTTAACAATACGCTTTATGTAAACATCACATTTGGAGACTTAGGAATGCATGTTTTTTCACTGTTAATTCAAATTCACTATCTCTTCTTTTAAGGATAACAAAGATGAAGACACCCTGGACCTCCGTACTGGACCCACAAAGTGAGATGACAAACAAGCATATTTCCCAGAGAATTCCTGTAAGATTTATCAAGACAGTGAGTGGTGTGAGAATAGAAAGTGGTAATTTAAAGGAATATTTCACCCTCGAAATGATCATTTATATATCAGTCACTCACCTTGTGTTACCTCAATTTTTGTTACATGCCTTCACAGCGAATGAAGAATCCCAAAAACGGAGAATGAATTGAGGTAATAGGTTGATGCTGCGTGTCACGCGTGTCACATGACACGCAGTTTCTCAGTCTACGTTCACCTCGGAGGTATGCGAGAAAAACACGTTTTTCTTCAAGAATTCAAGGTAACAGAGTGAGTAATTGAGTTACAAATGATACTTTTGAGTGTGAAATATTACTAAATTAAGTCAGGTTTCTACACATAAACATGTCCTTATTTTGTACATGACCCAAACAATCTGTTTTTTAGAGCAATACCAATATGAGCAAGTACAAAATCTTGCATACGATACTTTGCTTAAAATGCTTAGAATTTCATGTCTAAAGCTTGTAATATTAGGACAAGTTGTCATTCTTGTCATCTAGTTGTGAGACATGATGTGAAGTACAATGAAATATCCACTAGAGTGAAGTCTAGACAACCTTGCATCCAGGTAGTACTGCCTGGAGTACATTGCACCAGATGAATAAATGAACCCACACAGAGGTTATGTGGATACCTTCCATTTTGCAGTAAATTATTGCATTGTTATCACTATGACTCAAATCATGTCTGTGTCTATTGCCATTGATAAAAACGTGCTCTGAGGGGCAGTGTTTCTTCAAATAGTCTCATGAAAGACTTGTTCAGAGGTTAATGTTAAGGACAGACATGAAATAAAACAAAAAAAAACCCGTCAAGGTCAAAGGTCAAGAATTATGTTATTACTTAATTAAGGTGTTCTTTAAGTTTTTCAAAATCATGCTTTCAACTTTTAACTTGCATGTTGTTTAACAATAGAAAATAATTACAGACATATTTTAAAGGCATGTGTGTGCGTGTGCGTGTGTGTGTGTGTGTGAGAATTCCTGGCAGCATAAATGTATAGATTATGCATACATTACGTATACAGTATTTGCCTGGAAATGATTAATGTTTTCTATTCATCTAAAAATTATGTTGAATTTCTACTGACAAGCAAAAGGCAACGCAGTTCAGCTAAACTCAATTTAGTGTAATTAAGAGCATAAAATGTGTTTGAAGTGGCTAATTTGATATTATTCATCTGCTAATAAGCAGCCATCACTGTATAATAATATTTCTGTAGACTGGAATTGAGCTCTGAATCTCAGTTCATTTGCAAAATGTTCTTACTACACACTGTGTGTCAGCCTCGTTTGGCCGCATAATGCTATTTAACCTTTATGATAAACACGTTAAGCTCTAAATCCACCCAGCCCAAAGCAACTGTCTTTTCTAGTTTCAGACCAACCCAGTTGTTATTTTCACACCCAGCGCCCACATTGTGTAAGGACCAAATCAGGAGCACTAATCAAGAAGGTCCACTATTATTTAATACTTACACCTGTGATATTTCAGCAAAAGCACACAAATGTTAGGCCTAAAGTATAAATTATTTGTCAGGATAGTTTCTTTCTTAACAAAGTTGTGGGTGTAGCTGAGCTCTTATGAAGAGAAACACTACCCCACAGTGGTTAGAGTTTCTCAGTGCTACAAACTAGTTTCCATTCACACTCAAACGTTTGAACTGTCATGTATAAAGCATAAACTGTGCATGTATTGCATTTAGTGGAAGTAAAAGGTACCTAATGTATTCTACATGAGAGAAGATGAAAGCATGGAGGTATGGAGAAATGTAAATGTGTCCCCTCAGTTTCATTATTGCACCATGTGTAACAGATGTCATCTCTGGCTCGGGTGTTCAGAGAGGAACAGAAGAAATAAGAGACGAAAAAGAACAAGAGAGAGAGGAAGGAATGACCCCAAAAGCACTAAAGTAAGTTGCAACAGTAGATAGAATTTTAAAAACTGTGTGTTGACTACAAAACATCAATACATTGAAAAAGTAATCCTAAAGGTTTAAAATAACTCTAATACTCTACTTAAAGGGGTACTTTGCCCATTTTAATCTATGTTACTGTGTCTTGGCAGTGTGGGCAACGTTAAAGTGTTTAGCTTCCCTCCCTGCACAGTGGATCAGCCGACGTCCCCCCGATTATGTGTTTCAGGGTGACGTGAGAAGCAAAATGGCAGACATCAGCAGACCTCTGATGCTCTGTTCAGCTTTTCATCAACACACACGAATCACACTGCTATGACACAGAACTGAATTTAAATCAGCAAAATATCTCTTTAAGTCCAGTTTTGAGGTACTTGTACCATTGCGGAATTTGTTGATAAATGAAACAACCCAGGCCAATAGTGTGTTGAGCCCCACCTCAACCAAGCTGCAACATTTATACATTAAAGCTGCTAATCAACATTTTTACATTAATAATAAGTCAGATGAATATGTATATAGAGTGGGTTAAAACAATAGTGATTGAGCATATGACCCACTAATGAAAGCACTTTTATTTACTGCTTTGCCGCGCTAAATTCAAATGCGGCACACAGTTTGTCACACTTTTCACGTCATTCCCCTTCTCTCTTCGGACTTCCTGTCAGTGTGTAGCCTATGAAGGCATCATGCTGCATCGCACAGTTGAGAGCTGCCAAGTGGCCGCTAGAAACAACATTGTTTCTCCTTTAAAATCTTGATATAAAACCTATATTGAATACAATTATTAATCCAAACACTCACATAAGAACATAGCACAAGCAGACCAGTAAATTTTGAATTGATGAACGTTTGTCAAAATCAGCAGGGGGAGGAGCTTAAAAACACTTGTTTGCGCATTAACTGCGCGCCCCTTTTCTTTCTCTCTTTCTCTCTCTGTGTCTCTGTTGTTTCCCTTCTGTCTGTGGATTGTTATGGGGGGGGGGGGCATAAGTTGTAATTACAATCACAAAAAGCAAGCAGGCTAAGAAACCGCAGCGTGTCTTGTCTGTCTGTCTGTCAATCTCCTCCACTCCATTTGAGATGGACTTTGCCGTACCTACACGCGCACCCCCTTCACACAGCAATGAGCGCTGTCCGTATGTCTGAAACAACTCAGCGATAGTCGCGTTATGTATCTTGACAAATAATGTTGTAGTAAATTTGTAATAGACAACTTGTGGTGCCAGCTCTGACATGGAAAATGGAAGCCAAAGTTGCAAATAAGAATATGGATCAATGAGCAAATAAATAAATGAATAAACAGGACTCTAGCAGCTTTAGCAGCTATGAGCCACATATTTCTCTCAAGATTCAAACCAACGAAGGAGTTCAAAGCCCCCAAGTGGCAAAAATATAAAGCAATTGCTGCAAGTTTAAGGCATGTTTATGTTTCACAAACACATGCAATGGAGTTCAGTAAATAGCATTTAGTCTCCAGCATTTTGTCAGATACTTAATTAATGTTATTTTTAATGGAGCATATACATCTACTTCCCTTTAATGGTTTGTATATGACTAACCTTGTTCTTCCGTAAAGCTCTGATTTCTTGTTCATGCGAAACACAACCTTGGCTTTCACACAGACCTGTCCTCCTCCACTCAGGTCGAGTTGGACTTCTTTGTCCTGTTATCACACAAGATACGTAGCTCCACTGTATGCTGTGAAAAATGTCAGTGATTGTCACTTTTTGTCTCTCTCTGCCAGGCTGTTCCTTTTAGCTCTGATGCTCAATAAGAAAGGCTAGCCCTGAGGGACAATTTTGATGCTAAGGCCAGAACAGTTATTAGCAAGTAAGGGATAGTGTGACCGTAACGCCAGATGACGCTATCTGTCCTCCTCAGAGGAGTGTCAGTGGTCACAATGATCACCTTCTTCTTCTACAACAACTGTGGATGTCGTCATTTCCAGGCTTTAATAAAGCTCCTTTTGTCTGATGACCATAGCTGACACAAATAAGAACTATCTCAGGCAAAAAGACCACAGAAACAGAGCGGGCTGTGAAGTAATGAAAATAAAGTCTTCATTGAAGTTTCAAGGTAATGAGGCACTTGTCATTTAATTCAGACAGTATTATATAAATAACCGTGGGACCCTGCTGTGTTTTTGAGCCAGTCAAAGGGGGCTTTGAGGATGTACATAGTTGTAGCCATTCAAAGTCTCATGAGTGTCATTTACACCAATTTTATATTGCCCAACCGAGAGCTAATATACCCACTATAAACCCGCAGTCCTGGAACTAAGGAGAAACTGGATCGGGTTGTACTGACTCAGATAGATGAGACTTGCGGATATGGTGACCTAGAAAAGATAACTATTAAGGCCTACAGCTAACATTCTCATATTTAAGGTTACTCATGGATATAATTCCTCACCAGCAATGGAGGACAAATTGCTCTAAAGAAGTCTTAAGGCCTAAAGCTACCACTCTCATTAAAAGTTACTCATGGATATAATGCCTTACCAGCAAAGGAGGGCAAATTGTTCCAGGTTTTTAAATCAAAGAATGGTTTTAATAGACACTCTTACAAATAAGTTTATATGTTTCAGCTGTCAATTTGTCTAAAGGTTCTTAGCGGAGGAACATTGCGACACAAATATTCTGGAAATTAAGAGGGTTTTATCCCCAAAGACCATTTAAAATCTGTCAGAATGCATGTCCAGTAATTACGTTCTGGCATGATCGGCCTATGTGGCCCTGTCATTCATCCTTTCTGGCTGTATAAATGCTCATTGTGATACTGTCCCCTCTAGCTATATTCTAGCAACTGAGCATGCATCAGTACAGTGCTCACTGTTGTTTCTCACCAGTTGATGACATATGTCTGATATCGTCTCAGATGGACAGATGTGCCTTCATCAAACTGACTTCTGTCAACGTTCAGAACTGGCAATACAATGGCATGATGGAGTTCAGTCCATATCGTGACCCTAAATGTACTCTTGTTTTCCTATGTTTCATAGTATTAAAAAGGACAGGACAAATCCTGTTGCTACAAAGTTTTATTTAAAACATCTATGCATTATTATTGGATGAATCCATGCTAGGCAAAGCCATAAATAGATAATAAAGGGTATAAAAATGCTATAATACAATACAGTCATTAGAAGCAGTTAATACAGTTTACGAAAGAAGCTGTATTCGGACTACTGGGGAAAAGCAACTGGGATTGTCTCCACATGGCTCTCACAGACAGTTCACCGTTATAGGAAATTCCAAAGTTTTTTCACGACTCAATGCACTAACATGAAGGTGCGGCCGCCCCGGCTATCAAAACAAACAACAGAGAAACTCAGTTCTTACAATACGCCATTATTCGACTATATCTTTACAAAGCAGATATTTGTTTGCTGCTATATGATTGTTCTGAATGTAAAGTACAGCTCCTTTGATAAAAGGGCAGCAACTGATGATTCATTTTTGTTTAATCAAACGGATTGTTTGGTCCATATAATGTCATAAAATAGGGGAAAAGCCCATCACACCAGTCCAAAACAAATATTCAGTTTACTATCAACAAAATTCACATTTGAGCAGGCTTAACAAGTTAATTTTTAGCACTTTATCTCAAAAAAGGACTTGAAATAGATGGAAAAAATCGATGAAATAGTTAGAGATGAAATTTCTGTGGATCAACTGACAGATTAATGGTCTAATCATTTCTAATATTTTTGTTTTTACAGCATCTTTGCTTCGTCATATTCCCTGGCAATAGAATATTTACAATCTCGTATCAGTACAAAATATTCATAATATACAACTAGAAAGAATAAAAAGCTGTTGATAGATTAAATGTGGGCATTTTTAGCCACAAAGAGCAGCCCAGTGTGAAATTCTGCCCAAACAGTCCCAAAACAACTGAAACCACAGAGGCAAGAGAAACATAGAAACACATATTAGCCCGTGTGTGTCCTGTAGCTCCAGGCTGTCTTTTGAAAGCATGCTGTCAGATTAATTTTCAACCTCTCAATCTGAAAGTCCTGCTGATGGCGAGGTTTGGCTTATCCTTCCTGTTCATTGTGGGACTACATTTGCAATTGATGGAGCACCAGAAAACCATGCTGCTTCCCTTTTGTGTGGCCACAAAGTCTACTGGGTGTAGACAATGAAAAGAAACAGTGGTGTAATTTGAACAGTGCGGTACGTAGGGGGTGGGGAATGAAAATCAGTTAAAAGGTTGCAGGTTTGGGCTGAAATTATTGACAAGGCAAATGCCATCTTAGTCAGTTGTTTACTATGGATGGATGGATGGAATTAATTGAAACAAAGCTGTTCAATAAACTGGTCTAATATTATAATTTCTAAAGCTGAAGTGGTTAAATTCAAATGCCATATATAAGATTTTGGATGATCGGTAATTTTTTGTGCCAAACAAGCAACAGACATGTTTATTGTGTTTGCGTGTGCAAAAAAGTGGATCCACTTCATATGAATCGCCTATGGAACACCTAAGTCATGAGCAGCTCAATCCAATAACTTTTTTTCAGACTGAGTGACTCTTGAACAAGTGTCTGAAAAAGTAAAACTATGCAGTGTTTCACAAGAAAAATGCAAATGTTGGAGCGTCAAACAGCTGAAAAAAAATATTGTTTTGTTCTCATTTGTTTAGTAGCATTAAACACTCAGTTCAGTTGAGGCTGTCATTAGTCTAGAGATGAAATGATCCTGAAGTTTTATTATTATGGGAACCAAAGTTATCAGTATTGTCATGGTATTGTTAAAATGAGCCGAAGATGTTCAAAATGTACCAATACGCACCAAGTTTTATTTTGAAAAACATAAATAAAATTAGCATCACTTTTTGTTTGCGTTAAACACTTTAAATAATAAATAAAGTGGTGGAACGGCTGACAGATCGTCAGGTCAACAATGCAACCGATAGGGTATGCCTATGAGCGGTAAATTCACTCTGGTGGTTGTTGTAGTGTGTAGTAGTGTTGTGTGTTGCCATGTTATGATGATAACAAGTGTATATAATGCACTTGGTGAACCAAATCCTTGTGTCACTCTGCAATGACCCTGACATGCATTGCATAAGACAACTCCTTCTTGTTTCTCAAATCATCCTATTTCCTTTTTTGTCCTTGCAGAGTTAACCCACTCCCTAGTGAGAGAAAACAAACGATTTTCTATTAGTTCTCAAGATTCAAACGGTGAGTGTGACTCACCGTTGGCTTATACAACACAAACCTTCATAGTTCTCTAAGCCCTCTTCTTCTCTCTCCTTCTGTCACTCCTCTCTTCTATCTTTTTCTCTCTGTTTTCTTCACCATCGTGCAAAGTCTCAAGGGTAGACTGAATGTCCTCTTCCATTTGCCTGCTATTTTAGTCTGCATGTCAACAAGATATGAGTCACCACACCCTCCAAAAACGTGGACACAATCACTAAAACATGTTACTATTAATATAGCAATCAACCACTTCATCCACTGCTCGCACATTACTGTGCACCAGTGATGCTCACTTTGAACAGCTGGCCTAATGATGTTAAGATGAATAAAAGTATATGAACATTTGAACAAAGCATCGCACTGTAAGCATTTTCCTGTAAAGGAGCTGTTTAAAGATTCTGACTCCTCTGAGCCTATTTATATATGTGTGTGTGTGTGTGTGTGTGTGTGTGTGTGTGTGTGTGTGTGTGTGTGTGTGTGTGTGTGTGTGTGTGTGTGTGTGTGTGTGTGTGTGTGTGTGTGTGTGTGTGTGTGTGTGTGTGTGTGTGTGTGTGTGTGTGTGTGTGTGTGTGTGTGTGTGTGTGTGTGTGTGTGTGTGTGTGTGTGTGTGTGTGTGTGTGTGTGTGTGTGTG
The DNA here is from genome assembly GCF_963691815.1 of Echiichthys vipera. NCBI lineage: Eukaryota > Metazoa > Chordata > Actinopteri > Perciformes > Trachinidae > Echiichthys > Echiichthys vipera. The sequence goes on from NC_139826.1 coordinate 26,686,738, forward strand.
TGTGTGAATTACTGGCAGCATAAATGTATAGATTATGCATACATTACGTATACAGTATTTGCCTGGAAATGATTAATGTTTTATATTCATCTAAAAATTACGTTGAATTTCTACTGACAAGCAAAAGGCAACACAGTTCAGCTAAACTCAATTTAGTGTAATTAAGAGCATAAAATGTGTTTGAAGTGGCTAATTTGATATTATTCATCTGCTAATAAGCAGCCATCACTGTATAATAATATTTCTGTAGACTGGAATTGAGCTCTGAATCTCAGTTCATTTGCAAAATGTTGTTACTACACACTGTGTGTCAGCCTCGTTTGGCCGCATAATGCTATTTAACCTTTATGATAAACACATTAAGCTCTAAATCCACCCAGCCCAAAGCAACTGTCTTTGCTAGTTTCAGACCAACCCAGTTGTTATTTTCACACCCAGCGCCCACATTGTGTAAGGACCAAATGTACTTGTGTCCATTTCTGGGTGTCTTGGTTTTAAAATGAGTTATGGACAGGCGCATTGTTGGTGTATTGCTATCTTGAGGCAGCAGAAAGCAATCGCGCCATTGACCCACAAAAACCTGGTCTGAAGTCAACAGTGCAGTATTTTCCTGCTACTATAGGACGCATTATTCATAGTAAGATTAGTGCAGTTATATCTGAGGCCCCGCAGTTAATTATTAGTGGAGGAGTTACGGGTGGATGAAATAATACAATGCATTCTCTAAAATGTTGACAGAGCAGAGTTTTGTTGGTTAGCAAAGAGTTGCACATCCAGTAGTTAGGGAGCAATATTATCATTCATTTGTGGAGCGGCTGCAACTAATCATAATTTTCTTGATTAATGTTTAGTTATTTTGTCTGGATGTCGTCATTTGTGATATACAACTGAAAGATATTAACTTTACTGTCATGAAACCAGAAAAGGAGGAGTAAAGAAACCAGAAAAATATTCACATTTAAGAAGTTGGAATCAGAGAATTTTGAGTTATGTAAACCACTGAATTGATTATCAAAATAGTCTGCAATTTATGTAATAGTTGACAGCTGATCGATGAATCTGTGCTGCTCTAACTTGAAATCCTATTTCTGACCACCTGATGAATGTAAGTCTAATATTCTCTCTCTTTTAGCTCTGCTTTTGTCTCCACCAACTCCTGTCTGTTCATCAGCTAGTCGGCAACCGTGTCTGCTGTTTGGTGCTGAGCAACATCCATTTGCAACCAAACAACTATGCTCTCAGACGGTAAAGTGAACCAAGTTGGAGAAAAGTTTCAGGTAGTGTCGAAGAGTTAAGTTGGAGTGTTCGAAAAGTAAAGCGCTGCACTTTTTCTATCAGTCATCAAGTGAGATTTTTTGTGCTAACACCAATCATACACCTCCTCCTGTCGATCTGTACGTAGTTCAAAATGAATAACCGCAGTGGGCACACTAGGTGACAAGACTGAAGAAGCAGGAAAGGTGCAACTCACATCAATATCCTTTAATTGAAGCCAGATGCAAAAAAAAAAAAAGAAACCATTAATGTGCAGGGGCGATTTATTGTTAAAATAAAAGTTTTGTATAGTATGATGGGTCTGTTGTTGAGCTTCACCTCGTACTCTGTTAGCTACTCCATGTTACGTTGAAACTTTATGACTTGCATGACTCACTTTAGCAGCTGCTTTTATATAGTTGTGAGTTCCTTTTATCAACGTTCAATTCCTTTGTCATGCAGTGTTTTGTTTTATGCCTCATGGAGACCAATTTACTTTTCTCATCGCTGTGTCTATTCTACCACGCTGTCATCCAGTGGTATGCAAATAAATAACATTACTGTAAACCATTATGCTAATACAATGGACAGGAATATACAGTTTAAATATAAAAACTGTAAACAAGATCTCCTGTTCATTGAGAGGCACCATAACAGTCTGTAGGAGCCAAAGTTTATAGCCCTAAGTACAGCTGGTAGTGTTTCCTGCCTACCACTCTTGTGCAAAACTAATTAATAATTTCTCAACCGATGTCCTCCATGAGAGACATCAGAGGGTTGAATCACGTCACTGGATCTCTCTTGCGCAAATATATCTGCCAGCATAGTTAAGCAAGGCTTTCCCAAAGACCTCTAGGCATTTGTGTGTTTGATGAGACGCTGTTAATAAAGAATGAAGCAAAGAAATGCAGAGGGGCTGAGAGGGAACAAGTGTGTATGAGCCTTGTAAAGTACGGAGTGATGAAGCAAACGCTTTGTTGTTTTTGCAACACAGTGGCATGTGTTCGACATAGTAGCTATATCAACTGCACGTTCACGGTAAGAGAGAGTTTTACGTGCATTAGCCGGGCTTGTTTCATGGCTGCAACCACAAGAAACTGCTCCTCTGTTTTTCCTGTCTTTCTCCACAAGATTGCTGCTAGTTCTCAATTGATGATCTGCGTCATGCAATACAAATGCACACACACACAAACACACACAAGTGCCTTATTGTACACAGGGTTATATGAAGCTAGTTTTCATATTTCACACAGCTTTGGATCTCATAATCTCTTATTGACAAAATGTCTCACACATGAAAAAGAAAACAAAAACAATGCACAGTATGCACAACACACATCATTCTGTATGTTATTATTTCTACCTTTTAATTAGTTTTCTCTTAAAACGAGCTTGTGTAAAGCCCCTTTCACACATGCAGTATTTTCCATGTTAGCGAACCTTTGCTTATTTAAACATCCAGCAGTAAATGAGCAACATTATCATTTATTTGAAATTGTGTCTCCGGCCAGCTGATGAATGAAGTAGGTCCAATATTCATTCTCCTTGTAGTTCTGGTTTTGGTCCCCCCCTCCCCCCCCTTCAACTCCTGAGGGAAATAGCTGCCTCTTTGGCTTCTAAATGCTCCACTATGTTAACCAGCAAGTTGCTAACTGTCTGCCGGCTCGGTTGGTGCTGGGCAGGAAGCATATAGTGAGTTTTTAGAGGCTATGATGTTATAACATTGAGATTGATCTAAAACAGTAAAATTGTGGGCAGGAAAACCTAAACAATGAGCTGAAGGACGGTAAAGCTGTTTTAGAACTACAAGGTCTACCAATAACTCTCTTGGCCACTGTGAGGGATCCCTTTCCGTTGAAGTAGCATTGTCATCCACTGTTAATATAGAAATGTTGATTATTGCTTCTTTAAATTCCTTGTTGACACGTAACTGCATGCAGCAGTATTTGAACTGCTAGTACGTGAAAATACACGGGTTGTTTTTATGTGGATAATGAGAGATCTTTTTTTTTTTGCTGTAAAACTGAAACAATGAAGCTCACAGTAGATTGCTACCAAAGAATGATCCCCCTATGAGCCGTTGAGGAAGAGTTAATAGCGATGATATCCGCCTCTGTGGCACAAACAAACCTCGAAACATAATCTGCTGTTGCGTTTGGTTCCTTGCTTCTGTTTTCCCATGCAGCTCCAACCATTTAGGTTTTTTTACAGATAGTAATATTTTTGATTTACTATTTAAGACTTATTCAAATTAACTTAAAATGAGCATATGGAAATATAAAAAGCTTACATTCCCTACAAGGAACTAAATAGTGAAGAGTGGAAAGTGGAAAAATTCACAGCACCCAGACAACAGATGTAACAAGTTCCTGTGTCCCTGAAACATGCATCGTCAATAGGCAGCTGGTGCGTTAGAGCTGGCCTGTTAATATTTTGTTTCTTTCTCAAGATTTACAGGGTTTCTTTAGGTCCTGTCCTGTCCAAATTAAATCCAAAAGTCACTTAAAGGTAACTAAAAATATGATTAATTGCTAATGACTTTTTATTTTAGTAAATCCATTTATTTATTTAACATATTCCACAGGACATGGATCATGTGGCATGGTCACATATAAGTTGTGATTTCTCCAAACATCATGCGGCAAATTCAAGAGCTTTCTCTCCAACATATGACATTTTTATCAAATAAATTAAATTTAACCATGTATGGACATTTTTGGAAAAATACATGGATGAAGTTTGAAAGGTCCACCTCTCTCATGAAAGTGAAGTAAAGGTGTTGCAGTTGAGAACAGACTGTAGAATCATCAATCAGTGCTTTAGGGTCTGTGTCCCCAAAGCATGTTTTTATGAGCGCCAGCGTCTTTTTTTAATTGTTCCCAATGAGGAGAGAGCATATGTGGCCACATTCAGCCGCCTAGAGAAAAGCTGCTATCATGTCTTTTTTCCAAGCGCTCTGCCTTTTTTTGTGCAGCCACTCCGAGCGCTTCTTGTTATAAATCTCTGATCTTTTCAGAAAAAAGAGTAGTGTCATCACAGGCGCTCATGTTCAGCCTGTGGGAGCAGATCGACTGGACTGTTAGCTTTTTGTTAGCTTGTGCTAGCTACATTGCTAACGTTATAGCCGTTGTCACAGAAACAAAACCTACGGGCAGTGCTTTAAGGCACCAGGATGAAGTGTTCCCCAGTGACCTGTCATCCTCTGTAGCTTTACAGTATTTTCATTAATTAGTAGTCACATTGTTAGTACTATATAGTGAAATTTGACTTGAATGAATGAATTTATTTATTTAAGACAGGGACAATGCACAAAAAACATTAAGCCTGTAAAACAAGGAGAGATGCTTTGAGCCAGTTGCTAATTCCCGCCTGTAGTCCCTGAGCAGGTAAAATGGGAGCAGATACAGTATTAAAATCATTGAAATAGGACATAAGTGACATAATGACCATTATATTTTAAAAATCGACAAAATACATAATAAAAGCAGGGAACAAGAGCGCCAAATCATTAAGTGCACAATAGGGATCAACAGCACATACACTCTCACCACACATTCAAACACTTCTGCTTGTAACCCATCATTAGGAGCCGTGGGCAGCTGAAAAGTGCCCAGTGAGCAATTAGGGCTTCAGTGTCTTGCTCAATGTAGACAGGAGGAGCCAAGGATCGAACCTCCAACCCTGTGTTTTAAAGCACAAACGCAGTACATGTAGCACATGTGTTGTTGTTATAGAAATTCAACCAGAAACTTGTTTATTGCATGGTCCCACAAGTCTCTCTGCCCTCTTATGATGAGAAGTGCAGAGGATTTTTAAAAAAACTAGTGAAACATAACAAAATACCACAACAGCTTGGTAAGTTAATTCCAAACAGCATGAGAAACCCATAAAAATTAGAATCAGATATGCAGAGTTGTGGTTTTCTGCTTCTTTTACATGAGGAGGCCAGTTTATGCATGATTCTCTATAAAGGCCCTGCACACCTAAACAGGTGTTTTCCATTACTGATCAGACTGGCTGGTTAATTTATTAGGATTTTCCCGTGCCTGTATGAAGTTACAGTACAGTTCAATTCATTATATTTACAGTATTTTTTGGCTTCTGTCACAAAAATGTTCTGTAAAGGCTCTTATGGACATTTGGAGGGAGTCTAATACAATAAGACACAGAACGGAGTTTTAAGTAGATTGCAGTAATGTCTTTTATGCAGTGTAAGTATTGGTAAAACTATCTCTGTCAGAATATACAGTATATTTAAGTAATTTAGTTACAACTACGGAGCGCGGAGCACCGTTTTTTTAGACTGAAATTTCGTTGAGGACAACTATTTCTATTAAAAAAAGGTTTCTGATTCTACAATCTTTCAACTCTGAACTCAACTTTCATCACTACAAAAAGTTTAGAGTCAGCCCGCTGCCTCTTCACACTGAAAGGAGCCACTTGCGGTGGTTCTGGCACTCGATCAGGAAGTCTCCTGGACACTTCCCTGCATCTACTTGGAGGAAATCCTAACAGGATTACATGCCCATCTGGCCTGGGAATGCTTCATGATTCCCCAGAAAGAACTAGAAGAGTTGAGTGTGGAGATGCATGTCTGGGCTACCTCTTTTGCCTGCAGCCATAACCACCTGTGTAAACTCCAGAAACTGAATAGATGGAGAGTTACTACTGGAGCAGACCAAAAGAAAAAAGTTCACATTTCAGGTGTATATTAAAACAATACTCACATGCTCATTGAACAATGTACAGTGCAACAGTCTCCGGCCGCTGGATTTGTTCCTCCTGTTCAAATTAGTTGTATATTGGTCCCATCTTAGTGCATCCCTAATGTAAGTGAAATGAGACAAAACCATAGTTCTCAGTTCATGTAAAATATGCTCTGTCATTCAGCTGAAGCTAATATGAGACTTCAGGAGTCTGATTTAGACCAAATAATGGATGTATTCCAAAGTCACAGTCATTTTAGTAACACATTCCCTCTATGTCTTTCCCTGGATAGTGTTCCCTTGCTGAATTGAGCTTGGAAATTTGGTATAACAAGACTGTAACTTGGGAATAGACCCACTTTATTTGTCTTTTTACAGGACAGGAGGAATGAAAAAGTATCTCTGTGAGTATATTTTTTAAGTCAGATTTTTGTGAACCACAGTAAAACATTTAGTACAACTGAAGCGTATGTATCAACTATTGTAAGTAACAGCTGGTATTGCCCGTCTGAGAGTGAAACATTTTTTCAAAGAAATAAACAACATAAATAAATATTACATGTCCAAAAAAGAGTAGGAAGAAGTATACACGCACATTACGTATATGGTTGTACCCATTCTCCGTAACACAAACAAAATGTCAACAATTACTTCATGTTCATCCCACCAACCCTATACATCCCTATACCTCTTTTGTTGTGTACATCCAAATCATTCCATAATTTCAACCCACAAATTTGAAACACACATGGGCTAGGCTTTATAGTGGTACGAACACAATGTTTGTTTTCAATTAACATTGTATTCGTTCACCATCTTGGACTTCATGTGGTGCGAAGAGCTGCCCAAACACTGTTCAGCCTTGCCTTCTGGTTTTCTGAAGGACACATCTTTAGTGTTAGTACACTGTCATTTTCTCTGACCGTGTCAAAGTCTTATTTTCTTAACATAACCAAAAATACTAATACAAATCTGTCAAGAGGTGAGATGTTTTTTCTTAAATCACGGCCCATTCAGCCCACTCTGTCTTGTTTCTAGATATTGACATCCATTATTCTTGGAACAAGGAAATCTATACTGGGAAATGAGTGGTGTTGTCTCACATGTTGAGCTGAATATGTCCTTGCTTTATGGAAGTCTTGATAGCTGTATCTGAGACCGAATGAGTTGTTAAGATGGATGTTTTTGCAGCGATATAAGTGTAATAATGTTTACAGCTATAGTTATCAAAGTTGCAGAATAATAAACGTCACTCACATCTCCTAATGGTCAGATATTTTCCAGCTCCCTCTCTCACACACACATTAAACCTTTTCTCTCACCCTCTTTTCTTGGTACCATCATTCAACACCTAAGCTCATGCGTCATCCTCTTTTTCTTTGAAAGTCAGCTCACAAGCAGACCATGTCATGATGACATTTCATACCCAGATCCTGAACACATCATTATTTAGAATTCACATATTTTCACACCTTTATATTGCAGTGATTAATTTGTCAATGAACAATCTTTCTTACATATACCTCTCATATTGCATATGATTTTTTATCAATTTAAAAACATCTGCTACATTCAAGTACGTGTCAACAGTGTGGCTGCATGGATAGAAATGAGTGAGAGCCACGTTTGAGTTCTTGCTCGTAATGACTTCAAGAAATCTGGCCACCATCACCCGTGAGTTTTTACCCTCAAACTGAGTAGGCAGAGTTAGAGACAGTCTCTCACCTGTGCTGTGAAGAACAGAACAAGAGAGCGTTTGCCCTCATAATGAGTCTGCAATTATTTGAACCTCTGCCTCCTTTTAAAAAAAGTTAGTTTCAGAAAGTTAAGACAAAAAAACTTATACTGTTTTAGATAATACAAAAATTATTATTCAAAGATAGAGCAATGGGTTTTTTTTTCAGTAACAACTTTAGAGTTGGCACAAATGCATACATCAGTGAAAGACTGTAAAAAGAAATAAAATGGTTAGAAGGGACATTACCATTCAAATCAATGTAACAGAACGAGCGGCAGCCTTTTTTAATGTGTATCATTGCCAAGCAACCAACAAACTTCCATATAAACGATACCGTCAAAACAAACAGTGAAGTGCTGACATTAGGAGGTCAAATTTACAACTAAATGCTTCATCCACATACTCCTGTCACCGTGAAGGAACGCACTATCGCTAGATACTGTAAGTGACAAGTTTATCCAGCTTGCTTTCTGTGACCAGTGTGGCGTGGGGCTCACAGAAAACGACCCAAACAGCTGGCTCTCCTGAGCTACGTCGGTCCGCTTTCCTCTCAGCGAGAGCCTCACTTTTCTATGTGTTCAACATTTGCCATTTTGTTTTGTACCTGTCGAATGACCCCAGCAAACAGCTCAAAGTCCTTTCTATCCAATTCAGGTCCAATCCAAGTCTGTGACTGGAAAATAGCATATTTGCTAAGTGCCAGAAGGTGCAGGGTAAACCAAATTAAACAAACAATCAAAAATCCAGCGCTCCGTTCAATATAGTATCGATATATATACGCTAATGAACATGAAGCTCAAGCGAGCAGCTTATTAGCTTATCTTAGCATAAAGACTGGAAACAGGGCTAGCTAGCCTGGCTCTTTTCAAAAGTGATAAAAACTCCATCTCCTCTAAAGGTCACTAATTAACACATAAGCTGTGCTCGAAATCGTAGTGGTTTTCGAATTCTCCATGGTTAATTTAATTGACTATATAGTCCACTATAAAATTTATACATATTCATACAATACACTACATTAAACCCCTGTATACCACAATGCAATGCAGTCGTGGGTTACCAAAGGAGACGAAGAAGCAGAAGAGATGCTAACGGTAGACAGATATTAGAGAGCTAACTGTAGTTACAAACATTACTCGCTCATGAAATAAATTAACCGTGGGCTATTACAGCTCGTAATAGGGACACAACCATTGTAAACAAAACCACACTTTCACACCATCGAAATTTCAACAATTTAATTGGGATTTAACATTGAAATTAACAACAACATCAATACAAACTTTTACCGTCCTCCTGAGTGCAGGTTTGTACCATAAACAGGCTGTAAAATGGTTTTACAGCTCTGTTTACATTGATGCTGGAGGCACCAGCTTCCATCACAAACATATCCAGCATATGTACTGGCGATTTGTTAGAAAATTCCAGTGTAGTGTCAGAAATCCCATTTAATCCCTATATAGTGTTTATTAAACAGTGCACTACATAGGGAATAGTGAGTGAGTGAGTGAGGGAACGATTTCGAACGATTTTTATTGTGTCTCTTGTTTAAGCCGTACAGTAACCTTGAGTCTTGTCATCACTTTGAGGTTGCAAGGTAACCACCCCAAACAGTAAAACCCACAACTTGTTGTTTTTACATTTCTGTTTGTGTACAGATTGAATACATGAGATACAACACACTTTATAGGTGCCTGTGGGCAGATTTAAACTTTGGAGAGAGCCAAGCAAGTTGTTTCCCACGGTTTCTTGTCTTAATGCTAAGCTAAGCTAATCATCTCCTGGCTTCGGTACAGTCTCTTGTTATGGACAAATTATCGTCAGTAATTATAAGCACAGGTTTGTTAGCAGTTCTATCAAGTGTTCCAGTAAAATGAGCCAGCACGCACTATACCAGGACCCTGCAACTATCTCACCTACATGGAATTCAGTCATTATTAATTACGCTTGTGCTTTTCCTGCTAAGATTAGTTTGATTGAATTGGTTAGTGAATGAATCATCTCGGGACATTTTGACTTGTCACTAAAGCCCACATTCTACTCATAACCTTAAAAATAGCCATGACAGTGTGACATCTGAAAACGATACCACAACCCTGAAACTGAAGCAGCTCAATGGGATTCAACCATTGTTCATTTGATTAGTTTCATATCTTTTTGAGCTGTAATCCCTGGACATGGTCGAATGTTTAAGAGAAAAACACAAAGTTATTTTAAGGCACCACGCTGTCATCAGTGTACAGTCTAACAAATGAGTGTTCACTTTTTGGGATACTTTTTAGATGAGACCAAAATACAGAAATAAGCTTTTAACAGCTGAAATAATTCTTCAAATATATTTAGTTTTGTTTGGAACAGGAATAGCTCGAGTGTTATGAATGAAAATACCCCACTGTCTAAACTGTGGTGTCATACCCAAACAATGTCACAAGATGCCTCTGGCAGTGAAAATACACTCAACTATTTAATGGGTCTATAATTAACATTACATTTACCGTAATGTTTGAAAATAAAGATCTCAGGCCACGGAATAAACACAGGCACGGAAAGCTCGTGTGTCATAATGGTATTTGGTGGGATGTGGAAGGAATGCTACGAGTCTGGCTCATCAATCAGGCTGATAGGAGGTATATATGTGTGTTTAACATGGTTATGCATCCCGGAGGAAATATTTTCAACAACATTTACGTTCATGTTATCCTAACCAAGTAGAGCTCGAGGGCAGGTCCAGCCCAGACTCCTGATTAAGGAAAGGCATCCTTGGACTGGTGTGTGATCTATGTATGGAAGAAATCTGCCCATTTCAAGGGTGAGTAGTCATTGTGATGTTAAACATGTCAAAGAGGACAATTAACAAGGTGTCTCAGGAGGTGACAGAGCTTCTGCATTCCAACAATTCTTAAGATGTATGACTACTAGTGGAAAAAGAAATCTGTTTCCAAATTCAGTGTTATTCACAATGGTATCCCTCATTCCGTGTCTTCTTTTCTGCTTGTGTTTTCTCTCTCTGTCCCTGCCTTCCTCCTCCCCTCAGTGTTATTCTCACCTCCAGCTCCAAAAACTGCAGCCTGGCTGACTCATCACTGGCCTTGCCATTAGGCTCCTGCCAACACTCACTGATTAAATCATAAAGGAAGAGAAAAATAAGGGTTATTGAACATACTGGGCCCTATGCATGTGCCAGTGATAAATAAAGAGAATACAGTAAACAAGGTCATAAAGCCTGCACCAGCAACAGTCAGCGGTATATTTAAAGCATAGTTGAAAAGTTAAATTCTCTCATGTCTGGCTAGTATATAACATGAATTATAGATGTATACAGACTGGACAGCAGCAGCAGTACAAATCCTGAGAATGGACATGAGTTTCAGCCGTGTTATTTTAACAGTGACCATGGAGATCCTACACTTAAAGCTGCAATAATCAGTTTATGGCCACTAGAGAGCAGAAGGACTCCAAAACAAGCTGATAGGCACACAGCTCTTAAATATTCATTATATCATTAGAGTTGATTGCGGGCAACAAGTCCTCCAAATTAAACAACAAAATATGTTTTCTGATCTGCCCAACCTTATCGGCAGGATGTCATTTGTCTGTGGCTTCCAAACTGTTACAAATCACTGTTGAAAGATAATGTTTGATGAGGTGACAACACCATGGTTACAGGAGCTATAATCACAATGTGTAATGCTCATAGTGATGAACCTACAGAGAATTATCACACAACAACTGCAGCTTTCCCCGCTTTATAGTGAGTCTCAGCTCATTGTTTAGCTTTTAGCTGTCTGGCTTCACTCTCACCGCTCTCATGGCATTGTTTTTTGGCCACACCAGGCAGCTGTTTTCAGTGAAAAACGACTGTAACAACCCACTGTTCACTACTTGCACAGTACCAAAGGGCCGACAGACACAGTTAGCGACCAGCTGGCGAAAATGGTGGAGCCAGATATTTCCCTTTAGTGTTGGTGGAGACCAAAATAGAGCTAAAAGAGAGTGAATATTCTACTTGAATTCATCAGTTGGCCTGAATTATGACTCAAATGAATGATTTTGTTGCTCCATAACTGGACCGCATTTTAACGACTGGAGTTACTGAAATAAAAACTGTGTGTCAACTCCTAAGCTAGCAGCTAGCTAGCTACGAAGGCTCAAGGTTAGGGTACGTTTTAAAGACAGGGTTTGGGTTACGGTAACTACATTCTTCATCTACTTGAAAAACTAGGGTGTTGAAACTGCAGCTTCCTCTATTGCGGGAAGTTGCTACTTTGTTAAACAGGTGTGAAGACACGTTGTATTCACAATGTCTACTGCCCCCAAGTGCCCAAAAAACAAAAACATTTACTACAAGTTTAAGGTTTGGTTAGGTTTAGGAAACAACCATGTCCTGGGTGAAAATGAAATTGGATGAAAAGGTTAGGGTGGTCACAAGACTTTTCACACTTTGGTATCTTAATTATCATGCGAGTAACATAAACCATTGTTTCTCAAAGGGGGGGTATGCATACCCTTAGGGGTACTTTGGAGTACTGCGGGGGGATACATAAGGATTCTAATTCTTCTAGAATAATAAGTTGAATAAAAAAATATAATGTAAATTTTAGTTAAATAAACCAGTTTTATAGTTAATATTCCTATTTTAAATGCAATCATTTACTGCCGTAAACTGTCAACTGCAGGAACAAACATGATCAGGTTCACAAATACAGTTGTTAACTGGAAGCAAGAAGCCAGTTTTGATATTGAATGACAAACGGAAATGGATTTGTGGTTTAAATAACACAGACTCTCAGTGAACACAAACAATTCTCGCTAAATTGTAAGTGCAACATTACACTTGAAATGTAACATTTAAGTGTTTTTCAGTTACACGGTTGTTGTTTAGTAAATAAGACACTGATGATGCAGCACTGTATGTTTCTCTTTAGTCTTTATATTTCTACCAGAAATGTTTTACGCTGATCAGGGAGTACTTGGTTGAAAATATATGTTAAAGGGGGTACATTATTTAAAAAATGTTTGAAAACCTCTGACATAAACAAAAGTCTCTAAAATAGCACAATTAATTCAACCAGCAGCTTCAGGCTGCATTCACACCAAATCAGGTGTTGAAACACAACCTGACGTCACACTGCAGTAGCCAACACATGATACCGATCAGACACAACACAATGGAGCGTAAGATTATCTTTCATGTGTAGTCACTCAATTTGACCTTGTGCACCAGTTTAAAACCCATGTAATGATAGACCTCGCATACTGGTTAGTTTTTGAAATTTGTTCGTTTTTTATAATCACTTATAGGGCCAGGCATACTAGGAGCATTGCTAAATGCTAACATAATGGGGACACAAATGGGCCATTTAAGTGACACTCTCACAACGCTGCGCATCCCTGAACTAATCACCGCAATGTCTAATTTGATGTAAATGCAGCCTAGGTATTTAGAAACGTTACGCTTCCCATCATCTATATGATCTACTCAGCATATTTTTCTTTGCTGCAGGGGTAACTTTACCTTTTCAGTAAATCTACCTCTTCATGATATCATAATCTCTCAGCCATATAAATAGATATTTAGAAACAGTTTACAATCAATTTGTTGCCCCTCTCTGCTTTTAGCATCAGCTTCTCCATTTCATTATAAGGTGTGCGGTAAAGTAATCCTGTAGTCCACGATAGAGAGTGAGTGCTGCTCCCTGTAATAAGGCAGGGGAGATGAGTCATCAGCAGAAGTGAGGCTTGGAAATAAGGAATGTGGAGACTGTGGCCTCTGGCTGAGATGAAAACCTTTGGTTCTGAGGAACAAACACACTCCTGCACAACTAAGGTGACCCACAAAGATCGCTGCATCCCTTGTTGTGTCAGTGAACCTCTGCTCAGTCACCAAAAATCAATACTGTTATAATTCATCATGGCTCCAACACAGTGATTCACTTTACTTATGTATTAGGTGCTGACATTTCAACTTTTTTATTTACTTTGTAAAATGAGCACATGCATAATGAAATTCATTGCCTTATATCCAACAGGGTCATCTAATTTAATTTGTAACATTTCTATTTATTTAAATATGTTCCAGAGATTGTCTAAGTGATATTCATTACTCAGGAAGAAACTGTTTTCTTTTCATTTCTTAATTTTTCTCGTCTGTAAGTGACGAGTTGGAAATGAGAAATGGTTGTGAAATCTGTACACATTTTCTCACAGGTTATTCTAAAACAGATACAATTGTTGATCCAGAAACTGAGTGACTGACACAAAATGACACTTAAATACTAATTACATTTATATCACTTGATCTGAAATCAAAGGGACCTCATCTTTTTCTTTAAGGAACAGAGTGTAGTCTGGGAATCTGTAAAACTAAAATAGAGATTTTATGGTTTTTCTTCAGTGATGCGTTACTTAGAAGAGACATACCAATTCTCTGACAAAAATCACTCCATTATGTGATGTCAGTGTCTAAACAGCCCTGTGTTCTGTCACACAGGGACGTCGGCCAACACCAATAACGGTCTGGTGAATCTAAATAAAAGTGAACTAGTTGTTTTCGTACATCATGCTGCAAGAATGCATAGCATGTGCAGTATTTTGCCAGGGTGAAATGATACTGTAAATGATGTGTAGCCGGAGGTCTGCCCTCCAACCTCCCGACATGATGCCTCACGATTAAGGTAATGTAATAAAGGTTTACTATGAGAATAGAGGGGCTGGTGAGTCATAGGTCAGCGGTGGGTGTAAGGTGAGAACATCGGAAGGCCTGAGGCGTATAGGGAGATAATGAGGCCTCGTGCATCTCCCAAGTGCCCAACATTAAGAGTTATTACTTCCTCTCGTGCTTTAGCTACAAGCACCTTGTTTCATTCACAGTCTGGGTACAACATGCTCTTTACACAAATACACGCATTATATCCACACACACACATGAACAAACAACCTGCTGAACCCACCTTTAATGGTAACGTTTGTCTAACTTGAGAACAACGTATTCAATATTATATATATATATTATATATCTAGTGAGGTAACGTATTTCTACGTTACCTCACTAGATTTATACATCAAAGCTTTATCTGTATCCAGTACAAAGCAAAACCGGCTCAAGTATTTTACAAATCATTGGTCCTGAGCATTTAACTCAACAACAGCCATTCTGGATTTTTCTTGTGACGAAAATAAGAAATATCTGCGCAAAATCAACCCTCCTTTTCTCAATAGATGACATTTTTTTATTAAAGGTTGAATATGTAGAATCTTTATTAAAAAGCTATATTGATTTGTATATATTATATTTTATATATATATATATATATATATATATATATATATATATATAAGTTTTGAGGGGTACAGAATGAAAGTATTGCTTTTCCATAAAAAATATATTTAGTCTGTATTAATATTTAAAAAAAAACGTTTGACCGGTTTGACAATGACCTTCTGTCACATTTTGTTTACGTTGTACCAACCAATAGCGGCCGGCATTGCAGGTTGTCAGGGTTGTCTGTTGTTTGGCGCAGCTACTGCCGGCTGGCACTGGGTGAAGCGAAGGGGGCGTTTTTTGTCCCAGCAGCTGAGGGACCGGAGATGGGCAAAAACAAGTCAATATAGGCCAAGCATTCACTCGATGGACTTACATAAAGGAGTTCAACGGCTTAAAACGCACACCGAAATGGCTACATTTCTCCTTGATCGGTAAGCTAACTTTCATGTTTACTTAGCTGAAACAGCAACGGTAACTGTCGGTCAAACTCCTCTGCAGTACTTGTTTTATGGTGCGATTTGCCGGAGGGGACGGGTTCAAACAGGCTGAAACAGATTCCGGTCTCCTGTAGGCTCCTGGACCAGGTCTGACGAACCTGGCAACCTGAGTGCTTTGATTATATTTTGTTGTTGCGACTACGATCTTGAGACACTAGATGGCAGTGTTTTGCTTATTCTCCATATTCAACCTTTAACTAATGGAACATAGGCAGACACCGTGAGATGTACACCTACTTATGTCTTTATTCTGCTACAACTTGCATCAAAAGTACTCTTTGCAATGAGGTGGCCCTTTAAAAATGTCAATACACTGCTCTGCTCTGTAAATCTTGTTGTGTAAATGGCAGATTCAGAGTGTTGGCAGGTAGATCAGTCTTGCCTTGAATAATGAAATAAAATTCTTATATTGTGGCATGAAAAATGCTAATGTGACACAGAATACACTACCGGTCAAAAGTTTAAGAACACCCCAATTTTTCCAGTTTTTTATTGAAATTCAAGCCATTCAAGTCCAATTAATCGCTAGAAATGGTACAAAGGTAAGTAGTGCTGCTAGCGGTTTAAAAAAAAAAAAGGTAAGGTTAGCCAAAACTGAAAAATGATATACATTTCAGAGTGGCCTTTTTCAGGGAGCAAGAATGGGTTAACAACTTACAGCTGTTCTGCAGCACAGGAGTTTGATCAAGCCTTGAAAGTTGGTGCTACCAATTCCTACAGTTGTTCGAACTTTTCTTGATTACGATCAACCCCCTCTGTCTGCATAAAGGTAGAGTTGGAGCACACTGTTGTACCATACCCATGTGAGCATCATTTGAACAGTATTGTAGTTCAGAAAGTAGTGTGTTGCCATAAAAATGGCAAGAAAAGGGCAATTAACAATGGAAGAGAGACAGACCATCATAACACTTAGGTAGGGCTTTCCTATATCTGCCAAAGGTGGCTACTTTGATGAGTCAAAAGTATAGAATACATTTTGGTTTATAAATTGATTCCATGATTTCTTTTCTGACCTTGATTGTTTATTTGTTCTATGCTTTAATTTCAGAGTTTAATGACACATTAAACTGTATATATTTCAATAAAAAACTGGACAAATTGGGGTCTTCTTAAACTTTTGTACATGCATCCACAAATTATATCCTGTTTAAAATAAGTTGAGATTGGATAGACTTCACTGTATATATCTGCAGCTTTTTTTATGACATGCCGTACAGTCAATGCAATCTCAACACTGGTTTTGCTTTGGTTTTCCTAGCAAATAAATGGAAGAAGGCAACTGTGAGCACCATGTGTTACACAGACGACGAGCGAGGTATGGTCATAATAAGTTATGGTTATTGGTGGATGGTTTTTGGTTCACTTCCTATATTTGTTCCAATTTTCTTTGCAAGCAAACCCGAGACTTGTGTTTTCAGGTGGACCAGACTTCACTTGTTTGATCCGCACCAAGTTCGATAGAGCTTTCACACCACCCAAAATCAACCGGACTATCCGCGGAAACAAAACCGGGTTCGCTTTAAGTGGTCCAAACAGCTCAGGTGTGAATCAGTGTGAATGATTCAGGTCTACCTTGTCATAAAAACATCACAGAAGGTAGCACTCACAAAAGGATGAATCTGAGGGGTAAAATGTTCCAAAATGTGTTGAAGGTATGACAGGATGTTTTGAAGTTGTAGGAGGAGCAAACAGTAAGAGGAGGGGTGTGTGCATAGCTGCCATTCATTCCAGCGCGCTTATGAAACAAGTTATCGGAAAAAGATAACAAGACTTACTGAAACCTTAGTGCTTTATGGAAGTCAGTTAAATACTCCACTGACAATGATGTGAGATATTTATATAAGACTCATTCAGAAATATGTTTCTCACAACTAAAATATGTAAACTGCCATTTGCTCGCTGGCTTTGACTCCTGCTCCCACAGCAGTTCCTGACAAGTTTCAATATTTACATTTTTCTGTGGCATCAAAATGCAGTAGACTTAACAAAAGAGGGGCGGATATGGAGCAGAGCTCTTGCTTTGTTCTTCACAACGAAACAGTTCCTCATCCTTAAAGTACATGAAGTGCTGTCACTTGGACTCCCTCCATGGAATTTGAAGCATTTACAGGCTTTGTCTTGTCTCTGTCAAAGCGCTAAGTGTTGAGGGTCAGGGTTGTTTTACACTGTTGGAATACCTGTTTTTCTAGCACTATGTCTTTTATTATGTTTTGTGGATTTATTGCATACATTACTGTAGGGCTGCAGTTTAGTATTCATTTCATTATCGATTAATCCGCTGATTATTTTCCCCGATTAACTGATTAATCATCCAGGGTGACGTCTTCATCTTTTTTCTGACCAACAGGACAAAACCCAAATCCATTCAGTTTACAGTGATATTAAACAAAGAAAAATAACTTTAAATGACTCAAAGGATTCACTGATTATAAAATATTTGCAGATTGCTTAACTGTCAGTTGATTATGATAATATTAATGACATTGATGAATAAAAAATAATGTTTCTACATTACTTAAATAGGTGAAGATGTTATTAGAGTTGTACACTTCTTTATTTAATCAATGTACTCAACTAAAGCTTAACAAGGTGTCAAGTTCTTTTCTTGAAGTGTTTTTTTTTCTCCGTAGTGTTAGGCCCATCTTAAATTTACTCTACTTAAAAGTTTCACATGAATAAAGATGGACTTGTTAGAAGTCTAAAAAGTTAGCCTACTGACCCCCAGCGATAGGAGAAGTGTTTCCGTGGTAACAATCAGTGACACCTGCTGATCTGTGTTTCCTTGGTAACAGTCAGTGAAATCCGCTGACCAGTGGCACCAAATGACAGAAAAGAGGAAAACATAGGTGTTTTTTTTTGGGGGGGGGGGGCTCCCTTTAGAGCAGGTGTCTCAAACTAATCCAGTAAAGGGCCAAGAACACACCTGACTAGATTTATTCAACCAACTGAATTGCCTTCACACAGTTGGATTTGTTGGAACGATACCTGCAGCCATCTTTACTGGATTAGTTTGAGACACCTGCTTTGGAGCTACATACCTTCAAGGGATTATTCTGTTTGCATTTGCACCTCCAATAAGAACACTGAAGTAGCGCGAGCCGGCCGATGGTTGGTAAAGCAGGAAGATTCTTATAGTATGCTTTGAAAAATCAAAATCACATTGTATTTCTCCATTTGTATACATGCTCAGTAAAGCCTGGGCTTCAATGGCGGCCCATTTATCCGTGTTTTTTCTTTAGGAACTGTTTGTGTTTCACGTTGTCTGCTTTTGATTTTGTTTTTTTAAATGGCCGTTGCTGGAGCTGCATTGGTTCATGTGTTTGACCACTCAACAAACGCTTTAAGTTCTTCATGTGCTGGGAGAGTACCTACTCTGAAATAGAAGCTAGTTCCAATAATAGGAGCTAGACACAACAAAAAGGGGGTTCTTCTGAACTGTTCTACAATCTAAGAAAAAGTGCCTCTAGTCCATGGGTTTAAAACTGATCCAGTAAAGGGCTATGTGGCTGCAGGTTTTCATTCCAACCAATCAAAAACACACCTGGTCCAACAAATCAACTGTGTGAAGACAGTTCAGGTGATTGAATGAGTCGAGTCAGGTGTGTTCTTGCTTGGTTGGAATGAAAACCTGCAGCCACACGGCCCTTTACTGGATCAGTTGGATCTTTTTGTCTAGTCTCTCATTGTGTCAGCGCTGTGGATATAGGTCTGGATGCATGAGTTTATATTCTGGTGTAGGGGCTTGTTTGTTTCTTTAAACCAAGCACAATAGGATGCAGTGATGTGCCCCTGCAAAATAGATGGAGGACGAGGAGGAGAATCCTTTCCACCCAGCGCATGAGAGACATGTCTAAGGGCAGCCTTTATACCAACACTGTCACACTACCTTCCGTCCATATTCTTATTTTCTTGAGAATATTTGTTCTAAGATTTGTCTGTAATGGGTTCCTGTCTGTAACGTGGGTCAATGGCTTCCATCCTTATGATCACACTGAAAGTTGTTTACAAGATTGAAGGTGTGACAAAAAAGTGGGCAACCGATCAAGAGAGACATCAGGTCTGAAGGCAGAGGATCACCTCCTAAAGGCTTCGGGAGGGTATGACATGATCAAAGACAACCCTCAGAGGAACTGGATTGCAGAGAGGAGATGAGGTGGAGACATAACGTTTGAGGCAGAGAATGTTGGACAAGAAATGTTGAATAAACCCCCTGTGGCCTTTCCAAACATTCACACCACTGTGGTTTCCGTAGGCTCAGAATTAAGAATACCATGAATTCTCATAGAAAAGCTGGTATCCAAATAGTGGCCAGGGTCAAATTAAAGGACGGGCCCACTAGGAACAATTAAACGCCTGACAGTTATAAAAATGATATAATAATAATAATCACCAGCACTAACTCCATCAGTACAACGTCATTAAAGAGTCCGTTATATAGTCTATATAGTAAAGTCTGTTATACTAAACACTCAGCAGCTGTTTCCCTTTTAAACTGAGAATAATGTTTCAAATACTCTCAGTCTTTTCTCCTTGGCCATGATCGAAGTGTTGTCACTGTAAACACACCTCAGCACCTTTTCCCATTAAAAGTCTTCATATTAAGAGCACACACATACACACACATGCAGCCCTGCAGTGCCAGACACACTTATTCCAATACAACACAATGCGCTGCGGAAATAGAAATTATTGAATTTATCAAGACAAGTTTGAATTTACTGGGGGATTCAGTGTACCAATGGTACGTTTTATTTACAGAGTGAATTAAATGAAAATGTGAATGCCAAATGCAGGAAAAAATAATAATGTAGAAGTTAAAGTCTTTAAAATATATATTTTGCAAATCCATTAAAAATATATGTATTTTAATAAATCAAATTTAAGTTAAATTGTCTCATATGTAGTGACACCAGTAAATCTGTTAATACTTGATTGATATTAGTTAAGCACTAAAAACATTTGGAATATTCCCAATTCAGCCCCCGTCATAAAAAATAATTTTCCTGTCAAAATTGGAAGAAATTATAAACTGTACCTAATTACATGATTTCACATGACATGAATCAAAACCTCAATTGAGCCTCAACAGTGTTCGAATCAGCCCAGACCACAACAGTTTGAGTAAACATTTTACAGCATGTACAATATACATATAAGCACCTTGATATTTGTTTAATTAGTCAGTTCCTCATCATTGTTCCACAGCTGTTCATCCAGTCGATGAAGATATTTGTTTTCGGCTGAGTGGTAATAAAAAGTCATTGTGTTAATGTGCCCTCCTACCATTCTAGACTATGACTCATATCTAAGCCTCACTGCAGAGAGTTATATGTGATGTGAATACTTATCAAGGCAACAATCCTAAACTTGTTTCTACACTTCAGCCTCGTAGTAACATATACATCTTTTATGAGGGAATCAGTGGGACATAATGTTTGCTTTTATATCAACAAAATAATACCATGGCAACAGAGAGGATGCAGATTTTTGCAAAATTGAAAAATAATAAAAATGAAAATAATCTTTGCTTTTATTGGTTTTGGAAAGTGAACTGTAATTGGTTGCATTATATGATCATCAATATAAGATAAGATACAATGTCACATGTTTGTCCTGTGCGTTATTTGTTTACTGAGAAACATTTTTTATATTTTAAGCCTGAAAGTTGCTCTGTTATTGAGTGCATTTTGAGAAGGGAGGGGGGACCACGAGCTGACCAACTGAAATAACTGTTGTTTGACGTCATGACTTTATTTTTAGAGGGTAATATATGGGTGTGGAAGTGCCTTTTCATGTTAGAATCAAAATACAAACACATAACATACACACACTGATGCACCCATGTGCACACGGGCAAACAATCACGTGTACAGAATGTGTGTGTGTGTGTGTGTGTGTGTGAGTGTAGTCAGATGAGAGCTTTTCTCCAAATACCAGGCAAATGCATATTCACACCTACTGACGAGCATAATTACTTTGCACATGTACTGGTATGCAGCAACTGAAAGGAGTTATATGTTTATGTACGTAATCCATATGGCAGCACTTTAAGGCTTGATTTTTGAGTTGCATCAGACATGAAAGGATTTCAGAGATGTTTTTGTCTCTCATCTGTAATATCCTCACAGTAGGCGACAGTATTAACTGGGATTATCCTGTCGACTCCTGGTTTGTCACTCACACCCAGATCTCAGAGCTCACATGGAGCTGTGCAATCCAACATGCCTAAAAAAAGTATTCACTTTCAAATGTTTGCGAAAAAAAGGTGTGGTCGGAAAGAAACATCATTTTCACTTTTCAAAACGTCACAGAGAATAAACACTTGTAAGATTATGGCAAGACACAGTCAATAGACAAAAGACACTATAACAGATAAATAGGGCGCAGATTTTGTTTATTAATTATTTAATCATTGTGAGATCAGATATATGAAGATTTCAATTGAGTGATTGTGTGCACAAAACCATTATCAGTCCATAACTTTTTTTGTTAAATGAGCAGAAATAGTTTGTAGAAAATATTTTTATTCCTCACACAACAAAACGATAACCCATTACCACAGACAGCACATCATTTCATTCTAAACTTTATCTATTGTTGTGTCAGTGACTGTGAGCAGCTGAGACGAAGGCTTATTTTCATCACAAGATGATTTCATAAAAGCACATAAATGTAATGTGATAAACTCTTGGGATTCTCTGTGAATTTCTCTTTGGTTTTCGTGTTTTTATTGCTCAATTAAGCTGTGAAATTATATATTGATACATTAAAGTATTTCCTCCTAAAGGGACCAACTCTCGTTTTTTTAATTGTTCTTAAATCACTTGATGCAGATGATTCAAATTGTGTGGTCAGAAACAAAAAGCTCTTTAGGAATAAAATATGCAAATAGTGTGTAAGTGTGTCATGGACAGATTTATGAATTTAATTGAATTGGGGCGGCTGTGGATCGGTTGGTAAAGCCAATGTCTGAAGGGTCTGCGGTTTGTTTCCCCTGTTTTCTTCATCTTCTGGTTAGGTTTAACCGGCTAAATGCTCTTCACATTTTGTATGCAATAAAAAAACACTTGAATCCTTATGTGTGCTTATATACAGAGTTAGTATATCAAAACAGAAAGTATTATTTTACCACAGTTTGGTGATCACTATGGAAGTTCAGGACTGCCAATATTAAAATGATTGCATAATTATATTATATTATATATATATATATATATATACATACATATATATATATATATATATATATACATACATATATATATATATATATATATATAATAAGATTTTTGTGAATAAGTGTTGCAGTGGACCTGCAGCTTTTTTTGTTCCAGAGATCCAATAAACTGTGACAGTAACTTTTGCATTATCGCTACTATTGTTAGTCATTTTAGAATTAATTAAAAGTATTACTGAAAAAAAATATGGAATTATATTTTCTAGAAAAGACTATTTGTTAAAATCACTTCAAAAAATAAAAAAATCTCCCATTAAACTTTGAGTGTTAAGGGAATCTGAAAAAACAACCCTCCAGTTGCACTTACACTACATTTCATTACATTTATTTAGCTAACGCTTTTATCCAAAGCCACTTACAAAAAGTGCATTCAACCATTAAGATCTTATCCAAAAAATTGCAAGAATCATGCGGCACCGGCAGATCAACTAGGAAGGAGTTGCAGTAGACCAGATGAGAGATGACAAGAGCCTGCACCAAAACCTGCGTCACCTTCTCTGTGGGGAAAGGAACGTATCCTCCTGGTGTTGTGGAGTGATGCAGTTAAAGCAAGGAAATGATAAAAATGAATGTGAGTCTGTGTTTGCATGTTCATCTATGTAAAATTTCCACTGAAAATACCAAAGAGCTTTTCAGTCAGTAGGGGGAGAAAACACTTCATCCCACTCTCAGTATCAGAGCTCTGTCTCTGTCTCTGCGTCCTGAGCCTCCCTCCCCCCCTGTAGGCAACACCATGAGTCAGAGAATGGCACATTGACATGAGTGGCATGGCCAGCCTCACACAGAGTCAAAGATACAGCCTGGACTTCATTTCACTGGCCAGATTATGTGAATTTACAGTCTTCATGAGGAGCCGAAGTCTTAGATTGAACAAAACTTTTAGGGCACACCGTTAAACCAAAAAACTGAGAGCTGCCACTGTTTACAATCAGAGATTTGATGAACTGGTCAAGGGCACAAAAATGATTTGAAGGACAGGTGAGTGATTTAGTTGTAATTCTTCTAGAAATAAAACCAGCAACCTACCAATCACAGAGCTTCAATCAGTCTTTTTAGTCTCTCTTTGCATCATGAAGTAGGAAGTGGTCGCATTACACAGATTGATAGATGATTGACATTGAAGTTGAGTGGAATCACAGTGGACTTGTCAGATAAACTCAGATGTATTAATCAAAGGTGAGGCTGAGTTGAAAGGTGAAAGTGAGATCAGTCCAGTCACAGCACGTCTGCCAAATCTCAATCAAAACAGTAATGAACAAGCAATGACAAAACGCAACCCTGTCTGCTCACTATAATATTTATATACTATTAATTTAAACACATGTTGAGAGAAAGATAATGCAACCTGAATATGTTTTTTTTATCTTCAGAATTAGAAAACAAAATGTTGATAGTGAATGCATCAGTAAAACATTCAATGACAACGTTTATTTTACAAATGAAAAAATCTGTTCATAGCAACTAAAATAGGACTGATTTTAGAGTTTATGGACACGCAAGGCACTTCGTTATAATTCTACAAACATTGTTGTCAAAACTTGAAGCGTGTGTTTACATGACTTACATATAACTTCAACCACAATCTTTACCTAACCTTCAAGTTGTAATCCATAAGATTTGAGTTCTGTTGTTTCTAGCGGCCAATTTGGCGGTAAGATGTAACTGCAGGCGTGCCTCTGGGACCTCAACTCCCAGAGTTATTTTGGAAACTGAACCGTGTCCACTGTGTGACGACAGTAGTTCGGCAGCTCTCACCTGCGCGATGCGGCGTGATGCGGCGTGATGCCTTCACATGCTTCACACTGATTGGACGTCGGAAAAGATAAGAGGAACGACGTAAAAAGTGCCGCTAACTGTGCACCGCATTTGATTTTAGCGCAGGGATGTCGCCACAGACACTCTGATGGTATTTCTTGGCAAAGCAGCAAATACAAGTGCTTTCATTAGTATCATAAGATTAATCGCCATTGTTTTAACTCACTCTTTGATATATAGTAACTAGATGAAAATCATATGAACTGCAACTTTAACCTAAAGAAGATTATTGCTCTTAAATGTTACATTATTATTCTCTTAGCCTGTGATTTCCCTCAATGTTTTGTGTCTCTTGTGTTTGTTTTTTTGTGATGTTATCCGTCCCTGTCTGCACTTGCATATGAACTTTATTTTGCTGCCCATCTTGACCAGGATTCCCTGGCAGAGAGACCTCTCTGGTTAAATAAAGGATGATTACAAAACTATATGAATACATTTGGATAGCTAAACCAAGTTGCAATCAGGATGTAAACCATAATCTCTGGTGTCTAAGTCCTGCACATTTTACATCTCCCATCCACCAGGACCACCTCCTTGAAACATGAGTATTATTTCAACATAATTCAACATTTACATGAATTACTGCTCCTCAGGGGACCCGTCCATCAAACTGCTAAAGTTTGCAGACGACACCACAGTAGTTGGCCTCATCAGCGACGGGGATGAGGCCAACTACAGACGTGAGGTTGACCAGCTGGTCCTCTGGTGTGGTCCGAACAGTCTGGAGCTTAACACACTCAAGACTGTGGAGATGACAGTAGACTTTAGGAGGAACGCCTCACCATCTTTAACAGCACTGTGTCTACTGTGGACTCCTTTAAATTCCTGGGAACCACAATCGCCCGGGATCTCAAGTGGAAGTCCCACATAGACTCAGGCAGGAAAAAGGCCCAGCAGAGGTTGTACTTCCTGCAACAGCTGAAGAAGTTCAACCTGCCTCAGGAGCTGCTCATCATCTTTTACACCTCCATCATCCAGTCTGTCCTGTACACATCAATAACTGTCTGGTTTGGATCAGCCACCAAACAGGACAGGAACAGACTACAACTGACAATCAGGTCTGCAGAAAAAATCATTGGCTGCAGACCTCTCACACCCTGCACAGAAACTGTTTGAACTTCTTCTCTCTGGTAGGCGTTACAGAGCTCTGACCAGACACAAAACAGTTTCTTCCCCCAGGCCGATTCCCTGATCTCCCCATAATCCCCCTGCCATTGCATGCCCATTTGCACTAAACATGTGTACATATTTATATCATTCATCCTGTCTTCTTTGGTAAATACTTATTTTTGTATTTTTGTGTATTGTGTACACAGAGGAGAGTCAAATTCCTTGTATGTTTGCAAATGCATGGTGAATAAAGCTGATTCTGATCATTCCTAGGAGACATGGTTTCAAAGAGTCATAAACAAGATGGATGCAAAAAGTTAAAGTAGTCTAAAGTAAAACAATAGTCAGGCTCAGCATCCCATTTAACCACCTGATAGAGTCGACATGGTGGCTGAGTTCATTCAGTTCACCTTGCCCTCAGCTCTTTCTATCTTAAAGTGCTAAACATTTTGTGGAAAGAATAACACTTCAATGGCATGTCTTTGTACTTTGTATCGTTGTTTTTAACTCTGGGGGCGTCTCTGAGTCTTGTTTTGTTTTGCTTTGACTGAGCTTGGAGGTGACAGTGATATTGTCCTCTTTTATGTCAAGCTTACTAACAGATTCTGGCCATAATAACACGCTCTTAACCCTCAGGAAGAGCATCCAGAAATGTCTTGGGAGGTGTAAGGGCAAAGGCCAGGATGCAGCAACTGGCAAAGACAGAGCGGAGATCAGGTTAGGTCAGAGGCGGCGCGCAGGCCAAAGACGGTCAGACAAGGAAAACAGAGAACATTCTCGGGATGTTAATGAAGTCAACATTCATACTAGTTTGAAGGTTCAGGTTTTACACTTGTTAGAAAAGAAATAAAATACCACTGACATCTTCACTTTTTTGTCTAGTGAGTGTCTGTTCAGTGTACAGTTTTCATTTTTTCATCTAACTCTCATCAACATTAGCAAGTATTTATACAGTCGTGTTTCTGTCTACTTCTGTTTTTGGGCTCCACCCAAATGCTCTCTAGATCTGTTTGAAATGGTCCGCTTTAGTCCCTGTCTCTTTAAGCCCAGTCTGCTCTGATTGGTCAGCGTTCAGGGTCTTCTGCATCTGTGCTCTCCGTGTCTCTGCACCATCATTGCAACCAGGGAATGACTGTATCAGCACTGCAGCTGCACTTTCTACCTGTTTATATTAAAGCTGTTAAATCACAACAGTACGGAAGTCCTGACGGCTCGTTTAAAGGGGAATTTCACTATTTTTGCATCTTTGGTGAAGTTGAGGACATCTCTGCATTAAACAGTCAGACACTTATAATAACAATGTGAGCCTGTCAATGGCAAAAACACTAAACACTTTTAGTTAATGTATAGGGGCGGCCGTTGTGTTCCTGTTTAATTACATTGCAGTCTGGTTCGTGTAGCCAAGCTGCTCAATACTGGACCTGGAAAAAAAGTGGTTGCCATAGGTCACTCACACAGAAATACATAATTAAAAAATGAGAAAATAAAAAATAGGGTTCAGGGTGAAAATTACCGAAACTCTCCTTTAAAGACACGGTTTGGTTGTGCACATTCCTCTGTGGATTGAACGTTTTGCTACTTTCACAGTTCTATATAGCACCTTGATCTTCTTTATAATAAAAAAAGACATGCGGGTCTCCTTCAAAACATATTGATTATTCAGCTTTAAGAACATTGTTGCGTAATTGTCAAACCTTGTGAAACGAGGAAACATACTGCTGAGCTGTCATTTAGTTGGTAAAAGTGAATGATATATATCAATTTTAGCCCTGCAATATAAGTTCATTTGAGAGCAATTTCAGAAAGTTGTATCACACAACCTGCTGTCTTTAGTGTTTTGCTTTTCTTTATTTGTTTCATGAATACCTGTGCGAATGAATTTTTTCAAAACATAATGCTGAGCAGTTCATCTGATGTGTCTGCAGTAAACCAGGGTCAGTGACCCGCAAACGCAAAATCGCAAATCCGAAAAATAAAATATAACAAAAATGTGAATATTTCTAGATAGCTTGCGTAGAAATAAATGAAATACAAATGACGAAGTTGCCGTGTCAAAGCATGATAGATGAGATAAATATGATGATTGAATGCTTTTTAAACCAACCACATAGCAAGAGCAGACTGGTGTGTGTGTGTGTGTGGGGGGGGAGTCATGATTTCTATGTCTGCCATTGCCATATATTGGGGAATGCATCCTAAATAACATGGAAGCTATAAATAGAAAAACGTGTAAAGGACAATACACACACACACACACACACACACACACACACACACACACACTCACACACTCACACACTCACACACTAACACAGACATGTTGTGCATTTTAATTGTCTCACTGTTTGAAGTAACTCAAAGTGAATATGTGATTTGTCAATTGATTCTTTTGCTCCCAGGCTATGAATAAAATGCTTTAATTATTGATGCTCTGACGTCAGATGTCCGCTTGAATGTTGTATGTGGTGCAGACCTCTTTCTCCGGGCAAGCTACTCTCCCCCACCCTCACCACCACTGTCGCCGCCGCCACCATCCCTCCCCCTGCAGACACCCTCATGCTCCCCCAGCAGCGCATGCTCTTCCTGGCATGAATGGAACTTGAACACGTTGCAGGGAGCTTGCAGACAGGTGTCAACAAATTGGAAGGAAGTTAACATAAAAATTAAGCTTGTTTCTCCATATCTGCCACCCCTCCCCTCCAACTACTGCAATACTCCCCACCAGAGGATCATCTGTGGCGTGAAAGGGTAGCACTGCTACCCTGAAGAGCAACTGGTATTGCTAGTATAATTGCATGTAAGAAGAGCTGGCAGCATGTGGAAAAGCTCAATTCTGGGTTTTATAGTCAGTTCTGGAAACATGTCAGACAACTCAGATTGTGACAGTTGTTGATTTTGACTCAATTCTCTGTTCCCCTTCAGAGTGTGCGTAGATGTAGAGGTTGCAGTGAGAGAGAGAGAGAGTGAGAAACTGAATTTCAATAGGGACAATACTATTAAGACTAATTTACGAAAAAAGTGTTTTATTAGTGTACGTGGTTATTGTGGACATTTACATAAAGAATGCAGAATTATTAGGGGGTTAGGGCTGCAACTAACAATTATTTTCATTTTCAGCCGCTGATTATTTTCTCGATTAATCATCTGATTTATTAAACATCAGAAAACTGTGCGAAGAGATCCTAACAGGTTCCCAGAGCCCAAGATGGCGTCTTCAAAAGTCTCGTTTTGTGTCACCAAGAGTTCAAAACCGAAATATATTTCATTAAGCAGAATATATGAAAGTACTGCACAGTAAAGGAAGCATCTTCATACAATTAAAAAATAGCTTGAGTGTGTGGAGAAAAATGCTTTTTTTAAGCAATTATCAAAATAGTTGCTCCAGTGCGCCCTGAGACCTTCTAGGTTCAAGTTTGATAGTGAAATACAATAAAAGTAACCTTTTAAAGATGCCTTTTCTTCTCCCTGTAAGAACTGTCCTCACAGAAATATTCCCCCCTCAAAATGATCAGTTGTGCATCAATTACTCACCCCGTGTTACCTTTGAGTTCTTGAAGTTAACTTTTTTATGCCTCCACAGTGGAGGAAGAATCTCAAAACTGAGAAATTCTTCGTTCTTCATACACCATGGAGGCATACGAGAAAAACAAATTTTTCTTCAAAGATTTAAGGTAACACAGGGTGAGTAATTGATCCTTAAAGGAATATTTTGTGGGTGAAGTATTACGTTATGACGAATGTACTGCTATTTAAAAACTATTGTATTGTATTTTCTCTCATTTTGATGTCGGAGTGGTAAAAGCCTAAATAACTATCTGTCGATCTGTTGTGTCAGAGCGGTTTCTCAAAAATATGTAAAGTGTTGTTCTGTTAGTGATGGGTGAATCATCACAGTTCAGATGTGTCAGCCCTGATCCATCACTAACAGTATAACCTGCATTAATGAGCTCCTTATCAGCATAAACCTACACTACTGAGATACAGAGGCATGTATACACAGGCTCTCCTCACCTGTACATGGCTAGGTCTGGAGGATATTAAAGGATGTTGGTCTGTTGTGCTGTTCTTTGTCTAACCGCCAGTGTCAAACAAAGGTGTGACTCACTGCGCTTGCACCACCAAACTGTGCTGTTGTTTATACTGTATTTTAGCAATACAAAACTATCATTTTCACAGTGTCAATGTATCTAAAAAAGCTTTTTTCTCATCTAGTGACACACCATGGACTTAGGCACTGGGACTATCTTGTATGTTACCTCATTTGTTCAGTGTCCTTCTTCGACTACATTCTAAAAGGACAGAAAGCTTTCACTATCAATAGTTATAAAACATTTCATGCTTGATGAGTTCACACCCCAAAGTGTGGAGTGAGACAAAGACAGACAGGCATAGCTAGGACTGGCGTATGCCATGGATGTGAAGAGATCCTCTTGAGGAGGCGGAGGGATGGAGGGAGGCAGAGGCACATTGAAGCAGATGCAGAGAAATGTGAGAGGGTGTCAGTGAGACTGGTGATGACGCGCTCATGGCTGCGGAGAGCTGGCGAGGCCGCGGCCCTGGCTCTGACTCACCTCATCCCCACGGGGCCTCCTGGTTGACGTCACTCAGTGTGCGCTGTGGCATTTCTCTGCTTCAACTTCTTTGTGAGCAGCAGCCACACTTGAGCCTTTTTCACATGTGAGAGGCTCTGAAAAATGTGCATTTGTCTATCTCGGTATCTATCATGGATTTATCTTTCTATCTATCAATCTACTTATCAATCTATCTCTATCTGTCTTTATGTCTAGGCCTGTCTTCCTTGCTATGTATTTATCTTTCCCTCCCACTGAATGCACTAGCAGAGCTTTGTCTGTTGTGCAGTTCTTTGTCCAACTTCCAGTGTCGAGCAAAGGTGTGACTCATTGCGCTTCCTCTGTACACTGTCAATACTAAACTGTAATTTTCACAATGTTAAGGTATCTGACGAATGTCTCTTGCCTAACATCTAATGACAAACCTAACTGCATCTTACCTCCACAATTAAGTGGGGCATGTGATACTATAAGTAATATAATATTTTAATACTAATAACTATTGTGCAGCACATTTTTATCCATAATGATGTGAATAATTGAGTAGTTGTTGCTCAGAGCTTTCACCTTCTACTATCACTGCAGCAGAGCAGGACATGTTTTTCAAAGACTAATATGCATGCACAAAAAGAAACACAACTTACAGATTTCTGCCATTACCACAGATGGGTTTTTTATGCTTTTTATTCCATGTAAATTGTCATAAGCAAGTGAAAAAGCACAAGGATTTCTATATGATGGCTGCTTCAAGTAGCACACCTTGCTGAGTGCTGCTCTCAACTTGTGGATGTACATAAAGTCCTGTTGGCGGGTAAATCACTAAGGTGCAGTCAAGAGCAGTAGGTGGAATGTTGCATTGCTCCAGCAAGTCATTAAAGTGGTCTTTACTCTTTATTTCTGAAGGCCATAGTGAGACATAAATCTTGTAGTCGAAGAGAAAACCTGTTTGTGGAGGCAAGAGATTCAGGGCTAACGTTTTAATTCTACACTGTTTTCAGCGTGAATGTGCTTTAGGGCAGTATTCATATATCATGTTTGTTTCTTACTTTTGTTTGTTTTTATGTGGAACATTTCCATGTCTGGGCTTCAGGGGGAAATATATATATACTGTTACTATAATAAGTGCAAAATGATATTGTTCTGTATCTTTATGTTATGTTTATGTCTGTCTGAACATGATTCAAAACCAAAACAAAAAAACATACAAAATCCAGAGATGCAGATATTGAAAATCTTTTTCTTTTTGTATCAGTTATTCTCTTAAAGTGCTTTTTTATTTGACTTTGATTTCCAGTGGCTTGAGAAATGCCGAGCCAACACTCAACCGTTTATCTAATATGGGGCGTAAAGAGTCGATGCCTATACAGAGGAGCGCCGTTGAGTCATTTTCAATGACCAAGATGGCCGCAGAAACTTTCTCTTGAAGCCGCTATCACATCAGTATTGAACAAACTGGATGGCGTATTTTCGCTTTGGATACTTTGCCTTCTTAGAGGAGAACAATCAGGCGAACTTGAAACTTTTCTTGAGAATAAAGATGTTTGCCGTACTTCAGACAGGATTTGGCGTACGTTTTAAATACCAGCTCATCTCTGCACGCTGTAATCTGTTTACATTTTTCCGTCACTCATTTTTTTCCCACCCTAATGTGTTGTGTTTGGTTGGTACTGCTGTGCTGTGATTGACCATCTACACCGGGCAACCTGATAAGTGGTTGCTCAGAACTACGTCACAGTACGCCCCTTGGATATGGAAAATGAGAGGTTTCCCAGGAATAGTCCACATTTGTAATTTGGTCAGACTGATTTTGACTTGATGTGTCTGGCACGTGGCTGATATCAATAGTGCAATGAGCTGTTGTTTTTTTATCTGTTGCTGCCCAGAAGCGAAGCAACACTGACCAAAAGGAGGATGCACCACTTTCCGCCCAGCCTTGCTGCTGAGGAGAAAGCGAGGGTGGGGCTGAGGAGTGGAGAGTAAGCCAACAAGATACTGGCTTCAGTGCAAAACACTTGAAGACACACACAGGTTTATTCATAGTGTCACGCAACCATCCAAAGGGGTCCAAAACTGCGTAACCTTTCAATAATTAGCCACTACACCCCAACTACTAGTTTAACAGTCCTATCACACCCAACACATTGTTTCTTGGTGCAAAGCGAAGATCCAAAGGGACCTGGCCACAAACAGAACATACACTCCTTTCTGTCTCTATATGTTGAAAGTGTTGACAGTATACCCAGCACAGCAAGTCTCAGACACTACCTGCTTCTTTGTGGAGAGCTGCAGTGGGATTAGGATCCTACATTTCCCACGGGACCCTCCACATATGTTGCAGGAACAGGATGTATTTACTCTAATGCAAGCAGAAGTGGGCGGTCAGCATCCTAATTACAGGATGAACGCAGGATGAAGTTTCATATTTGGTATAAAATAAGAGAGGCCGTTATTATTTGGCAAACTGCGCAAGTAAATGTATCATCTTCCAGTAAACTGCACTTACCTAAATGCGATCAGTGTACTGTTTTATATATTGTGTGTGTAGATTGTTTAATTCTGTTGACAGTAATACTATCACTGCAGACTTTTGTGAAATTAACTTTGACCCTCAAGTTGATTAGTGACTCAAAATATGACGCTCAAACCGCCTGAAATACAGAATATATCTACAATGCTGGGAGTTGCCCTGTAAGAAAATGACCAAAAAGACTAAATGGATCACAGTTTGAGTCCCGTGTTTACATTGCCATAACAAAATCCACAAGCCTATAGGGCTCACTTATAAAATAGCTGCAAAAAAAACAACCAAAAAAACACTGAGAAGGTATCATTAAAGTCTGGAGTGAAGGTGTCCTATGTTATAGAGTAATTTACACTTGCCCAAACTCTATCATTTTAACCCCAGGGTGACTGTTCGGTGTGTGACCTCCATTTCACTGTCATTCGAGAGAGTGGTGCTTCTGTAAGAGCCAAATGGACCGACTGCTGGGAATATAGCAGGCTTGTACCCAGACAGGCAATTTTCTCTACGGTGGGATAATGGCAGTAAGTGGGGGGGGGGGGGGGGGGGGGGGGCTGAGATTTAGGCATATACTGTACACCTACTTGGAGGGTGGTGATTTTATTCTGCTGCCACCATCCAATATATCGCCTCATTGGTGTTGATTACAGACAGCTCTTGGTTTCGAGGTTTTTCCATCTCACCTCCTACAACCTAATCTGACGGCAGTTGTTTGTTTTTTCTTCCAGAGTAATTTTATCTCTCTTATTTTGTTATTTTACCGCCCTACAGGTGGTTAGTTATCAGTTATTTTCGTGCTGGAGCATACTCAGAACTGCTATGAAATGAAGCACATTTTAGTGACACGGCTTGAACTTCCGAGAGCACAAAGTCGATCGCAAATCATCACCTTACGTTTCCAGTGGCGCAGGTTCGGAGAGAATATCATGAGGACATAATAGAGTCAAGTCTTCAGGTCTCAGTGAATCATATTTCTACACTTTTATGAAGATTAGTCCAATATAAGGGATTATATTTGTTTTCTCCCAGGGAATTTTCAATACATGTTTTTCTAAAAAAAAAGCGTTTCAGTATTTAAACATCCTTCTATTTTCTCCTCCTGTAAAACATTAAAATATGTTTTAATTATCCCACATATCCTGCATTCAGGGACGCAGACATCATAATGTGAGCTGCAGCTAGATATTTTATCCAGGTAACATTTACACCTGATATTAATAAGCATTCAGATGATCTTCATTCTCCCTGTTTTGAGATTGGATCTCAATATGGAAATAGGTAAGGCAGAGCTGGCAGTCTTATCAACAAACATGGCGCATCAAGGTCAAGTTAAGTGATGTGGGTGTGATGTGTTCAATGCTGCTCCGGGAGAGCTCCTGTCCTGCAGGTTTTAGGTTTCTCTTAGCTCTAACACGCCTGAGTCTGACGATTATCAAACCTGTGACAAGCTTCAGCTGCTTAATAACGAGCACATCATTAGAATAACATTATCTCGATGCCCCCAAATCACATAGTAATTAGCATTATCTTTCACCATTTTTGTTCAAAGATCCCCTGTCGATCACATAGGCGTCTTCTTGAACTCTGTGACATGGAACAATAAAGTCTTGAGTTCCACTTATTATCACATTGCTGAGGAAAGCTTTTGGACTGGTTAGACAGGGCAGCTTGAGATAACAGAAAGAGGTTTAAGTGAGTAAGATTGTGACCAAACCATACATGTTGTATTCACAGATCACATCTGAATATAAAAACAACTACATCCAGATGTGGTCCAGCTGATCTAATTGCAATATTTTCTATTTTGTGCATTTATACGTTGCATTAACATGTATTGTCCTAGGCTAGATAAGGTATCCAGATACTGTTCACGGGGTCATTTGAATCAAACTCTCCCCCCTCCAATCATATAAAACTATGGTAAACTACATTAAGCTACGTTCATATTGTATTTTCAGTGTGATTTATCCATTTCTCCCGGGTTTCCTGAACAAACAACGCAGTTTTTACCATTTAGATTTTTAAGGAGTAAAATAGATTATAATTTTTCATGGGACTCCCTCTTCGCACCTCTATGGCGGGAAAGAAATAAACAGCTACAAAAATGCAAGCGGCTGTTATGGAAGGAAAGACAGCTGGCGTTGTGTCTCCTTCAGCTCCAGACTCTCAAGTAAGTGAGCTGATATCAGGTCACCCTGTACACCACCTGACACAGCAAGTGGTGCTCTAACGATGGTTCATATATGACAGAGAGGCTGCAGAAGCTAAATGTTCGGGATGCACTAAACACATATGATTTATTTTTGGCAGCTTAAAGGTGATGAGTTTTGGTTAAACTCTAAAGAGGGTAAGACTTACAAGTAGAGATGGAGTGATTAGGAAATACCAACCCAGCAAACACGGACCGACCCAGGCCTGTTCGAGAAAGCCCGATTGGGTCGTTATCACGTCAAATCCCAACTAGTCCGATCAGGCCCAGTATATGACCCTATTGCAAACAATTACTTGGCACGGGCGGACTCAGTCCGAGAGAGTAGGGTCGTGATCGAGTCATATAATGACCAGTCACATCAGAGACTATCTCTATTATATATTAGGCTAATGTATTTATTTATTTATGTGATGTGGTGACAAACTTTTTAGATTGTGACATACAGTCTATGATTGCGACTGAGTTTTTTTCAACCAAACTTTATTAACATAAACAAGCATGACATTATATAAACATGAAACAACAGTAAAGTACAGGGAGTGCGTAAGATGATAAAAAACACACAAAAATAGCTCACAACTGACTGTTCTTGGTGACCGGTGAAAATAATACCATTAGGGGGGAAAAAGGGTAAAGAAGGTGAGTGTGATCCGACCATCTAACCTACGGCCCAGCACGTGATGCAATTCTCCAACAGGCACCCGCACTGCTACCTATGACTGCTGCATGTTCACGTCGTTATACAGGACTCAGCAACTCAGCGCGAGTAAACCATCAGAGCTGTAAAGTAGGTAACAGTTTCTTGATTTTGGAGTTTTGGAGGATTGAAGTAAAATAATACGGTTGAAAGTGGTAGCCCAATTAAGAAGAGTATCTCGTCAACCAGGCCACACACACGAATGCCGGGTTACAAAAACTAACTTGTCAATTAGGTCGCATTGGCCTGCTGCTAGATGCTAACAGCATTTCAGCGTTTGTTGCAGTTCAAATTCGGTCCCTCCAGGGTCCGATGTTAAGGTTTGTTCCTACTTGCCCTCTCGGGCAAGTGCTGTTATTAATGTTTTTACTGTCCTAGAATAAAAGTTTTCAAACTCTGACAACTCTGTTGTTGATTTTGTATCACAGATGCCAAACAATCAAGGTGGCGTTTAAAACCCCTTAAATGGTGTTATTTTCAACCCTCTCCTTTCCCCATACTGCAGTGCAATTTGGGTTTAAGTGTTTTTTAATACATTTTTAATAAATACTATTTCTAATTGAATTTGCAATTTTTTTTATTTGTTTCGTTAGTGTTGTGTTGTTCAATGTTGTTTTTGTTCATTTGTTTAATAATAAATAGTTCAGTTTAAATTCAATTAGGTTTTGTGTATAATTTTTGTCTTATAGATTGTTGTACTCAAATTAATGAAATGCTACATTTTGTAAAGACAGTGTCTATTTGTGATCATGTAGCCTATTGCCTTAAATTGGATAATGATAGTCTTTGCAAAATAAAAAATTTGATTTGGCACTTTTCTCTCTCTCTCTCTGGATGTTTTAATATGATGCAAACCTTAAACATGCAACAAACATCTGGAATAAACTTCCTGAAGATGTGAGACTTTCACCCACTCTGACCACTTTTAAAACTAGACTGAAAACTTTTATGTTCACCTTAGCTTTCTGCTAAATCTTTGCACTTTTAACGTCCGCACTGTTTTTTATTATTGTCTATGTTTTTATTCTCTTTGTCTTTCTGTAATGCATTTGAATTCATGACATGTTGTGCTGTGAAGCACTTTGAGTCTGCCTTGTGTATGAAAAGTGCTATACAAATAAAGTTGCCTTGCCTTGCCTTAAACGTTTAGGAATGGACAAGATCACAGCTGAATAGGTGGACATTTGGACATCATTTCCAGGACGTGGTCACCAGGACGTCCTCTCAACGACATAAATTTGACCGGTATGTGGTCGGTCAGGGTCATTAAAAAGCCGTCAAGGTGATGTCTAGGTGAGGATGTCCTAGAAAAACATCTAAAACATTGTCATCCGGACGTCATTTGGCTTGCTGGAAATGTTAAACTATTTGGCCAATAACCTGCCTGTTATAAAGGCATTCAGCCTTTTCATCACACATCTCTGAAGTAGCATCTTTTGAAAATTGTTTCAAAAACCTAACCTGGCTAAATGTCGTTTAACACGACACAGTGAATATTAACTAATTTACCAATAGGCCGATTGTAGTCAACAAGGCAAATATCAGCCGATACCATTCAGCCAATACATTGGTGCATCCCTACTTGCAATGAATGTTTTTAATCTCATATTTGAACGAAAATGAAAGTAAGCTAAACCCAATAGTAGCCCCTGGCTATGCACAATCGGCTGTTATCCAACATGGCTGTCTTCATTCACAGTCTTCCCATGTGACCTGCAGGCCCTGTGTCAATCACAAAAAATATTCAGATAGCTTTGACTTAAGTGTTTTTCATTGACAGTCTTTTTATAGCAGGTGGAGCAGCAGAGATGGGCGGGGAGTGAGAGTAGGAGGGAGGGGAGTAAAGATGTGGATAGAATGAGCGCTCTGTGGCCGCCTCAGTCTGTTCTTCATGAAACTGAAATATGTTCTTCAGTCAGTCAGAGGGGGAGCCACAGGCTGATGCATGTGTCTCAGACAGTTAATGGTCACAGCGCCTGGCTCACTTCCATTCGCCAGGAATGGAGACATGAAGCTACAGTCAGAGGTAGATGAATATCCTGAGGTAGTGCAGAGTCATTCATTTTTTGGGGGGGAGAAAAGATTAAGTGATTGCTTCATGCTTTAGCCGAGCTGCTTTTTTGGAATAAAGTTCTTTCGATGTTCATGAAATTTGGGGGGATTATTGCTCTCATCTTGATTTTTTGATTTTTTTTTTGCCGGAGAGAAAGTCGGCCGGTTTGGATTTTGTGCGTCAATTTTCATTTTACAAGCACACGTTTGAGGACGTTAGGGTAGTCAAAAACTAACGAAATGTTTAGCCCATGAAAGTGTTTTTGTGAAAATTAAAGGATTCAAACATATTTTAGTTGAAAACCAAAATACATGAACCTGAGAATTATTATGATGTAGGACCTTTAAAGAAAAGTGGAAATATTTCAGTAGTGGTGAAGAAGTTATTTTAATGTAAAAAAAACACATTTCAGCACAACATCAATAATTTGAACTCAGAAAACTCTGAAACAAAACAACAAAACAACAGCAGCATTCTGGTCCAATCAAATTCATTTTTGTGTCTGAAAAAGTCTTTTCAATATATAAAAAGTCAAAAACAATGTCAAATTCCCACCTCAAATCACCAGAAGTGATGTTAGAACATTTCTGATCAACAGGTATTCAGTCATCATCTTCATATTTGAGCAAATGACGCAGCAAATGACAAATGTTTGGTTTTCTTGATTATTTCTTATTAATTGACTATCAAAGTTTTTAACTGAATGATTCTTTTCATTTTCATTTTTCAGCGCCCTACAAACTCATTTCATGAGATGAAATTGTTGATGGCTGCCTGAAACAGTACAAAGTCTTTACGTGCCTTTGTTGTTGTTTTGGGTTTTTATTTCCATCTGTCAGTGGTCACTGGTCAGACAAACTCTTTGTGTCAAAACAAACCCAGAAGGTTTTTTTCTGGATGTGGTTGAGACATTGATGAATCACAGTATTTCTTTTGTTGGGTGTTGTGTTTTTGTTTCTTACAGATTAAAAAAAAAAGAAACTTTGGTATCTGGTCTTTAGATAATCACCTGTTTACCCAACATAAAGGGCTGCAACTAATGATAATTTTCATTATTGATTAATATGTTAATTGTTTTCTCCGATTAACGCCATAAAACTGGCTGTTCTCATTCACTGTTTATAGCTATTAAGAGTAACGCTCTATAATTTGTGTGTAATACATATATAGAAATTACGTCCGGAGCAAAGAAGGAAATCAGGTGATTTCTTGGTGTGGTGCATGGGTCCCAAAACACCGGGGGACCAGTGTTCGTGTCCCGGTGGTGTTTGTGTGCTGGACGTACTAAGCCAAACCGCAACACTTTTTCTCATCTTAACAGCCATATTTTCTTGCCTAGACTTAGTTAGTTTAAAAAAGAAAAGAATGTCATATTTCGTAAGATATCACACACATTTTTGTGCATAACTTTTCCCAAGGTATCATACAAACCTGTTGATGAGAATACGTATGTTGCATAAAATATTTGAAATGTCAGTTTCCTTAAACCAAGGTCAATATCTTCAAATAGCATCTTGAGTCTGATCAACAGCCTGAGCCAAAAATAAATATCTATTTATTGTCAGACAAAGAAAAACAAAATATTCTCATAATTGAGAAGCTGGAATATCAGACTCAGAGCAAAAAAAAACAAAGAAGTAATTATTGGTATTTTTTGTGACATTATATTCCACAACTTTTCGACTCAGTGGGGGTTGTGGCATTTCTTATTTTCCCACAGTCCTTTTCAAATCTGGCCTGTAGTCTGTAGTCTGTTGTTGCGACACTTACTGTATATTGCCCATAACTCCTTCACATGAGTGAGTAAATGATTTGACTGGTTCACAAGATTACATAATCCAAATCACAGTATTATTATTGTCCAGTGTCCTGTGTTCAACCGTGTGTGTTGATGGTTGATCTTTCCAAACTGATGCTCATTTACAACAGTGCAGTGTTTTATACCTGCTAATATTATGCAGGGGTCACCGTCTATAGTGCTGCAGTGAAAATTTTACCTGAAGTTATACTCCGAAAGCTTTTCATCTATTTAATTGTCCATTAAGTTACTATCTATCAAAGAGTTAAAACAATGGTGAGTGATCATTCGACCGACCAGGTGCGTCGCTAGCTAGGGAAAACATTCGGGGCTGTAGCCCAGAAGTCCTTTTCAGACGGACATTTGGGGGTTTCTCCTCAGAGAATTTTTTGAAACTGGGCTGATGAACATGCAATTGTGACGTAGTTTAAGAAGGAAAGGAAAGACCAATGGTCATGTGTGACTCCTGTCGAGGCAGGCCTACTGAGGAGGTTATTGTTTCTGTTAAGGATAGGAAAGGTCAGCACAGACACCAGCAGCAGAATGAGACATAAGAACAGCCCACAGCCTCAGAAACACTGACATGCACCGACCTGATGTCAAGTGGACAAGGCGGAATCCACTGCAGGTCTCCTGAAACTGTACAGACTAGAAGACATCACTGCTCCGACGCACGTTTTTTGTTTTTAGTTTAGGTTTAACGAGTGACCTGTTAACTGGACACTTTCGGCTGAAAGAGTCTGCGGTTGCTGTAGTGACGGCAGATTTAAATAACAGGAAGAGAATGCGTAGCTATACATAACGTTACCTATCTGATCCGTCTTCATAGTTTTGTTTGTGTAAATGTGTCAGTGGCGTTTTGTGCGTTGCTTGTTGCGGTAAACAGAGACAGAGTTCTTCATAATAATATCTATCTATTGGTCTTTAAAACCTGCTTGTGTAAACATATGTGCATAGAATTTTATTAACCAGATTCGTAGTAATGCTGTTGTTGGAAAATAAATGAAAGTCAAGAGATTAACCCAGTGCTCCAACAGCCACGTACCTAGTGGCGCACCCTGGTGTAGTAAAACATATTGCAGAGTATCTCCTTTTTATACAGTCTATGTATAAAAGTTTTTTTTTTCATTCGAAGGCAAATAGATAGCCCTGAATGCCCAGGTCTAACCCAGGTCTGTGACCCACTAATGAAAGCACTTCTACTTGCCTTTTTGCTGAGTATTCCAATGTCCGTGTCTGTGGCGACATTCCCTCTCTAGTTGTAAAGAGCGGTTTGTCTGCCGGCCAACGTCATCACCAAATCGGAAATTGGGAACTTCCAACTTGGAGCTTGGAGCCAATCCTGACTGACATTGGGCGCGAAGCGGGGTACACCCTGAGCAGGACGCCAGTTTATCGCAGGGCACAAACAGAGACAGATAACCAATTTAGGGTAATCACTTAACCTAACACATGCATGTCTTTGTACTGTGGGAGGAAGAAAGAGAACCCACGTAGACACAGGGAGAACATGCAAACTCCACACAGAAGGTAGGAGTATAAGTAGTCTTAAAATAGCAGAGACTTCCAGATCTGAGGAATGAAGCCCATGCACCAGTGCCAAAAACTGCAGTTCATCGAGTGGCCACATGAGGCCTGCTCCAATACAGAGCAATTCCCAACAGAGCCCAGACAAACTGCCCCAACTCAGGTAGACCCAGCACTGCTTTGGTGCTGTGGATCGCTCTGCCTGAATTGTAATTGATACATCCACTAAGTCATTCTAACTGCAGTTCCCAGAATGGCCACTTGAGGCTGGCGACAAAAGCGAGTCAATAACTGAAGAGCCAGGTTAGTTTTTACTTTTTTGGAGGTTAAAGATTATGAATAATTAGGGGCAGGGCCTCTTGAGCGACAGCTAGCAGCTGGCCCTCACTTCGCCTCTGAGGTATAAGAAGAAGAAGAATTACTTTATTTGTCACGCAACGGGGAAATTAAATTTTTTCACTGTAATTATTAATCATGTTACACACACAGGCCCGAAATACACACATGCACAAACAGGACCTATACATGCAATTAAAGAGAGATGTTAGAGCGAGGGGGCTGCCAGTGACCGGCGCCCCGAGCAGTTGGGGTTCGGTGCCTTGCTCAACAGCACCTCGGCAGTGCCCAGGAGATCTCTCCAGCCACCAGTCCACGCTCCATTCATGGTCCACACAGGGACTTGAACCAGCGAAGTCACCTATGGACTGAGCTACTGCCGCCCAATATGTCAGCCAGATGGACGTACCGCCACATGGAAACAACATCCACATTTTATACAGTCTATGTATATTATATTATTACATCATTAATGGTGATGCACTAATCTGTAAGTAGTATTTTGCTGCTGTCAAGCTGAAGCTGATTTCAACTGCTTCGTATATAGGTAATCAGTAGTATTACTTTATAAATCCATCATTTCATCACTAGTAAGTAACTAGTGATGAAAGCTGTCGATTAAAAATAAAATATTTCCCTCTGAAATGCAGTGATATAAAACTATAAAGGTGCAAGAAATGGAATCACTCAAGTAATGGACATGCATTTCATACTTCAAAATTACAAAATTTGACTAAATGTGCTTAGTTACATTTCACCACTGGATACATTTAGGAACAACTGGTTCTTTTTGTGTTCACATGAGCATGCGGTGAGGTAAAGATGGACATCAGAAGCCTTGTAATGTGACTGTGACTTGTATGTTAAGGCAGTGATTAGAATATATGATGTAAATAAAATATAAAAGGTAAGAGCTACACACATATGCGGGCCAAACATGGCATGCGACTCGCAAGCCACAAGTTGGCTACTCCTGGTTTTACTCATTCAGTATCATTTGAGGTAATTAGTGAGACTGTGAATGATTGAGTCTTGAGTCAAACACCCGGTGCTGACGTACTGAGAGCGCACTAGCAAGCTGGATTCATTTATTTTACCTCTGTGCTCCTAAAGCCTCTGAATCAAACCTACTTTTGACAACAGACGCATGTGCAGTGCAATTCTCAAAAATGAAGGATCCTAAGTTGAAATAAAAATAAAATAAAGATTGTGTTGTGTATGTTCACCTGTGTATCAAGTGTCAGCAGCAGTTTAGATGATGCTCAGTGTGTCTGCATGCAGCTTCAGAGATGTGATTCAACAATAGCTATTAGTTATGTACCTGGTAGTCAATTTATAGATTGATCTAAGTCTACAATAATAGCATCGTCCTACAGCATATTTACTGTTATCTGAGGTTACTGTTTCCATGGCAATTGAGAATTTGCAGTCGTATATAACAATAATTTCTAATCACTGGTGTATCTGTCTTACCATCTTCTCCTGCATCGAACAACAAACATGAGTTGCTTTTATACTGAGAACAGAAGTTTAGACAAAAGAGATTTAAAATAATAGTAATTTAAGACTGTACATCCACTGGCACAGGTTATAATAGAAATTGTAATTAAGTCGGTCTCTTGCCACATAACATAATTTATATAATATGATATATAGTAATACCTAAATTTAAAAAATCTAAATTACCTAAGCATTACTTTCAAAAAATGTTCCTAAAGTAATAATCTTGAAGATTTTCATTTGAATAAATGTCTAAGTCACTATCTATCACAGAATTATGGTGCTTGAGTCTATGGCCCACTGAAAAAAAGCCATTTAATTTCCAAAACTGGGTCTCTGTGGCGACATTCCTGGGAAAATCACAAGCTGCACACAGCTCATGACCATCACCCAGCAGTGGTTGGTCTGTCAGAGAGGCAGAGTGTGATGGAAATTACAATTGACACACAGAGAAGTTTTACATCTCTCCATTAGCATGATTTTAAAGTATATCTTGTCATAAACACATGACACTGCTCCTTTTCCTATCCTGTGATATGAGTGTGACTAATGTCACTGCCTTACCTTGTAAGACAAGAAAGTGAGACCCAAAAACACACACCTGCATTAACACTTATCGCCAGAGAGAAAGAAACTGAGATCTTTCACAATCTACCCTTAAATTATATTCAATTATATTATATTATCAATTAAAAGTACAATATTTGCCTCAGAAATGAAGAAGAGTAGGAGTAAAAGGTAGCAGAAACTGGAAACATTCAAGTGAAGGGAAAGTACGTTAATTTTTTCCACAGGAAGCTGCTCGAAATCGGATAAATGTGTGAAGTGGCATCATGTTAGGCAATTTATCCGATTTCCTGTAGAGCCACAGAAAGCTTTACACAGCATTGTTCACATATACAGCAGTACTCTGCAAGACCTGTTAACAGACTTTGATGTGTGGAGTTCCACTTTGAGTAGAGTAATGAACATCATCACGTCACTACATCAACAAGACAACATGTCGTCCTCCATATCAGGAGAAAAAAGGCGTCAGTACTAAAGACCACTTAAGAGTGTTGAGAATGATCCTTTCAGAAAAAAAAACACGTTTATGTTCACTTAAAAAAGTGGAAATCTCACCCATGGGTCTTTAATGTTTTCTATTCATATGAACACTTTTACGTATCCGTCTGAAAATTAAGTTGTGAGTAATATTTGTGATTCAGTAAAGATTTAAGGGAAATAAAACAGAAGCAAAGTATCCCGTCAAGACATATTCCACACCCACCGACGTCAAAAGGGAGGGACATTCAAACAATATGGCATCATTTCATATTATATTAAAACAGCATATAATTTTAGACACAGTTAAATGTTACTTGGGCCATTTAGTTTCCAAGGTAACGGAAAGAGTATATTTAGAGAGCACTAAACTGAGACATAGAGAAAAAAAGTGTTAATAATCTTGATTGAGCGATTACAATTAGTAAAAGTCAAATAGTAAAGATCAAAACATCTCATCTGCTTAAAGCTGAAGGTGAGAGAATGCTCAGGAACAACCACCCAGCTCATTCAGCACCACTTCTGACACTTGCGTCATTCAGTATTTAGTGGCATTACTGATTCATATGGTACAGTAGACGTTTCACTTGAGCGACTCATCAACGAGGTTCAGGGGAAATACAGACGTCAATGAGAAAACGTGTTTTTTTTGTTTTATTAGCAGCCTAATATGCTGTCAAACATTGGCAAGGCAATACAATTTAAGTGATTAGTTAATTTTGACCGTCATTCTATGCTCTGTTATTTCTGAAGAGCAGACTGCTGTATGAAAAACAGACCAATGAAAAACAGTTGCTATGGACACAGTTCTGATCTGGGCCATTTTTAAATCGATACAATCATTTTTAAATCAATATTTTATGTCAGATTATTGATTTGTTTAGTAAGTCATTGTGTTATTAGCGGGATAATG
Source organism: Echiichthys vipera (assembly GCF_963691815.1). NCBI lineage: Eukaryota > Metazoa > Chordata > Actinopteri > Perciformes > Trachinidae > Echiichthys > Echiichthys vipera. Next base: position 26,731,531 of record NC_139826.1, read on the forward strand.
AAGAGTGAGCACGTCATTATTGTGAATTAAACCCCTTCAGGCTGATTAAAGACCTGCATCACCCTGTCATGGTTAAATTTGCAATTATGACCAGCTCGCTCTACATTATGCCTTACTTGTATCTTTATTTGATACATAATTGCAAGTTCATTCTCGATCCGTGGGAACAGTGTATGTAGCTAAAATAAACTTGGATCAAAGGCCACCTAGTGGCTGTCAGAGCTCTCAAACACATCTTACAGTCTTCAGTCAGTGAATGGAAGTGAATCAGGTGTCATTGTGTGGACTAAATTAGGATCAATGCTATATTGCATGACCCAAAGGTCCTAGACGACACCTGAACCAGCTTGATTCACTGATTGAAGACAATGAGATGCAAGTGAAAGCTCTGAAAGCTGGTGAGAGGATTTTAGAGTTTAAATGACTTTGTTACATATATCATGGTTTTGCCCCCCCCCCCCCCCCCCCCATTCAGAAAGGCCAGCTTTACTAACGCAAACGTCTTTGTCGCTGCAAACTACTGTGGAAATTTGCTACATATGTGAAACCTGGTGCTGCCATTTTTTTTTTCATCTGCCAATGAACAAAAATTGCATCTGACCTCTGACCAGCAGGCATTTTGTGAGGGAGATCCATTCTTTCTCTTACCTAGAGTTCACACATCAAAGTGCCCTATCCAACCACAAACCCCACTGGCTTCCCACCAGTCCAATTGTGTTTGACGAAACAAGTTTGGAAGTTTTTATTTGTACCGATGTACCTGAAAAAAAAAATCCTACATTTACAGTCGAGACAAAAATAAGAAAATTAGCATCAACAGCACACAAATCCAGTGGCGTTATGATCTAACTTTATCTATACCCTTTGCTTTACTTGCTTCAGGTGTTAATTGTAAAAAGTTCCTCTGGCTGTAAAAAAAAAAAGTCAATAGTTTTGATGAAGAGAGAGAGAATTTCTGCTCTTTCATAACTGACGTCAAATAATTATCGTCTGAGTGCTGCCCTCAGTTTAGCGGAGCGTCCTCGAGGATTCTCTTTTACATCATCCTTTTCTGGGGTGATCACTTTTCTTCGCAGAGGAAGCCAATAATCACTTCCACCATCACTCTTTCCCTTCCTGGTGTCTTTCGTCCTCGGGTTGAAGTGATACTGATCTAAATTAGACAAGTCATCTCCCCGGAGGAAACGTTTAACCAGTCTGTCTTCTAGTGAATGAAAGGTGATCACGCAGAGACGTCCTCCAGGTGTCAGTGCCTCTCGAGCAGCACGCAGCCCTGCATGTAGTTCGTTTAGTTCATCATTCACAAAAACACGCAGGGCTTGGAAAGTCTTAGTGGCCATGTGTGCAGGTCGTTGGAGTCGGTCCTTACGTGCATATACGACAGCTGCAGGAAACGATCCTAGAGACAAAGAGATGGTAAGAGTGAGTGGATCTTGTGAAAAAACTGAATGTAGTTCTAATAGTACTACAATATTTTGACTTGACCCAGTACCCCATAGAATTGCATTCATCTTATGAATTAACTTGTAGCATTTAAGACTTTCGTTTTCATTACCAGTCTCTGTTAATGTTGGCATTGTTGAACCATGATCACGTACAGTATTTTTCCTATCTCTGCCCATAACCTTGAGCTTTCCCTAACCTTAACCACTATTCTATAAAATCAAAAGGCCAATGTAACATTTTCAGTATGCAGTCCAGTGCAGTGAGGAATGCACAGAGTCAAAACAACCACTGAACAAGATCAGTGCAGGACTCGTCAGTAACAGTTGCCAGGTTGCCATTGGAAACCCTTTTGAGCAACTGGCAACCAATTCTTGGCCTTTGGTTGTGGAAACCACTTTATAGAGACGGCAAATCGTGCACCCTAAAATAAACATATACATTTATAAATTCTTTGTATTATGATATTTAAATATTGATACTGTAGTCCAGAACCAGACAACTGCATGTGAAATTGCTGCAGCTGGTGTGTTTACTCGTATGCGCACAGTTTTAGCGCCAATGGTGAAGCAAATTAGTTTCTTTGACTGTGGGTTGAAAAGTTAAACTCGTCAATATCACAAACAAATGTGCAAATTGATTCAACTGACAAAGAACCAGATGAACCTGAACAAAAAAAACAAAAAGGCATTTGTACATTTTGGGTCTTAAATGTCAAACTTCCATTCTTTAAGTTAACGTATGACTGCGTTGTATCTTAATTACTCAAAATGTGAGGTGACTAAAAATGGCAACCACATTTTCGGTTTCGGCAATTTAAAGCTGACGCCTGGTTACCTGCCTGGCAACCACTTTTAAAAGTTAGCGTTGAGCCCTGCACAGTCTACATCCATCTAAAAGAACAAGAGACACGGCTGTGAGTTCAGCAATATACACATTTTGGACAGACGCAAGATCATCTGAAGGAGGAATGAAGGAAGCCATCTGTGTCAAACCTAAACAACCATCCATGAAGACAGTGGGGGGCTGACACACCACTTATCAGCTACGACACCACCAATCCATACCTTGATTCTTGTGAATCTGAAGACTTGTGCACCCAATGACTCATATACGACTCAACAACCCACAGGTGTTATCAGTGTGTGAATGACACAAAAGAGGCTGAAATGCCTGAGATCTCCAGCAGCCAAGAATGAAAACATGCCATTGACTAAGTACTAAGTATGATTTCTTCTGGTTAACTGAGAGAGAAAACTAAAGAGCACAAAAACATAGCTTATTGAAAAATACATACAATCCACTGTCAGCAGCGGAGAGAGAGAGCTGCAGCAGGACTGAGTGGCAGGTCCATCAGAGGATCTGTGTGGAGCAGATGGAGGGTGAAGATGGTGTTTATTTGGCGGATGTGTCACTAAAATACCGAGGTAAATGCAGCCAAATGCTTCTCTGATCTTTAAATCTAATGGAGCACAAAATAACTATAGTACACGCGCCATGATTTGTGCTTAAAAGCACCAAAATATTGTTTTTTTTGTAGTTATTGCTTTCTGGCTGGGGCACTCAGTTTTTCTTTGGTCAAATAAAAAGGGATTTATGTTTCTCTCCCCTACCACAACCTTCCTCTCCAATTCTCCTAGACAATTTGCACCTACCTTTTACAGGTGGAGAACTTTTTCCATAAAAAACTTTTCAAATCATAAATAAGTCAGAGCGGGGTCTTTACGTACTCTATATGTAAAGTGTCTTGAGATAACTTCTATTGTGATTTGGCACTATAAATAAAATTGAATTGAATTGAATTGAATTTAATTGAATATGCTAGCCTGGAAACAAGGCGAATCTGCCAAATTCATGTTTCGTTTGTTCTGGATATGTCTGGCCTCTCTCAGACGTACTTTCAGCCATCCTGGCCCTGGGTGGACCAATCACAACCGTTTATCTCTTATGGGGCAAGTTTAAGATGATGACGCCATCCAGTCTGCAGGTCTGTGAGCGCAGTTTTTCAGGCTCACGAAACTCAAATAAAACTGTCAAGCTCGACAGTGCTGGTCAAATATGACTCGATATTCTGTTACTGTGTTGCCCTTTTCTTTTTTTAGAAACGCACTGACCAACACTGACCAAGCTCCGCCGTTTTCGTTGCTGTGATTGGTTGTGGGTCTATCCAATTCCGTACAGAAGCATTTTACTCTGCACGACTAAAAACTCCCCATGGAAAACGAAATTGAACTGAGAGGGCCCGGACTAATATGCACTCATGTATTCACGCATTAGTCTGGTGATGCCAGGGTAATTTCATCTAGTTATTTGAGTCATCCTCAAAATACATGTGCAATTAAGAGAAAAGCATTAGTAACTGCAAACACGCAGAAAGGAAAAGTGCTCTTACAAAGGCTGGTGCACCGCTTTGATAAATAACATTCAGGTTGCTCAATGTATCAGAATATAGGCACAAAAAGGTCAATAAATATGTTAGAAGCATCAGAAGTTAGGGCCAAAACTCTGACTGAAAATGTATTCAAAAACTGCTGCACATTAAAGTTGGGAAAACATTAGTTTCATGTTAATACATGTGAAGACTTGATTCCACCTTTACCAACTCATAACCCCCACACAGAAGTCAGATGAACGATTAGACACCTATATAGACCTAAAGAGAAACTGCAATAAATAGAGAAGTGAGTGATGTGGCATTTCTCTCCTCCTGCACTAAACAGCCCAAGGTGTGACTCACACTGCAATCAATACAATGCCTGCAAAACAAGGACCAGCCCTGGCCTCAACAAGCCATGTGCTCTCTCTAATTCATCTCTCAAAGATCCCACAGACAGATGGAGAAAAGAAGAGATTTAGATTTGTACATAAAGGGGAAATTAGGTAGTTAAGAAGAACACACAACAGTGTGAATGCGTGACGACAACATACAGAATTAACAAATAAAAGCCATGCTTAACCTTCGTTTGATATGTCATCTTAATTTGCTATATTTGATGTTCATACCCCAACAAAGGCAAGAGCGCAACTAAAATCCACAATAAGATATTTGGACAACGACAGATTTTCTTCCTACGGTGTTACTGGCCAAACAAAAAGCATGAGTGTGATCGCAAAAAAATTGGAACAGGAGGTTTGAGGTGGCACAACAGACAAGAGGATGTCTTTGCTCAAGTTGAATGTTTTCAGTTTGAGCCAGAAATCGACTGAAACACTGTTGGGACTGTTGAGAAATGATTCTGTGCACACCAGTGAGTTGCACATTGTGATTCGTTTACACGTCCTCACAAAGTAGGTGGTGCTGGAAGCTTGGTGACGTAGTAACTACGCCACAAAGCTTTATTCAAAAGAAATATTGAGTCCAGCCTCATTACTGACTAAAAAATAATGCCTCTATGTATACTTTTACACCTTACGGATATTTACAAAAACAAGAGAACAAGAATAACGTCTCAAACTACAAATCGGCTATCAGCCACTATTAGCTTAGCCCAGTGACAAACAAAATGTTAAACAAACCACGTGGTCTAACTATCAGCTTTGCGCCCGAGATCAGACTGGAGACGCAGCTACTTAAAAGATAGTTGAGTACTTGGTCGTTTCCTACGTTAGTACCATTTGAACGGAAAACCGTAATTTACCCTGATTACAAGAAACTTTCAACACTCTGACAATCTCGCTACAGCCATCTGCCTCTTATTTAGATTTCTGTAGTGAAATATGGAGCTATGGTCTTGGTAACTCTTCATTTCAACTTTGAGAATCAACTGTTCCTCATCCATTGCGGTGCTTTCAAAGTTAGCAGCAAGAATAAATAGAAACAGAGCATCCGATAAAAGTTCAGCTCAAAACATTGTGTTACTTTGCTTCAGTTAGGACACGTTGTTAGGCTGTGGAGATTTGAAAGTTGTTCTTTTTTTCTATACAGCAGTGAAAGCTAATGTGCTAATGCTGAATTAATTAAAGCAGATCACCACACATGTTTTACTGTTGTTGCTCTGGGTCGAAATTAGCGTTAAACAGCTTCTTGGCGTCTCAAAATCAATGCATCAGTGTCTTCGCCTCTGGTGACTCAAACACACGCACACAAAGTTTAATACAGGGTGATTATGCCATTTATTGGGTTGTTATTTTGAATGCATGTGGTGCTGTAATGAAGCTAAATGTAGCTCACTTGACTCCTGCTGTCAGTGTGCAGCAAAGTAAACAAACTTTCCTTACAGTTAAATGTTGGGCAGAATTCAGAGAAGCTGCTCTGCTGTTTTTTTTTCATTTCAGGCTCTTAGAGCATCTTTAAAAATAATGATAGTTAAATTAAGCTAATGGCTGTGGGGTTTTCTGTTACCTTCACAGCTGTGGCAGCTTCATGGCTGCCTATGCTACTCGTGTGTTACTTGCATGATCTTGTGTCAACAGCACAAAAGGTGGAAGACGCCTCTCCCACTCAGAGGCACATAAAACTCTATAGGTTCTTGATTAAAACCAGTTTGTCAAGCAAAGCCGTGGTTCTGTTTTCAGAATCTCAATCAATTATGACGCAGACGGCACTTGCACAAGACCACGATGCAAAGCTGTGGCTATTTGTGGAACCGCTATTATCACGTCTATTTGTAAATCATCCGGCAGTGATATCTCACCTATTATCGTTAAATGTCAGAAACGTTTTCAATGATTTACAGAGCTCATACTGAAAGTGCTTCACAGTAAAGACGTCACCATCCCACATCACCACTTATCAGTTATCACTTGTGGATCGCTCCAGAAAACCATGTTTATGCCCGCTCTGAGGAATGCATGAGCTGCGCACATACTGTATGTGTCCCATATCAGGAATGAATGGCCTCCCCACGTCAATTAATTCCTGATATAGGATGGTTCGTCTGGCATTAATCCTTTATTACTGTTTATACAAGCTGTGTAAACCTTTGTTTTATATTCATTACTTCTCATTATGCATATACATTTACTACATACCAATTGAAATTGTTTACTTTCAGTTAATTCATTTGAAAATACTGTCTACATATATTTAAAGTTATTATATTACTTGAATTCAGCCCTGTCATTCATCTGCACTGTTATGTCTTAGGTTCTCATTTAGATTTTTTACTTGTGTGATTTTCTTTTTTAAGAATATAAATATATATATTTATCTAAATATATATATATAGATATATACAATATATATATAATAATAAGCATTGTTGGAGAATGATTGATATCCAAGGCTTTCACTGCCAAAAACCACTTCTTGTAATTGTTGTTCACATGTGAATAAATCTTTTGAAACTTTTTCTTTTAAATTTGAGAAAAATAAAAATATATATACATACTTTTATTTTTATTAATATAGGTTTTTATTTTCCCCTCAAGCCAGTACTAACAAATTTACTTTGTTTAAGTTTATTAAATATCTCAATTTCATTCCTGCTGCAGTTCTTAAGGCCTTTTTTTCTGTGACGTCTCTCCAGTTCTTGAGCATGTGAGTGTTTTCACACGACACAACATCTGCCCTTATATAGTGTTTAGGGGATGTTTCTATATGCTAATAAACAATTTCGATCAAGTGGGATTCCTCATTCAGTGCATCCGGATAAGAGCAGATGTGGATAGTTAACAAACTTTGGTGCATCTTCAGTTGACTTCTCTAATTTTAGAGAAACTTGAAAAATGTTGTTGCCCAAGGCCCATTATTTGCTGCACTATTTGTTATTTTGATCTGGAAAATTCAGCAATTTGAATTCATGTTTACTGGTGTGCAATGTGTAAGATAACCTAAACTGTAAAACTTCTTCTTCACTTCTCCTGTGACTTTAAATGTTTCCTGTCAACCCCACTGTCACAATTGTTTAAATAGTCCCCCTGTAACTTTATTAAACCAAAACGTAATTGGTGGTGACTCGCTTTGCTCTTCAAAAAGGATCAAACAGCTGCTCTCACTCACACCTGTTCTCCCAGGGTGACACTGACGCACATACTGCTCCGTGCAATAACTATTGAAATGACATCTCACTCGTTCAGCAGCTCAAATCTGAAGGCATACGGCAAAAACAATCAGTGAAGACAAACACTGTTATCCAGGGCTTTATGCACAAGTATGTCTCGTGTGTGAGCACATGTGGGTGTTTGCATTTGTGGCAGGTGTGTGTGCGCATATACGTGAGCAGAGAAACAGGGGAAAAGAAGGGGAAAAATAAAGCAAAAAAACTATGTGGAAGGGAGAGAGAGGGGGAGAGAGAGAGAGACAGACAGAGAGAGAAATGGGTTACTGTGTGTTTTCAGGGTATTAGCCACATTCTGTTGCAGCCACCTCCAGCTCTGTCTTTGTCTCAACTCTTTCAAAGGGGGGTTGAGAGCAAGGCACCAAAAACAGAGGCAGGAGGGAGGATGATGATGACTGAGGTCACAGTCCACGTAATTTTCTGAGACAAATACGTCCCACCGGGAGACAGCCTTAATAACATTGTTCGTGTTTTATTTTCCCTCGCAGCCTCCAGAATGCTGCGGGGAATTAATCAGAATAGTGTCTAGCTACCTGCCACAACGCTGGCCAGCTGCTGTGTTCGGGTGATGGGGTTGACACGGCGTGCCTCCACAATGGCTGAAGCTATTTTCCTGGCGTGTCTTTCTTCCCCATATGCAGTGAGGATGGATGCAAGAGCCTGTTGATCTAAGGTATTCACAACGTCAGCAGCACAGGGCATGTCGGGGTACCTACGCACAAAGAGAAGCCCAATTAAGCTGCTTGACGTCACGTCCTTGCTGACAGTGGCGAATCCTGACATCTCTGAGATACAGCTGAAAGCCTTTATGGCTGACAGTTATGAATAGAATGGTTGTGAGGGGATGAAAACAGAAATGCAGCTTGTGCTGCTCGTAATGGGGTTATCTTAGCTGGTAGCTTTGCAAATTATGCTTACCTTGTAAAATGATTCATATGTATTAATGAAAACCTTCAAAAAGCTATAAATCAAAAGACATATAATCTATACATCCCTATACATATTCATCTATCTATCTACCTATCTATCTTAAATATACACACATACATATGCACACACACACACACACACACATATATATATATATATATATAAATATATATATGTATATATACAAACAACATATTTAACAACAACAATATATACATACAATATACAGTACTATATATTTGGAAAAAATTTAAAACAATGTATATATATATACCGTATATACAGTAACTATATATGGTATATATAAAATATCAAATTTACAATAGTTATATAAACACATGTACTATAATAATTTGCAAAGTACCGTTGAAATTTGCAAAAGAACAATTGTTTATGATTAAGTCTGTATTATATATATATATACATACATATAAATGTATATAGATTTATATGTGTATATATACATATACATATATATAAATATATAATTATTTATATAAATATATATATTTATATAAATATATATATTAATTGAATATATATATTTATATATATAGATAGATAGATAGATATATACAATATATATATATATATATATATATATAATAAGTACTGAAGCAATTTCACAGCAACAGTAATTGTGATTATCCAGCACTTCCCAATATTATTAATTAGGAAAATGAAGTCTAGTAGTTTTAACTCCCAGTTTTGTTACCTTTCTGCGTCCATTCTCATATCCAAAGGCCCGTCCTTGCTGAGGGAGAAGCCTCTATCCGCCTGATCCATCTGCATGGAGGAGCAGCCAGCATCCAACAGGACAGCATCAATGCTGCCTGGCTTAATGTTCATGTTAGACAGCAGGGCTTCAAGCTCGCTGAATCGGCCAAGCAGTGGTTTCACACAACCACTGGAGAAAGGATTGGGGAAAGGAAAGGGTCATTAGATGTTTGTATATCAATGCTGTGGCTGCTGTCACAACACTGGCCTTATATAAATGAAACTGAAAACTAAAGGCTACATTATTTCAGTGACATCCACTGTTGAACAAAAGCACAGTTAAATGTCACAGTAAAGAAATAAGGCACTCTATTGTGTTTTAAGCTTGTTTTCAGTTAATCAGTTGAATAAGATACATTTTAATACAATGAACTGGTTGACTAGAAATGACTGACTGCAAGATATCAAAGAAATTAATCAAATGTGCCCTGACTGAAAATAGGTTTTCTACTTTTCTCAGTCAATGACAATACATACATCCCATTTGTTTTAATAGTCACATGATTTATTTATTACTTACTCTCTACCTAAATAAAATACTTGTACATTTTTAAATTTTTTATTTGATATAAAAATGATCATTTTAATGTTTTATTGATCCAACAGCTACATTTGATTATAAATATGAATGCTATATGTATTATTGATAATTAATTATTTATGTTATTATTCTGTTAAACATTTGTATGATTTTATCTTGTTTTTTCTTAATAACATTACATGTCATAATTAAACATGATGTGCAATGTGACTTTTTTGTACATTTCTTCTTTTTTTCTTCCATTTACTAACGATTCAATAATGGATGTCTGATGTCATGTGACCGCATCCATGTTTTGTGTGACACTAAATAAAGTTTAGGGAGAAAAAAATGAAAGGATATGCCTAGTTCTGAATGGGAGCTCTTTCTACTCCCAGTTACATACAACTGCTCCTGAATGTGAATGGTAAGTATAGGCCCCTCTCCAGTTTTGGGAAAATATTGACTGTTTTCTATATTCCCAAAAAAAACAAAACAAAGCTTGTCATGGTAACTTTAAGCATTTTAACCAGACGTGTTCGTGGGGAGACCACGGGAGATACGTGAGTGGAAACCCACAATAGCTTGAGTAGCTTTCCAGTCCACCTTTTAAAACTGAATCAGGCGTTACCTTGGAAGTGCACAACTGTCTTAACTAGCCTGGTGAGATCCCTCCTTGTCACTGACAAAGCAAGACCCTGTGTACACACTCACTTCCTCATGCATGAGTGGTGAGATCCTCCAGCCACATTCATGCATTTTTCATGTGACCTTTTAACATTGTGTGAACAAAGATGATGGCAGCAGAGAGCAACAGGAGCTAGCATCTATACATCAGGAGCTAGCATATCAGCATTAGGAGCAAAAGGTCACCTGCAGCCTTCTCCCATTGTTTCTAGAGAAGTTATTACTCTTTAAACAAAAGCGACCAAAAATATCAGATTGTTACAAGTGAGAAAAAAATGATTTTGTACGTCACAGACACAACTCAGCTAAGCATCTCAAGTTGACTACGCCCTCCTTGTTCAGCACCCAGAAAGGCACAGTGTGTAGTCAGCATGAACCTGAATCTGGAGGAGAAGGCTTGTTGATCTTGCCTTGCCTTCCATGAGTAAAGCTCATCACATATTGTCTCATCATACAAACTACCCTTTAATTCTCTCTTTCTCATGTTGTGTAACAAAGGGCATATTATTGAGGAGCACTGGGGCAGTTCAATATATATTTTAGTATGTGTCTAGTTGCAAAATGTGACTAAAAGGCTGCAGACAGGAGCCGCTGTAAAGGGATCCATTGCCATTAGCTTCCAGTTAGCTATTGCTGTTGTTGCATTTGCTCATATTCAGTCTAATGGAGTTGTTGATGAGACAGAGGACTGTGAGACGCCGGAAGAGGCGCAGCTTTGTGCTAGAGCAGATCCGTTTACTCAGCTGAAAAATGGTGGCTTCTCCAATTTCCAATTTGCAGGTGCACCTGGCATTTAAAGGGAAAGGGAGATGAAAGTCTGGTTTCATTCATGTTACGCCCAAAACGCACCCATGACTAATGAAAAGACTGAATACAACTCCTTTGCCATGCGCACCTTAATTTGCACCCAGAATATGTGACGTCTAACTAGCAGAGGTGTATTTGGAGACGCCCTAAGCACACTTGCGCTGTGCACATTAGAACATGCCCATAGATAATTTAAATAGGGCCCAGAATGTAGAATTAAAATACTTCGCACTTAACACGTCAAGATCTAGACCTGAAGCATCCAGACCTGTTGTAGGAGTCATGTGCAATTAGTCTGCTGTTATCCAGACCTAAGTTTTTCACTTATGGATTGTATATTTTATTATTTTAAAGAAATTTTATTTGAAAATCCTATATAAATGACACATCCGCAATTCAAATTATAATATAATTCTCAATTTATTCCTATTGCCTAACAATATCATCATTATTTTAAATCAGCTATTGATGCTATTGTACAACACTACAGTATCAATATGAACATCTCAAATTGCAAATGGCCTTGTGGTGGCGAGGCTTCTTAAAAAAAGCCACTTTGACATCGAACCACTTCTTCTTTATTTCAGTGATTGCATGGCCCTCCGGTGACACAGAATTAACGGCCCTTGGATTTTCCAATTCCTTGGCTTTAGCAGGTCTCTTAATTCCACCGCTGAATAATGGATCTCTGAAAGCAGGACTTCAATATAGGACATGATGGGCAGGACGTTGAGCCTTACTGTATATGGTATTAGTGGGGCGTTAAATTTCTCATTAATGCATGCTCATTAACGTGAAGGAGGTGTTCATCATGTTTACGCAGGTCATTTACAAAGTTACCTGTAGTTAGGAGGGCTGCTGAATCTGACGTGGAACACCAGTATTGACTTATTATTGCTTGAAGTTCCGTATCCCTATCAATAAGCAGCATTGAACATAAGTATCAATGACATAAAGGTATTGATAGCCTTCCCTTAGCGGACATCTTATTAAATTTGAAACTAGCCCCCTCATTGTACACAACAATGACTCCACCTTTCTCAAGATTAACTAGGGGCATGCAAGGGAAGAACACAAATTGGCAGGTCCTCTATTTCAAAACCCACTGAAGACAAAATGGCAAGGGAGCATCTCACCCACGCTGCCAGGGCCTTCCTTTGCCTTGCTGTTGTTGTTCACTATCCTGCACAGTGATTGATTTGTTAAAAAATCTATAGTAAAGGCTTTGTTGTTCTCTCCCATCACCTGCGCTATCCCTTTCTGTTTCTGCCTCCTCAGTAGCACTCTACCCACCTTCTCCAATTTCTAATTTTTCTTCTTATTCAACTGTCTTTTTGGTGAAAGTTTACAAACTTGTTTTTATCTCACTGGTTTCAGAACTTTTCACTTTTCACATGTGTTACAGGTGCAGGCAGTGTTGTGTTGATGATCCTTTTTTCCCATCAAAGCTGGTCGCTAGCTTTGATTGCAGTAAGGTGCTGAGTTTACCAGACATTTTTCTTTTGTAGTGCTGGAATAGAGCAGCCAGTTAGGCCAGAGTGTAGCTTTGGACGCAGTGGAATCTCGTAGCTTTGTTTGAAGGCAGCTTACGTAGGAGTTTCTCTAATGTGTTACTCCTCATCATGAAGCAGTGTCTTCAACCCAGTTAAAGTGTAACACTGACTAAAAACAAACCCAGACGGACATGGCTAACTCTGAGAAGCTCGGGGTGGAGCGCTGAACCATCCAAAACGGCTTTTTTTAACCACTAATATTGCTCAAAATAGCTCCAAACCTCTGCAGTAGCATGGTAACATATTTGATGTATATTCATGCGGAAAAAGACCGTGGGTTCGTTTTAAGCCGGAGTTACACTTTAATGTGCATGAATGGGAAAAGGTAGAAATTAGTAGACTGAACTTACTGAAATTACAATACAAAACAGACCTCACCTTTTTATTATATTTATATAAATCATTTATATACACATTTAAAGTCAACGTCTTGCTATAATAGCTATCATCTGTCAAAGGCTGGTAATCGTGGAATGTTTTAAACAAATAACTTTTACTTTTCAATGATTGAAAAAAGAAAATTCTGTTGCCCGTGTCCGCTTACATGCAGGTGATGAACATACCGTCCACTAGACACTGCGACTTCTTCACCAACACGTTTTTGTAAGCTACTGAAGGATTCAAAAATATGCAAAACAGTTACATAACATTTCTAAATTATTAACTTCTTTATGTGGCTTAGACACAGAGTTTGAGATATAAATGCCTTATGTAAGGTCTTATATTATTAAAGAGGACAAGTTTCAGTGGTGTATGTGCTGAGGTCCAAGTGTGGGCTCATAATTGCTTAAGAGATCTGAGCTATTTATAGGTGTAGCACCCCACAACATTGACATTATGCAATTTTTTTTTTATTCTGGCAACTCACTGGATCAACCTTAAACTGAATATGATCTTCACTCACACAGAGACAGTACAAAGCTTTGCAGATTGAATCACGGGATATGTGAAAGGCCAGTGACAAAGCTTAAGCGCCAGTGCTGATGATGCAAGTAAACCACCCCAAAATAATGATGCTGTATTTCCATTTGTGCCGTAGAATTCTCCTCAAAACTGGCAGCATTGAACAAACCATGTGCAGTTAAAACTAAACAGTATGAGTTTAAATAAAGTCACATATATATTTAAATTTGCAGTACTGTATATTATTATTTTAATTTCTAATGCTTCGGTTTATATCCCAATACCGGGAAAGTTAACGAGCGTTAGCTAACGCTCAAGATATGTTGACTGTACAGATGTTAGCTGTAAGTGTGCCTGTGTTCAGCTCAGCCTCTGGCAGTTACTTCAGGTCCATCTCTCAACATTTTTCTCTCATCTCTGTACATTTATGACGGAGATTCCTAAAGTCTTGGCAGTTTTTTTTTTCTTAGCTCAAGCTGAAATATTTTCAACTTGCACGGACAAGTCTTCGTGCCAGATTGTGCTGCCCTGTCGAATTTCAGTCGAACTGTTTAGTCCATTCAACTTACAATCACACCACCTCTAAAACACTCCCTCCGTTAAGAAAGACATTAATATTCGATATCCAAAATATCAATATCCAAAATATCAATCTGATATATTACGTTATAATACACAACGAAGTAACTTCTCTTCAAACCAGTTTAAAAATTGCATTCAAACAGAGAGGTAAAATATGATATAAAAAGGGTAAACTGTAACTTTCCAGGTTATGATTTGTGAGTGTCCTTGTTGTCCAAGGTCAATAATCAACCACCAAGCTCGATGAATAAATAGTTTACTTTGTATAAATTTCTGTTCCTTCCTTCACTAAATACCTCGTAGTAAATGTTCCTTGACTTCTGCTTGCTGGCATAAGAGTGCACTCAGTGAGGACAGCGGGCTCGTTCAACACGATGCTGTCTCTTCACAAATCAAGCCTGAAATATTCCCTTGTGTTGACCCGCTCGGTTCCTTTACCTGCGTAATGCCTGAGACAAGATGCTGATTGATTGCTTACAGCAGGGGAGCAGTGATGAAAATACCTACAGTCCAGAGAAGAAGAAGAAGGAAAAAAAGGAAGAGGATACAAACACGACACAAATACACACAAAGGCCAGTCTTTAAAAATGGGTTTTGTTCAAATTGTAAAAATTTTAATTTTGTGAATAAATGGTTGTTGACTGATTGGTGGCCTTGTCATCGTCTCATTGTAATGTCATCAATAGCTGGAACGCTTCCTGTTCCCTGCTGTTTCTTCACTTTTATTTCGATCATCTTTATTTCCTGGTTCAAAAGCTTGTTTCTGAAAGGTTAGGAGGATGTTGCATCACAGATGAGGAACGTTTACAAAAATGGAAGTCTACACTTCCCTGAATGTCGTCTGAGATGTGTGATTGATTGTTTGAGGTTATTTATCAGCTAACTAGCACTGAGAAAATAGATGACTTGTGTGTTGTACTGAACAATGCAAAGACACACACACACACACACACACACACACACACACACACACACACACACACACACACACACACACACACACACACACACACACACACACACACACACACACACACACACACACACACACACACACACACACACACACACACACACACACACACACACACACACACACACACACACACACACACACACACACACACACACATACAAATCGTGACCGTGATTTTACTGTACTGAATTTACTTTTGCCTTATCGCGCACCCCGAGTCCATGTTTCAGCTACAACTTCAGCCATATGGACTTCTTGCTGTTGGGTACGTTGCAGTCATTTATATAATTTACACTGCTTTTTTAGACAGTGGACCAATCGGAGGATTAAGGCTATGTTAAACCAACTTTGGTTCCCTGCATTAATAGACAGCCCTCCCAGTCGATTGAATTGACAGCAGGGCTGCCTACGCAGAGAGCTCTAACAAATCAAGGCAGGGTCATCCAGCGAAAAAATGTTCAACGCAGCTCAAATGTTGCTGTAATGCATCGTCATCCAGCAAGGCACAGTTGGCCAATCACATACAAGATAAAATAGCGCGATAACTTTCAAGAGTTGCAAAAATCCTTTCTGTATTACAAACTGTTGTTCAGCGTCTGATACGCCTTTAAATGTAATCATCTGTTACTTCAACTAGAAATCCTTGATCTTGTTTCATGTCTCACCAGTACCTCAAACAAAATAGCCCCAACTAATAAGCAGCAGTCGCTGGTGCTGAATAAATGAAGCAAACGGAGAAGAACTTCATTTCTGCTCTTCTGAAACAGATGTCACAGAGACCAAGTCCATTTTTTTATACAGTCTATGATACCAACAACACAGCCCCCTGCAGGAAGAATGGTGCGGTCATCTTCCTAGTAGCTATCTAGCTACATCTATGAAACACTGTAGTGTGGATGAGATTGACACTTCTGTACAAGCTGTTGCAAGTGGAGCCACAGAAATAACTTTTAAATGGGGGATTTTTTCAATCGTTGTGAAAAGATTAAGTTAACCACTCCTAGTCACTACTACCACTGTAAGTGTTAGCATAGTCTTAATGCACAGCTTATCACTCTGTTATAAGGGAAAAAAGGTTCTGGCTTGTATTTCTTTAAACAATCACTATCATCACAATCGTCCGGCAACAAAATATGAGGACAATTTAAAACAACAATAAAAAACTGTTTAAGAACAATTAAAACAATTAAAAGGGGTATAAGAATATTAGAACACAAGAATTAATAAGCTATATACATGTGGAAAAAGAGGGGAATGCAGAGGAGTGGTTGAATTAATGTGGTATGAAATAGTTATTCATTCATTCATTCATCTTCAACCGCTTCAACCGGGGGGTGGGGGAGGGCTGGAGCCGATCTTAGCTGACATCGGGCGTGAGGCGGGGTACACCCTGGACAGGACGCCAGTCTATCGCAGGGCACACAGAGACGAACAGAGACAGACAACCATTCACACCTAAGGGCAATTCGTAATCAATTAACCTAACACGAGCATGTCTTTGGATTGTGGGAGGAAACCGGAGTACCCGGAGAAAACCCACGCAGACACGGGATGCGAACCTTGAACCTTCTTGCTGTGTGGCGACAGTGCTAACCACTACGTCTGAAATAGGCAGCCAGTGGCAGGCTAGTCTACACAAGTCTATTCCATAAGTCTACACCTGGTGAGTCAGACTGGCGACGGCATGACTGGAGACAAATGTTTCAAGATAGGAGAATACAAGATTTTTTGATAAAAATGGAAAGAGCCAAGTTTTCAGATTCTACTACTATCCAGATGTAATGGCCAGCCCCTTTGATGTGCAGTCAACTAAGTGCAAACTGCATGCAAATAACAAATATATCTTTTATCAAATCAGTCTGTGCATGACCCCATACCCACACATTTAAAGCCAATGTTTGCCTGACTTGCCTTTCAATAATGCCTGGTGCCTTCTCAGATTTATAACATTTATTGTGGGCACAACACCTGCGTAGCTTCAAGCGCAGGGAAGTCATAGCAACAACAAGAACGGTGAAAAGCAGAGAATAGCGAGGCTCAACATGCAGGAGACAAATCCCATTAAAGACATGGGTGAAAAGCATTCAGGAAACAGAGCGCTACTTTCATAAGCTAAATGCTTTTAAATAAACGTTAGGAGGTGAAATGATTCTTTTTGTACTGTAAAACTGGGTTCAGATTCAAACCGACGCTCAACAGTTTGCATTTAGGTTGTACATACACAGGAGTACAGAGGAGAGAGAAAATCCTCTAACCCTGTTGTGTGGATGCACTGCGTAGGCTGCCAGGGTCTTTTACTCAGGCTTCCAATAATATTGGTTAATTGCTAGATTTCTCTAGCTTCTCTCAACTTGCATCACGAGTAGGCGTGGAAGAGTTTACAGCAGGGCGAATTCTCTCTCTCTCTCTCTCTCTCTCTCTCTCTCTCTCTCTCTCTCTCTCTCTCTCTCTCTCTCTCTCTCTCTCTCTCTCTCTCTCTCTCTCTCTCTCTCTCTCTCTCTCTCTCTCTCTCTCTCTCTCTCTCTCTCTCTCTCTCTCTCTCTCTCTCTCTCTCTCTCTCTCCCTCTCTCTCTCTCTCCCTCTCTCTCTCTCTCTCTCTCTCTCTCTCCTAATTGTCATTCCCTGCTCCCAGGCACATTTCTCTGGCAGATTCCCTTGAGAGAGGTTTCCCCAGAATCTACGTAAAAGGATTCCTTCCCACGCCATGGTCTTAGGAACATCTCATTTTCATCCTCCCGCGCGTTGCTCATGCACACACACTCCCTCTCACCCTGGCATCGTGTCCTCGTGTCTCCCTGTTCTCTCACTCTCATGTTTTCCTTTTTCTTTTTTTCTCTCTCCACTTTTTAACTGCTCCCCCCCCCCCCCCATCTTATAGATCCTCCGTGGGAGGCAGCATCTCCTTCACACTGCAGGCGTGGGCCCTTACTCTGACAAATGACATGCCGGGCCCACCAGCTTTGCGTGGGGGGAGAAAAGCTTTAACTTAAGAAGGAGGAATGGTTCTGATTGGATGGTGAAACTCAGGGGCTGCATCTTGGCGAGCAGTATTTGATCGGGCTCAGGCAAGAAGTGAGAAATGCAGGGAGAACTAGAACACTACATCACACCTAGTATGTTTTAGGAAATAATAGAAGAAGAAGAAGAATTCCTTTATTTGTCCCGCAATGGGGAAATTCAATTTTCACTCTATTTTTTTCATTTTACACACACACACAGGCCCGAAATACACACACATGCACAGACAGGACCTATATACATGCAACTAATGGAGAGATGTTAGAGCGAGGGGGCTGCCAGTGTCCGGCACACCGAGCAGTTGGGGGTTCGGTGCCTTGCTCAACAGCACCTCGGCAGTGCCCAGGAGATGAACTGGCACCTCTCCAGCCACCAGTCCACGCTCCATTCATGGTCCACACAGGGACTCGAACCGCGACCCTCCGGTTACCAGCCAAGTCACCTATGGACTGAGCTACTGCCGCCCCAGTACCGCCCCATAATGACCACAAACCAAACACTGCTCAAAATGGCCAAGCTGTCATCTGTGACAATAAACATTTATAGCATAGACAATTGTCTAGACAGCTTAAAACATAAGCTTTCACTTGTGTTTTTGTCTAGTCGCTGCTTTTCAATAAATCACTTACGAGTATTCCTTGGCTAACTGCTGGGCCAGAGAAATGGCTGTAGGATCTCGATCTAAGGCCAGGACTGTGACTTCAGGAACCATATCCAGGATTGCTTTGGTATGACCACCACCTCCAAATGTCATGTCCAGGACCACCTACATGCGAGAAAGCAAGAAAAAAAACACATTCTTCTCACACCAGGACTCCATATACTCAGTTAATCATCATCATCATCATCATCATCTAATCATCACCCCGTTAATGCTTAATTCTGTCTAAAATAGTTTTAAGTGTTGTTTTAAATTTGGAGTTTTCTCAAACTGTCTGATTGTACTTAGATGCAATCTTGAAGATCCCCACCTATGGCGATAAGCCATAACTGCAGGTGTGTTTTTTTGGATCTCACTTTTGCTTTCATTTGTTTATGAAGTTTCATCTTTGTAACACAGACTCTGTATGAAGATGGACGACATGACCGCTCCCCAAAAAGTGACGCCCCAACATCTTGATCGCCCCCCCGGTGGCTGGCTGCAGTACAAGTCATGACTGTTCCCGTCATGACAAGTGTGATTGGTCAGACGGGTGTCTGGGCGGGACTGTGATACCACGGCTGCATTGCCCGCACATTACAGCACAGACTCTGGCTTTGTGAGCAAAATGGCAGTGCACGTATTCTGGAGATTTTGGCTTCATCTTTGAACGGTGGTAGGAAGTGGAGACATGTCGTCTATCTTTATAGTCTATGGTCCGTAGCCATCGCTCTTTTCTTCGTGTGTTCAGACATAGTAACTGTTTACTCACAACGTGAGTAGAAACCGAACTAACCAAAATAGTATGTCGCTTCACAAAGTGAAGTGAGTGGAAAAAGCAAGTCTGTTGTTTAGCTCCTGGGTGTGTGTGTGTGTGTGTGTGTGTGTGTGTGTGTGTGTGTGTGTGTGTGTGTGTGTGTGTGTGTGTGTGTGTGTGTGTGTGTGTGTGTGTGTGTGTGTGTGTGTGTGTGTGTGTGTGTGTGTGTGTCTTTTAACTGCCTATTGTTTCCATGCTAAAACTATGAAATTCATGTCAGGACTTAAAATGAAATAGATTTCCAGCTCACGATGCCATATAACATTTTTAATCAACATATGTTTTTACAATATTCTGCTTAATGGCTACATATCCTGTATGACAAACAGTAAGGTTAAAAATCCTCTTTGTTCTGCCATGACAGATAAAAAATATATTGTGGGAATAGTTCTTCTGACAGGAAAAAATCAGATGAGCATGACAGGGCCAGCATTTGTATAATCATTATTTAAATTAGCTATAATGTCTGCAAGTCCTGGAAAATGTTGATCTGTTCCCTTGTGTTATTTTGAAGCTCCACAGCCGTTTCTGTTGGCAAACAAAACCATTATTTATTACTTCAGTAACCCAAAAAATAAAAACAAAATTCAGTGGTGTTTTTTTCCCTTCCTGACCGACGTTTGACTGAACATTTTCACCTCATGAAGACTCACGTTTTATTCTTCTTATCTTGCAGCGTGCTGCTCTGGTTATTATGGAAAAGCAAACGTACAGTGTGATCAATTAATCGCCTACTACGCAGAATTGTGGTGGATCTCTTCTCCTGGTGAATTTTGTTGTGAGTTGGACAAGCAATGTATGAAAACACCCGTTATCACCTAATGTTTCCATTAAAAAAATCTCGGTAAACGGTAAAAAGACAACTTTACCTGTCAGTGACACCATAGCCATGGTACTTCTCATTGTGCTACCAACATGCAAGCTAGAGCCAGCACAATGGCCAGCACTCCAACCGCTATTTTACGGTACTTTCCGAATCTTCCAGAATTTATTTTTTTCTGTCTGTGTGGTATTTTAGGGTGACAAGATGGTGTAGTGGTTAGCACTGTCGGTGGAAAAACATCTTTCCATTTAAGGAGAATGTTATGTCTGGTGAGCAGGGTGGTAAAGGCAACGACACTTTGTGTAGTAATGGGCAGACTTTTAGACGGTGGGAGCCCAAAAAGAGCAGTCAGGGGATTTGGTTCCAAATTTGTGTTAAGAGCCTGTTTGAGGGTTAGGAATATATCGAACCAAAATTCAGTGAGTTTCGTGCACTTCCAGAACATGTGTGCGTGGTCGGCTGGTGATAATGATTTTTGATACATGCCACCAAAAACATTGCTGTAGTTTGTAGTAAAAACCATAAACAACCATAATGACGCTGCATTTCTTCCTGAAGTGGCTTTTATTTATGCAGAAGATAATGTATGTGGTTGATTTAAAAGTTTTCCTTTTTTTTCTGTGACAGAAACTAAACCCAAAGATGAATTCAGAAACAACTCAATATTAGCTCTCTACCTCAAAACCTTTTTATGTGATGAAGTTCTTGTTGAGGAAATCTTGGTGAAAATTTGAATAATTTGGTTACTGCAGGAAACATTTTTACTTTGTCCTGAAACAAATGTGAAATGCCACGGATATCTATTTAGGTAACTTTTTAGTTAGCCCGATAATGATGCATGAGAAGACGAACACTAAAGCACTTTGCTGTATAAATAATAAGATTGAAAATCAGCATAGGATACTTTTACCTTGCACTGTATAGCACGTGCTTTGTATTAATTAAGTCTATTTTTATAATGTTTATTTATTTTCATCATTTAACAAACGTAATTAAAAAGGCAGACCACAGAGATAAAATAATAGTAATAGTGACTAAAGTTAAATGAAATAATAAATGATTTGGAATCATTTAAATCTAAAAAATTAAAACAATATACAAACATCTCTTCGCTCCATAGAATCCAAGCACTGGTCTGATGGTCAGAGGTCCATAGGAGCATATTCAGTATGTCAGTGATTTACACGCTTGTTTTGACTTCTGAAGCCATGTATTAATCAGATCGTGAGAGTGAGGGGTGTGGGGAACATTTGTTTGATCATATTCACTGAAACCGACACAATGCTCCGATAGAACAACATAAATCATCCTGTTTTAGAAAAAAAACGCACCTCTACGTTCACCTAGAGCCTCTTGATCTTGTCGTCCTGTACACTCAGCACAGAGCTGGCTCTCGGGCACAGATCGTATGTACTGTAGCGTGTAGCATGTAGCGTGTACTCCATGCCGTTTATTGATGAGAGAAGAAACCATAAGTTCACAGGAATCTGGTGCACATGCACTGACGAGAACTCGATTGGAGAGCGCGGAGCTCGGTGATAGTGGGTAAGGGGCGTGAGAGTTGTAAACATTCAAAATTTGACCGAGTCAACTCGATCTGCCAGACTTGCCAACTGCAGCTTTAAGGAAATGCACAATAGTCTGCCAACCACTCTGCCACTCTGAGGTTTTACTGTGAGTCAGGTAGCTGTAAACTCAGCTGTATCCATGGACTTACACTTGCTAATCTCCCGTCAGGTATATTCTCTTATATTTAAAACCTGCCCTGAAACAAAATCGCAGCCCTGCACTGACTGAACAGTTTGAGATATTGAATAATTATGCTTTACTTTTTATTTTTTAATTTAAATCCCTGCTCTGTGATTTATCATAATGTCAGCTAATGGTAGGGAACAAATGTGAAATTACAGAAAAGGAAATGCCAGCTTTTTCCCACAAAAACATTAAACATGTCGATCGATAGTGACGTTGAAGGTGGGGTGTGTGCGTGCATGTGTGAGGGAAGAAGTGATCAATGGCGGTTCCCTCTCCTTTCCAGCGCACAGCAGCAGATGGGGAGGGGGTGTGGGCTAGTGGGATGAGTCACACGCATAATGAACTTGGCTGTTGTGCTATTCAATACAAAAAAGGAAAAAGGAAAACAGAAACACAAACAGCCAAGTAGGCTGGCTTTTATCGAAACAGTCGACACAAGCAACCAGGAGACAAACTGGTCCTCTACTGGAGTGTGAGCACAACTTGTCACAACAAAACCTTTTTTTCACATCTTGAGGAAGCTGTGGCCAAGAGAACAAAGGTACAACCTGTTTATTTCACTGGTGCAAATTATAGAACTATTGCCAACTGATGCTCAATATTCACAAAGGTGGTTGGTTAAAAAATATAAATACTGCACATTTATTCACATTTCTATCACCGTTGCACAGCACATCCATTTTTATGAGGTTTAATACAAGTTTCCTCCCTGTAACTCACTCACACACATATATACACACACCAAAGAAACTAAGAAAAAAATTAAGTGCGTGCAACGAAAATTGGAGAACTGGATGTTTACAAGGTCATTTATAAGGTAAATTGAAAATCTAGTTCCCACATCCTGAGGGAAAACATGCTTTTTCAAAAGCCCCGAATGCTGCTGTGAAAAATCTTTCCGTCTTTTCAAAAAAGCCTGCTGCTTCTGCCACCAGATGGACACAACAACTTCTTGAAAAGATTCGGTGATAATGGGTTTGGCATTTACGATGATGATTGACACCAAACTCGGGAGTGAGTCATTCACATTGATATTTCATACAGAGGGATGTCAGCAAGGCTCCCACCTAGACCGGGCTTTCTTAGAGAAAAGCAGCAGATTGGAATTGAGCCAGAACACAACACGGGTCATCTCAGTCTCCAGATGCAGAGATGATGCCTAAAATAAAAGTAATTAATCTAGTCTGTGTTTGTACTCTGTTTAGGGTGTGTAATATCTACCTTTCCCAGCAGAGGGAATAGGAGAGTTAGGAGTAGTCCGAGTGGTGCAATCCAACAATGAAGCTGCGAGGTGCTATAATGCAGGACACTTCAGCAGTCCCCCCCACCCACGACATTTTTAATGAGAACTTTTCTCCCCAAAAAAGTTAAATACATCATAGACTCTCATTTGATATGTCAAGTCAAAAAAACAGGTAAGAGCATCTATCTGGATACATTTTACAAAACTATTTGCTGTGGAGAAAGTCTAATTTTTACATTAATGAAATTTGCTAACAATACAGCTCATACTAAAGTAAGTAATACCCTGGCCATGTGGAAAAAGGGGCCTCATCTCAAGTCTTCTTATGGTTGAATTCATTAGGAAAAGGGGAACAGGAACCTGAGAGAAGGCTGAGTACTCACCTAAATCCTACTTGTGACTCCCCAGCCCAGGTCAGTTACAGTGGGGGATCTAAAATGTCATTGAGGGGAGTTTTTACAGATCTTGTTACACTAACACACAGACCATTAGGGAGACAGATACACAGGTACAGGATCGCTTTTCTTGTCGCGTCCGTTGCCATGGCAAGAGTGGAGGTAACCGGTTTGCATTTCTTTCTCTGTCACACAAAGTTCATGGCGAAATACAAGTGCGCACAC
Source organism: Echiichthys vipera (assembly GCF_963691815.1). Taxonomy (NCBI): domain Eukaryota; kingdom Metazoa; phylum Chordata; class Actinopteri; order Perciformes; family Trachinidae; genus Echiichthys; species Echiichthys vipera. The sequence goes on from NC_139826.1 coordinate 26,755,624, forward strand.
ATTTCAGTTGGATTGTGGCATGAGAGCATGGTATGATTACATGACATTGTGAAGGTTATGATTATGGGGATGACAATGGTTTTATAGACTGCAGGAGGACTGAAGTGCACTTGACTCTGGACGTAAATCTCACACTTAAAATTGCTGCTATGCTCAATCTATATCAATATTATCTAACAATAAAATGACTTTTGAACCTCCTTATGGCAGCTTCCATGTTTGTCTGATTTAAACTTTTCTTTAAAAGATGTAAATAAGTCTCTCTCTTTTATTTAAACAGTTGTGATGGGTGTGTTTATTGGTCTAGGGGGTCGGAGGTGGAGGTGGGGGGTGGGGTGAACAAAACAGATGGTCGATGAGAGCAGATGAACTCAAAAGGCATGAAAGCTTCCCGCAATTACCCTGTCAAAAGCTTATGTTGAAGGTGATCAGTGATGTCTAAGATGCACGCGGCCTTTTGCCTCACCTGCCTAAATTTAAAGTGTCCAAGTGTAAGAGTGATTGAGTGAGTGAGTGATACAGGAGCACAATATGTTGACAAAACTTTTTGCCAGAGTGCTGCTTCCAAATGCCTCTCTGCATGTTGGGATAATCTCTCTTTTGTCAGAGGAATGCCGCAGAGTTACGACAAATACTTTCATTCCTCATCTATTCAGTGCTGTTTGCACTCTTCTGGCACAAGTTTAAATAAAAGACACTTGAGGAGGTATTTGAACTAGTTAAGACTAGACACTGCTAGACGCAGAAAAAAGAAAAAAACTGCATTTGCTTCCAAAAACAACCATCCGAAGTTTGTAGGTCAAATGAATAAGTGAGAATCAACGAATCGTATGTAGATACTTAGAAGCCATAAAGAAAAGCCGGACTTGTTCAGAGTCTGTACATATGCAAGAGACTTTAACTTTTGTTTTAGTGTCCCCATCTGAGTATGTTAATTAGAAACAAAAATGAATTATCAAAATGATGTGGAGGAAGAAGTGACCCAGCTGTTACAGAACTTTATGCCCACATAAAGATCATTAAGTCATGATGTTGTTTCAGTAATGTGTGCGTACATTTTTCTCACCTATAAGGAAACAAGGACAGTTATTGTGTGGTACTTGGTTTTAGGATTTTGAGTGTCAAAACTGTATAGAGGAACACTCCCAACTTCATGGGAAGGCTCTCTTAAGGCTCTACTCTGATATCCATGGTCCCCAAAGGATAATTTCCAATTTGGTCAATGTTATCACGCTAATTGTAGGTGATATATGATTAACTGTGTGCTGGAGCTGAGCAAATAGGAGGTGAGTCAAGAAAAAATCAAAAGAGCTGATAAAGATACATAAGAGAGTAAAATAAATGTTCTTTAAAACTATTTTCCTCAGTTGTTTTGAAGTACCATTTTAGTTAAGTGTTATCGATTTATGTGTTTGAAAATTGATGCAATTTTGATGCGTCACACTGGACTCTACAGACATGGCTTCTCCTCCTGGCCCTTAAGAAACTTAAGGATCTGCTGCTTTTAAAGGGGTTCAGAGGAGATACCTTGATTAGATGTTATTTAAGCCCAATTTATGTCCACCTATGAATAATGTACAAATTATTTTGATGTTTTTATTCAACTTTTTTGTCTTTTGTTTTTATCTCACTTAAGCCCTTTTCTTTCAGACTCCTCTGGTCACTCACGTCACAAAAGTCAGTTAGCTGCACCTGTTGGCCTGTGTGCAAATGCACAACATTCAAGCCTATTGTATTTTTAATGAGATTAGAGGACAGATCATTGATATTTTCATGTATGTTGTTTGTCAAAGTCAGTCACTGCACTGTTTCTATTCACGTTTATTAAACAAGCAGGCTGGGTCACACCGTTTGTTTTGTTGGAAATGCTCCCACACCTTCCAACATGTAAGTACAGGCATAACAAGGCTGGCAAAGGTTAACACTGCTGGGGATCAAACTAAATCTAATGAAGGCTTCATGCTACACGCATGGCCCCTATGTAAACCCAACTGACATGTTCACACACATTTCTGAGAACTTCACACTTAACCACAGTTGCAACTAATGACTCACTCAACAATTCATGCTCCCAAGATGATACCAGACCCAACGGGATGTCTTCAATTACCTTTTTTGTCTTGCCAATTTAAAAAAAGAAAAGAATGAAATACTATTATTAAAAGCAATAAAACAAAATCCCATCTGAGACCACCATGATTATTCAATTATCACAGCTTTCACCATTTAATTTTTGACTAGTCAGTGCCAATCTTGATCTAACTGATTATAAAACGCTGCTGACATGGTTTTGTAAAGGAAGCAAAAACGAGCTGCAACCTGAGGGAGATGCTCGACTGGGAAAGAGAGCAACCAAAGAGAAATAGACTTAGTCTACATCCTCACTACTACATTTTCGTTTAAATAACGCATAGTTTTTGCCACATTTACACATTGTGTCCACACTTTTCCTGCGTTTCTGAGCCCCTGAAACCGTGACATTTGGAAATGCTACTGAACCTGTTTTAATTTGAAAACTCGGTTGTGTTTTAGTCTTGAAGGACAGAAACAAGGACCTTTGGAAGTGATGACGCAGACACCCACGTCAGTCAGTCTTATTAGTTAGGTAGGCTGACATACAGTACCTTTGATGATTTCATCCTTTTTCAACTCCTTTCCCTTTGCCATGGATCATGCTACCAGTACCGATCTAATACAGTATGGAGCTGTATTTGCTTTGCACCACCGTTACCACCTTATACTCATGTGTTACTTTCAGTAACCCGTTCCGCCTCGTCGTCATAAAAAATCTCTGGTCTTACTTTTCGCCTTTGCTGTTTTTCCTCTGAAGTAGTTTTTGTATTTTCAACATAAATATCCATGATTTTCAACCGCGGAGTAACATTAGAAAATCTGATTCCTGTTAACACCGGCATGCACATGCCAACTATGCGTGAATGGTCAAGTGAAGTGCTTTTTCTGGCGTGTTGAATGAATGATAGAATGAAAACGTAGTAGTGTGGATGAGGAAGAACACAGAAACTTGTAGTAGTGTATCATCTGCACAGCCATGTCCACAGAAACACAAAATAATGGGACTGAGCAGCTTTTAACGGCAACCATGGACACTGAGCTTTGTTCACAAGCTTTCTTTGTTGGGACTGTTGACAAAGACACAAATACCAACTGGGCATTCTTGAGTCTACTATCCAGTGTTTTGTTTTTACTGGAGACATCCCTTTTTTGGATTGGCTTCAATAGGACATAGGCTATTGGCCTACAGAAGTGTGTGCTCTCAGTGAAGCACAAGGCAGAAGACATACTATCTAAACTATCTAAACAATCTCAGGAAGCTGCCGAGTCTGTTTGTCACAGTGTCTCCCAACACCATATATAGCAAATTTCAGGCCCAATCTGGGCTGTTATGAAACACATAAGCATGATTAAGTGTCTTTATGTTCCTTCTGATGTCACCTTGCATTAAGGAGAAGATTCTCAGGAAAGATTCATAAAGGTTCATAATTCCATGAACATAAAGCACCTTACTGACTGTATTTGTGGTGAATCAAGTAAATCCATAATATTGATCAAATATATGACATTTACGTGAGTAAAATATTGTTAAGTGGGCTGTAACAGTTTGTTTGTTCGTGCCACATCAGGTTATGAACCAAACCGTGACTTCTGTGAATTGTTACACCCCTATTGTTTAAAGAGATACTTAGATACCATTTTAATCCAGGTCTGTCTCACAGAATTGGATTTAAATGGGTATCTCTTTAAGTCTATGTAAGCTGCAAAGACTAACTCTGTGATGTGAAATATGTCAACAGTAAGTTAAAACTGCTTTATTATTTAATGTCTTACAAGGACAAAATGAAATCGTAAGCACCAAAGCAGTACACTTGATTACAGTAATACACATTAAAAACGTCCCATTTAGACAAGTTAAGCCACAGCTAGCCTTATCCAAGTCAATCCTTAGTTTGCAAATATTATAAATGGCAAGGAATAGGAAGTCTCCTATCAACATAATATTTAAAATGAAAAGTCCATACGTTAAAAGAAATCCAACAAAGAAAGACCATAGAAGTGAAGATACTTCAACTATAAATCTCCAGTGTCTCGACTTTAACAAACACAGTGCAAGGTCTATTATCATGAATGTTCCACCTGAGTGTGCATGCATTACATGACTATGTGGCCAATTTGCTGGTCACTAGAATGCAAACAAATGACCAGGGGATAAAACCATTAGCTGAATTGAATGTGTCAAAACAGCTGCAGGATACTTGAACAAAGACAAGAAATAACTCCTTTAAACATCCTGTAAACGTGCAAAACATAAGAAAAGATATATTTGAATGGTATGCATGCAAAGCTAGCTCTCACATGGAGCCTATTTGAAACTCTCATTGCATGGTGTATATTTCTTAAAGATATATTGACCAACCTTTTTCTCTTGTGCTTTTATTTATTTATTTAATTGGAGAATGAACAGGGGCTCTGGTTAATGAGACTCTATCTGCCTGAAGGCTCCTGGCTGACAACCAAATTACAGTGAACTGATAACTTAATAAAACAATAATATTATAATTAGCTGTTGTAAAGGTTTAAGACGATCAATGTATCATCCTGCTTTCAGCACAGGGGGATTATTTAACATTTAACATTTTGTACACAAGTGCGCCATGATCGCTGTCCAAGGTGCTGATCCTGGGACAGCCGGGGATGTGGGAGCTGTCAGAGGATAGTTGACATTGTCCCTTAGGTAAACTGGTGACAAAAAATGTTTTGCCTGTAGGTGTGAATGTATCACTTTGCATTGTGGTTAGGAGAATCACAACAGAAATACCACTTTCACTTTACCGAGGTGGCAGCAGAAAGGAGGACATATATGGTATGTTTTGTAATATTGTAAGTAAACAGAGTCTCAAATGCCCATTCCTAAAACATACAACAACACAAATAAAAATATTTTTACTTCTGGTAACATTTTCTTGCAATTGACATATACACTCATTAGGTATACCAGTACTATGTATTGCAATTCAATACTACTGCAATCAAATAATACAATTCAGTAATACAATTACAGGTTTATTCAGGTGCAAACCTACAGGGAAAATGTGTCAGCTGAAGCAGATTTGATGGTTAACCATATCAGCCTATTGGTTATCAATCTCTGAGACTTCGTCTTCCGTGCGCCGGGTCTGATTAGCAACTTGACACGCAAGAAGGGAGTTTGGTTTGAGAGATGACTTCTCTATAAACAAATTACTGCATATGAATGCAGATACTTTTTAAAAAAAAAAAAGCAAATTATAAGATAAATTGTCGTCAGACGATAACTGGTGGGTTCTGAGAAGAAAGTCTGCTGCAGTTTGCATTTTAGCCAATGCGTTCCACCACACATGAACGGTTTACCAGCATGCAACCAAAGGCTGCTCAAACGTGATTGGTAAATAATACTCTGACTACAAAACAGACTACAAATGGACACCAGAATGCTTCCGATATCAAAACCGTGTCCCATTGCCTACACATTATTCATTCATATGCGGATATCTGTTTTCAGAGATTAGTTATAAATGGATAGAAATACAACTGGTATTGAAACGTTATCTATCTAAATGAATGTATGGTTTGGAATCAGTTTGCAGAAGCAGCATTGTTAGTGGTGATACCAACAAAAATATTAGTGGAATCAGTCAAGACTTTTACACATCACTTTATCACCATTTAGGGTCATAATTGCTGAAGTATGATGCCAAGCTAGCTGTCATAATGACTCCTAATTTAATGGATTGTTGGGTGGTTATTTGTCTTACAGGAACTATTGCTTTAACTCCCTTGCAGGCAGTAGATTGTGTAGATTGCGCTCTAGTCAATATCACCCTGTAGCATGAAGGTCGACATGAAGATGGACAATGCAATGTTATCCAAGCCCCTGGAGTTCATCTTAGATGTTATCAGTGCCATTAAAAACACCAGATCCTCCCGAGCAAAATCCTTTACATGATGTAGCTCAATTTTAGGGCACACTCACACTGTCCATCCGTATCGTGCCCAAGCACGCATCACGGCTAAAGTCTAATTTGTTTGACCAGTGTGAGCATAACTGTACCGCGCCCAGGCACGTCATGCTTGCCGACCACTGCCCGGTTGAGAGAGGTGGGCTTTTGTAAAGCACGGACGCACATGTATGGGCACGAGTGTGCGCATGTGTACAAGCCTGAGCGTGAGCATTGACGTCTTGATGTCTATTTATATCTGTGTCTGTTCTCCGCGACGGACAATTAAAAAGATGCCGGTGAAAGGTTTGCGATGGTTTGATACGGAGGTGGAGTGTTTACTGCAGATATTCAAAAACAGTTTGACAAAAATTAATCTCCGAGGGGTGATGACGTTTAAGCAACACACATTCGAACTGCAGCCCAGGTCATTTCAAGTAATGTGAGTACAAGCGGGCCTGGGCTGCGGGCGGAAGAGTGAAGGGGGACAATCACCCTAAAGCACGGGGCACGGTACGAATGGACAGTGTGAGTGCGCCCTAAGTGATCATGCACCAAAGGAATCTGAATTGACATCAGTAATGGTGACAACAATGCTGATTTAGCCGTGCTCAGTATCCCAAAACCAAAAATGCGCTTTTGCAGTCGATGATAGCTGAAAAGAATTAATACTATTCAGTGAAAACGATCTTGCTCATCTACCTTTAGACACTATGTACAGATGCTGATGATTAAACATCATGCTATATTGTAAAGTAACCTACCCTCACTCTACCCACCTCAAGCCAAACACCACAACATCCTCAAACCCTTCACATCTTCTTACTTTTTCTTCTTCTCCTTTTTGTACTTTTTAATTCATGCCAGCTCTGCTTTTGTTCTATGGTTAAATTTGTTTTACTTTTCAATAAAAATCTGACTGCAAAGAGGAAAACCCCAGTCCCTGTCCTCCTCTACATAAAGCTCATAAAGCCCATGTCAACTATCCGCCCACTCCAAGGAGTCCTGAGACTGGCTCTTACACCACGGTGGTGCTGAGAAGATCCCTGGAGGAACAAGGATAGCAGGCACTTGTATTTTCTCTGAAACTATGAGCCAATAACTTAATATTTACTGTACGTGGGCAATCCAAGGCAACGATTAGTCTTTCTGCTGCTTTATAGGCTGCTTGCATTCTGAAAGAGCAATCTGAAACTAATTACATTTAAAAAATGATGAATTCATCTAGCTTCTGTGAGAACTATTGTGATACAGTATACGACTGTTTTTTCTGTTAAAATTAAAACATGGTTCAATGTGCATGAAGTAGCAACTTTAAAATCTATTCTTGAACATTAGAAAATGTGTTCATTTGTGTGTGTCGGTTGAATTTGGAGTCACTGTATGACCAGCAACATCCTCGATGCATGATAGGATGATCATCTGCATTTTAAGGTAATCACATTATCAAATGACAATGTGTCCAAATGATGTGAATGTGGCATTTTTATTTACCTTGCACGTTATAAACCTTTGCAACAAAAGTGATTTACAGGGAATGGTAGAGCAATGTGGGGATCTGATTTGGAGGCAATGAGTGACAGCTGGGAAAGAACTGATTGGACACTGAAAGAAATAGAAGGGGAGGGACCTCTACTGTGTGCATGAGTCATCACACTCCACCCCCACCCCCCTAGTCAAACTGTCTGTTTTTGTCTTGCAGGTTGGAGATTTACTGAGCTACATTTTCTCTGCTGGAAAGATTCATTTTTGCATTTAAACTGAATGCAGCAAGCAAATTATTAGAAATAACATTATGAGTCAAATTTGCAGATGCATTACAGCAAACGTCCAGTGACTGTTGAGAATAAATCCTAAATATAAATATGTGTTTAATTATAACAAGAGTTTATTGTTAATGTTTATAATAAGAGTGCCATATATCGAGGAGGTGCTAAGCATGCTAAAACGTTGACACTAAGATACATTTTCGACGTGTTCCTATATACGCTTGACTTTATACATAAAACTTTATGAAAAATTACAACTACCTAATCCACAAAACAGACTCTTCTGTATACTCAGCATTGTAGCTCCAGGACAGGCATCCTTACATCAGCACAAATATACAGCTGCTACAGCTACTGCGGAAGACAGTTGATGATTATCAAATTAAGTCTAGCAGGTTAGTTTGGGGTTGAAAATGGGGGCAAGAGGGTTACGGTGTGTGAAATCCTCCTCATTACTTTAATTAGTCTAGACAAATCACAATTGTCACAACTGAGCTTGTATGTAAATATCTGAGATTCAATCATATATATATATAAAAATTGTGTTTGGTTACTGTTTCTTCTCTTAGATGTTTGAGCTCCACTGTGCAGAATGACGTATGAGCAGAGTTTGACACTAGAAGGCTGTTTTCATGTTCATCTGCTGAAGAGAAAGTTTCTGTCTCACCTTGAATCTGAGTTTAACACGTGTTCGTATGCACATGATTATGTGACATCTCAACTAGTTTGGAAGCCAATCATGGTTGAGTATTTAACTTACACAAGTGTGTAGAAACATGAATCCTCCACAGCACAAAAACTGAGAAAGTCCTTTTCAGTGAAGTAGGAAAAAACAACTTTAGCCCTGGAACAAGACAACTCTCCTACAAATTTCCAGCCGGCCAGATTCTGGTCGGGTCAATCACAACTGTTTATCTTATAAGGGGCGGTTTTCAGATGTTGACAACCTATAGAGCCTTCATGCTGGCACAAAGGTGATCATAAACCTATCTAAGTAAGGATGATTGTCGTTAGGCAATTTATAAAACAACAAGGAGTGCTGCAGCTCAGGCGGAACTTTCTGTTGAAGTACTTTTTTCAATTTCTGATGGCATTACAGCAAAACCCGTTACAGCATCGAAGCTCATCTCTGCACACTGCAGTCTGTTCATATTTGTCTGTGGGCTCAGCACTGTGTCACAAATTGTTTTCTGTTACTCTGATTGGTTGTAGGTCTATCCAATTGGGTCCAGAGACATTTTGGTTTACGGCCGTTGATAACGCCCCCTAGAAATCGAAAATGAACTGAGACTATGAGACTGGCATGTGCAATTTGGTCTGTCAGGCTAAAACAACTTGTCTAGCAGTTAAATGAATTATTTGTGCATATTTATAGATTCTGGATTTTGAATCAGGGAGATTCTGTGAGTGTCATATGTAAGGGTCTGTACGACGTCCCTGCCAGTTAAAAGGAAGGTTTTCGTTGCCACTGAATTATACCAACACTGAGTGTGGTTAGAAGAGGAGATACAAACCCAGGTCTCAACTGTCAAAGCTGCCACTCCTTCTCTACAAAATGTTGCTGCCCTGTGCGTCACACTACCTTTGGCACTGAATGTAAACACAGTTTGAACTACCAATGCTGTCTTTTTTCTCAAGAGGTCCGTCTCAAATATTCTTTTTAATCTGGTTGTCTGACCTCAAATGCTGTTATTCAGGCATGCCTACAAATGTGCCATGTTAACATACAAAATACAGACTGCTAACTTCCAGTGGATAGGAAACGGCACTAACTGTGAAAGAAATGCCAAAAGGCTTATTTCTTTGTTTTAACAGGAAACAAGAATTAAGGTCAAATATGATGCAGTGAATCTATTCAAAATGATTACATGCTTCATTGCCCGTCTTCACTGCTCTGAAAGATTTCTCTTCACTGTGACACTACTGTCAATACAGTGCGCCAAGGAAACAATGCAACTATATAAAGGCCGAAAGAAAGCAGAAGTGAAACTGAAAAGAAGGGGTGGAATCATCTAACTATATTCACAAAATGTAAAGAAGCATCTGGAAAGATGGATTCCTCTCCTGAAGGTGAATTTCATGGTACTAAAGGAAGACAAAAGAATAACAGGGCCAAGTCCATTAGGGAGTGCAAAGAGGAGTCATGCTAAATGAAGGCTTCGTGGTGGAAGGCATGGTAATAGGGAGGCATTCTAGAGGCATTAAAGAAGATGCTTCCAGTAGTTTGAAGACTGTGTCGACAATACAATGTGAAATGAAAGGAAATAGGAAATGGGGTGGGGGAAGCTTTGTAGTGCAGCGCTATGTACTGATTTTTGATAAAGTTGCCCTGGGCCTTTCCCTGGCTGGTATCATCATCAGTACACCAATGTTTTGTACGAACAGTACCTGTTAAAAAGAGGTGAAGGTATTGTAAAGCTTATTAATTAAACAATGGTATTGGATTGGTACTCTGTATTAGCCAATAACCACAACCCAGGTATTGGTATTGGGACTGAAAAAAAATGCATCCCTAACCAGAATGTCTTATATTGTTTTGTATATTCTTTACTGATTGACTCAGTATCAATGACACTCCCATTAATTTCTACAAAGCTGCTAAAAATGAGATGTGGGCAGAGCTGCAACCAGGCCATAAAAGGTATTAACACGGACAAATTTAAATCATCCCACAGTCCTTAGGGTCATAATATCCATCTGTGAGCACAGAACTCTAGTTTATGAAAGGTGGAAATGACCAGTGGTCAGTCTCAGGAGCCTTAAGGCTGAGACACACCAAGCCGGAATCAAAAAACTAGCAGCAATGAAGGCAGACTGTGGAGTCGCCCCATGTCGTCTTTGTCTGGGCAAATAAGTTGCACTTGAACACACCACAGAGACTACAGGCAACGGCTCACTAACGAACATTCTGTGCTGGCGTGAAAGAAAATAACTCTACATACCAGCAGATGGCATTGGTCTGTAGTCGGGTAAACTAGAAGGCTGACGGGACGGATTCAAGACTAGATCTTATATACTTACAACACAACCATTGTACCATGCACGAGCGGACAATAACATTGTGAGCCGTTTCTGCTTAAGAGCTCAATGGCTAGAAAGAAAATCTTACCTGATATGATATTGATGATATATTTGTTTTCCAACTCACGCCAGCTTGATGAGAGATCAGCTTGACTTTAGTTGTTTGCTTGGTTTCCTTGCTTCTGGTTAACTTCTTGTGCACTGATTCGCTGAACAGCAAGTGATTTGTTTTCACTGACGGTGTCTTCAGCCGATTCAACGTGCTCAATCGTCCGAAAAGCTGCTGACAAGGGCCAACTAACGCCAACGATGCAAGACACACTGCAAAAAGTAGGGCGACAGACTCTCATCGATGGCCTGACTTGGCCTGGTGTGTCAGGGCTTTTAGGCTGCCTGGAGGGTACATAAGCTTGAGCGTGAGGGCTCTATCTCAACAGGATGCTGCTGATACAGTGAGGCTGAAATTTATTACAACTAGCACTGCTGCCAGTGTGCATATATTGCCTTCAAATACTTATCAGCAAGAGGTGAAGGTGTTGTGAGCCAAAGAACATCTGACCTCTGAAGGGTTAAGTTTAAGAGTGGTTTAAAGAGGACGAGGCAAGCCTCATGAGACCTAATGTTAGAACTGATGCATTGGTCCCCACAAACTCTTTCCCCAAAATGCTTGAAGATTGTGCCCATCGTTATTTTCAAGAAGAACCAAGCTGATTTTTAAGAGATTCATTTTAAGCAAGGTGTCCGCAGTGTAGTTTATATAAAATCAACGAGCCGGAGCAGGGACACTCCGGTTAAACTGTGGGAGTAGACATGGTGTAAGGACAGTGAGAGGGAAGGGAGGAAATTTCCACTACTGGTCTAGGTCAGTAGTTTCATGTAGTGTCAAGCGGACATGCTCTTCCCTGCCAAATTAGTCAGGAAACACAGTAGGCAGGGAGTACGCGCACTCACAGCTGAGAACAACAGCACTTCATGTGGATGCTGCTGGGAATATAAGCTGGAAGATGTTGGTTACACAGATAAGGTCACTGCAACTGACTTTTATCAGAAAAGGTGCAATAGCAGTTTAATGAAGATCATTAAGATGCAGGACCACCTGCTGAGAAAGAACAGTACAAGAAATCTGCCCTGTTTAAAATTACCTTCACAACCAAGGTTTATAATACTTTTTACAAGTGGAAAGCTGACGACAATAATTTTTTCCTCAGTCTCAACATCAGGTCAAGAGTAGAATTATCCAGTTTGTGTGTAACCTGCATGTATTAGACTTAACACTGCAGCACCTTGCCTGATGACATTGTATGGCATTGTGTCAAACGTTGACCCAGGGGCCCATTTTACCACATGTGCAAGCTGCAATTTACAATATGAGGTTATTTCTTCTTGCTAATTTGAATTCTTTCAGTCATGAAAACAAATGCCATACTTGCAGCTCATGAGCAGGGAAGAGTCCTGCAGGACTTGCAAATGTTTCTGCAATTTGAGAGCATCAATCATTTCCGAAATGCAGCTCTGCCACCATTTGCGATATGTGTGCGAGCAGCGCTCACAATTCGCTTTTGTGAAATAGGCCCTTGATGACATTGCACAAAAAGTAAGTGTGTGTTTGTGTGTTGTTTGCAAATCAGGACAGTTTCAAATACACCACTGCTTCCACATACATCACCAAACATCTCTAGTGTTTACAATATGGCAGCCTGATTGTAGCACTTGTAAGAGGGGCTGGGCTTCATAGTAGACTTTGTGATTCTGCAAAATGTGATCGCTGTTTAAACAAGGTATAAAAATTAAGAATCACCTAATACTAGGGTGTCACCCTTAGTTACAAACAGATGAATATATATAACGTCAGGAAATTGGTATCATTATTCTTATTATTTTACAGAAGTTCTTGCCTTGCTCATAAAACTTGCCAGTCTGGTGAAAAATGTGATACTCGATATAATACTTTTGCTGTTTTATAAAAAAAAAAACACCAAAATTTCAGAAAATCTGTAAAATAAGGTTATCTTTTGCTATCAGCACAAAAATCTGTCTAAAATCCCAATCGATATATCTCTAAACAGTAACCGTGATAAGATACACTAAATGCTGAAAGCTTTGTTATATAATTATCCTGAACATATTTAAAAGAGAGACCACTGAGAAAATGCAGTTGGACCTCACACAAACACCAATTGAAGATGTGTTGCAGGAATGAGTCATCTAAACCCAGCTGTCCACAGGGCATGCATCTGATTAGCATACCCACACTCACACACCAGGAAGAAATGTAAATATTGCAATAAAACCTGCTGTAATAGTATCAATTTAGCATCAAGGATGGGTTCCAGTTTATTTTTTTACAAAGTTAAGCTATATTGGATGTACGAGTTTATACAATTTCAATAATTGTTATTAAAACTACAGGCACATACGGTATAACTAAATTGATTGTTGTGCCATCTCTCTTCTCCAATTTTATCCCTGAGCCATTCACTGTTTATCGATATTATTTCCTCTCTTGTACACGCACACATGACAAATTAAATCAAACATTAATAAAGCGTAACATTTGGGAAAGTATTTACTTTTAGGAGAAGCATTTGAGCTTTATTGGACATTATACTGTATTGTGAGCTGGGAGATATACAGCTCACAAAACAGTATATTGTCTTTAAGCAATGTAGCAAAATGGAAAGATGAGCGAATATAGTTGGGAGGGCAGGAGGGAGGTCTACTTGAGCTTAAGCCATGATAGACACAGTGCTCAGGTAGACGCAGGAAGGTTTGCTTTATTTGTTTATGTTGTTGTTCAAGTGAACATGAAGCTGAAGAATGTGTAAGAAAGGGCTAAAACAAACTCCACAGGACAGTGTGGTGAAGCACCCACAAAGGGGTTGTCTGCTCAGCAAGGCTGAACGATTTGGCGCTCTGCAGACTGAGGCACCCCATTTGGCTAATGAAGTCCGAGACTGTCTTCACACCACACCCCCACCCACCGCTCCACTATGAAATGTTCTACTCATGAAAGTAATGAGGCAGGGAGGGAGAAAGACTCTTCTGGCCACTGATAACCTCAGACTAAACTTGCAACCTTACGAGACAAGGGCCTAATATCTGGCCGTCAATCAGCCCCAGCATCCCTGGCTGGAGTGTTTAATTACAAGGATCAATTATTCACCAGCCTCCTCTTTCACTACTCAGTGCTCCCAAAAAAGGAGTGTAAAGAAAAAAAAAAAGAAGAAAACATAAAGGCCCAGAAGAGGTTGTGGTGGCAAATTTAGTACAGAGAAAATAAGATGCTTGTTCCAGGTGATAGTGTTTATTCTGTGTATTATATAAGACAGATGAGTTTGTCTCGGCTATTACACCTATTACACCTTTTTAAAGGATGACTACAAAACAACTTCAGTATGTGTTGTCAGATGAATGTAATTCAAGCATTTGTGTGACTTTCTACAATTAAAAAAAAAATCACACTTTACTACCTACAAGTACACAATGGATTAAAGTTGAAATTGGAAAAAAAAGAATTAGAATAGATGCTTGGGACATTCATAAAATAAAAAGACTGAGGAGACACTGGCTGACAAACTGTGTAAACATTCTTCTATACAAATGAATAAAATTGAATTTATAAAGCGCCTCTCTTTTAGTTTCACACAGTTTTTGACAAAAAGAAAAGACGCAAATACAACATCTGCACTGTTACTGAAATACGGTACTGTACACATTCACTTCTAAAGCCATTTCTTGATTTCAGTTGCACGGCTTAAACAGCAACTGCAATGCTTTTAACTAATTTGAAGAGACTAGATCATATTACCCCTTTGCTTGTATTCACAACGCCGCTTCACCTGGTTGATGCTGGGAATATTTAAACACAAATGTTGCTCACAGAACAAGCACCTTTATCTGATATAGTATACATTTCAAATGCTGCACTCACAATCATAAAAATACTATATATTACACACATTTAAATTCCCTTAAATCTCTGCCTGTCAGTTTAACAATAGAGGTTTTATAGACTGTATATTAAGTTTTAAAATAGTCTTGCACAAAAGTGCATGGTGCTCCCTGTGCTGTAGACTTAGAGAGTCATTTCTCACCTCAGCTGGCCCACAATTCAGCAGTAAGATGTCAAACTAATTTAGAGAGACAAGATCATATTAACCCCATCTATGCCCCTCTTTACAAGCTGGTACACTCAGTCCCCGGGAAAAGATTATCCTCTGCTGACATTAGCACTCTGATAGGGACACATTTGAAGATATGCTGGATTAACTTGCATCACACTATAAGCTATTTTTCCACCCCCCAAAAAAACACATTTAATGTAAAAATGCAAAAATGACAGATAAAACAGATGGAAACTACTTTTTTCATGTCACACAACTCTACAGTATGTTTCCTGTTCTGTGCTCTATCTTGCATCTAAAAAAAAATAGATAAGTAGCAGCTGGAGTGTTTTGTGGTCCGAATTACAGCCAGCCAAATAACCCAAATAATAGGGAAAGTGAAAAAATGCAGCACTCAACTCAGTCTGCTGTGGTTCAGGGCCTTGACAAGCTACAACACCTGTGATTTGTGGTTTGCCTGTTTTGCTGTATTTCTGTGCTAGATTTCCATTGTCATCCTGAGTCTAGCCTGGTTTACGCTATTTATGGCGTGCAAGCTCCATATGAGCGACCACCTGCTTTCTACATCAGCTGACGTTAATGCTTCTGTTACTTTCATGATTACCCCAGATTTAAAAATCCCAGTGCTTTGGTGGTCCTAAGAAAGGGTTACACTTTAAGGACTGTTTTATGGTCTACTGTTGTTGCCACAGAGATAAGATACATAGTTGACCTAAATTAAATTATATAGACTCATCATCTCATGCTAATGTACATGAACATTAAACCTACTAAACAACAGAAACCATTATAGTGAATATGAACACGGTGACATTTACATGTGGACATTTCTAAATGATAAGCAACATAATTATATGAAGTCCAAAATAAATATCGTTTAACTTGAATTATAAAATGCAAAACTAAGTCATTCACTCAACACTAAAACTAACATATGATCAAGCCTAAAACTGTTAGGAATAATAAATCTCTTGACATATCATCACCATATGTAACTGTCCAACCAATAGTTTTGCCAAATTCCTGCTCAGAAATAAGTTTATTGTTGAAAGACTCTGATATTGATCCAGAAAAAGGAGGTTTAACACTTATGGCCTCATTAATTCCACAGGGGGGGAGGGGGGGGTGTTGAGACTGAAATGTCAGAGAAGGCAGCTCGTTTCTCCTTCTACAGCAGCACAGGGTTTTTCCCCTGGACTCTTAGCTGATGGCTCATTAATCTATTCTAGAGGAGGTCCCCTACGCAAGCAGCCAGCGCCAGTGGAGGACTCCTCATGCTTTGTCCTTTCTAGCACAATTCTTTTACTTTACCATGAGTATTAGTGAGTTAAAGAGGTGGTTTCATAAAAGCATTATAATAAAATGTAAACCTTAAAAAGTGAATTAATTACTGTTGCTTGAGAGCAATGATAGTAGCAAAGTTATTTAAATTATAATCAAAAATTCTATTTAAACTCTAAATTAATTAGTTGATTAAATGGCCTGCTGTTTAAAGGGGTTGCGAATTCTGCCAATTGCAATGTGCATCAAAACGATAGTGTTCAGCTCTGTGCACTCAAGTCATTGTCTTGGCGGACTGTCCAGTTGAGTCCTTCCAGCTCTCACTGGCCTTTGTAGACAAAACTGAGTAGTCTCTCCCAAGTCTCGACTGTAAACATCTCTATCTGGTGGACAATTTAAATATTAAATTCTAAAAAGCCTAGGACAATATTAAAATTATTTTTTATAACAATGTGGGTTTTATTTTCTTAGCTGAATGATAACATTGTACCACCACCCACCTGTTATTTGTTGACAACCTTTTTTCACAACAAACACGGAACTAAAACAAAACCATTAAAAAAAATAAGTAAAATGGTGAAATGTATAGTTTGGTCAACCACCTAAATCCTCCTCTAGATCAGGTGTCTGCAAACTTAGGTCAATGCATGCCACCCTCGGTACGTGGTAGCTTAAGCAATGGCACACTAGCAATAAGTGTGAAACAGAGTTTCTTGGAAATAATGTGAGGCTGCCGATTCCTACTCTAGATGCACACCAAAGAAAAATCACTACGTTATGAAACGTTTTAGCCTCTCCTCTCAAGATAAACCCAGACAATGAACAGTAGTACAGTGAACAATAGAGCTGCAAGGATTCGTCAATTAGTTGATTAATGCATTAGTTTTACTGACTAATTGATTAATCTCCAACAGTTTTCAGTCATTTTTTCCTGCAAATTATCTGATTTCTGTTTCTCAAAAGTGAATATTTTCTGGTTTATTTACTCCTCTATGACAGTAAACCGAATGTCTTTGGGTTGTGGACAAAACAAGATATTTGAGGACGCCATCTTAGGATTTGTGAAACGGTCATCATTTTTTTCACCATTTTCTGACATTTTACTGACCAAACGACTAATCAATTAATCAAAAAAACAATATCAAGAGATTCATTGATAATGAAATTAATTGTTAGTTGCAGCCATAGTGAACAAGTGAGTGAATCCATCTTCTGAATGCTTCACTTCTCTGCAGTGGAGAGAACAGGTAGCTGTTGCAATGCTAGGTAGGCAGGAATGACAGGGAGAGAGCGTTCCTGCCAACGATTGGAAATTATAGTTGGATTTGAGAGTAGGTCTGTATTCTGCAGAGCAGAGTGACATGGACACTGTGTATATGGACAAGTAAACAGTGCCTTTACAATTAACCTCACTATAGGCCAGAATGACACCACGGTAACTGTGTACAACAAATATGGTGACAACTAAAGCCTCAAATTGCTAAAACATAAACATTAAATCCTTTGACAGCCTCAGAACTGTCGAGACAAAAGTTCCATTTCCTTAATACACACATAAAAAATAACACTTTTGTAATCGTGTCAGTGGGTTCACTCTCTCTTTCTGTTTGTTCAATATGTGTCAAGGATGAGTTGACCAGTCAATCAGAAATCCTGCCTTTCTCATTCCTTTTTGAAAACCTACGGCATTTTGCATAATAGAGTATATCATTAATGACATGTTAATAAAAATGTGATATTAGATTTTGAAATGTCTCAACCATCCCCACCGATCATATAAACTCTATTGGCCTACAGTCATCCTTCAGCAAAATAAATGCTCTGACACACCAAGCAGACGGTCGACCCTCGGCCAATGTTGGGCTTTCGGTAAGCCATGTCGCCAAAGGTTTTTGCAGTGTGACCTGCATCACTGCCACTCGTCGGCCCTTGCCAGTCACTTTTCGGCCAATTGAGCAAGTTGAATCGCTGGCGGAGACCAGTCAGTGAGAGAAATCACTGACTGGTTGACAAAAGCATACAAATGTCTAACGTCAAGAGGACGTGAGCTATTTGGCAGAAACGTTTCAGAATGGTTTTACTAATTACTGATGTCCCGTGCATGGTGAATATAATTTGTTCTTTCAACATGAGGTTGTGTTGTTAATGCTAGCTCTAACTAGTCTTGTCCTGTCGGCCTGCTGGTTTCCCTTTTTTGAATGACGAATGCAGACTACTGCCACCTGCTGGTATGAGGAGTTCATTCCTTGCACGGCAGCATAGGATGTATGTGGTAGTTCGCTGTTAGCTGTAATCGTTGCAGTGTGTTCAAGTGCAACTTTTTGGCCCCGACACAGGCAACTTGAGGCGATGCAAGCGTCGGCCTCTGTCACCGCTATTTCTTTGATGTTGGCTTGGTGTGTCTGTGCCTTATAACTGTTATATATGTAGCAATATATCATACATATCCGTGAATATGGATAGATTTTATTAACCCTAAAATAAGGTGGTCACTGGGGCTGCCATTAACACGCAAGGGTAAGCACCCCAGAGCTTGAAGTGCAGGGGAACAAACACTGACACATCACTGACAGTCATCCAAAACACATGATTCACTGTTAATGGTTTCAGTGACATTAGAAATACTTTAAAAATAATAATTTTTCAAGACACAAAAACAGGCAAAATACACAGAGCTACCTGTCATACATTGTGGACAAAGCCAGTGAATGAGGACGTAGTTTCACTTACAGCTGACTAGGAATGGGCTCCGAATGTGGTCTGAATGATACGATCTCAATGTTTCCAGAGTGCCTTTACACCTGTACTCAGAGCTGTCCACTTGGGATTGATCCCACCAGACGAATTTAAGAAACAGGTCAAAACAGGGCCTATAATGATCCTGATTGGTACATGAGTGTCTGTATCAAATGTAAAAGCCATACACCAAGAAATGTCATATTTCACTCAAAATCCTATTTGTTTAAATATCTCATCATGGAGGCACCAGAAGAAAAGTCAAAGGAACGCGAAAGTCACAAGGATTCATTGTCTGGGAAACATGAATGTACAAAGTTTTGTGCCAATCAATCTGGAAGATGCTGATATATTTCACAGGATAAGAAACAATTTTTAACTGCTGGAGGTGGTAAATGAAAAGTTGAGGGATCACCAAAGTCATTAGGATTCATCTGGACCAAAATTAGGCAATGGCTATTTACACCCGGGTCTCCAATGTGAAAGTCCAATGCTTAACCCACACACCCGCAGTTAGCTACCATAATGCCACACTTTGTCGCTCTTGGACGCAGTGTATTAGGGTCGGGCGTAAATAGCCAGGTCGTGCGGCGAAGGCTAATTTTCACCCGAGTGTAAATAGACACTCCGGTGCAGCTAGCATGGCTAAACATCATTACATTTAAAGTCCTGTTTCAATATGTTTCTTCATACAATAACACATCCAACCAATTAAGAAAACGGTTTCCAAGCCTTAACATAGGGTCTTTAAGTCAGTTAGTGCTGTGTACGTCTTGTTAAGTGAATGTATGTTTTCAGTGAAGAAATATGACAGACTATTAACCCAGATCCAATAAGCATAATGGCAATATGTAAAAATGAAATTATTGTAAGGGCTACCAATTCAAATTGGCTACCTGAATACACATTTACAGTCAGACATCCTGTGTGGGAGGCAGCAGGGCACTGAAAGGCTCCATTTACACACTTTGGTTGAACTGCGGTATTTGCTCTGACACCCATCATCGCTCAAGTACTCCATTCATACATACTCTGCTTCAGCTGACAACATAGCAATTACATTGTTGTGATTATTTTACAATAGCTATTAAAATTATAAATGTCTTTGCCCTCAATGATTTCAGTTGACATTTGTCTGATATCAGGTTTTCCTCGTCACAGCGGCTGATCTGTTAGTGACACCAGCACACATTTGACTGCTTAAATGACAACTATGTTAGGGAGTCATGTCAGAATTCACATTTTTAATGCCTGACTGAGACTGACAGCGCATTACTTATTCTTTAGCTATATGAACGTATAATGTGGCAATGTCTCGGCGCCCTGATAAGGTTGTAATATTGCTGTGGTTATAGAACAAGTGAAACTGTTACAGTACATTACATATGTGTCATCATATAAATAAATACATAAATAAACTAACAGACATCTGCAGTGAAGCAATATTTAAAACATGACTTCTGAATGTAACCATGCAACGTTTCCACAGAGTGTCACACTAAGTCAGTTCTACAGCATGTAATGTCCAAAAAAAAGAAAAAAATCTATCAAACGGTTTTTGATAGCATCTGATTGCCAAGCTGTCTTGGGACAGTTGGCAAATGGGCGGGCAGCGGAGGAGTTTAGAGGTGCTAAAGTTCAGGCAGGAGCGACGCAGCACCCTGTGTCCTGCCAACAGCCTTACAGTGGCGCAGTTCCTGACTAAGTTGTTGACCCGTGGCCCCCACCTGTCTTGACCATGCATTTTACTGGGGGGCAGGGGGGGCATCACTTCCCCTCCTTTGCTGCCTGCCACACCAGAAGGCTTTTGACTCATGCCCATCTGTCCTGGTAGAACATACATTAAGTGAAAGCCAAGCTGCTGATACCCTGTCCAATTCATGTGCGCCTTTATAACAACAAGTTGTCATAAAGTGTGAACATATTTTTTCTTACCTGAGCAACAAACATTTCAGGATAGAGCATAATTATCACTAGAGATCATTTCTGATATATATCTTTAGATTGCATCAAGATACTACCCCCTTATTGTGATGCACACATTTAGACCAATATTTCTAAACACTGGTATTATTTAATTTTTAATCCAATTAGAAACCAAAATATATATTTGATACAGAACTCATACTACACACCTGCAACACATCTTTATCTTTATGGAGCTTATCATGAACTCAGCTCCACAGAGACTGTAGTCAGTGGTGTGGCTGTGTCAAAATGGATGACACTGATAGGTGTTTCAAATGTTCTGACACACATTAGAGGGATATAATATAAGTAGCACCTCTCAGTATGAGTTTGCCTATGCCATTACCACAGCAACCAAGACAGACTAGATAACAATGCCTGAAAATACAAACACGACCTAATCACTTGCTAATATCAGTGGGGACAGTCAGTCCTTGTGATTTACTTTAGACACACATCAGCTTTGCCTACAGTCTGAACACGTTCTAGGCTTCTTAATGTGACAATACATGGAATCATAAACATTTTCGATGGTGTGAATACATTTCTATCCTGTAATGGTAGTAATAAATAAATGAAATGACACTTGCTTTTGTTTGAATACATTTACACAGCAGTTATTTGGTCTAAATGAATCATTGACTTATTAAAAAGAGCAATTTAAAGCACATTTCAACAGACATTAACTTTCTTTCAAAAAGCTTGCAAAAATAACAAAGATGCAAACGTACCTGCCCTGGCTGGATGTCTAAGTAATGAAGCACCTCTTTAAGCATGACAGGCGTGTGAGGAAGTCTTTTGGTTAAAACAGAAGGCAGTTCTCCAGATTTGTCCAGGGAACCAGGACCAGAAGATGCGCAAACTGTAGAAGAGTGCAAGCTTAATGTCCATGACCTCCACGCTCTCCACACAGCCAGATGTGTTTTCCGTAGCATTGGGTTGGAGCGCACAAACATGTGGAAAATCATGATCTTTCTATTGATCTATGGAGAAAACAAGAGAAAAGTTATGTGATGATATAAGCAGGAACATAATGTTTAAGAGGAGCAGGGTGAGTATTTTATAAGTGAACTTCAAGTGAAAGGTAATGCTGATTTCAAAATAACCGACTATGGTTTTGTAGTTAGTTATCATGCTATGATTTGGAATAGTTTTCAAGTGTAATAATTATGAACAAAAAGTGCCAATTGACAGATATCGCGTGCTGCAGTCTAAAAAGTAGGTTTGATATTTCCAGGCAAGATGGGAATTTTTAACTGACTTAAGCGTCTACTCTCCAACCCAGGTATCCAACCAAAACAAGAAGGAGTCACAATTTTCATATTGACATTTCAAGCCGCTCTAGATGACCCTAAAGGTTGAACTCTGCAAACAGCACACATCTGCGGCCCATACATTGTATCACTGCCACAACCACAATAAGATTGAGTACATCTTTGGTTAATTAGTTCAGCATTTTGGCATTATACATGAACAATACTGCCCACAGTGAGCCACATGGTTAAAAGGTATTCAGGTGTTTCCTGGCAACAACATGCTATGAAAATTAGAGCTCAGTTAGTGACGCATGATTCTAATGAAATAGAAATATGTGCAGGAGCTGAGACAATTCAACAAGTTTGTGCATGGCATTGACGCAAAGCAAACGTTCCAAGAGCAGCAAAGAATTACACAGTATGTAAAGACATGGCAATAACATATTGAGTGACAGTGTTGGATTGCTATACACATTATTACATTGCTGTTGCATCTAGATGCAAATCAAAAATATTACATCTTTCAGGTAAGGCAAGCTATCCTTTACAGAAGAGCAGAGAAGATAATTAATGGCGGACTGTTTTTGAGTATACTGGCCATTGAATTATTACTTTTATCAATCATTTTGGGATTATTTCTATCTATAGGGATTAGGGAATGGGGGGGGGGGGGTTATACAGGAGCGACTGTGGCTCAGAGGTAGAGCGGGTCGTGGTTCCATCCCCGGCTCTTCTAGTCCGCATGTCGAAGTGTCCTTGGGCAAGACACTGAACCCCGAAATTGCTCTCTGTGCTGTTCATGGGTGTGTGTGGATGTGGTGTGAATGGTTAGATTAGATTAGATGGTCACATGTAGATGTCCACTGCCATCAGTGTGAATGTCAGTGTGAATGTCTGTATATATATATATATATATATATATATATATATATATATATATAAATATATATATATATATATATATACATACATATATATATATATATATATATATATATATATATATATATATATATATATATAATCTGTAGACATTAGGTTACAGGTTTTTTGAACAGATCTGAGTTTTTTAAAAATCAACGTAATTGTCATTTTATCTCTTTCTTATCGATGCAAAATATATCAAACTGACGAAAGAAGTGATCCTAATTGTTCACATGTTCGGTCCTTGTTGCCTGCTAAGTTTCAACGGAGCGTTTGGACCCGGAAATCGTATTTTGAAAGGGTGTTACGTCAGACTTAACAGCCAGAGAGGGTTTGATATGCTTATCGGATACCTGCAAAAAAAAATCCAATATCATGCATCCCTACTTGTTAATCATCTCGCTTTAAAACACCACAGGTAAAGTAGATAAAATGTGCAAGAATGGAGTTAACTTAGCCTACACACACACACACACAAGTATATCTAACAAAGGTGCTAAAGATGGATTTGGCGTAGCTATAGACCTTTTCAACGGAATTCCATTGCTAGGCAACAGCCTTGTTCGTTGTTAACTTCCTGTCAGTTGATGCCAGTCACATACACTGCAACAGGAAATAAACTAGGACTGTTTATGTTTTTATCTTTGAAAAGGTCCATAACTTGGAGGCAGTTGTTATCGACAAGTGGTGTTATGCACCGTTAAGTACACTATTCGTAGCTCTTTAACAAGTGTTTGTAACGTTATTAGCACAGCAGTGGAGCGATGCAGTAGACGTTGCTATGCTACCACGCTGGATTCGCAATTAGCTACACACGGTCTTTCGAACAAGTTCGCGAACATTCCATTCCGTTATATTTGAAAATACCTTACTACAGTTCTATGGTCGTGACCGTTGTGACAAACGTCTCAACACACGCGTCAGTTACAGCAGCTTACCGTAGAGTACCTCTCTGTTTGGTACACCAGAGAAGCTTCTTCTTCTATTTTTTTTTTACAACTTTATTTGCAAACTCTTCAAAAACACCATGTGACATAAACAGTTGTAGAACATTTCTGCATCATACTTAATATATATGGCAGTCATTTTTCTTTTCATCATTACAACCTTACATTATGATGACTTTATATAAGTAAACTTAAGGGTTAGGGTTAAGAGAGAGTACTTAAATACACAATAAAAAAGGAAGTTAAAAAATAAAACAAATATTGTAGTATGTCCGCTGTATAAATACTTTTCTTATTATTAATATATGGATTGACTAAAATTTTCCGAAATTCAATTTTCAAATCGATTTCAATTTTTCAAAAGGGATTACCCCTCCTGTTATCCTTAGGGTCAATTTGACCTCATTCACTGTTTAACATCTCTAAATACATGTTTTTGGTTTTTTTTGCTTTAAATTTATGACTTTTCCTAATTTTATGAGACAACTGCGAAAACCTAAAATTTGCATGATTATGTTTTCCATTATTCTGTAAAGATACTTTTCGCATCCATGTTCCTTTTTGTCAATTTGATAATTATAATGATTTTATCATTATTATTATTATTATTGTATTATTATTATTATCTATTTTACAGTTCAGATATTTAGAAAAGGTTTGAAATTGTTTATTTTCCTGTGGTCAAATTGACCTTGTACCTAATACATGCTACTGTCCTTGATTATGGAAATTGCTTTCATTACAGATATTATAAACAACACAAAATAGTACTTACAAATAACACACAAATAAACAAACAAAACAAACATATATTCCTCGATCCAATTTTAGATCAATCTGTAAGATATTTTACCTTTTTTAAATAAATACACATAGAAAACCTGACATAAAAACTTGAGTAACAACTTTGATCATTTTCTGGATGTTCAAAAAAATAGCTGGGGTGTTAAAGGTTGTCAGATGTTTTGAAAATGTAGCTTTATGAATGTTTCATTTTGCTGTAAAGAGTATTGTTTAGGTTTTGTTTAGTGGCTCCACCTTCAGCAGCAGCAGCATGTCCGGCGCGTCACTCCTGTACGTCACTCCGGTACGCCCAATGACGACGCGACTCTCATCCAATCAGCTGCGACAAAGGAAGTGGCTTGTTTTTGAAAATATTGGCGCTTGTTGTGCTAGCTATGACCGGCTATCTAAAGCTACATTCTCTAGCGAATTTCTTTTTTTCCCAATACGAGCTTTAATTGTGTCTTATCAGAAAACATCACCGTGGTTACAAGTAATGAAAGACTACCGTTACTGACAAAAGGTAAGACACGACGTTTATCACAGTGCATTCGACATAAAGAAAATAAGCCGTTGGGAGTTTTGCTAATATGTTAACTACCGTCAAAAGCAGAAACACTAACGTGCAATTGCGACTTTTATTATTATTATTAGTTTCCAGCTATTATTAGATGCAAGGCAAGGTTTGAACGTAACGCCAAAAACGTTATTAGAATATGTCCCATTGTCGTAAAATAACGTAAACGTTACCGGTGGAGAACCTACCACTTAGCTACCACAACGTTAGCCTTTTAGTTTCCTTGTAATATGTGGAAATATATATATAGTATAGTGTTTATATATATATATAGTATAGTGTGTGTGTGTATATATATATATATATTAGTATAGTATACAGTTAACTATGGTAATCCAGCGTGCCTTGTACTTATGTAGGACTAAGCATGGCTTAAGTCTAAATAAATAAATAAATGTTTAAATAAATTATTTGCATTTAGTCCTACATTTCTATTTATTTTTGTGTGTGTACATGATGAGGTAGGAGTTTACATTTATTCATGGATTATTTATTTATTAAAAAATTTATTTGTACATTTATTTATACATTTATGGAGACTTGAGACATGTAATAGAAAGTCATTAGTCCTCCATAGCACTGACATACAAAGCTGAAACCATGCTCTACATCACCTCTACCAAAAGCAAGTGTTTCCTTCTCTATGTGATCATTTAAAAATTACATTTTGATTTATTATCTGCAATGCCACCAAGCTGATTAGAAAATGTCATGGGGGTGAAGAAACTTGTTGATTTAAGTTAGTGCAGTAGTCCATTTTATTTATGTAGCCCCAAATCATAAATTTGACCCAAAGGGCTTAACAGTCTGCTAAGGCTTCAACTAATACGACACCATGTGTCCTCAGACCCTCGACTTGATATCAAAGAAAGTTCAATTCTATTCTGTCCATTTTTTCCTGCTGTATCGCAATGTGTGTGACATAATGAGCATATTATTACACATTGCACTGGTGTTTGCAATATTGAAAGTGTAGTTAACTCTCTGTTTTTGTTTTGCAGCAACACTTCACTGCAGAGGTACCACAATGGCAAGTGACGTGTGCAGCCATGTAAAGGTGGTTGTTCGGGTGAGGCCAACCAATGAGAGTGAGAAGCGTGAAAACTGTCGAAATGTGGTACAGGTTGTTGATAACAACATGCTCATATTTGACCCCAAAGAAGAGGACCCATCATGTTTTGGGTCTCAAAGAGTACGAAACAGGAACGTGAACAAGAGGGCTAACAAAGACCTTAAGTTTGTTTTTGACCATGTCTTCGGCGAGAACTCTACTCAAACTGACATCTTTGAGAGCACCACTAAAGGAGTGTTGGATGGGGTGATGAATGGATTTAACTGCACAGGTAAGACATTCATATTTAAAAGCTGTGTGTTAGAGATGGACCAGACTGCCAGAAATATTGGCATTCCAAAATGGCAAAAAGTAAAGTGAGAACATAATTGAACTCTATTCAATTCAAGTTTATTTCTAGTGTCACATCCCAACAAAAATAACCCCAGGACACTTTTTATTTAGTGTAATTCTAGGCCACGATCTATGATTTATTAAGACCCAACAATTCCCCTATCAGCAACAGTGTCAAGAAAAACCTTCCTTTTAACAGGCAGGAACGTTAAATGGACCCTAGGCTCTATGGTGGGTGTCCATCTTGTCTTAGTCAAATGCAATAATGGGATATGAATGCATACAGATGGAGAGAGAGACAGAAGGTCCACGGGTATACGTGCAAGCCGAAATATTTGAACTCGAGCAATCAATCCTGCGCAAGTTACATTGCGTGGAACGAATTTACGCGGCATAAAGTGAATTCAAGCAGCCGGTGTGAACACAACATTAGAGTAAAGTAGGACTGCATTAACATTAGTAACCCAATTCTGATATGTTTTTTTTTTTTTACGATCATTTACATGCAGCAAAGAGCAAGGTCAAGGACCTTCAGCCTCTTTACATGGGGCGACTGCTCTAACCACTGTTCCACCGGCCGCCCCCAATTCTGATATGTTTAACAGCTGAATGATTCTACATTAAGATTATATACCACAAACCACACCTCACCTTTCATGGTTTCCTTTAATATTTTATGAAGTACAGAGAAAGGTCATGGCAGGTTGTTTTTTTTCTCAATTACTCATTCCCTCACACCTTTGGTGTTCACACAATCTTTGCATTCCTGCTGATCCATAACAATAGTGTGTGGGTCAAGTCATGTTATACTGCCAGTTTATGGAAATGCCATGCAGATACTACAGAAAGGAGAGATTATGTTACACTTTATTATGCATTTATTGCTCATGGGTCATTACTCCTTTCAAGAGGCTGAGCACCAACAGCATGCAAGCACTGGCTGTTGACGCAACTGTAGCTGCTCTGCCTGGCTGTGGTGATCGAAGCTGTGGGTACTGTTATTGCTCGTACTATGGCTGCATTTTGTAGTTCATGGTGGTACAGTTATGGCTATGGTAGCTGTATTGTGATGATTCTTTACTGCTCCTGACATTTGCCAAGAAAGCATTGTTATGCCACACAGGATTTGAACCTTGTGCTTCTATCAGATATGACTGATGTGTTACCAATACACCGCAAGAGTTCAGGCACTTAAAACTAATGTTTTACAGCCATAATCATACCAAAGCAGAGCCATGGATAGGCGATCATCCCATGGCTATAGTCATAATCACAGCCCTGGGATGTCAGACACATCAGCAGTTGGTTATAATAACTCCATAGCTCTACTACTTATCTATCTAGCTGCACTGATAAAGATGTGAGCCTAAGTCAGCCACAGCTGAGGATGTACCGACTCTGGCTGTGGTCAGAACCCGGGCCGGTCTAATAAATAATACTCTTTCATAATACAGCTCTGCCATCCTCTGTGAATCAGAGGGGATGGAAAATGTCATGCAAAGTAATGCTTGAGTGTTGTGAGGGAAGGTAAAAATAGTTCATGAAAAAAGTCCCACCATGATCGTATTGGGCTCTGTAAAAACTTGAGCTAGTCTGCTGCGGCAGTAAAGTTTTAGATTTTTGGCCGTCTCTCTTGCACCCTAGCATGAACAAAGTTCAAATACAGAACCCCTCTAGCACCACTTTAGAGCTGTATTTTTATTATTAAAAAACCTTTCTCAACATGGTTGGCTGACATAGTACCGTATCATTAATTGAAATTGCTAGCTGCTGTTAATTTGCTTTGTCTGCTCCAGAGTTCACTTACTGGTCACCAGCTCAAAATGCTGTGCAGTTCCAGTGTTTTAAATCATCACAAATGGGAAATTTTGACAGTTAGACTACCCACTGTAAACAGGTCCTGAACACGGATCCACTAAAAGATGCCTGGATCAGCTGAAAATCTTGATCCTGCTGAACAATATTCACTGTAGTTGACAGTTTATTAGTACAGTGAATGCAGTCTGGATTACCACAGTCCTGCTATAAATCCTAATTTCATGAAGGTTATATTGTTTTTTGTTAAAACTGTTTTGGAAAGATCTTGATTCAACTTTACTGTTATTTTGTAGGAAGGTTATTGTGCTGTTAAACTGAATTGCATTATACAGAGACTGTTATTGTCATTATTAACCAATACAATTCAACAGCGCCACAAACTGCTGCTTTTGAACCTCTCAATCAGTTTCAACAAAGACTCAACATTATAACTTTATGATTTATTGCAGGATTTGTCTATTATACAGCATTTGTTTGCACTAAGTTAACGTAATAAACTTTGCCTAATCAGACAGAATCATAAACTCATTATACTCCAATTCCATCTCCAGTCAACTCAGTGGAGTGGGCCGATTCTAAGGTCTGGACCCAGGAAATAAACTGGATACTGGGTGAATACAGGATGCAGAATCCTAACCTTTGTCACCTAGCTTACCTTAATTGAATTGCACTATGTAACGAAATTGAGTATGGTTCAGTGGTGCAAGTTTAAAGCTTGTCATTTAGGCGGTGTTCTGATAGTATCACATAAGCCCACTTTCAAATATAGGCTGAAAAAACTTTTTTGTCAGTTAAGCTCACCTAAACCTGGCTTTTCAGTGCAGCTATCATTTTGAGTATGATATCTTTGATGCTTCAATTTTTCACATTATGGTTTGTGCTTATGCTATATCTAAAGTAACAACCGTTGTTGTTGCTGTCGTTGCAATAAGCATTATGATTATTTTCCTATACATGTTTGACTTAATAGACATTTGTCTTTCAATTGCAGTGTTTGCCTACGGTGCTACTGGAGCAGGCAAGACACATACTATGTTAGGCTCACAAAATGCCCCTGGGGTCATGTACCGCACCATGACAGAGCTGTTCAAACGCATGGATGATGCCAAAGACGAGAAGGAGTTTGCTGTTGCATTCTCATATCTTGAGGTGACTATTTGAATACTGTTTTTCTGTTTATTTTGTCTTTTTGTTCTTTGTTTTAATGCAGAACCGGTTAATTTTTTGTATCAAAATGATTTTCAGACATTGACTCCTATCCCTTACAGGGCTTTGATTCAAGCATACATTTTTGTCTTTACTGACTTCTTGGAATGGTTTTGATGGATTTGCAGTTGTTAGCAATTATATTTGTCATTTGTTTACAGGTTTACAATGAACAGATCAGAGACTTGTTGGCTAATGTAGGCCCTCTTGCAGTCAGAGAGGACGGCTCTAAAGGAGTGGTTGTTCAGGGCCTCACATTGCATCAGGTTAGTAGCAACATGTATCATACAGACTCCCCCATAGCATCATGGAGCATATTAAAGGTGAATTCTTTTGTTACTGTTAATTCATTACAGCCAAATTTAGAGTTTCCTCAGTCGCTTTTGCAATGCATTATATAATGTTTTAAGTTAGAAAATAATTTTGTCTTTAAAGGTTGTTATGTTGTTATTTTACTATAAAACTGGGTTACATATACATACTTTAATGTTGAACAAATGTTGTCTTTTACCGGGTCACATATCATCTGTAATGCTTCTTCTTCCGCTTCCTCTTCCTCTTCTTCCCCTTATAGCCCAAATCTGCAGAGCACATTCTTGAAGCTTTGGATTCTGGCAATCGCAACAGGACACAGCACCCCACTGACATGAATGCCACCTCTTCCCGGTCACATGCTGTATTTCAGGTATTTGAATCCTGTGTTTCCCAAATCCCAAGGCACAGCAAGGTAGCATGATTTCATTGCATAAATAGGAAACTATAAGGACAACAATTAACCATAGAAGATCCTAAAGAGAAGAAATGTAAATACAAAAGCTTAAGACTATTCCCACTCCCCAATTTCAAGAAGACTGTTATTATGATAGTTTAGTCAAAATTATTTGAAGTATGTTGTTTCACTACAAACAGCTAACAATGTCACACTCCTTGATAGTCTTAAATTGACAACTGTGTGTTCTTCTTTTTTCAGATATATTTAAGACAGCAGGACAAAACCGCCAGCCTCAATCCTAATGTTTGTGTTGCTAAAATGAGCCTGATTGATCTGGCAGGCTCAGAGAGAGCCAGCGCCACCAATGCCAAAGGGGCACGTTTGCGGGAAGGTGCTAACATCAATCGCTCACTTCTTGCCCTAGGAAATGTTATCAATGCTCTTGCTGACCCAAAGGTGAGTTTATATTACCCTGCACTACATAGCAGAGTATACTGTACATATCATACATCTTTCAAAAATACTGTAACAACCACATGAAGGAGCACTTTTTACTTTTATTAATTGTTTGATTGATCATCGTCAACAAGGATACAGATTACAATTTAGACAAACAAAGCAGTGTTCAAAACATTTGTGCCAATATTTCTGGTGCACTGCTTAGACAAGCTGCACAATGATCGTTTTCCCATACATTTATGTTGGCCCATCATGCAAAATAAGGGAAATAAAACAGAAGAATGTAATTAATATTTATAGTGTTTAAATCCATATCATTTTAGTATTTATCTAATGAATGATCTGGTCATATAATAGTCAAAGGAAGTACATGGACATTTTCAGGACCAGCCTATGTTGCAAACACTGTTCATATTTTCCAAGATCATTAAGCCCCAGTACCAGGATGCCCACTCATTCCTAGAAATCCTTAATTGTTTTGGGACTCTGGAAAACAACATGTGGACAAGTTCTAGTAATAGAGAAATCTGGTAATTGAGAAACTGGAAGACTTGTTCTCCCTTTAAATATTTTTGCTGGGGCAATCTGTGAGATGCTTTAGTGACAGCTAGAAGTTAAGATTAGTGAGATACTAATGGGAGTGGGACTTTGAACATGTATTACTGGTAGAATAGTCCAGACAGTACATGGCAGACATCACAAATGCAGTGAATGCAGAGTTGAAACTAACAATGTTTTGTATTTAGTGTTGTTTTTATGCTTGTATGTAGTCAGCAAATTATCAGTCCATTTGGAAACTTTGCATGATGTTCTTAAGACTATTGTGGCTATAGGTGTATGAAGTTAAGCACTAGCCTCCATACAATACAGAGCCTGGGAAGTGTTAAGTCAACTGAGTATTTGGGTATTATTTCGACCAGTTGCATACATTAACCTGTCAAGCAGTCTTCTCATTTTACACACCAGCCTTAACAGACCAGGCACAGGCAGGCCACATGCATTTCGGAAGTGCTGTGCAAATGTGCCACGGCCATGTGAAATGTGATCCTTCCTCAACTGGTTACTTAATTCTTGCATTAAAACAGTTAATGTCCAGTTAGTTTTATTAATCACCTAATCATTCTTAGGTGGTGCCGTCGTGGATGTGGTTGATCTGCTCAAACTGCAGTGCCCACGACAAATCCCCACTCCTTCCCTACCCTGTCCCTGTGGCTATTGGTGCTGCAGTGTTTACTGTTGGTTGACAAGGAATTCATGCTGTGGCCATTGTATACAGGGAAGAATGTCCCCACTTGTGTCTGCGCTGACATGCCATTCGTTTGAGTGAAGAAGTATGTCTGCTACTTCTGTTTCGGCTCTTCAGTATGTCATCTTCATGCTGCGCTGCACAGGGGATTTTGTTGTAAGTTGTTTGCCTTAGGCGATGTCCAAACCAATGCGGTTACATTTGACGCAGCACACTTCCTCTCCCTTTTGGCCTTCTATCCACACAAGGCCAGTCTTCCCCATTCACAAAAAAGGACCAATCCTGCTAAATGGTGCACCGTGAGCTAAGCTTTTTGAAAATACCGATGTTTGTTGTTTACGTATTATGACAATAGGTTGTTTACTACTTTTTTTTTAAGATAATTTTTTTGGCATTTTATCAAGCCTTTTATTATTTAGGACAGATAGGAAATGGAGGGGGGGGGGCATGGCAGCAAATGGCCGCAGGTTGGAGTTGAACCCGTGGCCGCTGCCTCTAGTATCTTATGCTTCTTTACAGCGGGCGACTGCTCTAACCACTCTGCCACGAGCCGCCCTCTTACTACATTCTTAAGAAGCAGACTATCCGTCACTTTGTATTTAAATAATAATATGTATACAGTGTTCATATTTCACCCCTGGAATTACTGTTAGCCTTAAGTTGACAAGTAGCATTTACAACCTGTTTTCAAAAGACTTATTTTATGCTTAAGCAGTTGTCCGACAACGACAACAAAAATACATTAAAGCTTGAATTTTGTATTGTGTTGTCTGCTATATTAAAAGCAATGCATGTGATCATGATCATAGAGAGTAGAAGTTGAAAGATCAGTGCCACATGGTCAGCATAAGCATAAATAGGCCCCTGTGTCAAAGTGGCACTGGGTTCATTTTAAAACCAACAGTTGTTTTATGTGGCTGCTTCACACCTCCCATTCACACCAGTCCAGGTTCCTCCATTCACCTGTATGTTGCATTTTACACTAAACCTGTGACTTATTCACCATGATTGACTAAACAAATGGAGTCAAAACGAACATTGGAGTTTACTTTTAGATATTGTTTTTTCTGAAATAATAGGTTTAAAGGCCTGCTCTTGTTATAAAGCAGTTTTTCCAAATTGGCAATCCTATCTTGGAACTCCCTGGACCTGACATGAACTATAACTAAGGTCTCTGAATCCAGATGTAGGCTTAGGGCTTTTCCAGGGAGTGCACGCACAGCTGCTAATCCCAAAAGAGATCGGTTTACACTCTTTTGTTACTTAACTTTAACGTGACTTTCTGCGATCCCAATGCACACGAGATTGTGACTCGCCTAAGCAGCTGCAGTCTATCTAATGCTATTATTATAGACTGAGACAGACCAGGTGCAGAAAGTCCACAGTGTTGTGGATGGCTGTTTTTTGTTTTAACACTCTGTCCTGAATTTTGTCACCTCACCTGTTAAGTTTATTGGTCCCCACCAAGAAGTGCAAAATGACAAACCTTCCCTTGTGCATCTTGTCCAGATGGAAAATGCATATTAAGGCACACCTCACATTTGTGCTCTTCTGCATACCACCTCAATAATGCACTTCTTCTTTCTTCTTCTGATTTCAGTTTGTATCATGTCTCACACAAGTATAAATTCTCCAAATTCTGTATTTACTTTTGTTTTTCAATTTCAAACTTTCATTAGATGTATTTTCTAAGTAAACTGAATGGAACCACAAGGTTGTTTTTTTTTGTTCAGTTTTCTGAGCTACGTGTTTGTGTTTACTTAAAGTGCACACAAACATCAGAATTGTGTTATTTCTGGGCTAATACTATCTTTTCTCATTTGTTTTAGAGAAAGAAAACTCATATACCGTACAGGGACAGCAAGCTGACACGGCTCCTTAAAGACTCCTTGGGGGGCAACTGCAGGACGGTTATGATTGCCAATGTTAGCCCCTCATCCAAGTCGTACGATGACACCCATAACACACTTAAGTATGCCAACAGGGCCAAGGAAATTAAGTCCTCGGTTAGTATTGAACTTTTTTACGTATTGCTTTATAATCATTAATTGTTATGTAACATTATATGATGTGATTCTTGAACTACAGATGTATGAATACCTTTGTAATCACTATCATTTTTTCTTTACCATTATCAGCTGAACAGTAATGTTGTAAGCCTGGACAGTCACATTGGCCAGTATGCAGTGATATGTGAGAAGCAACAACAAGAGGTAATGTGAAACGACGAACACTACGATGCTCTTTTTTATATTCAGTGAATATCCATATCTTTTCCTCATACTTAAAAGTTCTCATTAGAACAGTCACCATGATCAGTTGTTCATTTTTGACAGCTTTTTCAATGTTCTTTTGAATTTCTTAAGATTCAACGGTTGAAGAATAAATTAAAAGAATATGAAGAGAAGAACAGGGTGCCCGGGGCTTCTAATGTGATGTCTTCCCAAAAGCAAGCAGAGTTCAAAAGGTAAGCATGTGTATAAGTGTGATTCAGAGTGTAACCTAAGACATCAGTAGTTGTTTCTTTCTGTGTCATGAACTCCTTTATTATAAACATTGTAATTGGTATACAGAGACTGATTGCAGGCAGAAAGAACAGGTAGTCTGCATTTGCCAATGTACTTATACAGAAAGAGGTGGGACAAAATAGCGACACAGAAATATTGTTCAACTATTGATCCATTTTCTGACACTTAACTTGCCCTAGGTCGTCGTTGTAGCAGATTAAGACAGGTAGCCTTTATTTGAGATAAGCAGAAGCTCCTCTCCCTGCCCACTTTTTCCAAAGTTTCCTAGGGGTTCCCAAGGCATCCCCAGGCCCAATGGGATATATAATCCCTCCATCGTGCTCCAGGTCTGCCTTGGGGTCTCCTCCCAACTGGGCTTACCTGAAATTCCTCCACAGTTATGAGCATCCTAATCTGACAATCCAACTACCTCAATGGGCTCCTTTCAACGTAAAGGAGCAGCAGTTCTACTCTAATATCCCTCTGACTGTCTGAAACCCTCTCCCTTTGTATCATCGATCTAATTATTAATTTCAGTACTAGTCCAATGCCACACTTGTATTACGTCCTATAATATACCGATCCACCTGTCAATGATGAACAAGAAAAAATATATTTAACTTCTGTGAGTTACGGCAACGACTCATTCCCAACATGAAGGGCGCAGTCTATCTTTTTCTAGTGTAGTGGCTTCATACTTGGATGTGTGTAACGTTTGGCTGCAGACCACCCAGTGCTGGTGAAGATCACAGTTATATTGAGTCAACTAGCTAAATGCTCTTTGCTAGACTGCACCTATAAATGATGTCTGTTCATCATTCTCTTTATGGTGACCTATAATGTTTTGTATAATAACTTGATCATTCTGGAGAGATGAGTGACTGAAAAATTGCAAATTATTTGGTAGAGTTTGGATAGCTGTTTTTCACCCTTTACATCAACACAATTGGTTAAAGTTAAAATGTAGTTTTTTACCAGGTGCAGCATTTTCAAGGCATATTGCGATAACAAAATGTTGTTTAAACAGAAGCAAAGCAACTGTGTTTGTTTGTTTTTTACTCATAGCAGTCCTACATGCTTTGACTGGTAACTCGAAATGTCAGTGTGGATTTCATTGGTTGAAAATGGCAGCTGGTGTTTAGTTATTTGTTTGTGCTGCCATGCACACACACTCTCAACACAATGCATTAGTGGTGTTTTTGACAGCTGACCTACCCAGGGTGTAATGGGAACAAAGTGACAGAATTGATAATTCAATGCTACTTCTGCCAAAGATGGTCAGTTCCTATACATATAAACACATGTAGTCGACCTGATATATTTTACTTTTTAAACAGCCACTTTTTGTTACTCCTATGAAATTCTACCCCAGGAAATGCACTTGAAACATTATGGCAAACAACATGTCTTCATAACAGTCTAATGTCCAACTGTATCATCATCTTTCAAAAGGAACCTAGTACTAATACTGTTTCATGGAGAGACCTTCACAGAGAGGATTTTCAAATATTTGTGTGTTTGTGCTAGGTGTTTTTGGAATTATAAGTGCAGTATCATACCAGCACCTATAGTAGCATATGAGCTCTGCATAATACTAATATATATATATATATATATATATATATACATATGTTTCCACATTCAGTCCTGACCTGTAGTCAGTAGACCTGCATAGAGCAGCCAGATACTAAAATATTGATAAGTGTGTCTGTAATTAATTTAGCTTTCAGACAAATTTAATGTGAAGAAAGTATTATTCTTTTAAATGTTTTATTTTTTTTAACAATTTAAATCCCTACTATTTCTCTGCCTACATGTTATTTAATAGAAACAGGATAACCTATTCAAAAACTTTTCATAGGACCGGATACTTTCTAGTCAGGGACTATTTTACTTATTGGATTAAAAAACAGGTGTTTTGAGGCCCAAGAGTCGGGATTGAAAAATTCAAATTAACAGTTTTGTTTTTGAGGGTAGAAAATAAATTTTCTACTTGCCACAAATATACAGTTGGTTCCTCTGTGTATAAAAGTACATTAGTGCTAGTAGTTGATATAGTTGCTATAATCAACATTAGATGAACTATCTTTTATAAATGTGGAGGTTTGAGTTGATAGAAAAAGCTCTGCAGCACCTTTTTTCAAATTCAATTGAGACATAAACCTTTATTTCTTTTACATGAATCAGATCAACCACATCCCATCTAGTCATCTTTAAGGCATTCAGTGGCATCTGTCGGGGTATTTGGGGCGGGGGGACGTGGAAAAGCTGAATGAGTCTCACTCCCACACATTTCATTCACTGGCATCAGAATTCACAACTCGCACAGCGAGAGGCTCTGAATAGAGGCTGCACGCTTCTCACGCTATTAAAAATTCAGCAGTCTAGCAAGGCCACAACGTCTCCTACGTCACTGGAGTTACATTGAAGAGTGCAGTCACATTTCAGCGACAGCTCTCCAGTCTTATTTACCTGCATGCCTCTCCTTTCTCTCCTCCTGCTTTAACTCAACCAGACAGCCACTTGCATCCAATCTGGATATCACCTCAACTCTGAATATATATCATACATCATATAGCTAAGAATATCTTGCTCTGTCTGACTAGAACTGGTAATTTATGAATGCTCTGGATAATATGAAAAGGCACGATTTATAATGCAAGTATATCTATAATAAGTATATAAAACTCTAGCCTTAAAGTAATTAATTGTGGAAAATACCATAATTAACCATGCCAACATTTGATGTAATCAATTGTTTTATATTTAAATATCATTATTAGCTGTATTACTCCGTTCAAACTCGCTGATAAACTATTAAATATCTGGTAATGACCTTTGTAAGATGTGCTAAATGTGTTGTAAAAGCTGACGGCACAGCAGTTAATATACATTTGCTCCTTACATGTGGCACACCACTTCTAATCACATCTGGCTTGAATCCCTGTGATGATGGTGATCTATTGGATTGCATTATACTAAGGTGTTTCTAATATGCTGTCCCATGTGCATCAGAGCGGAAACAAAGACCTTTCAGTATATTACCGTCCAAAACAACAATACTACAGCCTCAAAAGTGGCCAGAGTGGAATGGATGCCTTAAGAAAATGTATTAAAGCTTCTGAAATTGACCACAGGTGTTTACCTATATATTTATTTGAACTTTAACCATATGAATTACAAACATATTTGCATGTTATTGTTGCGTGACACTTTTGTTTGTTTCATTTGAATCACAGATTGTATTAAATGAAACAGCCAGAGTGAACTTTAGACCATTTCTATAAAGTTTGACATTCACTTTTGTTAAGTTCAAATTTCCTGATACAGCCCCAAAACTTGTAACATTCAAACATCACTCTCTCTCTCTCTCTCTCTCTCTCTCTCTCTCTCTCTCTCTCTCTCTCTCTCTCTCTCTCTCTCTCTCTCTCTCTCTCTCTCTCTCTCTCTCTCTCTCTCTCTCTCTCTCTCTCTCTCTCCCTCTCTCCCTCTCTCCCTCTCTCCCTCTCTCCCTCCCTCTAGGGTGTCAGAGGCTCTGCAGCGAATCTTCTCGGGCCGGGCCCAAATCAGGAAAGAACAGCTGGATCTGGAGAGACAACTGAAGGAGAATGAGCTGCGCCAGCGGTACAGTGAGGAGGACAACCTGCAGGTCCAATATTTCTGTGCCAAGGAAAAGACTGAGAAGGTAGCTGATGCTTACACTGCTATCCACACGTTCCACAATCCCCGCAGAAAAAACGCTGCTGAGTCATCATTTCAGTTCTCTCTTCTCTGTAGTTGTCTTGGCCTCTCATTTATGCCACTACAGGGTAGGGTCAATGCTCCCCAGCTCACGGCTCCCCTCTAACATTTGAGTCCCAGTATTAGTACCAGCTGTAAATGCCATTTTAAGTATAAAAAAGTGAATTACCAGGAATCTTCAGAACCAAACTTTGCAAACAAACTAAATTATAGGAACAAATTACCTGAGAGTAGTGCTTAATCATCTCTGCCTTTTTAAAACTTTTATTAAAAAATAAGAAATTGTCTCAGATTTACCAATGCTTAAAATGCTTAATGTTTTAGATCAATCCATATTGCTTGACTGGAGCCTGGTTACCATATTGTTGCAGCTATAATTGTTGTTATTTAGTCCACATACCCAGTTAATAGCGTGTCATATTAATACTTGCACAAACAATGGGCATGATGATGAAAGCTGTCATGATATCCCTTAAATGACGTTTGTTGTTTGTCGCTTTCAATAGGCCACTTGTAAGCATGAGCGGAAGATTGCAAGCTTACGTACTCAGCAGCAACACATTCGCAAACGTCTGAAGGAGGCAGAAACACGTTTCCTGGACAATGATGGCCTGCTTCATCGCGTCGAGAATGAGATTAAGCTGCTGAAGTCAAGTGATCAGACTTCAGAGGTAAGTAGAATTAATTGATCCTTTCGCATTTACTGGTGCTGAAAAACAGCTGAGTGATTGACTGTTAAATTTGTGTTTTTGTTGTGCCCTACAAATTCTGTAAATGAATAGTTATACAGACTTTTCACACTTGTTTCCCCAAATCCTTTTTATTTTATGATTCAAAAAGAATGTATCGCCTCAAGCTTTAGTTTAACCTTTATCTCTTTTGTTATGATAATTGAACAAACAAACAAAACAACATTTGCAACTGACAATGTCAGATTTTGGACAATAGATCAGTAGAGGCAAACCGTGAGTAAAACTAGATACTAAATTAGATAAGTTGTGGACAGGATGAAATAGTTTAAGTTGATGTAAGAAGATAAATTAGCATGATTAAACATAGAGAAAAACTTCACAATGTGGGTTACATCCTTTTTGTTTGTTTATTTTGGAAGGTAGGCTGTGTCTCTACTGGTGTCGTGACTGTCTTTGTTTTCTTCCCATCTGTTCTCCCAGTAATTAGAACCGTGCTCATTTTATTTCTCCGGCTCACTCGTAGATCACTGAAGAGAATAAATCAATACCCTTTACTCATCCCTCACACAGCAGCCAGTTACCTAAAACCATGGCCATGTTATTTTTTTCTTCTTTATCCTTTCTTCCAGGAACTGACCCAGAACTATGACGCACCCACCGGTCAAATGTTCTCTCTGCTGTTGTTTCGTAGTTTCTTTACGTCAGAGGTCTTTTTTTCCTCTCTCTCACCTCCCTCCCTCCTTTACCCTGAGCAGACTGCTTTTCTGATAAAACATGGATGAAAAAAGAACTTTTCATCCTCTGTCTCGTATCCTGACCCCCAACCACATTTTCTTTCTGTTAGTTCTGCCCACCAGAGTGCTAATTCAAAATGCTGTTATGTTAGAATGGCTATTGCCGCCTCATTTCTGCTCTCTGAACTCACTTCTCCCCCTTGTTCAGGTGTTAGATAAGGGCCTACATTGTCACAGACTGGAGCTGCAGGTTAATGATCTCAAACAACACATCAGGCAGATGGTTGAGCTCACTGCACTGCAGGATCAAGAGAACAAGCGTATGCAGAGGTAGGTTGACAATACCTGGAACCAGTTGTCATTGAATTAACTATTACTTAGCTGAATAAATTGCACTTCACCTCAGTGTAGCTTGAGGTTTTTCCTGGATGAAATGTCTCAATGATATTTTTCCTTTGCATTACAGAATGGTAAACATCTTGTTGCCGGCTTATAACCGGCACTTCTCTGCGTTGC
Source organism: Echiichthys vipera (assembly GCF_963691815.1). Classification (NCBI taxonomy): domain Eukaryota; kingdom Metazoa; phylum Chordata; class Actinopteri; order Perciformes; family Trachinidae; genus Echiichthys; species Echiichthys vipera. The sequence goes on from NC_139826.1 coordinate 26,796,039, forward strand.
GAGAGGCTGGGCAGGTCACAGCCGCAGATGAGATTGAGAACCATGAATTAGAGCACCTTGTCTTGAGGGAGAGAGGTGTAGCCTGGGCAGACCTGGAAGGGGTGGGACAGCAGCTGAAAGGTGAAGGAATTGAAGAGTCACAGGAGACAAATGAGGTGGGCCGTGGCGAATTGGCCCCTGTCCTGTCTTTCTCACATCTTCTATACCACCAGAGTAGCCCCTGCAGTAAGTCATATCATCCTATTTATTCTTCTGTTGTTTATTTAGCATTTTTTTTAGATGGTTTGGATAAAATTGCCAAACTAGTGTTTAGAAAAATGTGGGAAAGGAAAACTATGCATATTTATTTAACAATTAATATGCCAGTTATTTATTATTATTATTTTTTGCATTTTATTGACAAGTTGTTTTTTGTATAAAATATAAAACAAAGTTAACAAGAGACCATGGATCACACTAGTTGCAACGCCGGATCAGCCCAGAGGTGTAAAGTGTGTTTCGGCACCCTTGCTAGGACCACCTTCATCTTCAAACTTATTCATCACTTAGTTTTAATATCAACTTCACGCCTGTAAAGTTTTGTGACTGTATCTTGCATGGTTATGGGACCAGGACCTCACCAATCTTTGAACTTGGCCTTAATTTGACCTCAACTACACAACTGTGCAGTTTTGTGACTGCATCTTGCTTTGTTGCTATCGTGCTGACAAGATATGTCCACAGACAGACAGGAACAGAACACTTGGCAAGTGGTAGTTGCTACTACAGCAGGTGTTTCCAGGATTATATTTTGCAATTATGACACACACACAGACTCACAAGATGAAAACAATATCAGCATTGCTGTTGCATCTGTTTAAAATGCCCATCACACAGTCCCAGTACCCAAGTTTCTTTTAAGAGAAAAGTAGAAAATCCTCATATTTGAGAATCTAGAACCAGTGCATGTTTGGCATTTTTCCTTGACAAGTTAATTCAAAAAAATAAAAATTTCCATTATTTTTTTCTCAATCAATGAATCCATTAATGATTACAGTCTTAAAATCAACAACAGCAATGTAGCCTGACTTGCAAGATGTCACTTTGCTTGATAAATGCAGGAAGACCTGACCACATGGCCAAACAAAAACATCAGATGTTGCAGTAAGGGATGACTGCACATAATGAAGACATCTACTTGGAAAATGTCCATTAAATATTATGTTATAAATAGCAACTAAGATTATGTACCACGCCTCCTAAATAAATTAATTGAGACTAGTCGGACCAAAAAAAATAAATCACACATGCATACATCAGCTGGTGATGGTAGGAAGAAATATTGAGAGGGCGTCATTTTATGGAGGAGGATTTCATGGGGAGGCAGGTCGCCCCATTAATTACATATAAATGGTTTGTCCCCCTCAATTAACTCTATCAAGTGCATGCACACCCCACCCCAAGAGAGAGAAACCTAGCAGTGAGTAAATCTGTCACATCGACCGTTCTTAACATTTTTTTTAAATATATTTACTTTAAGTTGAGTTCAGGCCAGGCATGAAGCACTGCAATACAACAGCATATTCATTTTATGCCAAACTTGTTTTGACTTTATTGCGCAACCTACAATGTTTTATTGTTTTGTAATTTTAACACAATGTTAGGTTGGGTTTTTTTTTGTATAATTCAATATAATATATTTTTGAAAGGGGGGACATAGGTGCAGACTTGGTCATATCTACCATTTATAATTTAAACCAGTTTTGTTTGTTTGCTTTTTTACAAATGACCATTTCTGTTGTTTAATCATAATTACAGCTAGCATTTCCCTTTCACAATGCACTGTTTTGGTTAGGATATTATGTTAAGTGCCAAGAGGTTATTACAGCAGCTACATGGAGCTTGTTACACACATAAATAGATCCTGTGCACAGGCTGTTTTTTTTAAGGCAATAATTATATAATTGTAGTGTCTTAAACATATTCCCAGTCACCCATTCACAAAATTAATTATTATTATTGTTATTCTAAATTAATAATTACCCCCACAGGCATCATCTAAAATGGAAAAGTGTGTGTGTAATTTTCCTGTGATTAAGATTGTTTTTTTAATGTGATTTAATTTCAATATATTAAAAATAGTTGACACGTGGATGTAAGATAGTGTTATTTGTGTCCTGTAAGTCAGTTCAGTGAGGTCCAGTGTATTTGGCTTTAGTTCTAGTGTATTGTAGGACTCATGAGATTACACCGTTCATTTTTTTACTGTCATCTCAGTATGAGCTCAGAGCACCAGACCCTCATGCCGTATAAGCCATGACAGACAGTGGAGTATGAACCAAAGCTGGCTAACAAGTCTCAATTACGATGATAATGTCTATCATTTGTGAGACCGTAAACTCTGCACCTGTCCATCTGGGCCACTGCTGGCTTGTTTCAAATTGTATTACATTCAGTATTTCTATGAAAGTTTTTGTTCAATTTCTCTTGAACTTATTGTCAGTAAAACAAAGGATTGGACAACTCCTGAATACAGATATTAGTGTCAGCCTCCTGTGATCATGGATTAAAGTTTAAAAGATTATACAATGTTTGTATCGGACTCAAAACGCTTCCTGTTGATATTCATTATAAATGACAGCTGTTTCTTCACACTCATTATTGGGCCTCATGTCAGAAAGTGACCTTTAGTGATAATGTAACATTTTGAATGGGAAAAAAAACACAACCGGGGTGCAGAAACTTTTTCAAGCTCCCTTTGTTGTTGTAACTGTGATGTGTTGATATTGCTTCTCCTTGAATGTCTTTATGATTTTGTTACTCAGGTTCAGAAGGCCGCACAAAAAGAACATCGCTGTGCAATGCTGCCTCATCACCATCAGGTAAATCTACCCTCCTCTCCCCCCAGTCATGCTAACATACTGTAGTCATTAATTTAAAAACCCTGCATGCCTGTTAATCCCCCCTCCCCCTCAATCATTCACTCCTCTCCTTGTCACCTTTCACTCAATCCATCACACTTGCCCAAACACACTTTGAGAGATGGTGTTACGTTTTATTGAAGCAGAACGCACACACGTCATAAAGTTGTGTTTTTAATGTGCCATATAAATGTTCAGTTGTTTTGCGTAAGCCTAAATTTCCACTTTGCCGTGTTGCTTTTTATTTGCTGAACGTGTTTTTAGCAGTTTAAGTAAAAGGACTTGTTCAGAGTAGTAAAATAAACAATAAAAGTCAGACATGTAATATAATTTGATTTATAGTTGTGCTGCAGACATTCTGTCCTGGCCAAAACATGAATAATGAAATGATGTGAATACTCACAATGAGTTTTATAGAGGGAAAACTGTACACATGGTACCTCTGGGGAAATGTAAAACAAAAACCTTTGTGAAATATTGCAGTTCATATTGGCTGTAATGATATTTACTACAGGTGGTCTACATTTCATTGAAACATATTGTGGGAAATTTAACTTTTGAAGAAAATACTGCCAGATGACCAGAGTTCCATGAATGGAAATGAAACACTGCTATTAAATTTCGTGCAACTTTTTTTTTTTAAAGCTCTACTTTCTGTACGGCCTGTCTGTCTGACCCTTCTTCCTCCGTGTCAAGCCAGTTGTTTTGATGTCAATTTTCCATTTGGTTATTTGCTCATAATTTAACTTTTCTCATGCTTCCCACACGTCCTTTGTGATTTAGAGTGGGGAATAAAGGCCATAAATAGACATAAATGAACATGGGTCATCAAAAGTACTTGACTTTATGAATGTTATGCTTCTTTTTTTCTTTCTTTCTTTTTAACTTAACGTTAGTAGATAGTCCCCTCTCTTTCTCTATCGCTCAACTTACACAGTATATTTTTGGGCTGTGCTGTGTTAGAGAAGGAAAGAGACCAAATTGTCTGCCATCACTGTTATACAGCACAGAGAGAAGTGTTCACACATGATGAAAGCCTCTCTCACTCTTTAATTATTGGGTTTCTGTAAAGCCTGCCAGTTGTCTTTATAAAAATTCTCAGTGTTTTAACAGAAATTAACCTTGATCTGTGTCTCAAACTATACCATTTTGGGTCCTTGAATTTGAGAGAATTGGGCCTGTAAATTCCTTGAAAAGCACTTGAATTTGATAAACATGAAGGTGTGAAAACCCTGTTTTTGCCGATAAAAATGTGGTTGTTTTTTTCCAAGTATCAACACCTTTACTCGCTCTAATTGTATTACTATAAATAATATGTTTTAGTGAAAAAAACTGAATGGACAAACTTTTGACACACAATAAAACTTTAGTTGGTGTTTGCTATCGCAGAGACACTCAAAAATACTTTTTAACTTCCACTAATAGAATGATACGTAATTACCAATGGCATCAAAAGTGTTTTGCTAGGTGTATATACTGTATGTTTGTCATTGTGCAAGAAAACATTACCAAAAAATGGATCGGGTCTGATCAAGAGCGGGGAAGTGGGTAGGAAGTAGAGAAGAGGCCAGACCCTTTACGCTCCTGTTCCGATTTGTCGAGGGCATCAAAACCGTGCAACATACAGTCACAACATTTTGTACTGTAGGTTTGCGGTTGAGGCCATGTTTTGAAGATGGGTGTCGGGCGTAGGGGGGTAGAGAGTAGGGATGGCCCCCCCACTTTACTCCCTGGTCGGATTTTGCATCGCTGCCGTTGTAATCCAGACCCAGAGGATCTCTAGTTAATCCCTGTTGTGAATAACAAAATAGTCAAGGGCATAAAAATAATATAGTTATCCACAACCTTTCTTATGCTAGGAATTTATGGTTCATTAAAAAATAAATTACAATGTACCTTTAACAATAGTAAACACAACTGCACAGTTACACAACATACATTGAAGTCTATAGACTTAATAGCTTTGTTATAGTAAATTACAGTATAGTATTGTATCACTGTAGCCATGTAGCCAGTTTAATCTCTAATGAAACCATTATTCTGTGCATCCTTCTCCATTATGTATTCACTGGCTCACACTGAAAAGCACCATGTCCATCTTCAGAGCAACCACTCATATATATATATATATATATGCACTCACTTTCGCAGAATAGGGTCAGCTTAATACATGTTGTGCAGCATTATGAGCCTTGCTAAATCACAGGACAATTACTGACAAAAATCACATTCAGTTAAAATAACATGGATGTTTTGATAAATAAGGTTTTTATTTTTGCATTCAGACAAACTGCTCTGATCTTATCCTGACGCTGTTTGCCAGTCCCTTACTGCTTCCTCAGCTCTTAATGGTAGTCACTGCAGCATGTTATGAGAAATAGCTCCACCCTGCAGCTTGCAAAGCCAATCAAATTTCATCGGTTTAAGAGAGGGTTGGGGTTTTGAAAGAGCATTAACTCTTTGTGGGCTGCTTAATAATAGCAAATCACACAAAAATAATCACTTTGAAGGAACACAACACAATTTAGTGTTAATTTAAAACGTGTCTACATGCATTTATTAATAGCTTCAGGATTTTTCATTCAGATACCTCCCACTGCCCCCATTATGCTGTTATTTTTATATTCCCATTCAATCCATCTACCTCTCAATTCTTTTATCTATTTTTTTTCCTCCTTAGATTTTTGCTTTCCTTTTTCCATCAAATATCTGTTAGTCTGGCATTTTCCCCTTCATTCTACCTTTCTTTACCTCCTATCCTCAAATGTTTTTCTCTGTCTAGCATCTAACCCTCCCAATCCCTCTTGAGCTTCATTCATGAAAATGCAGATCCACAGCAGGGCAGGAAAAAACGTCAACAGACGTAAACTCCCCTGCTCCACCAACCAGAAAAGGCGCACTATAAAAAACAGGCAGCAGCAACCAGGCGACCCTAATTCAGTGCAGCCTCCGCCAGAAATAGCGACTCATGCATGTATTAATCCCCTACAAGCCAAAAATATGTGATTGAAAGAACTCTGCTACCATTTATTGCTAGGGACAACTCTCTGCCACAGAAAAGGGCTATTTATCATTTTCTCCTCACTCTGTCTGCTGTCTGAGGTCTGACTCACACTTGCTAAATATTACATTTTGATATTTAAGGTAAAGTCAAATTAGTCATTCACCTTTGCATTCAGTGCCCTCACTTCCTTTGTGTGCTGGCATTTTTGCTTTTTAGCCCCCTCCCTAACCTCTACCACACTCCTGCAGGAAATGTCATGAGTGTAATGGTGTTCATAATGTGATGCAGACACCGAGATTTAACCTCATTCTGCTCTGCTACCTGGGCAAGTTTTTGTTGCTGTCGTATTTATATGAAGCTAGACAATGTGTCAAAAATGTACTGGATAAAATTTCTTGTATTAATCAGTATTTCACAAAATATTGATATTAACTGTGTACCCTTAGCTTTGTGTAACAACATCAGTCCTGTTGGGGAATTTGCTTGCAATAATTACCTCTAATTAATGCCATTTCAACCAATCCCTATGCTATTTGGCAGTGGATTACAAATGTTATTCACTATCTGCTAGTGTTAACTGTCTATTTTTCGACTTCTATCTGGCTACTCTATGCGGGTCTGGAAAATGACATTTACTCATTTATTGACCAACTTACAGTATCATGGGCAAAATCCTTGCTTGTATTTGAATCCTGAAAAAGTACCACTCTGCACTGCAGTCTCATCTTGTAGCTTGGCTACCTTCCAAAATACGTGTTCATACAGCTTATGAATTGAAAAATAAAAGCCTGCTTAAAGCGTTGGTTATGCCCTTGCATTTATGGGGGACAACAATTTAATTTTATGGGGGTCATTTTCAGAGCTAGGGATGCCCAATAAATCATATTTTTATTGCCACTGAGATAACAACTTGCACAAGAAACACGTCGAAAAACACGGCAACACATGCAAAAGGACACTTTTTTTGAAAGTTTTCAAGCTAGTTGAAAGATAGTAGCAGAAGATAATTGCACTTTAAAATGTAACCGGCGTGCCTTTTTTTAATTTTGCCTTTTGTGTTCGATAAAATATTGACAATAATTTCCTTTTTGGCTTTTTAATTCAACAAGCATTTTGTTTTATTTAGACGTATACTGAGAGCAGCAGAAAGGCAGAACTGTGTGCACTTTAATATCTATTTATTGCAAGTAATATCATCTTCTCAATATTCAACATTACTGCATATTTTCCTCATATGTTGCAGCCCTAGTAAACTTCCATGTTTTTTCCAGTCATATGTCAAGTCAAATACAATCGAACCTTGATATTACAAGTTCTTGGCGTACTATGTAAACAGGTAACCAGCTACCTGCTGTTAGAAAGCAGTGCAACGGAAAACTATTGTCACAAAAAGAGAAACTTTATTGAATGGCACACTGCTTACGGGCAGCAAAAAACTAAGTACCCTCTGATATATGATTAAAAACACTTAATTTTGAACCTTCAACATCTGCAGCAGCAGCACTTACATCTTTTCCTTTCAAAGAGCTCAGTCGTGTGTTTGAGCACCATGTTTTCCTCGGTTTAAAAAAAATAGAAGATCCAAGCTGTTGACAGGTAAAATCGTCAAGGTCTGGTCTATTTATAAAATACAGTGCTTTTTAGTTTAACAATGCATGTCCCAGCTCCATTCTGACATTGTAAAGTTTATATTTGCAAGGAGGGTACTATAATGTTTAATTGCCTTCTGTCGTGCATAATACTACTGATCACACTTTGATGTAACTTAAGGGAATTATTCACCTAATTTCTCTGTTGTGACATTTTTTAAATTGCACTGTTTAGCCTTTGGCTGGCATTTCAGCACTTATTACCGATTACTGATGTACTATGGGGGACAACATCATTTGGGTAGGGGTGTGTTTACTTTGCCCTCCTTACTTTTTTTAATTGGTTTGATTTGCTTTCATTTTCAAAGCCCCTTTTTTGTAAACAATGCATTGATATGTGCACTTCAAATATGGCTTATTTCAGACGCTGGCAGCTGCAAAGAAGGTTGTGTCACATTGTCATGTGACAAATGCTGTGTTCGTGTAGTGCCAGGGCCTTTACTCTGTCTAAGTGCTAAGATCAACTTTCTTCAAGCTCCCTTTATGACTAGATTTCTTTTAACCCTTAGTGATTGTTTGGTCTTTTAGGTGGAGAAAAACAGACAAATATGAAACCAGAACCACGTCCTAGAATGCCCATAAGGAGAAATCTGTCTGCATCACTGCCACCGCAAAGCCCACAGAACGTCACCAAGGATCAAGTGTTTGAGGAGGACATGTTTCCACTCCAGTGCACACCAGAGCCTTCTCAAAAAACTGTTCAGTCCCTGCCACAGAGCTCCTCCGGCACCATGGATCCCAACATGACATTTGAAATTCTGGACAATGATGATCAAACTGCAAGTAATGCAACTATCATAATAAGCAGTGGTAGTCCCTGTGGAGCATCGACGTCTACAAACGTCTCAGGTCCCAGCCAACTACTCCATCACGCCAAGGCGAATGAGGGGAACCAGATTCCTGCCAAAAGGTGAGAAAATATTTTTCTAACTTTTTATTTTATTCTAAGATGTTTGACAGTGTATTTGATTCTCTAGATATACTTCACTTAATTTCAGAAGATATTTTCTCCCTTCTTAGAGACAGCTAGACAACATAACAAGTCCATCTTAAGGCTGGCTTGTAATGTGGATTAAAATTTCTTGACTCTACACATTTAGTATATTAGTCATTCCATATGGTGCAGCATTTTAACACGTTGAAGTAGTTGTAAACGAATGCATCAATACACCCACATACCGCCTACTGCACTCCTGTGTCCCCTCCAAAATTAACTGCTACAATAGTGTACACATAAACAGGAAATATTGTAAGAAAGACTAAAGGAAACACTCCTCTTCATGGGAACTGAAAAACTTTGGGGGGATACTTGTTTTTGTATATAAAATGCTGTCACAGCTGTAAACAAAACTAATATCACATCACAATACAGCTGAAGACAAAAACTTTTATAAATCGCATTCAGAGGGGAAAAACTGCAGCAGCTGCCACAATGTATCGGAGCCATTTGTCGCATTTTCTTGCCTCCTGTTCACGACAACAATTTATCTCAACATGCATTCAGCAATGGAGAGTTAGCCAGGGAGTGTTTAGCCGCCCTCTTTGTTAAAGCACAACTATTAGCAGTGCAAGCAAGATTAGAACCATTACAATAAAACAAACCGGGGCGCCATGTTATCAAACAGGGCAACTGCACCATCAATGTACATCCTCCGAGTGTTTGTTTTTGCCACTGACAGGCTCAGATTGTTGTCATAAGTGTCAGCGCATATTTATGGTATATGAATTGCTCTACACGAAGTATACCATTAATTATGTCTCAATTCTGAGACTTTTTTCCTAGTATTAACTGCTATCTGATGACACACACTCACCTTTGTATTTCTCAGTTTTCCATGTACTTTAAGAAGTACATGGAAAATACAAAAAGTGAATATTTTCTGGTTTCTTTTCTCGTCTATCCTCTACTGAATATCTTTTCGTTTTGGACAAAGCAAGACATTTGAGGATTTCATGTTGAGCTTTGGGAAACACTGAACATTTTTCAACATTTTCTGACGTCATATAGACCAAACAACTAATCGTTAAATCAAATAACCGATCGATCAATCAACAATTAAAATTAAGGTTATTATTAATTGTCAGTAAGAGCGAGCAAGACGGAGGGTGTGAAGTTACTTAGCGGTAACATTGTGTGTGTCCGTGTCTTGCTTGCTACCAGCTGATTGAAGTGAAGGGAGTTAGTCCCAAAGCGAGCAGCAACAGCGGTCCAGACTCACCAACCTTTAAGGTGAACCAGCTTTTCTCATTTAAGTGAGAAGCCGCTGTTTTGCTCAGCTCCACCTTGATGTTCACATAAGGTTTTGGCCACCAGGCCTAAAAACTTTCCTGGGGAAACCCTATGTGCATAATGTATTTATATTTTATTTTACCAGCATCAGATATTAAGACAGCTAACAGCCATATATAGCATGACAAAAAATTGGTTTGCAAACATTAGTTGACGTTTGCTGTGCAGCCAGATTTCACAAGACTTTGTTGCTGAGGTGGAAACCGGTCTCGATCAAAGTTCATTTTCTCCTGCTTTGTCCGCCTGAAAAATGCCATTTTACTTTAAAAATGTTCAAGATATGTGGTTGGTGAAAAATTAGTTCAGTATTTATCTCACTGACTATGAGACTAAGGAATCGGTCATAATCTGCTTTCAGGTTTACTTCCCCCATTGTAATCAATACAGTCAGGGCCGCTAGTCTCCTACAGAGATGGGGCAGGGGCAAAACACACATGACACAGCTACAGGAAATTACTATGAGCTACGCTGTCTCGCCTCCTAAACGCCTCTGATATAACTTAATGCCAAGTCTATTTTTCCCTGGGCTGGAATCTGACAAATTAGAAACGTAATCATAATAATATATTTTATTTGTAAAGCATGTTACATTGTTAAAAACAATCACAAAGAAATGTATTAGTTGGGATAGTTGATGCTGATATCAGGATGATGTGATCTTGTATTTTGAAATACATAAACCGTGGAACCTAACCTTAAAACATTGATCTGCTCATTTTGTACCTGGAGGTGCCGTGAGAAAACAAAACGCTGCTTCAAATTTACGAGACCACAAATTTGTATATCCAAATTTCTGAATGCAGGTGCATCGAAACAAAGCATCAAATATCAAAACTTCAGATTTGTGTTCACGTGGCTTTTGCAATACAACCCCAACAAAAGTATTATTATAAGCTATTACGATTTTGAATACAAAGGGAAATGTTTCCTATGTGAAGTTCAAACAACAGAGTCGAGATGTCATGGTAACTTGAACCTCTGCTCTGTAGACAACAGATGCTGTCTTTACATGACGTTAGACGAGCCAACCCAACCTACATGCACATGACGTCTGCTGCACAAGGGAAGCGTAAAGTTAACTGGTAATGTACCTCTGTTTTTTTCTCTTATTACTATAAATTGTCTTATTTTATACTGGCAGTGGATTCAACACTCTACTTTGTTTGCAGCTAGACTAAAGCTGTACAGAACTGTCACCAAAATAACAAAATGAATAGCTGGTTCTGAGTGTTATTAAGAGGGAATTCAGTTATTGATGTCGATTACTTTTATGTAATTTTCTCTGTCCTTTTTATTCACCTTCGTAGCATTCAAGAAGAGGTGACACAGGATTTCTCTGCACCTAAGCGCATAAAGAAAGACCCCTCAGTGGACCACAAACCACTCAGAGTGCATCGTTTTGCTGGTAAGTGTCAACGCAGAAAATTGTTTTGAAGAAGACGTCCTGACACTTAAGACAGACTACATTTGCATTCTTAACAATTATTTTGTCTTTCCTAACTCCTGACTGTACCTGCTGTGTGTGTGTGTGTGTGTGTGTGTCATGCTTTTTATTTCTTCACATTTAGTAGTTGTGTTTATTCTTGATCCTATTCCTTGTGTGGTATCCGTCCCCAGGTTCAGAGAACCATCCTCGGAGAGTTGTAAGGAGCGTTTCTGAAGGAAATCTGCTTGTACCTCAAAAATCCAAGTCCATTTTCTATAAAACGTCCCAACAGTTCAAACGAGTGACCAAACGGATGTAACATCATACAATATCGTGTTTGAATCACGCCATTTTTGCCTTTATGAACATTTTCACTCTCCACCCTTTCCCAACTGTATTCATCTTTTAAAAAATATTGTCTTAAAACTTAAAAAGAACGTGTCCCATTGTGTTGGTATCTCCAACACGAATGCAAATGTAATAATAAGATGAAATCTAATACAAGTTGCACTACTTTGTTATTGTCCTGGATTTAGCCTCACTGCAGTGAAATTTCACTTGATGTATATAAACATTGTAAAGTTATTACTAATCTATTTAGATTATCCGATAGTTGATAGTTTAAGGACCGTTTTTTATCATTCAAGATTTATTTTAAAACACTCGTGTATAAAACAACATGTCCTGTGGATCTACTGTGTGAACTTTATGTACTTTGAACTATTCTCTTGAAAAAAATGTCAGTCTTGTAGGTGACCATATTTCCCAGGGCAGCTAATATCAGAAGATTATTCATGACTTAAAATGAAGGGGGGGTCTGAATCTGCTCTACACTGAGCTTTGGTGTTTCTGTATTTGTTTTATCTTTTTTTTTCTCTTGTACAGTTAACACAGGGTTATAGATATTTCATAATAAAAGTTCATGTAACAGAACCTGTGGCCGTTTTCCAATAAAAAAAGTCCCTTTCTAAAATGTAATATCTGCTTCTTTTTTGCTTTTGCTGTTGAGGCTGAAGTGGTTTTCAATGATATTTGGGTTTCGAGATCTTCCAACGATAAATAAGTGGGCTACATAGGCAAGGCCCAGTGACGGTGAAAAATGCAATGGCAAGAAAATTGAACTGATGGAGGAGTGACAGACAGCTTAACTCACAAAGATAACTTTCTCATATTCCTGTTGAAATAGTAACTGTTTCAAATGCCTTTAGGAAAAGAGGTGAACCCAGAGTGCAGTGATTTATAGGATGCTATTTGTCTCTACCAATGCCTCATGGGTATTCAGGATGAGTGTATTCTGCCATTCAACAACAACAATGAACTCAAATGATGTCCAAATGTTCAGTTAAGATTCACATTCAAATAGAAAGAAAAAAAGGTGTCTGCAGTTTATATATCACATAGCTGTAAACTTGATTTTGGGTGTTGTCCTTGTCGGCGTCTGAACTTTGACCTGCTTACAAGTGTCCTACAAGATAATTCTAAAATTGTGGATGCCTAAAATGTCCTCCTTAGCGCTTGGCTGTGCTTAAACAAGCTTTAGCTTAAACAAGCTTTAGCTAGCTAGTCTGTGTTAAATCTAAACAACAGTTAACTTAAAGTCATGCATAAATGTTTGAGCAATGCTTTTATTGTTGAGCTGACCTGTTCCCTCATCAAATACATTTCATACTTTTTGATTTTAATTCACAAAGTCCCTAAGTGACGCTGACAGAACTTCCTGGGTGCAGTCATGTGACAGTTTGTGAGTTTGTGTTTCCATGACAACATTTCCAAGATGTCTGTGTGCATGTGACAACGCTAGCTGATTTAAAAAAGCTAGTTTTGTTTCCACGGTAAGAATCAAGTCATCTGACCGTTCTAGTGCTTACATAACATGAAATTTATCACATTTAACCTGTTCTGATCACATTTGCTGAACAAATTCATATAAAATATATTAGGTTAGTAAACGCCCAATGTAACATTTCAGATCTCTGACAGGTATTTCCAAAGAAATCTCAGAAATGTTTTATACAGCATGTGGTCTATTACGTCTGTATTATGCCCCCCATCATTTTCCTCTAGGGGAAATGGGTCTGTACTAAAAACTATTGAAATAAATTGGTAAAAAAAAAAAAAGCAGTGGAATTAGTTGAAAGTAAGGACCAGTTGAAATTACAAAAAAAAATGTTTAAAATAAATATAGACTTTGTGGCGGCATCACTCCAGCAGCGCTGTCAAATCGGGCCAGGGGCATAACGTGGTGGGGGGTGAAATGGCCCCTTCCCTATTCTACGCCTCTACTTCCAGCACCCTTTCTCTGACCCATCTTTGAACTCGCCCCTTATTTTGATCTCAACTAATCACGTCTAAAGTTTCATGACTGTATCTTGCACAGTTGTGACAGTATTACAGTGACAATATCTGTACAAAGACGCAGTGGCGTGCACAGACCTTTGGAAGGGCCGGGGGCGAAAAGGAAGAAAAAAAAATGCACATATAGCACGTCCTCGCCACTGGAGAGGGAATGTAAGCACGCGTTTTGGCTCCCAAGAGGGCACTTTAGCACGTGTTTTTCAATAATTGGGCCACGAGGGGTGGTACGCCACTACACAGACGTATAAACACAGAGCAAAATACTCAAAACCGACTGGTAGTTCCTGCTACAGTAGATGTCTCCAGGACCACATAAGACGCACAGATTCTCAAGGTGAAAACAATACCAGCATTGCCCTCATGGTTGGTAAATATTGTAATAATATCCACTTTTAGGCTGTATAACATAACCGTGTTGATTACATCCATTCAAAACATGGCTTTAGTGTGGATTAAGGGGTAGCTCATCTAATCGGGCTGGGGGAAGAAAGTGCTAAACGCCACTTTTGAATGGTATTCTAAAGATACTGTATATTTTAGGCGTTCCTACATTGCATTTTTAGCCACATTTTAACACATTTTAGAACCGGGGAACAAGCTTTTATTAGAATTCTATACCAAAGCGAATGTCAAAAAATATCTCCTGCATGTATGATGAGGGTGGGACCTCATTGCTCTGTCTGGAGAGAACTCGACTTGTCACTTTGAATTTAGTCTTGCAACTTTCAGTGGCACAGCATTCAGTGTGATCTTTATTTTTAGCTCAGGAGCTCAATGCATATATCAGCACTGTACTGCGCAAGCACTGACACCCTCATGCTCTCATTCACAAGAATCTCGTGTGTGTGTGTGTGTGTGTGTGTGTGTGTGTGTGTGTGTGTGTGTGTGTGTGTGTGTGTGTGTGTGTGTGTGTGTGTGTGTGTGTGTGTGTGTGTGTGTGTGTGTGTGTGTGTGTGTGTGTGTGTGTGTGTGTGTGTGTGTGTGTGTGTGTGTGTGTGTGTGTGTGTGTGTGTGTGTGTGTGTGTGTGTGTGTGTGTGTGTGTGTGTGAGAGAGCACACACAGGGAGGCAGGTCTTGGCTAAAGTTTATTAACTTTCTCTTAGCCAATGGGGCTCCTTGTGCGTTTTTCCTGCTGACCAATGGGACAGATTGAGAGGTTGGAGGTGGGTGTTGCTTAGCAACTGCAGGTAGAATCTCAGATCATGTCGGACCCATTGTTTTATCTTGCCTCCCTGAGAGACATTTCATGCTATGTGTTGTGATTTGTGAGTAAAAAACACCTCTGTGCAAATGCGTCACAAAGTTGTTAACTCTATTTTTGCATTGTTAAACAAAGATCACAGTGACTTTAATGGCATTCCGCCCTCAAGTCAGCACTTTTAATTGATTCTCATTTTGTTACTACATGTAGCTGTCTTATTTTCATCACCACCTCATCACAGGAGCACATACAAGTGTATGAATTTTGATTTTATTGTTTTATTATTTTGCTCCTGATTACAGGGATAATTACCTTTCATTAAACCTCATGCAGAGGCAGAGACCCGTGGTTATCAACACAACAGCTGAGGCTGGTAATAACAAAGATTCTAATGTGGATGAAACATCAGCATTTGCTTTTGCAGCAGTATTTTATGTACCACACCCACATATACCATCACACTAACATGCACACAAGGCTCTGATGTAAATAATTATGTGTCTTTATTATAATTATGATTCAAGAAACCTTGCGTGTTGGCCTAAATGTAATTGGGAGCTGGTTTGTTTTTTTGCAAATTCACATATGAGCATATGATCATCCCTAAAAAGTTCCTGACTCCCACCAGGCAGCACGTGACAGCTGTGAACTTTTGGTCCCGTCTTGAGAGCTGACCTACACTTTCTGTCCTCTTTCTAACAGTGCCGCTTGTTGGCTTTTGTTTTACCTGTAAGCCTTAAATTATGAATATGTCACCTACGTTGTCAGTTTACTGTGTCTCATTTTGATGTGAACACACTGAAGAAAATGAAGATTAATATTTCAAATATTGTTTTTAAATACATGTCAAGAGCAGCGGTATTTTATGCCCCTCTGCTCTTCATGTTGGAGGGGCACTGATGCATTTGTGGAAAGTATTAAGATTAAATTGGAAAAGACAAAAACAAAGAAAAGATTAAAAAGAGAAAAAGCTGAAAACTAGAAAAATACAGCATTATAAACTGAGCACCAAAGAATCGCTCATCGTCCTGTCCCGTGATGCTTGATGCAAATATTTAAATGGGGGTTATGGAAATTCATAGGATGCACCCTGGATTTGGCATGTAAAGCAGGGCCAAGAAGATTGTTTACACCACGTACATTTTGTGTCCAGTACATCAGAACAGTCAGTGGGAAGCAAATTAATAGACATATGTGTTGAATAAAAACTGCTGTTTTGTCCATAAAATTGGAGTAAATTTTGGGGAAATACTTAAACTGGAAAGACAGTCAGACATAGTGTTTCTGGATAAGGTAAGCCTTAATAACTTACACCTTTACAGAGATTTAAACTAGTACTGATACAAAATCGATAAATGGATTAGTGTCCGAAAATTAATCCACTACAGATTTAAAAGTCAGTAAATCATTTGAGTTATTTATCTTTGGATAAATTAGAGAATTGAAGAGTTCATCTTGGGTTGTTTGTGCGACCCCAAGGTGATTATGATAAAGATTTTGTACTATTGTATGAAGTATTCAGTTAATCTACAGAGTGAAAATGTAATCAACAATACATTGACAATAAAAATAATCACTTGTTGAGGATTGAAAGAAGTGCAGAAGTAGATTTTACACAAGCACATTTTTATTTTTTTTTTTTTTCAAATATTTCATTTTTATCTGTTTGGTTGACTTAGAAAAAATTAGACTCTGTCGATCTGGGGTAACAAACGTCTATCCTCAAAGGCCATTATGTTTAAACTGTCTGTCACATACAGAAAGGAAGAGACTTCAGAGAAATTTAGATAGCACAGTGTTTTTAGTCTCAGTAAAACAGAAATGTATCTGAATACCTGTATATTTAGTTACTTGTTTGTTTGACAACCTCACAGTTTGTTTTCAGGAATGTTTCTTGTTATAATCTGCCCCTACGCTTCTTACTCCGTAGACACGTTTTGTGAGGAAACACTGTGGCAGCAAATACCTGGCTCCCTTTATCAATACACAGCTGACTCTTGACAGGACCTTGTGCAGTGGTTATAGTGGGGGGATGGGTGAGATTTACAGTTTTCTTTAGCAGGTAATGTCTCCTGTTGTGAAACAATGTGACAGAAAATCAGTACAGCTGTGATGGCTCAGCAGTGTTCTTTGCCCCTCTACATTCTCCTCCAGTAGCTTATCCAAAGCCCACCTCAAATGTACTGTATGTAGCCTGTGGATGACTCATCCTCAGGAGAATGAGCTGTATGGTGCAGGTAGCCTTGCAAATAAACATTTCACGATTTGCAGAGTCTACTGAAGTACTTTGCTGACTTACAGTCTGAACCTGCAGACTGCAAATACAAACTGACAAACCAAGTATGTATGTTTTTATTCTGTCTGAAAGGAAAATATCCCTCAGTGTTAATGTCCCCCCTCTGTGCTACACATGTAATGACTATATCGCTAAAACACACCGCAGTGAGACATCAGTTATTGCTCCAAAATTTTCATTTTGTTTTTTGAAACTGCAAATTTGTCATCATTGCAGCAATTGCCATGGAGACAGGGTTAAGTCCCAAACCTACTGGTATTATACAGTGCATGAGTGTATGCTCATTACCCTTTACCGCAACTTTCAGGAAACACTGCACACTGAATGGATGGGTGACTCCACCTCTTTAGGATGGTTAGGGAATATGCAGACATTCAAATGATGTTTGTTTCCCGGCAGCCCTTCACACCTATTCCCTTTAAACGCCTTGTGAACCCTCCCTTGTTCCTCATTTAGTTTGCAGCCTCCATCCTTCTGTCGTCTCTGCTTGTGCTGTTTATATCATAAAGTTTGTCACTAATGGGGGGGGATTTCTCCACCCGATGACGAGGTTGCTGAAGTGATGCTTGTATGTATGAGAGCTGTGTCTTAATTTAGACTTTATTAATCCCTGTGGCAGTGAGCCTGGGGACAAACTCTATTTTTGAGGCCAGGGCTGCGATTGGGATATTACCCTTAATACCCAGCATGCACATCTTTGGGGGCAAATAATGAGTAGTGCAGTGATTTCTTACATTTTTGGCTTGTGACCCATTAAAACAAAAAAGTCTACATGTGACCCTTTGTCACAGGTTGCATATGTTTATAGGTTATGACCATGCCATATTACGAAACAGGGATAAAACCTTTTCAGATTGTTTTGTTTTAACACTTTTAGAGGCTCCGAGTCAGAATCAGGATCATCTTCAATGGCCAAATATGTGGAAACACGCACACAAGGAATATGACCTTGGTTTGTTGTTGCTCTTAATGTACATACATACACAGAATAGAAATACAGCCAAATACAAACAAACATTTGGCTACTCTGTAAATAATTGGTACAGTCGCCCTGTAACTCACAATAAAAAGGAAATATGAGAAGAAAAGGTTTTTTTTTTTTTTCTGTTTTCCTATCCCGACACAGTTTTCAACCCAACTCTTCAAATACTGCCACTTTGTCACTGAGGTTGGTGTTTTGAACATGGGGAACATGTGTGTAATTATGAGAATAACAATTAGATTAAAATTAATGTGCCGCAACAACACCACTTGGTTAAGGTTAATAAAAGATTGTGGGAGGGGGTAAAATCAGTGTGTTTGTAACAAAAGTATTGTGAAGCACAGGAGACACCAGACACAAACTGCGGCCTCTCTTTTTTTTTTGACCCATCCACCACCATGACTTCCTCCCAACAGACTGTCGCCTGAACCTACAGAGCACTTGCTCTGAGCATCTAATTATGCTGCAGATGTGTTGAAAGATCTGTGTGTTCTGTTCAGGTACTCATATGCATCAGTTTTAAACACAGTGGTATTTGACGCCTTGGGAACGAGAACGGGCTGCCTGTCCTGTTCGCCATCTTGTGACCACTCAGATTTATCTTGCGACACCTTTGAAAGTTCAGACCCTCGGGTTGTTTTGAATGAGGGCCTACTTTCTGTGAGGTAAAACTTCTAAACACTAAGCATCAATGCTGCCCATTAAGTAAAGGAGTTAATGTGTCAGTAGTGAGGAAGTCCACCTGCAGGGGAACATGTAACCACAACACAGCACTAAGGCCCCATATCTATCCTAACATCCTTTTTATTCTCCAGTCGAACAACTTTTTATTCATGCCTAGTCTGTCCTTGTTCAAAAAAAGTTAGAGACATTTAACATCCATGTCACGCCTACACAAGTGTTTTCACTTGTTTTGCCTGATTAGACCTCCTCTCAGGACTGTGGGCGTGAACAGGCTGTGCTTGATTCACATCTGCATCACTTTCCTTTTAGTTTTGTTGCACCTGTTAGGGTACTGAAACTTTAAACCCGCATCATTCTTATAAGTACACCCAGGTGATGAGACGAAGGTAAATTAGTGTTCTTCCACAGTGTAAATTTCCGTGTTTTCTTTTACTCAGTCCTCTTTGTTACTTAACACAGAAGCATTTATCTTTGTTAATTTAATGATACATGTATGTTATCGCCTTTGGTTGTAATTATTTCATCTGCATTTCTATGAAATCCTGTTTTTTTCTGTCAGTCCACTGTTGACTGATGGCTCTGAATGTTGCGACACATGTGAGCCTCAGCCACAAATGAGCTGCAGAGTAAGCAAGTTAGAGGCGCAAATGAAGACAAGACTTCATTGTTGCAATTGGGAACAAATTATTTCACTATAGTTGTTAAATTAATGAAAAATTGCCCCGTAATCTGAAAGTTAATTGATGTAAACTGATGACTAGTTTAAAGCTAAGGCTCTATTGCTAGTCCCAACCAGAAGTGAGCTGAAAAGGGTGAATACGAGAAAAGAAATAAACACAGGTAGACGGTTTTCAAGGGCCAGAGAAAACCTGGGGTGGGTTAGCTTACCCAGGCAGCCGGCCCATTGGTGGATTAGCCGTAAGCGCGTCCTCAGACAACGCCCTGCCAGCAGTGATATCTGCATTGTGAGTGCTGAGCTCTGTTGAACTTCAGTTCAGATTACGTGGTTGTGGTGGGAGGATCCCTGAAAACGACAGTGCGGGTCTTCACGAGCTGGATCGCTGTGAAGTTGTAGTGTGGTCTGAGTTGCATCTTCAAAAGGTAGCGGCTCCATGTGGTGTGCACTCACTGCCGCTCCCTACATGCGCAGCACTCATCACACACAGCGTACAACACCCCCAACTATCTCTCAAATTAAAAACTAGCCTAAAAAGATTAGTAAAAACAAAAAGAAAACAGAGAAACTCTAACCTCTAACTACTAACGAAGCATATCTTTACCTTTAGCTCGATTGTAGCAGTGCACGCAACAGATTGTTGCTCCATGCAGAGTTTTTTTAATGTAAATAGGCTAATACTTTTGACGTTTTGTTTTAAATCAAAGAATCATATATACCAGTTTCGCTGTCTGACCTGTTTTCACCGTTGGTGTGTGCGTGTGTGTGAGTTTAATCATGGCACAATGAGGTCCTGGAGACACCTACTGTAGCAGGAACTAGCAAAGAGGTGGCTTTGTGTGCTTCACTCTGTATCTATATGCCTGACAGATTTTCTCATCTGTTTTGAGTTCAAAATGAAGACAGAGTTCAAAGATGGGTGTGGTCCAAGCAAGAGTAGAGTAGGAGAATAGAAAGTAGAGAAGGGGCCATTGGCCTCCAACTTTAAGGCACTAGCCTGATATGGCATCGTGTCTGGCGTGATGCCATCACAAGAGTCTCTAGTTTCTAATGCAGTTGCTAATCGTTTCTACTGATGGTTCAACTGAGAGCGTTTTATGCCCATACAAGCTTTGAAAGTTTTTCTCTTAAAGGACTCTTGCCTCTAGAGCACTGAAATAACTCTATTCTGTATTCCCTGCTTAGCTCCACCCACCCTTTTTCTTAGAACACCTTTGGCATTAATATCGATTAAATGACACTTAATGGAAAAGATATTAAACAATCATGAAGTTGAATTCATGAACATCAGTTTTCACAAAAGTTTTCATAACAATGCGATGCCAGCCTTATCCGCACCCTCTTAAAGTTAGTGTTACCATGGATATTATAGTAGGTATATGTGGGCTGAACTTCTGCAGATAGGGCTTAATTGAATTTTCTCCTGCCTACCTTAGCCTTTAATTTTAAAACCTGCAAAAAAAATGCACCTCGTTTGTAGAGATGGAAAAAAGTTCCAATGAAAACCAACCTTCACTCAGTGTATGAACTTTAAGAAATCAGGCAGACCACACTTTTCATATCTCCTCCCACCTTTTGTGCGTTCCTCCCTCAAATGAATGTGGGAGGGAGTGAGGCAGACACACAGAGGGCTTCTTCTTCAGAGGACAGGAAGCTGCACTTCCAGGCATAAGTGGTTGTTTGATAAATAACAAGCGTGGATCCGGGCGCACAATGTGTCTCAAAGACTCAAAATGTGGCCGCCAGTCTTTGTCTCTGACAGCCACACACACTCTTCCATACGTACTGTACATACAAAAACTTGGTCTCCCCTTTCTCACCCTTTTTCTCTCTCTCCAATGATTAAAAAACAATAGCCAGCTTATAACTGCAAGTTAGTCAGACACCCACACTCATTTGCAGTGAGAGGCAAATGACCCTGATGATGAGTCATTGCATTCACTCAGAGTCTCGCTTTATTCAACACGCTGAAATCTCTTAAGGCAGAGTATAGCAGTGCTTCTCGCCATTGTGCTTCTGAGTGAGCTCAGGTGTGTCTTGACGTTTTTCTTAATTGTAAAAAAAAAAAAAAAAAATTCAAATAAGAATAGCTCATAACGTCATTAAAATCCTGTGAAATCAGACTATGATTTCCCAGCCCCAAAGGTTCATACCTTGCAATTAAAAGGGCTCCCTTCTCCTGTGGCTTGAAATAACTTTTCAAGACAATCAATAATTAGGTGTTCCACAGAAATTAATTTCTTGTGTAAATGTGGCAGGAATAAAAAACATGCTCTGTAAGGCAGCTACAAACTGCTGTGATAATAATAATAATAATAATAATGGTGTAAATGGCAGCTGTACTTTCATTACTATTCATTAAGCATTTAATTGCATGTAAAGTTAAAGTAATAAAAAAAAAACAGTACGCTCTGCTGCATTTCTTCTTTTCCTCAAACAGGAATCCTCAGTAACTAAAGTCAGATTCATAAACAACACATTTTCTCAATGAACACTTTTCTTACGACAACTTAAAAGGAAGAAGCTGTTACCCAGGTGTGGATGTTTCAACCAAAGATTGAGGTTAAGAAAAGTCTGAAACAACATAGTTTTGTGAAGCAGAACTTGTTTCTTGTTAATCATCTCGAGTCCCCTCAAATTTATTTTTGCGACTCCTTCAAGGGGTCCCAAACCACAAGTTGGGAACCACTGTTACAAGTCATATCAAAACAGTTCTTGGTAGATACTGCAAATTATATTTTTGAATGGCATTTAATAGAGATTATTGTTAACTTATTGGGAATATACACTGAAACAAATGAAATGAACATCAAGACGTTATCTACAACTGTAATGATACATACATAAAAGTATGATAATTACAGCTGGTAAGATCAGTCTAATGATAAGCTGATCAAAAGGAAATTAGCCGCCAACAATTCATCATCGGTTAATTATCTAAATGTGCAATTGCATTTCTGAGGGGAAACTGTTGGTCAGACAAAGCAATGTGAGCACAGCAACTTGTGCTGTTTTTTTAAATATGTATGTTTCACAAGCCTGTAATGAGAAAATAATCAGCACAAGGATTCAGGATGACTTAACCCCTGATTAAATGAGAAAAATAAAGATAAAGTAATATAATTTTAAAATATTTACATTATTTCACACAGGAAACCAAATTATTTTGATGCATCTTCAGTGTTTTTTGTACTTGGATGGACATTTAGAGTTGTGTGTGTGCGTGCGTGCGTGCTATTGTGAGTCGTGTCAGAGTGTGTGCAGGCGGTGAGATGACTTTTATCTTGTTTTTTGTTGGCATGGAAAAAACTTTCAAAGCGATTTATTTCACAGGAATGTAAATGATGCAGGCAACAGATGTTTAAAGCAAAAGGACAAAGATTTCCTGAGGCAACAGTGAAACGTGTCCAGTCTGTCTGACCGCACTTTTTTACAAAACCCTTTGCTTAAAAAAACCTGAATGAACCTGAGACTCATTTTTGGGCATTAGGCCTGAGGGCTGCAAGTGTTATCTGGCTGCATCAAGTTTACTTTGTTTAAGAAAAGAAAGAATAGTGGAGTGTATGGGGGAGGGAGTGTAACGGGAGTCTTTAACAGGGAGTAAAAGAGACTGAAAGGATTTTGATCCAGTGATATTATATATCTGTCCTGGTCAGGGCAGACAAAAGCACACAGCAAACCACTAGAGAGGGAGCAAAGCATGTCATCTGAATAGTATGTCTTCTTTGCAGTGTTGTACATCCAAAGGCTTTGTGTGCCTGAATTTGGCTGGTAGAAGGCACAAAGGAGGCAGTTTGTTCGCCCCTGACAAGTGTGCTTTTATTTGCGGCGGCCCTTTGATGTATAGAGAAACTTTGGCTGGGATATCCCTCGCAGACAAATGCACGAGAAATCCCACTCCTTTGTATTATCCTTAACAATTCCCTCACCATTCACTGCAAAGCTTTTATTCACTTTAAGACCTTTATTTTAAACTTTGTGCCTACTGTCTGTCTGTCAACTGTAATGGGGAATCTTGTTTGACGTTATTGTAGAGATGGGGGGGGGGGGGGCTTGACAGGGAGTTGGGGGCATGCAGTTCAGATATGAAAAAACATCACCCGGCCATGTTTGTTTATCGAGAAAGTTTGGTTTATAAAATATCATAAAAACTGTGTTAAATATGAAAACATGATAACAACAGTTGGCAAAATAATCTCGCCACAAGGTCTATCTAGTTCACTGCGCAATATCAGGAGATTGAAAGAAAATCCATCCTTTCAGGCTTCAAGTAATGTGTTCGGACCAATCTGCGTCCTGTGAGGAGCTACTGGCAGCTACGGGCGTGGTTTGGGTGTGTGTGAGGACACAGAGAGGTGACTGTTTGTTCAGAACAACAATGGTGACTCCTAAAGAGGTCAGATGCTGCAACGGCCCAACTTACATCAGCATTGGAGGACAAAGTGGGCAAAGAACGGCGCTGAAGGCTTTTCTCGATGGAAAAGATGTTCACACTCTGACTGTCTTCAGCAGGAGTTTGATGGACAGATGGTTCATCCAATCACCTGCCAAGTATTTTTTTTTTTTAATCGCCGGCCCTTTTTCCAAACAGTTTCCAATGACGGTTTCTCAGATGCTCCTGTGTAACAAGCCATCTGGCTCATCAGGTTACTATTTAGTAGCTTTTGTGGAGCTTTTAAATATTTCACAAAATCTTATTCGGCAGTTGGAATTTGCATGGCCTGGGAACCAGACGAATCTGCAAACTCTTGTTGTGTTTGCTTTGGCAGATACGTGTGGTCCCCCTTCCATTCAGACAGCTTTCCAGCCAGATTGGGTCGATCACAACCACTTATCTGTATGGGGTGAGTTGATACGATAACTGACAACTAGCAGAGCCTTCGTGCTTAACGCAAAATACGTGAAGACGTCATTTTTGCCTCATGCAACCTCGCGCTGGGGAGACGACGGTCGAGCATGAACCTGACTTAGATACAGCTGTTGTGGAAGTGCTGTTTTCCAATTCTGATGGCAAAACACGCAGACATATTAATGCTGTAGACTTACAGACTTACATTTGGCCATCACTCAGCACTACATCAAGTTTTATTGAAAATGAGCTGAGAGGTTCCAGACTAACTCGCATTTGCAAATCTGGTCTGGCAATATCAGGCTAGACAGTTGCAATGAAGTTGTTGATGTTTATTTCTATTGTGCTGAGCAGTCTAAAGGAACAGTTTTACATTGTGTGACTGTCGCTCAGTGGTAGAGAAGGTCGAGTGGCTCATCCTACATTCGAGAGATTGACGGTTCGATTCCCACCTCCCCAGGTCCACATGTCAGAGTGTCCTTGAGCAAGACACTGAACCCCGAATTGCTCCCCGTGCTGCACATTTGTGTGTAAGTGTGGTGTGAATGGTTAGATTAGATGGTATGTAGAGGACCACCGCCATCAGTGTGAATGTCTGTGTCAATGGGTGAATGTGACAAACTCTGTGAAAGCGCCTTGAGTGGTGAGAAGACTAGAAAGGCGCTATATAAGTACAAGTCCATATAATGCTTATTTGCTTTTGTGCAGAGTTAGATAAGTTCGACTCTCATATTACTATAGTAGATTTAAAGAAACAGCTAATAGCCTCTTAGCTTAGCAGGACAACAAATGATGTGTAAAAATTAAACAGTTTTACAGCGGGGGGTCATGTGCCTGACTATTTCCTTAGAAATTGCAAAGAAACCAACGGAGACTAAACATGCCATTTCTACACTTTACGCCTTTAGGCTTTAAACCGAGTGTTGGGATATTATTTTCTCTCATTTTCTATCACTGTGAGACTTTCAGGACTTTGACCCGGTGGGGCTGGTGTTTGTGTCCCAGCAGTGTTCATGTACCAACCAAGCCAAACGATGACATGTACTCTTTTCCTAACCAAGTCATTTTGCTGCCTAAACCATCACCTCCCTAAAAGTAACCACTGCGGACGAAGGAATTGCTGTGCATAACCCTTGGTAAGATATTATACTAAACTGTTAATAAGAACACATTGAATAATAAACAATGAGGTTCATCTGTATTTTAAAAGTAAATAACATTACGTAAACTAAAATAAATAATTTGCAGTTGAGAAAACAATCTTACTAAAAGGTGCGTTTAGTAGTTGTGTTTGTGGTTTCAAATTCCCACGTGGCAAACTCTGTCTGCTGATGAAGATCATATGATATGATTGATAGCTACAGAATTGACTTTGTGTTGAGATCGTTTCCTCAACTGCTGTTTCCACGGTTGAGAATAAGCTTTGAAGTTTTAGTAGGTGTTGCATGACGTTTTCCAGTTTGAGTCTCCAAACATAGACTTTATTAAAAGCAGTTATTTAATCGGACAATGGAAAGAGAAAGTTCACACACTCACACCTGGGAGCTGCCCAGTATACTGCCTCAGTCTACACTGCTGTAACTGAACAGTTGGGACTTGAGTGACTCCGTGCAGCAGCACTTGTTGACAGTTGCTGTTGAGGCTGAGCACAGTGTTGCTTCCCTACGCAGCTTTCGTCAGTCAGTCCGGGGATTTCAACCTCCAGCCTCCAAGTCACGAGCCTCCACCTCCTCTGCAGGCTGCCGCTACTGTCTTTATATCAGACGACCAGTAAAGAGATAAAACTCTTGACCCATCCATTCCTGGGCGCCCACAAATGCTTAAGCAGATAAAGATTATATTCATCACATAGGCATTTTAGTAAGGGGGGGCGTAAAATAGAGCTTTTACATAAAAATATTGAAAAAAACGGTTTTGTTTGAAAGCCTGAGTAATGCTGGTATACGTTTCGCAGGGTTGCTGACCTTGTCTGACTGTGTATTTAGCCTACAATAGATTTTTCCGCTAGGTATTTGCAATGGTTCGTGTTTATACTAGAAACGTATGCACTAACTATTCTGACAACCTAAGGAACCCTGTGTTTCCTGATATAGTGTAAAAGAAGATGTATGTGGGCTCACTGTCCAGTTTAGAGATCCATTTTCTCATCAAGAGATCAACAGTTGTGTGCTGCTTCAGTCCACCTCACTGGTCTCAGACAGAATCACACTAATACCCATTTTTTCACTAAAATGTGTGTGTATGTGCAGGGGTTTTTAAAACACAGGAAAACACATTAAAAAGTGGCGACAGACTCCTTTCTTGTGACCAGTAGATGAGTATGCCTTTCTGTTTTGTTTTTTCTGGTATGCCACGTTCAACAGCATGGAGGCTAGTGGCAATGCATCACCCGTTTATTATCTAAGTCTCTCTTTCAAAGTCGGTGCTGACTTATTTGAAAATATGTCCCAGCTCTGCTTAGGCGGAGACGGACGACATTTGTGGCTGAGAGAAGCAGAAGTTACCGACGGAGCATAGCATCACGTCAGAAAAACGGGTGAAAATGAACATGTCCACCTGGCTCCCAATAGGAGCTGAAGTCGATAAATACCTGTGACTACTGCAGAGTCATTGTCCCGGGAATTAATGCTGATTGTAACCTTTCCCACTAAAGACAAAAGCCAGATGTTGGTGGGTGTTTGTGGGGTTTTTGTCCAGTGGGAAAGGAGCTATAGTGAATATCTGAACTCATAATCTACCACCTACCTTCTCAGTATGCATGCAGTATTGCTGTGAAATGACTTCTGTACATCTGCAAGCTATTAAAATCAATCACTTGTTATTTTACTTGTGCAGTCGACTTTTCAGTTTTTTTTAATTTTACATTAAGGGTATGTCTGACTCTTTGAAAGACATTGTGGCATGCAAATAGGACTATTAATGACCAGAGTCACCAAATAACTCCAAACACAAACAGACTTATATAATATATATAATATTATTGTTTCTCCTTTCCTCGTAGAGTTCAGCAGAAAAACGGTGAAGGAGAGACAATCATGAAATGTGAACATCTCTGTCGACGTGTGTTACATATATGTACTGCATTGAAGGTCAGTGCCTCATACTTCTACTGTGCGATGTTTGGCTGATCATAAAGGGGTTACCATTTGCAGAGTTGCCGTGCATGCAAAATTTCAGGTCACTACCACTGGGAACCAATATTGCCTTTGGCTAAGCAACAAGATGCAAATACATCTATTCAAATGTGCGCACATTCAAGCTTACACAAACACTCGCACACATTCTCGTCTCAGTGCACCAGAATTAAAATACATTGCATTCATTTTGATCATGAATAACTTGCAGTCCTGGGGCGATATTTGATTTAAGGTTGAAGTTTGGATCCATATTTCTGTGCTCGCTTTTTTTTAATGAAACTTATCGAAGACACTCTAGATGTGTGTTTACCCTCCTTGTTACTGTAGTTTGGCAACCTCCCACTCCAGTGGCAGGCCCATATTACCCGTCTCATCCAGGCAGTCATAAAGCTGATGGCAGACAGGCAGCGATCAATGCACTCGTATGTCACCACCGGAGCTCCTGATTTCTTCCCTCAGGCACTAAAGACAGAGTTTACATAGTCACCTGGTGTTTAACTGGAAATAGATGGTTGGGAGAAGACGGATGATACTGTAGGCAGCAAAGCCAGATAGAAACCCTCAATATCACTCAAGCACATTCAGTCCAATTTCAGCCTGCCAAGCCACTGGGGCAACCCAAATATCATCCGTCCTGACACTGTCCATCACACTATACATAGAACGGCGAAATTAGCACAAATCCAGCGCTCGCCATCAGTGTGAAGTACGGTGACAGTAGGGCGATTATTTACGGGCTGCATTACCTTCTAAAGACCTGAGCTCTGACTCACCGACCGCGCCTGATAATTAATTCCTCACTCCACAGAAATATTATGAAGCTGCACGACAGAATGACAGATGTACAGCAAGAAGCACATTGTCAGCAGCTGACTGGATTAAGCTATTTTGACTGATTCATTATGAAGAAATTATGTCTTTACGTAAATGAATAAAGACTTTATATACGCGGCAGGTCATTTTCAACAAGCTACAATTTGTTTGATTTTTGTTTAGTTTGATGTAGTGGTGTGTAATCTGAGTATTTGTTGTTTTCTGTCTGCTCCTTGTTTGTCCCAGAGCTCAACTTCCTGTAGATACAAGAGGTAGAGGGGCATCTGACAGTAAGAGATAACCTGCCATCAGCAGGCCTTCTATTTTTAACCACAGGTACTAGTAACACATGACGTGGGGCTGTTGTTATCAATATTTATGGAACAAAGATTAAGACAGAGTAATGATACACATAGATCCATCCTCGCTTAATAGTTGTCATTACTGCAACAGGGAATGAAAGTGCTGATAGACTCAAAATTTTAGGCTGGCACTCTACATTTTCATAATGATTCCAGAGACCAGACACGGCCCAAATGTAATTAGCAGATGTAAACAGGGATGCAATGTTAAAATGGCTTTAATGATGGGTTGTTTTTTTTTGGTGATTAATTTTGAACAGTTGTCATTGGAGAAGGTGGAGCTGGGATTCATTTCCAGGCTTTTATAGGCAGACTGTTGGATTAAACCACATAAGATCGTATTTTACTGGCGGGTTGCTGCTTTGAAAGTGAAGGCTGTTTCACAAAACACAGAGTAATAACAACAAGTGGAAGAGAGCCAACCACTAAATAGCAACTATTCCGGCTATTATTCTAACATCACATATCTTCTCCGCTCTGTTTACTGTACCTAATGAATATCAATTTCTACCCCCAATCTCAGTCTTTCTTTACAGACCACAGAGATGTGTAATGGTACGGATTCAGCCCCATATTTATCCCACGGTGCAGCCCATTGGCTACACAGTTTAATAACACTCCCTCTGCCAAAATATATTCCACTCAAACACTTAAAAGTTCCAAGAGTAAGCTCAAAAGAGGTGAAGTATCTTGGCAGTGCATAGAGCAAAATGCCATGCAGTCATATGAAGCTCAGGGGATGAAGTGATTGATCTGTGACCTCAGACTCAACCATAAGATGTTGTGGTGAAGAGTGCGGGGGAGGGCATGGATAGTGGAAAAGGGACGAGCATGAGTCAGTAACAGAGTTTGCGAAAAGCTGTGGGAGCAGAGGAAGTGTTAACAACATCACAAGTAGGAGCAAGTCAAGTTACCACGTCAGGAAGTAAAAAGGACTGGGGAGTAGGATGATGGTAGGAGCCCGAGAGGTGATGGGACACATACATCCTGATCATCTAATCATGTGCGGCGAATGAAGGGAATTGTTCATCCACAGCATGCTGTCCACGCCGTGCTGATATGTGTTACCTCTCTCTTTACGTCACCGCCTTTTATTCGTTTTCTGTAATGAGTAGCCACCGTGTGAAAAGGCTACATTTACAAAGGAGTGAGTTCAAGGATAATAAGCTATGTGTGAATCTCAAGTCCAGCACCTGTTGCCTGTATGCTACATGAAAAAAGTACATCTTTTTTTTTCTAGTCAAATAATAATCATGATTCTAATTTTATCTGATTATGCCATCTTGTGTCTTTGAGACAGAAATGTATTGACACAAACTGCAAAGAAAATAACTTTTTTTGGTTATTTTTACATTTTGCCACTGCCTCTACAAGCAAGATGACAGAGTACATGCGTAGTCAGACCAAATTAGAATCAACCATGTCTGCCAAGACAAGACTTTTGAAATGTGTCAGAAGTTTGGTGGTACAATATTGACAAGTGACAATGACAACACAGAATCCGGCATGTTTTTCTCCCCTCTGAAGTCATAAAGCTGTTGATTAAATGTTCAAATGTTCATATTTCAGAACCTATATGATGAAAAAGTGCATAGTGCCCCCCCTCCCCCTTAAAGCTACAGTGTGCCAGGGTAGCAGCAGGTCTGAATGCATCAAGTTTCCTTAAACACTTTGATGAGCCGCTTCTTTTTGTCGTTGTTTTGTGAGTGTAGTCCAAGGATGTCAGGTCGATGCTATTGTCTCCTTGCAGACGCACGCCCACAGGTTTCAAAAAACGCGCCACCCATGCTGCGTGATTTCCATAAACTATGACCAAAAAAAAAAGTGATTTACACCGCAAGAATGACACTTTTCTTAAAAACACAGAGAAAGTTTTGGGGGATGCTGGCAACGAGTCAGGCAAATATCACCTATTACTCATGTCACTTAGTACATTTGGGGCTTCACTTGCAAGCACAGCGCTTCGTCACTGCATAACAATCAGATGGCTGAGTGTTGGCAGTGCAACTGATGGAATTTTACTGAAAACAGATTTCATGTTTGAACTTCCAGATATTCCTGATCTCAAAAGTATCCTTCCTGGCTTCTTAAACGCCCTGGTCGCTCCTATCAGTGTATAATCACGCTTCTGGAGGACGTGGATTAACTTTTTTTTGGGTCCCCCTCCCACTGTTTTATCTGTCCGGTGAAAGAAACGCAGCAGTTTAACAGAATCTGAATGTAAGTATATATGAGAGTGTTTGGTCATGCAGCAACAAAAGAAAGCGACAGGGGGGTTTCTTCTTCTCTCTTTTTTTTTTGAGCAGCAACAAGTTCCTCGAGAACTTGACAGGCAGGCACAGGGGCGCTGTTAATGTGATATTGTTTTGTGAAGGCATCGTCCGTGTTAGAAAAATCCAAATGACCAGTTGTGCGTATGCGTAATAGGCCTATGGCCCTTCGCCAAAGAGGGACTTAACAGTCTATAACACCAAACACGTGAATATATGGATATGTGTCAGAAGTTGTTTTAAGGTGACTGTAATTGTTTCTCGATGTTGATTTAAACATTTGAGGCAGTGAACGAGCGATAAGTCAGGAATGGTATTCCCATAAACTTGGATTGCCGTCGCTTATTTCAATCACGTAAGACCCCTAATGGCGTTGTCCGGGCGAGGGTGTTACGTATATCTGTACAAGCTTTTCTGACAACCCAGGCTTGTTGATATTTGTCTTTACTGTAGAGCCACCAAGGTGTTGCCTGTGAGAGTTTAAGCACGCCGACATTGCAAAGGGTTATTAGATTCATAAGTCAGCGAAGTGGTGGGCGATCTACTGAGCACAGCAGAAGTTCTCATATGATGACTTCAAACAAGACACATTACCTACCAGCATCTTTTGGAGTGAGTGGATATTAAGACACTTCTATCTCCAGGACAGCGTAGGGGAACATGGTAAGTAGCAATGGAAACACACAACATGTAAAAGGATGATTAGCAGTAAATGGTCGTGCTTGCTATTTGGTCCGGCAACGCATTGCTGGAAGGGTTGGACTCAGTGGCTACTTGAGAAACTCAGTATCGAGACCCATGTCTGGTGAGGGCTGATGTTGATAAAGCTTGTGTGAGAAAAAAAAAAGATTGTGAGGCATTTCTTTGGCTCAGGATATGCCGGTACAGTGAGAGGGGTAAGGAAATATTGCATTGTGTCTGCGCGCAATGTGTGGATGTGATGCAGGCTGGAGACTAAGACTGTGTGTGCGTTGGCAGTGGAGCGAGGGGCTTTATATTTTATGCATATGTATGTTCCTTTTGTGCGGTGCCCGTGTTTCTTAAAAAAAATGCAACATGTGCCATTTACCTGTGACACTTGCCCATAAGCATGACATTAAGAACAATAGGTCTCGTTGTCAGCGTTTGGTATTTGGCGTGAGAGTGGAGCCTTTCTTTTTGGAAGCGACTGTACACTGAATTGAACCGGCGTTTGTGATATAGGTGGTGTTTTGTGGAAGGAAATGTCCGACCAACATGTGATCAAATATTAACCGGACTGGTTTGGCAAAGGGGGGGTGAAATACACGTGACAGGACGCGGAGAAGCAGCAGAGTAAAAAAAAGCAGTTTAAAGTGGGCACTCAAACAAAAGTATATAGATATTTCCTTGGCCCCTCATAGTTACCCTGGCTGTGTTATGCTTTCAGCACGTTGGACAGAGGCACCGGAGTCGTGCATGGACTAAACCGCCGAGTGGACGCCAACTCTCTTTCTCTTTTTCCCCAGCCCCCCCTTTGCCAAACCTGGGATTGTTTTTTCAACTTTTGGTAAGCCTATTCTGAGGGAGCCTGTGGTCTGTAAACGGAAAAAAACGGGATTCTAAAGAGAGAGGGGAGAAAAAAAAGGCAAATTTTATTCATAAAAAAAAAAAAAAGGATTAAGAAAAAACAAAAGCGCTTGCCATTAAGAGAGCTCGTGCTTTAAGATGTGTTTTTTGTAGAGCAGTGTGAAAGTTGAAATGTAAGGTCGTCTGGTCTTTTGCACACCACATTCTCGGTACCTATAAGCCCCCCCACACTGCGTTAAACTTTGGGACATGCAAGTCTTGGTCGCGGAGATCTAACCACGCACATAGTGGTTGTCAGCCCTTGTAAAGGTAAGAGCACAATCCATTGTTTTCATGTCACTCTTTTGTTGCTGTCGTCTTTGCGGGCTTCTTCTGGCTTTTTCTCAAATGAACTTCGGCTTTAAAAAAAAAAAAAAAAAAAACTACAGCATGCAGCCTTCTGCCTTGGCAGTGTG
The DNA here is from genome assembly GCF_963691815.1 of Echiichthys vipera. Taxonomy (NCBI): domain Eukaryota; kingdom Metazoa; phylum Chordata; class Actinopteri; order Perciformes; family Trachinidae; genus Echiichthys; species Echiichthys vipera. Next base: position 26,828,936 of record NC_139826.1, read on the forward strand.
TGTTCATTGTGGGCATCAGTGACCGAAATAACTCCGAAATGAAATCCGATCCAGGTGACGAACATCTCGTACACCATCTTCCTTCTTTCTTTTTTTCTAAAAAAAGAAGTTATATTTATATAAGATCGGTGCGTGCACATGCATGTATAGGCTTTGGGTCCATTGAAGCGTTTGAATTGGGAATCGTTTTCGTGCTTGGGATTTTTTCATATGCAGCTTTCTCTCTTTCCTTTTTTTTCTGCTTTTTTTTCTTTGGAGTTTCCGAACACTGCTGCAACATGATTTGCGTAATCGTTGCGTTGTGCCTAATCATGCTCCCAATATGGGACTTAAGACGCTGCAGTGATCCTTCCAGTCTGCACGAACTGGAGGACTGGTGCTGGTGCATATCATAGAATTGTCAGGAAAAACCTCCATCTCTATCTATCTATCTATCTATCTATCTATCTATCTATCTATCTATCTATCTATCTATCTATCTATCTATCTATCTATCTATCTACCTATCTATGTGTCTGTCTCTCTTATCTATCTTATTTATCTTGTATGGTCTGCTGCATTCATGTTTTGTCTTTGTGTCAAACCCTCTGGATTTTGTTATCGACCAAAAATAGCCCTACTCTTTACCCCTCAACCCCCCTCCATCCCCCCCCCCCTCCATCGCCCCCCCTCCCGTCATCGCCATCAAATCACTTGTGTTTTTACTACGACCGCTCCACGGTTTCATTCATAAGGTGCTTTTCACTTCACCTGCCACCCTGCCCCCCTCTTTTGTCCATACGCGGCTCTGTGTCGACCTGTCAAACCCAGGCAATACGAGTGAATAACGGAGAAATTCAAATAAAAAGATGAATTCATCGCTTTGACTCGTGTAATTTAGCGGGGTTTCTGCCAAAGCGAGCCTACTTCACAGTAAGGCTGTACAAATATTCCTATTATTTCCTGTGTAAAATTACAATAAAGATGGGCGTGGTCAAAGTGCATCCACTGACAGATGTTATGGCTGAACGTGATGGAGAGAGATAAGATGGCTTGATATGCAATTGTTCGGGAGGCATCGATTTTTCTTTTCTTTTTTCTTTCTCTTTTTATTCCATATGAACGCACGCGTAAAAGTCTATCACGTGAGGCTGTTTAGATGTAGATGATCATCACACAAAAACTGTTCTGGGATTTTATTTCTCGGCTCTCCTGAAGGACTTGTAGCCTAAAAAAAATCGTCTCGCACCGATGCAGAAGCGGTGGATATTGTCTATTTCCTCTCTCCTCCTATCTCTCTCTCTCTCTCTCTCTCTCTCTCTCTCTTGTCTTCTTTTTTTCCCCTGTGGTCAAAGATTTAAGATTTCTGATCCAAGACGAAGCAATCGCATGGCAAAACAACTGCAACAGAAGAGAAAAGCCCCAACGCCCACTGGCAGTCCTGTTTTAATCAAGGCTCCTTCTTGCACGCTTCATTTTCAAATAAATACTCCAAAACGAAAGTATCTAGAAATAATCCTAATGGCATTTGAATTACGTGACTTCTTGCTGCCGTTTTCGGTCATTTTTACCCACCAATGTAATGCACGCAGCTCGGTGTCGGTATATTATAGCCTATTACTCCTAATTCCATATGTCAGTGATACCAAAATAGTTCATATTACTTAGTTGGCTTCTCGATATTCATAAAAATGCTCCTTTAATAAAGACTGCGTCTCAAATATAATAGCCACGTTTCCGGCTCACCATTGCCAGAGGCGTTCATTTCATAAATTATGATCAATCATTAATTGATCTAACGAAACGATAGGCGTTTTACTTCATATAAGATCAGTAAAACTGTGATACTTTAAATAAATATTTGGCCTTTTGTTCGTGGAAACCACAAGCGAGGTGAATTCTTTTTTTTTTTATTGCAAGATCTTTTTCTGGCGGGTTTTTTTTTTGTTTATAAATATAATCTTTTTTTTTCGCAGAATGCCTATTTTCTGGCCATGTAGCAGTATTTTTAATTTTTTTTTCTACGGAGACGTGGGATTATGGTGTGGGCGTGGGCGCGTCGGGTGGAGGAGGAGGGATGAGCGGAGGCGGGTTAGGAGGGGTCTGTGGGGTGGCACGACACACTTTGTATGTATGAAGGTTTTTTTATAGCACTTTTCTGCAATGTACGTCAGCGGATCAGTCCATAAATGGGGCTGCGTGTGTTTGTGTGCGGGCGTGCGCCTGCGTGCGCTCGCCACTGTGTGCGTGCGTCTCCGCGTGTGTTATCTTTACCGAGAATCTCCCCTCTCTCTCTCTCCCTCTCTCTTTCTCTATCTCTCCCTCTCTGCACTCTCAGCTCTGCAGAGTTGGGGTGGGCGTCAATAACAAACCTGATGGTAGGTTTCATTGCAAAAATCAGATGAAATTCTTTCGTATAGGCCTAATTATTTAACGAGAGGAAACAAATAAATGCATTCTGCAGAAATAAGAATTAACACTAATAATAGCCTTAATCGTTTCATAATGTGTTTGATACCTTTTTCTTCATCATGTAAATGTCGGCCTTTGTGTGTCGTTTTTTGTCTCCGTTGCGATCAATTCATGCACTTTGGGAGCTAAAGGGATTTGGCGAAATCCGGTTTTTCAATTAAGGACGTCACATTTTCTTTTTGTTAATATAAAGCAATAGGTGTGTCTCTTTAATAAAACTCGATTTCGGATTGTGCTTGCTACACTCCGTTTTCATTCATGAAATGTTATAACATTGTCTATTTGTCCAAGCTGATGTCTGATCTAAATTATAAATAGACTGCTGATTGTTTGGGCTATAGATGGAGGAAATCTCGACTCACAGCGTCACGATAAAGCCTATTTAGAGCGAAAAATTAATCATCTTAATCATTATGAAAATAGGCTATATCGCCCGCCGCCACCGCCGTCGCTGCTGCTGCTGCTGCTGCTTTAGTCACCACCGCCACCACCACCACCACCACCATCATCATCATCATCATCATCTTTTTCATCCAATTAACAGGCTTGTTTAAACAAGTTCTGGCAGGAGACGAAGCCTTGGACCTTTAATTCCGAACCTTTTAATTATCAGTTATTCGTCACAGTGGCGTGATTGTGATTTTTACAGTGATGGAGGACACGATGAGTTATTAATAAAACAGAGTCATTCCGACTGTAATGACATATTATAGCCTCCGTCGGACCACTGCGGGACTGATTCATGACGCTGTGTGTGCGCGCGTGTGAGGAAATGTTGGATCATGCCGGCAAACCGTTCAAGTGTGTGTCAGCGTGTGTGCAGCACAGCACCACTGAATCCGAGCAACTTCCCCCAAATAATGAAACATATATGTGTTCCCTGTATGTCGGATAGACTAAAAAGTGAGGACTGAACTAACCTATATGTTGATATTTATTTATTTATCCGGGGGAAATGACTCATTTATGTAAAAGAAAAAAAAGATGTATCTGTAGTTGCATATGGTGGATATGTCAAGCAGCAGGCGAATTCAAGGCATTGATTTGGTTCTCCAACAGCCTCGTTTGTGCAGCAAATGAAAAATGCCTGCTTTCTGAGTTCTCATAACAAATATTTCCAAGTAATTTTGTGGCATGATTGGTGTGTTTTCATTCAGCAGTGTACCTTGCAACCGTTATTGATGCTGAGGTTATATGGGATTGGGGGGGGCATAAGCCAAGAAAAGAGACAGACAGACAGAGACAGAGACAGAGACAGAGAGAGGCTTAATGGGCTATGGAGTGATTTGCAGTCTGTGCTACTATAGAAATAATGTATCAGCTGTATGAGGATGTGGAGGGAGGAGTGTGTATAAGTTTAGAAGACTGGTCGTCTGTGAATGCCTGATGATTACAATAAAGGTTAATGTCATCACAGGAGGCATGACATTAACCATCACTCCAGCACGTGATCATAAAAAGGCCTGTACTGGGTTTACCTGTTAATCAGTCTGGAGTTTTCTCAGCTGTTCTTCAGCTCGTCCCTCGGCTCGTTTGACGTCATCCAACCTCATACCCAAATGTTTTTTTCTCAGTGGACATGTTTGCTTCTCAGAGGAGGAATGCAATTCCACTTTGATAAAAAAAAAAAATAATAATAAAATACCATCATCGCCTTCCTTTATCCCCAGTGGAAAATGACATTTCGCAAAATGTCATTTTGTCCATCTTACATGGTTCCTCTCTGGCACAAGGAGGCATAATTCTGCTTGTTAAGTCAAGCTTTCGGCAGTGCGGACCTGTCAGCATCGCGCTGCATTTGGCAAGAGAAGCCTTGAAAGGTTATACAAGTGTGTCGTGTTGTCAGCCCCTGTGGTTGTTTCTTCTTTCTGCTGCACAAGCAGGCGAACGGTTGTGAGCAGGGAAGATGTGAGGAGAGACTCACCCAACTGTTACTTTGAATCCTGGGTGTTTACCCATGAAAGGGGTCATAAAAAACCTGTTAAAATTGGCCACATAACATGCTTTTTCCCAACTCTTTAGACAGTTTGAATCATTGTTTGTGGCGCCGTATAAAGGAATGCTAAACCTACAGAAGTGTTAGGCCTCAGTTCAGATAAAAAAGTGCTTTCAGAAAGACTCCTGGCTGCCTTATAAGAGGCCACTGCTGTCATGCTTCTGTTTGACCCTCAAACAGAGGAGTCAAAAACATCCCGCTCACAACTCCTCTTTGCTCCCAGCTATTAGACATCTAATTCATTCCATTCAGAATTTCAGTCCTCACATTGCAAGCCAAAAGACTTCTCTTGATACGCCACCTTCAGTTGTGTTGTATTAGCAGAAATGAGAGGGACCATGTTGTTGTTTTTGCTCTTCTAATGAGATGCCAAGTGATTTATTTATGAATTACTTGTTTGGAACAGCCCCCTTGTGCAGTGTGCATTTTTTTTTATCCTCTTTGGAGTCATGTCGCTCAGTGATTGCTGATGCAACTCTTTGTCATCCAGAGTTTGCCCTCACCTCCTGTGAGCCTTCGGGGAGGACTATATCTATCTTGGCATGTCCCCGGGTGTGTTGGATGTGGGAGTGACTCATTAAGCAGGTGTGAGCATCCACTCCCATACTGGTACACGCCAAACAAGCTCTCCAGCTTGTGTAGGGAGAATCATGATTGCAATATAGCAAACACATCACAATAAATCTTTGCACTGGACCAGGGCCAAGTCGCAAGGATAATGAGCTGCTATTTCCCCATTAAGCTCACTCTTGTTTTCATCAGAGGTGGAGTTTCCAAACGTTCATCACCCATTGAAAGGTTGTGGCTCCACTGACACTTTTATTTGAATTCCGCATTATTAAGCGGATGAGTTGATCCCAGTTTGTTCCCAATGAGATGAAACAAGAGCATCAAGAAGCAAGGTGCTTTCATTCTCCAAGAGAGCTCTGTGTATATAATTTAAATGCGTTTGTTTAGCTGACATTTGGTAATAATAACCTGTGAAAGCTGGTGACTTCACTGCAGAGCACTTGCAGAGGAGTCACCCATCTGTTGTGGAGATGGCTCACTTTAAAAGCAAGGAGAGGCAGAATTGTTTTCAGTGAGTTCACATCTTTGTTAGCCTCCAGTGCCTGTTGCCATCCAAATGTTTTAACACCTCTTATATTTCACAGCAGCATAATTATAACCCCCCCTCTAAGCTGATATTCATGTTTTTTTAATGATAGAAATCACTCAGGATTGTACTTCATACAGAGGACATTAGAAGAGAAGTTGTGAGAATCTAGTGAGAGGGAGTTGGATGCCTTAAATGGTGGGAAAACGCACACAAACATACACTTTACACTGAAATACCTTCTGTCTTAAAGCATAGTTTGATATGAAGTGCTTGCCTCCTCACCATCTGCAGAGCAGTACACGAAATGCTTATTTTTAATTCTCAGAATATCTAATTTTACACAAATAGGCCATCTCGAAATGGCACGCAGTGTATCACGACTTGGTGGAGACGCGGTGTTACACAAAACCTTAAAAAAAAAAAAATACATGACACATTCAATACGGAAGCGAAGAGGCTTCACTCGTGCTTTATATATCGCCAGACATTATGGAGTGTGGATGCGGGCTGCACGGTATGCGGACAAACAAAAGCACATAATGCACGCTGAAAGCGCATTAATAGTTCCGCCTCGGGGCTGTTAAAACAGGAGTTTGGCGGCGACCAGTCAGCCAGCGGCAGGTCACATGTTGCAGCGTCATTGTGTAGTAAAGTTACTGTAGTTGCAAAGAGGCTCCTCATTTCAGCTCCAGAGGTCTCTCATCCCGTGGTGCTGCTGCTGCTGCTGCGGCGTTTCAGCATGCGACAACTTCAGTTTCAGACGATCTCCAAAGGAGCCGTGCAGCCATGGGAGTGCATTACCTCATCCATGCAATTTCCACCATCAATAATTTAATCTATTTGCTCCAAAGCTGAAGAGATATCCTGAAGCTTGTCGGTTACAGAAAGGAAACATATTCGCTTCAGTAAAATTACTCAGGGAGTTGTCCAAAACATCCCAGATGACACTACTGTCCTGTTGAATGGTCTGTTTTACGACTGGGCAGTAAGAGGTACGTGTCTGTTTGTTTGTCTGTTTGTTTTTTTCCACAAAGTTGTTTTTAAGCACTTTTGGCTTTGTTTGATGCTGTCTGCTTGAGAAAAAGACAATGTGTGTGTGTGTGTATGGTGTGTGTGTGTGTGTGTGTGTGTGTGTGTGTGCGCGCGCGCGTGTGCTTGCGTGCGTGTGTGTAAAAGTAGCTCGATCAAGTCCGGTTATCCTGCGAACAGACAGCGCCGCAGCCCGAGAGAGGGGATATGTGTAACCTTATCCCTTTCGTTCATTAATAAAAAACTAGAGTTATTATGTTGATTGGGTTTCCAGAGGAGAGCACGGGCTCGGCAGATGTAATCTCGAGGGGGAGGGAAACAAAAATGTTGTTTCATTATTAGGGCAGCCAGAGCAAATGTGGCTTGTTATTAGTGTTTCGTAAGTAACAAAGTGGAAACAATCCAGCAGTGCGCCTTCGTATGAAATCAGCCACGTTTGAACATTTAACGGCAACTTTCTGCTCATAAATAACTCAATAAAGTCTTTGTTCAGGGTGTTGCTCTATAGGCTATTATAACCTCGGACCCTCCTGTGCTGTAAACACGCACAAAAAAAAACTCCAGACAGTTTTTGTATGGTTGTTTTGGAGGGGAAAAAACTTTGATGAACTCATTAAGACTTTATAGGAAACCCGAGACCTTAACGCCCAGCTAACGTCGGCCAAGATACACGGTTGGATCTACTTCTTGGTGTTGTGTGCTCGCACTGAATAACTTCAAATTACTGGCCAAAAATGATTAAAATAAAGCCCCAATTATTGAGCGGTGGAAAGCTGGCTCACGTTTGACAGCTTCGTGTGAAAATATTGGGATCATAGCGGCACACATGGGCTGGTTATAGATGATGGTTTAACGACGAATTAGTGATGTACTTTACAAAATATTCACATTAGGGCCAACGTTATTGTCAGAGTTGTGATCAAAATAGCATATGAGTGAATTTGAAAGCATATTTATAATTATGCACAGTCCAAAGACGATGTTTTTTCATCTATCTATCCATCTATCTATCTATCTATCTATCTATCTATCTATCTATCTATCTATCTATCTATCTATCTATCTATCTATCTAGGAGGGAGGGAAATAGAGATGGGAGGATGGTGAAGGGGGAGAAAGAAAATAAGCTCTTATTATTCCACGGTCTCACACGCCATCTAGTGCACAAAGTGTGAAACTGCAGTGCTGTTAATGTGGAGCTGTAAGTCTGATGGTTATATTTCAGAGTTGGTGATTTATAGGTGAAAAAATGAGCTATAATAATACAATATGTTGTAAGATTATAATACAATGAGAATCCTGGTGCATATTAACAGTGATAAACTAGAGTTTTTCACATTTAAGGGTGAGTATTTGGCCTCATTTATGATTTTTCCCATATGGTATGTGTTGCTACTGTGGTCTTTAAAATGTCCACTGTCGCACACAGTGTGGGAGAGACACAACGACTCATTTGGATAGCACAGATCACTCAGCAGCTATTTGAATGCCGGGCTGTCTGTGGCAGTGGCCGGGGTTGGCCTGGAGGCCAGGTATAATCCCTTAGTGATGCTCATCTATTACTAAACGTGCTCTGAAACTGTGTCAGATTGAAAACAGATCTCAAGGAAGCAAGCTTCCACATGTGTCAGCCATTACTGCAGACAACTCTAATTGCCTTTTTTAAGTGCTGCATTGTGGCACACAAGGGGTCCAATGGGTAAAAAAATGTCGATATCATGTGCTGCATGTTTTTCCTACTGAACATTTGGCATCGTGTGTCGAACATGTTGAACGTGACAAAACATGTTGCTAGGTAAATAGCTCTAACCCGACACGATTCTTGAGAAATTGAACAAAGACGTATGCCCACAAGGGAGCAGTGGTAGCAGCGGAGAACAAATGTTGCTATAGGTCATACATTTCTATTCAAATGTAGTGGGCACATTTCCTCCCTTTCATCTCTCATGTTTGATGTTTATTTTTCCACCTCACGGTTCCTGAGATATCGTGCACGCTGTTCGTAAAGACAAAGCCATAAAGTGTGCTGACATGTGCGGGGAGGCTGGGGAACATTACTGAATGTGTAATAACACTAGCCGTGCTAGCCCTTTCATGCTTTAGAGAAACTTTTCAACATCTGTCAAAGGAAGCATTTATCACTTTAATCCCCACCTGGCACAAAGAATAAATGCGAGGGTAAGTTACATATCCTTACCATACAGCCACGCTCTTAAAGCAGATGAACAGGTGGTCATTTAGAGACGTCAAAGCCAAACAGTCGACAGAGTCCACACACTCACCTGCTCCTATTGTTCTGGGTGTTTCATGCTCTGCGTGTGTTGTCTTGAACAAAGGCGTGTTTGCAGCGGTTATTGCAGGCCTTATCTCGCCGTTACCTAGAGAGATTTACGTTTTTGGTCAAAAGAAATGTCATACTTGGACAGCCACGACACTCAATTTATTATGTGACACAGTTGGATTGGTGGGCTGTATCTGGATTTCATTTCAAAAATGTTCCTTTAAACAGTCACACAGGACACAAGACACAAGATAAAAGATATGGAACTGTGCCCAACCACCTCTTCGTGTGAGATATTTTTTATTACCAAAACAGTCGTCACAGAGCTGCTCCACAGGCTCGAAAAAAAGTACATTTTATTCCAAACATTCCTCCATATGTAGTTCCTCCCTCGCTTTATTATTCATGTTCATCGTGTTAACTCGCAAGCCGCTTTTTCATTAACTGCAATCCAGCAGTGCACATAAAATGTTCCTTCGCTGGATGTATAAAACAAGAGCAAACCAATCAGTTGTCACATTTAGCCTCTAGTAGATATAAGCCAGAGATTCTCCGCCAGTCCCACAGCAATTAAATGATTCATTGGCTTTATCGCATTTTAACAGGATGTTGATTGAGAGCATAAGCCATATTGATTGTCCTGATGGAAACAGGAAATCACAGAGATAGAAATAAAATAATTTGTTGTTCCCGGTGTGAGGATACCCGGGGGAACGGCATGCAATTGCACACTGTTGAGTGGCATTACCCCCAGCAACCTCCTCCCCTCCATTCTCTCCCCTATGGAGACCTGGAAGAGACGTCATCTGTGGTTGTTATGCTGCGAAATGACGCTGGCACTCTCTCCACCCCCTGCTACTGCAATATTACCCCTGTGGTCTGTTACGGAAGATGCAGCACTCTTCGTCTGCACCATTTCCAGCATGAAGTTTGACGCCTAACAGTAATCAGCCCTCTGCCTTAATTTCCGTCATGTGGAAGTGGAACCACTTGAGCGGGATACTGATAATAATATCAGCCTAAATGCATCCTACACATAAAGCTCGTGACTGGCCTGGATCCGTAAACCTACATGATTTTCTGTGCTGGGAAGCCACACAGAGGATTCTTGTTATTGGAACAAACACCTTAACAATATTGAAGGATTCTTTTATAAACAGAATTGAATATAAAATGGGACAATTAGCTCCTAATTCTTGGCTTAATTGGTCAGAGGAAAATAACCCCCCCCCCCCCCCCCATCTCCCTGCAAACACATTGAAGCCAGGCCCTCCCCATGCCCTCCCCCTAACACACACACTCTGGAGGTGCACGTCACTGAGCTCGGGGAATGAGTGGCTCATTAAGAAGAAGGATGTGATATTCTGAATAGAGACTGTGAGACTCCCAGCACATCTATTTATAGACGAGATATCGCTATGGCAGTCACCGTGGTGTTGGTTAATTGCAGCCACGGCCCCTGATACCAATTAAGAAATGAAACAAATGCTTTTAAGGTGGGGTTTTCGCTGCTCCCTGACTGTAAAGGTCCTTGTGTCCGTCCTGGGTGGAGGAAGCAGGAGTGTGTTTTCTCCCAGTGTTTTCCTGTATCAAGTTGGGACATGCAGAGTGCAGTCAAAGCCTCGGTCAGGCTATTTTTAAATGAGCCCCTGTGGAAAGCAAGATCTAGATTTTTCTTTTCATTACGGTTGCTTTTATATCTCGGGCCGTCTGATGTCCACCAAATCTTTAATTTCTTGTGAATCTTAGAGCTTCTCAAAGGTAAGACATGCATATGTGCTCAGGCAATTTATGTACAGTATTTCCGCTACACCTGGTTCCTTGTGACTCTTTGCAGCCCCCCCCCCCCTGTCAATGCTTTGTCTTGTGAGATGTTCCCAATCGGTAATTCAGCAGTACAGAAGGCGGATGACACATCTTTCTATCATTCAGTTTCCTCATGACATCCTGTTAGTTCATCCTGCAGTTCACTCTCGCCATCCACCTGCCATAAACAAACAGTGTCCCTCAACAAACTCCTGATTCCCGTACATGACTGTAAGGTTTGGTACCAGACCTGTCTTACAGCACAGACCAGTTTTTTTGTTTGTTTTTAAAAAAAAAGATGAATAATACTGCAGCAGCAGCAGTGTTTGTCCGAGCGGATACAAACACAACAATTCCCACTCACTCACTCAGTAAGTGCTATCGATGTTGGAAGTTCCCTGAGTGTTGATAATGGTGATTTTGTTAGCGGGGTAATGTCACAGTCAAAAGATAATATGAGCTCTTCAAACAAACAAAACAAACAAAACCATATCCTTATGTCAACACATGCAGCACATTTAGTGCATGTTCACAATTGCCCCTCACATGGCTGCAGCCCAACATGCTCTAATAAACACACAGTTTAAGAATATGGAAATCCACCATGTCTTTTTATAACATTTCAAACTATGGGGAAGGTCTGAGCTGTCAGAACTGACAAGACGACAAAATGATTCAGGCGGTGTGGGATGAATGGCAGGTTTAGCCATTATAAAAGTACACGCTCTAGTTTAACACACCAGCAAAAAAAAAAAAGCTCATAAAGAATAATAACAAGCCTGTAAGGATGTAGTGACATCTATCTGTGTGATCTTATCTTTTGTAATAAACAATCTCTTTGATGCTCAGCGCAGCTTTTGTGCACGGCTGCCAACAAATAAAAGTCTAAGCCAAACCTCACATAGGAACAGTTTGCAAATAATTTGAAAACACTGATGACACAGCGCCAATATCAGTTTAATAACAACATTTTGTGATTACTCCAAAGCTGGCTCTCTTTTTGGCTTGAAAAGAAAGAGGAGAGGGTGTAAATATGAAGAAAGGCTTACATAGTGCATTATGGATCAAGAATAAGCTAACTTCATTGAAAATGCTCTTTGACTAACAGTCTTGTTCTCTGTCTCTCCCCCCTCCCTCCTCCTCTCTTCTGTCTTTCTCTCCCCCTCCAGTTCCACCAGGTTAGAAGAGTGATGACCATCCTGTTCCTTACTATGGTTATTTCATACTTCAGTTGCATGAGAGCTGCGCCCCTGAGAGACGCCCCGGGCATGCGGGGCCATCGGACGGAAGGCTACTTGGGCGCTGCTGCGACGGCCGCACGAGGCCATGGGACTCCACAGAGTGGTGGTGGGCCAGGCCAGCGCGGGGAACTGCCATCACTCACAGACACATTTGAGCAGGTGATAGAGGAGCTGCTGGAGGTGGAGGGAGAGGCGGCGCAGCTGAGACAGGGGGCTGATAAGAGCCAGGGAGGTGGGGGCCAATCCTCTGTGGTCACTGCGGAGACCAAAGATGTCGACCTGTACGACTCGAGAGTGATGATCAGCAACCAAGTGCCTTTGGAGCCGCCGTTGCTCTTTCTCCTGGAGGAATACAAAAACTATCTGGATGCCGCTAATATGTCCATGAGGGTGCGGCGACACTCCGATCCCTCACGGCGCGGAGAGCTCAGTGTGTGTGACAGTATTAGCCAGTGGGTGACAGCTGTGGATAAAAAGACGGCAATAGACATGTCTGGGCAGACAGTTACCGTCATGGAAAAGGTCCCTGTCCCCAATGGCCAACTGAAGCAATACTTTTATGAGACCAAATGCAACCCCATGGGGTACACAAAGGAGGGCTGCAGAGGAATAGACAAGCGGCATTATAATTCCCAATGCAGGACAACCCAGTCCTACGTGCGAGCGCTTACCATGGATAGCAAAAAGAAGATTGCCTGGCGGTTTATAAGGATAGACACTTCATGTGTATGCACATTGACCATTAAAAGAGGGAGATAGTGTATAAAATGTATAGATTTTATTGAAGAGTTTAAAAAAGAGAATAAAGAGAAAATATCTATTTGTATATATACATAACAGGGTAAATTATTCCGTCAAATGAAAATTTTATGGACTGCATGTAAAAAAAGATGAAGTTTATACAGTAAAAGTGATACTACAGTCTATTTATTGAACATATTCATGACCTTGTAAACAATTAAAAAAAATCTGATCAGTCATTTGCGCCCAGTTTAAATTACTATATCACATCCCTCAAGACATTGTGATTTGTTTATGTTGCCAAGAATTAGAAAATGAAGGGGAAAAAACAGGCAAGAAAGGAGAGAGGACCGTTCCATCTTCAAAAGCTTGCATGCTGCTTCAATTGTGAATTGAGAAATCCTCCACTTACAAAAAAGGATCTAATGCTGACCAAAAACATTCCGTTTACATATTCAGCAGAAAACAAGTTTCCTCTCAAGTAATTTATCTGTTTACTGTTCTAAACTTCTCAAGGTAATGTTGGAATTACATACTATGTCAAGGTGCTGTTGTCAAAGCTTTGCTGTTTATTTTTTTATCCCCACCAGATGACAAGATATATATTAAAAAAAACTATATATATATATATATATGTATATGTATATATATATATATGTATATATATATACATATACATATATGAAATTTATTCATTGACATGTTTCTGGGTTAATATTATTCATTTTGTATGTTGTGAAGTTGTTTGCAATATTAAACTGAAATATTTGAAGAAATAAAAATGACTATAGGCAACTGAAAAACAAAATCAATGTCGATAAAGTTTCAACAGTCTATTTCCAGGCAGTATAAACTTTATTTTACAGAGAGGCAGGCGGGGAGGAAGACAGGCGCACACACACATACACACACACATTCACGCCAAAAATCAACCAAATTAAAATCATGAATTTCCAAGATGCTCAATAAATTTTACAGGCTGCAATAATGTCTTTTCAGCAACCGAGGAGTCAATGTGTTTGGGTAATATATAGTGACAGCACTATTGAGTGTTATGGGTGGAAAGAATGCTCCTAAGCCACTTCCTGCTCCCCACCAGCACATTACTGACACAAACTTACTGTATGTCTTTTAATACTTTGGTGTTTATACGCAGGTTTTCAGTGTTTTACTCAGTTACTCCAGCTGCACAGGTGATATTTCACAATTACAAGGACACAAGTGTAGACTAGTACAAGTAGACTGAAGTTGACAGTGATGCATTCATCCACACAAACATGTGTGTACTATAAAAAACTACACCCTACTTTTTCTCATTAGTGCATGCCATGGTAATCCCATCTTTAAATCTTCTACAAACGAACAATCATCACAGATTTAATGCAGCTGTACATTCGCGACACAAGCCTGGTTTGGTGTCTGGGTTAAAAGACTACTGCAGCTTCGTATCAACATTCCCTCCAGCAGGCTATAACTCATAGTGAGCGTTAGTGAGAACTCCTTGCTTGCCAAGTCTAAACGCCATAGTTTAAGGTCGTAATAGGATAACAATAAAATGTTATTATCTTAATATCATGCAACACTTCCATAGTTACCCATAATATTACTTTTATGAGAGATAGACGACACCCAAAAAGCTCATTCAAAGCGTAATGGAAAGCTTCGATCATGCCTTGTACTTGTGTCATGTGTGATCCAAACCGCCTCATTTTACTTCCTCACGTCATCAACCCAGAGGTAAGTTTGACCTCTGAAGAGAACCGGATCTGGCATTTTGAAATTTGGAAAACAAAGGCTGAAAAGAGAAAGCGATGAAAAGATGTTCCACTTTCTTCTCTATTTGTCTTGGATCTCCCAGAAGAGGCTGATGAAGATGGTGTGAGTTGCTTTTCTTATACATAAACTTAGAACAAATAGAGAGTCTCTGATAAAGATGACAAGCATGCAGATGTCATGGATCTCCCAATAAGAGATGCTGAGGTTTCTCGTCATGGCTGCACAAACCAAGTAAGAGTAAACTTAGTTATTCTTTTATCCTACGGGAAGACATGCAGTTGTTCTGCCTTGCTTTTCACAGAAAATCCACCTTAAAATACAATTGGAAAAATTTGATAAAGCTCAAACAACGTGTCTGAGCAATAACACATTCTCAGCATACAGAACAATGAATCACACCTTTTTTCATGTATTTTAGACAAGGTATTCTGAGATGCTCCATCGATCATGAGTAGGAGCCTCAGGCTATTTTTGTTTTAAAAAACTTAAAGAATAGAAAACTGCCATCCAATAATCACACAGTTATTAAAGTAATGGGCAAAGTGACTCTGAAATGACTAGTGGTCCTTGAGTTAGAATGATGCCCATACTGTCTTTTGTGATCATAAATCACATACGTGTATAGATCATACAGTATAATGTATTTATTTTAGCTGGAGCTGAACAAAAACAAGGGCATAACATTTAGACAAAAACAATGAGCCTATTGTATCAAAACAAAAACAGTGATGTCACAGCAGGTGTATTTCATCAGCTGTCAAAGGCAGTGTGTCATCACCAACAGGGGTGTGGTCAGAGGTGAATCATGCTTGAAAGTTTCAGTCCACAGGGAGCAGTGCAGCAGCAGTTTTCTGCAGACTTATGTACTGGAGTCTCACGATGGTGCTGCATCCGACCAGTAGAGAGCAGCAGAGAGAACATTCCTCCCAGGTGTCAACAAAAAGCCAAAGAAGCTTCTGGTTGGTCCCTGATCACCAATACACAGGACATTATGTAACAATCCCTTGAGCATCTGTGACGGGGGTGCAGCACAGCTGTTAAATGAATGATGCATTAACACACAGCTGATCGTGTGATCGTTAAATAGTGAGACTGTGATGACAGCAGGCACCTTTCCTCACCTAAACACAAGGCAGAACAGTATGACACCTCGCCATATTCCATGTTAACATTTAAACAGATTACACAACTCAGTGTATATACTTAAAGGTAAACCTGAATCACTGTTGTATCCAACATTAAGAGTGGGATTTATCTCCGGAAAGGAAATATGTACGAAGTAGGAAGAAGAAAGGATCCGTCAAGAAATATGAAACCTCTTTCGTCCACTTCACTAAGCCACAGGTGATATGGTGGTGCATATCGATTGTTGATTGATTGACACAAGATATTACTTCGGCAAGACAAGTTTGTTTGTATAGCACCTTTTAACAAGGCAATTCAAAGTGTTTTTCATAAAAGATATAAAGCATTCGAAAGAACCATATGTAAAATGACATTCAGATGAAATAATTATATATATATGACACTCTCATGACACTCAAGGTCACTTTAAATGTACAAAAAAAGAAATGAACAGATAGACAGCAGTAATAAGGCAAAAACAAAAAAAGACCAAACATTAATGCAAAGCAAGTAACAGGAACAGACAAACAAGTAAATATGATTTCTAAAATGTATTAAAGGTTGAATATGGAGAATGAGCAGAACACCGTCATCTAGTGTCTCAAGATCGTAGTCGCAACAACAAAAAATAATTAAAGCACTCGGGTTGCCAGGTTAGTCTGACCTGGTACAGTAGATTACAGAAGACCGGAGTCAGTTTCAGCCTGTCTGAGCCCGTTCCCTCCGGCAAATCGCACCATAAAAACAAGTATTGCAGAGGACTTTGACTGACAGTTACCGTTACAGCTAAGTAAACATGAAAGTTAGCTTACGGATCAAGGAGAAACGTAGCCATTTTGGTGTGCCTTTAAATGCTGTTGAACTCCTTTATCTCTGTCCATGAATGGTCACTCAGCTGCTGGGACAAATAAGCAGCTGCAGGATTGGCAAACTCCATTTCACCCTGTGCCAGCCTACAGTAGCTGCACCAAACAACAGACAACCCTGGCAACCCGCAATGCCGGCTCTATTGGCTGGTACAATGTAAACAGAACGTGACAGAAAGTCATCGTCAAAAAAAATGTTAAATATTAATCCTAAATATATTTTTCATGGAAAAGCAATACTTTCATTCTGTACCCCGAAAAACGCCCCGCCTGATTCACATTAAAAGAGGCATCAGTCATGGCTCAGGAGCATCTAGTAACTGTGTAAAACAACGTGTCGGTTTTCCACTTTACGAGGATTACCTGAAGGCACCATGACGCTGGCAGCTAGCCTAGCCTAGCCTAACTTGGCTAATCTGATTTATCGTCTCGGTTAAGCACACGTAACGTCAGCCAGGATTACCATATTTAAGTTTGACCAAATCAAGCGTTTAACGACACATCCACCTGACATCAAACAGCAACTCACATCGAGAATGGCGTCGCTTGGGGAGCCCGTGCGGTTGGAAAGAGGTAAAGTTAATGTTGGGATCCATGGAGACGTAAACTAGCTTAGCTTAGCGTTAGCCACATAGAGCTGGGGATTGTTGTTGACTGCATACTTCACTGTTTAGTTAATGTTAACGATGCTCTGCTAAATAACCAGTGTTTATGGCTTTGAATGACTGTGTTTATTACTGGCACCGAGCTGACGTCATAGTTTTGACATTGTTTCACGTAGCGCATGAGCTAACTGGCTAACATGAATGACAGCAGAGTGAGTAGTTAAGATGTTATGAAAGGCTCAGTGTATGTTAGCATCATTGGAGTTGCATATACTTCGTCGTTGCACTCATTTGATCATCATTAGCAGCAATGGTGAGCAGGAGGGAATATTAACATTGACTAGCACACTTTTTACTCAACCTCAGTCTCCCTTTAATCAAAATGTTGTCATTGTGCTTTCATTTTAGCAAGCCCACACGCTGGGTACACTGAAATGATTTGATTAAAACCAGACCCAGTAGCAATTAGCATGTTCACCAGGGGGCCCTCAGAGTTACTGCAGGGGGTCCGCCACATTGTTTGATAATCTTTCCAGTATCTTTTTTAAGTATCTCTGAAAATATAGATCAAACATGAATGCAACGTATTATTAGTATTAGCAAACATACATGTGTGGAAAACAATGCACAGATACAATTGGACTGAAGGATTCAATGTGTCTTCCAAATGTATGTTTAACATTAACACATGTTAAATAAATGAATATCTAAACATGTTAATAATGATCGTTGTGATATCTTAGTGTTGTATGCACCATGTAGGTATAGCCGTGTGTATAGGCTTTAGGCCCAATTTAATATGCAAATCAATTTAATACAGTATTTGTATTCCTTGGGAGTCCTTGTCCTATAACTCGTTGAAGAACCCTTAATAGATAAAGAGAGCAATGACTTTTCTTCAATCTGGTCATTTCAATTTCCTCAAAATAAACTCTAAATGCAAAAAATAAATACAAAGTTGGAGGAAATAGCTCACCTGCTGTTGTCCTTGTTGATGTAATTTCACATTGTTGTTATTATTTTAGACAGTTCACAGACAATTGGTACATTGGTACAGACTGACTACTGACATTCATACAAGCCGCAGTCGATGCTTATGTGAATGTTTCCATTTGCAGATATCAGTGAAGACCTTGATGGTCGTGTTTGTGTTCTTGTTGACAGATATTAGCCGTGCTGTTGAACTGCTTGATAAACTCCAGCGTACAGGGGAGGTGCCTCCCCAGAAGCTGCAGGCGCTGCAGAGGGTCTTACAGAGTGAATTCTGTAACGCTGTCAGAGAAGTGAGACACCTTGACTTTGTTATTGGTTCATGTTTCTTTCCTGGTGTTTAAAAAACAGATTTTAATTTGATCACTATGTATTCACCTTTTTGAAATGTGGACCTTTGTTGCTGCGATGTGACAAAATATTGTGTGACCATGTCTTTTCAGGTTTATGAACATGTGTATGAAACGGTGGACATCAACAGCAGTCCTGAGGTCAGGGCCAATGCCACAGCTAAGGTAGACAATCTCATACACAAGCATATTTTTCACATCTTAATTTCAGACCATTTGTTTCTTAAAGGCGCTCAAGTTGAACACTTCACATTGCCGGTTGAGTGCATTAAATACATTGTATTTGCAAACATTAAACAATACCACTTTGTGTATTTGTAGGCTACCGTGGCAGCTTTTGCAGCAAGTGAGGGGCACTCACATCCACGCGTTGTGGAACTGCCCAAGACAGAAGAAGGCCTGGGTTTCAATATAATGGGTGGAAAGGAGCAAAACTCCCCTATATACATCTCACGGATCATCCCAGGAGGCATTGCTGACAGACATGGAGGCCTGAAGAGAGGCGACCAGCTTCTCTCCGTTAATGGGGTGGTACGTTCAATTCACAGAACCAAAACTTACTCCAGGATATTAAATGGGAAGCTTTAGCACAACATACACACTTCTGCTGATGTTTTCCACCTTAACGTCATTATCCACCAGGTGATAAACTACAGTAAACACATCAGCAATTAGGGCAGATTAACAATTAAAACCTCTCAAATTCCTTATACGCTTCAAGTCAGGTCAATTGTCATGTTGGTGATTTTCAACAGCCCCCTTGCAAACTGGGCTAGCATAAAACAGCTATCAAAAGATCTACATCTCAAACTACCCTGTGGAGTTTTTGACTATTGTTCTGGAGCAATGTTTTTAAGAGTTGTTCCTTGATTTGTCAGGGTGGACACTCAAGCATTCCCTTGTGCATGTAGGTGATACATACTCAGTCCTGCCAATGTTTTTATACTATTCCACTAATTGACAGTTGGTGGTTGTAAGAAATGTAGCCAATAAATATCGCCAGTTAAGGCAATGGAGAAAACGAGTAGCAAACAAATATGGAAGTAAACAATGTAGGTTTCAAATTCTTCCTCTTAGAAAGTTTTATAATGAAGGAAAATGCATTCAACGTTTATTATACTATGGTGATACACTCAATGTGTTTTTGTAGACAGTATATGTAAGTCATTTGTTTTTGTTCTCCACTGGGTATCGTTTAAGGCTCGTCTTAGTCATTTTAATCTTTCAGCATCGGCCAAAGACAATCATCCAGTTGAGTTTGTTCTCTCATTAAAATTTCCAAATTACAAACTTTTATATGGCACGTTTTAACCAGGCCTCCAGACCTGATGTTGGAATTATGTTCACTCAAAATAAACCTATAAAGCACTGAGGTTATTGTTTCTTCCATAGGTTACGACATACCTCTGGCTTAACAATTGTCCTCAGTATATTACTTTTTGGATTATAGACCTGTGAAAAGTGAAGACTGTAGACTCACTGCAGTTGTTATACTTCTTTTTGATAAAGTCTTATACATTTCTGTATTTCTTTCCAGAGTGTGGAAGGTGAGCACCACGAGAAAGCTGTGGAGCTCCTCAAGGCAGCCCAGGGCACGGTGAAGCTGGTAGTAAGGTACACCCCCAAAGTCCTAGAGGAAATGGAGTCACGCTTTGAGAAAATGAGGTCGGCGAAGCGCCGGCAACAGAACAACTACCCCCAGTAGGATTTTGTCTGTGTTGATACCCACAACCCATGTCTCTCCTCCTCTAGCCTTCTGGCCATGTGTTCTGTTCTCTTTCTTATCTCCCTGCCCCCAAAAAAGCTTAACAAACACACCCAGGCTTAGTTTTCGTTCCTACTCAAACATACTGTATTTCATGCTTCTTCACTTTTCTGTAGCATTTTTAATATTTGCCGTTGTTACACTGGACACTACAACTCTAGACTAACACTATAATGATCATGATTGTCAGTGTAGGTGGTCGCTCACGCGTGTGCATTATTTTTGATTTGACAATTTGAATGCAACTCTGAGTGCTTTTGAGACCAGCTACACAATTCCTTTGACTGGAAAGGTAGTGTTTTTAATTCTTTTACCACAGCCACTACCAAGTGCCTCAGGGCAAACACGTTTATCTTATGTACTGTGTTCACATATATGTTTTTCTTTTTAAAGGTTTAAAGTGAAGTACTGGTAATTATATGCTTGTGGCAGGAATTACTACATGCTTTGCATCGGTTATTCTCAGATCATTTGATTCAATGTAAATACATGGTAGATATATGTAAAAACCCTTTAATTGTGCAAATTTTACAAAGGTGCAGTTTTATTTTTGTTGTCGCTCTACAGGAAGTGAAAGGAAACTTTGACGGTTTTAATTAGTTAAAAAGACTTGGATTTATGAAGGGAAACCACTGAAAGGACAAAACAAGAGTGATAGATTCCGATTTTTCTCTGGGCTCTCCTTTTTAAGTTTTCAAACATCATGCCACACTATGTAAAAGCCCAGCTGGTTCTGTAAATGATGTAATGGGGTCTCGGCAACTTTTGAACTAAATTCCTGCACCGACGGAGACTTACATTTCTATTTTTATCAAAGTAATAAACCTTCATAAGCAAATACCTTTCTGTCAGCATGACATGAGATGAAACCTGTTGAGCTTCTGATTAATTTGTCTGGACATAAATTGGTACTATATGCCGTGTTTTGGCACATTTTTTTGTCCGTTTTTTAACATTTTGTTAAACAACATCACAGAACAATAGTGTGTCCTAATTGACATTCACTTAATTTGAACTTGTGCTGTGATAAATGTCTTATAATTTAAATAACCATTTACTTTTCCACTCCACTTTGAAAACAAGAGTACTTCTATATGTTTCAATAATTTTGTTTTCTGACCTGTGTGTCACTACAGATTTAGTTTTGTACCTTTTTGTAATTTTTCTGTTACCATCACCAACAGTCATCTTTGCTCCATTAAAGCCAACATTGTAGTGGCACTCATGTACTCTGTATGTAAACTGCACAATATGTTAAATAAGAATAATAATGGCAAACATTTTGTTACTAAATACTGCCAAACAGTCAAGTTTGTTCTGATATGAGGTTTTAAGCTGGCTGATATCAAAACCGTGTCAATAACTCCCAATTTACTGTATTTGTAGGCTTTCCTCCTATGTTTACACTTTAGCAAAGTTTTTATAGTGGTACAATGTTTGCTGAATGCATGTTTAGCTATCATATGGATATTCCTTCTTATGAGGTGGAATATTAATGCCTGATTCCTGATTGAGAAGCCCAAATCCTTTCCTTATGCCTACATGCAACATGTCAATCAAACTCACGTTTTCTTCAAAATATTTAATTAACACTTTAAACACAGACCTTTCTTGCTTTCCTAGCAAAGTAAAAAATGAAGTAAATTTCCAAATGAATGTCAATCTGTTAGAAGATGCAGTCTCTGTTTGTGGGACAACAAAATATCCCCAGAACAAACTTAATTTCAGAGATCTTTTTGTTTCCATGGTAAGATGCAGTAACGTGTATATCGCATAATGTGAACCAGGCTTTGGCTGACAAAGCCATACTATTGTCCAGTCTCAGGATCAAAACATCACATCCTTGAGACAGGAAAGTAAAGATGAAGATAATGTGATTTATCTAACTGATGAAGAGTTAGATGGACGGTGGATAAAGTACCAGAAACACACAGCAGTGTATGAAAGCAGACAAACTTCAGTGCACTTACAGTCTCTCTGTGAATGGTGTCCTCAACTGTTTGTCCTCTGATGTTGAACCGTTCTTCAGAAAAGAATTCCCTTAAGTGTAGATCCAGTCCAGTCATGACTGAAATAACATAAATAGCTCTACAGTTTTTTTGCCTAATGCATCTAAAATTAGTCCACTGATTGCCTGTGTGGCTGTTTTTCTGCTGTAGGTTTTCATTTGGTGTTTTTGTCATTTTATCCACCATCTCTTATCAAATAATAAGGTTCAATAAGGGTAACTTCCCATGACATTAATTGATCCAGCAAGTTGTAAACGGCTCATTCACAAGTATTGAAGTCCATCTGTACCATTTTGGCAAAATAAATTGTATTGTTTTCTCTAAAATATGCCTTTGTGCTGTGCATTACGAATGCACTGAAATGCATCAGCAAATGCTTTAAAAAAAAAAAAATGGCAAAATCATGAAAAGATTTTTTTTTTTTCCACAAGAAAGTGAGTATCAGTCAGCAATGATTATTTTAAGTTAACCGTTTGAACTAAAATTGCAGTTTTCTAAAGTAAAATTAAGAGCAAACAAATGGCTCTTCGGCTTCTTACTTAAAGTATCTACATAATGTCTGTTGTTAACGTCCATTGTTGGTACGTTCATTGAGTTGTATGTTACTTTAAAGAAGCAGGATGATGAGCACATAGCCTGTTGTATTTAGGTGTGCTCCCTGTTATCCATCACTCCTTATGAAAAAGCTGAATTTTTAGACAAAGTGTAAAATAAAACAAATGCACAGTACTGAAAAAAAAACTGAATGCAAAATCAATTATCTATGCAAGGTCATTTAAAACCTTTGGAAATATCTTGGTGCAAAATAGCAGTCATATTATTGCAGAATGTTTTAGGAAATGACTGCTTTAAGGCTGAGTGAACAAATGTCTTAGGTTTGGGAACGCTGCACTAAGACACATTGGAGTCACACAATCTAACGAGACATTAAGAATGTTTGTTGTAACATTCTCACATTGAGCATCATCAAGTAGTTACAGTTAAAATGTCAACGGGATATTAGCTGTGCTATGTAATTAATGATTGTCAGGATACATGTAGACGAATAGGCTTATGTGAAAGTGTGGCTAGCAATAGACCATTCCATAGGCGACTTTTGTTTTGAGGCAGAAAATTGACCGGAAGAAATCGGGCTGTACATAAAAGTCAACTGTACGTTAATTGTGTTTTATTCCACATTAGCTTGCTAGAATCACCGCTTACACACATGAATAGTAAATCAGGAAAAAATGTAATGAGACTTGGTATTGATATTGCACAGTCACACTTTCCACTGAATGTCACTGACCATTGTCCAACTTGGTTGCAAAATTTTGTGAAGTACCCTTCGACTTTCTACCCGTTTTCCTTGTCTATATATTGGAATGGTCAATAGAGTATTTTTTATAATAGTTTTCTTTTGATATTTTTCTCAATTTTTATAAGTGATTTTCCTAAAAACAAAAAACCAGGAATGATTGGTACTTCCATTTTGACTGTGTACCAGGGCCATATCAGCAAAGCCTCTCTGAACAGCAGCCCTGATGTAGGACGGAGATCTGTATGAACTCAGACCGTCCCACATCTGCACGTTATTCTGAGATCTGAGCTGATGTTTCTTTTCTTTCTAGTACCAAGACCAAAATTGCAACATTTGTGAAAACTTTGATAATGTTTTGAGATGTTTTAGTCGGTGCTTGTTTAGGATAACTAACTGTGTTGTGTTACTTTGTGTTCTGGTTTCTTACATAATTTACTGTTACATTGATGTGGAATGTAAAATGTGATGTAGAATAAAATAATAGTTGGACTAAAGGCTAAATAAACAATGGTTAAAGTATTGAATGTCTTCTTGAACGTCCTTTATGCTAATTTATTTTGGTGTGGAGGTATGCACTGTCGCCTCACAACAAGAGGGTTGCTGGTTCGAATTCCGGCTGGGGCCCTTCTGTGTGGGGTTTGCACGTTTTCCCGTGTCTGCGTGGGTTTTCTCCGGGTTCTCCGGTTTCCTCCCACAGTCCAAAGACATGCACGTGCTAGTTTAATTGAAGACTCTAAATTCCCCACGTAGGTGTGAATGGTTGTCTGTCTCTGTTCGTCTCTATGTGTCCTGCGATAGACTGGCGTCCTGTCCAGGGTGTACCCCGCCACACGCCTGATGTCAGCAGCTGGGATATCAGCTCCAGATCCCCCCCCCCACACACACACACACATACACGCACACACGCACACACACACACACACACACACACACACCCACAACCCCGGCAGAGACAAGCGGTTGAAGATGAATGAATGAATCAACTCAACTCTAAATTACTAAACTAAATTACACATCATTCAATGCACAAAAGAGTAAAAAGGTGATGTATAAGCCCTTAAATGTCCTGGAATGTGTTCATGAATTTAATATTATAATTGCATTCGGTATGAATGACTTCTCATAAATATTGTTGTTGTTTTGGCAGCTCTGTGGCGCCTTCTTGGGGGGAGTTTTTAAATGCATTGACCAGGGGGTGATTGGGATCAGCCAAAATCCTCTGTGCTTTCCGTTCGACTCTATTGTCATAAATACATCCCAGCTGTTTTTTATAATTTTTGCCAGTTTTGCTCTGTTTTTAACCCCCAGGCGACCATACAATGTACATATATTGTAACACAGCACGCTTTCTACAAGGCCGTGATAGACCAGATCTAAGGTATTCTTGATCACATAAAATAATTACTTTTTTTCAAGTGCTGCATTTATTTTCTTATTTTTTAAATATACTCAGTGTTAACAGTAAAACTCAAATTGCAATCACAAAAAGTTCCTAAGGGGTGCTTTGTGGCTCAGTGGTTAGAGTGGGCGCCCCATGTACCGAGGCTAGATGTCATAGACGCAGCGGCCGGAGTTTGATTCCCTTTTGCTACGTGTCACCCCATTTTCTCTCACTCCTGTTTTCTGTCATTCTTCAAGCTGTCCTACCCAATAAAGGCATGAAAAGGCCAAAAAATAATCTTTAAAAAAAAAGGTCCTTAATATTTAAACTCCTGCACTACTTCAATCTGCTGACGTCAATCATGTCAATCATTGCAGGTGACAGATCTACATCGATTCTCTGGTGACCTACATTGTTTCTGTCTTCATGTCAAAAAAACAATGGCCAAACTGCTTTGAGGCAATATTTACGTCATTTGGACAACGTTATCTTAATTTTGCTCTAAAGTTCTTAATAAAATGAGAAAACACTCAGTTCTTCTTACAGGAGTAAAGAAAATATTATATACCATTTGCTAATTTCATATGTATATATATATATATTTATTGAATTACCAGAAAACATCATATCGTTATTCAGATATGAAATAAGCTACAGTATATCTGGAAAGAAGGATTTGACCATGTGGCCCAGACCGAGTGTGATTCCACTCCTTCAAGATCAAAACAACCAGATGTTTATGGGCATGTCCCTTCATTAGGTCAGATTTTGTTCCAAACACGTACGACTTGTTCTTTTAGAAGATAAACTTTCAGGTTGCATACTAAAAGTCTCCACTCTTCCTTATATCTGTCATGCCTGACACATGCTGCATGTGGTGGATGATTTATGGAAATTCAGTATCAAGAGCTGTTTTTGATTTAGAGGGAAATGTGACATTTTTGATATCAAATACTGACGAAGGGAATGAACCCAGAATGAACTTAAATTCTGAACGGTTGAATCAGTTTATTATCTGACACGTCTGACTCACTCTCTTGTCGACTGATTCCAGCCACACAAATAAATGTTTTCCTTCCGCTTTAATTCTCCTCTTTTGTGTGAAATGCATGAAACAACTCCAAGAACTTTCATCATGGTAGTTCCCGCTAATTGGATGTGAGGATTGGATGGAGAAATTCAAATACACGGAGATGGACTAAGAAGTTTCTTATTTGCTCTGTCATGCCCTACTATATGTTTCACGTTAGTTGCAAATGAAAAATTCAAGTAACACTTTGGAGTTTTGACACTCAAGTTAACAAAGGTTTTCCCATTACATTGACCAAGAACTGGAGAGCTTTCTCATGTTTCAGATTCATTGTGTCATAGCCCAAGTCTCTCCTTGTTCTTTACATGCAGTTTTCAGAATCAATCCTGCTAACCTGACTTTGGTAGCCTTACAAGCATCATAACATTCTTATTTGTTAATCGTTATGAATCGGTTTCATAAGCCTTTTTCACAGCAGATATCTTGACTTGTCATAGCAGCAAAAGCACAGATGTGACCAACATTACTGATGGCTACATTACAGTAATTATTGATTGGCAGAAGCGATTAATGTGAGCAGTTACACCTGTAAGAAAAATAAACGGAAAGGTCCCATACTGTAAAAGGGAGATGTCTATGTTTCTTATGAGTAAAAAGGAGATTGAGCTTCTATATAAATACTGTGAAAGTATCAACATGCTTAATCCACAGAGAAATGCACACAGCCTGCATTAAGCAACTGAGTCTTTAAAGGAGTCGTTAGGACTTCTGTACAGTTGTGATGTCACAACTATACCATATAAACTGTTGGTGTAGGGGGTGTAGAGACGGCAAGTGCCCCAATGTAGAAGTCCTGGAAACGCTGACCAATCAGGATGACAGAGCTTTTTGGAAGGGAGGTTTATAGAGACAGGCGCTAAAACAGGGTTTCAGACAGAAACATGAATACCGGTATATGACCTTTAAAATGTGGTTTCACCCGATGCATCCATACATACAGTACTGTAGACATCTGAGGTGCTCAGTGGTAGATCAGTGGCTGGTTGCCTGGAACCAAACAGTGCACGTGACAGCGATTCATTAGAGCTGGTTGCTTACACTGCAGCTTGAGACCAGAGCCCAGCTGCTGGTTTCTCGGGGCATGGACTCAATCCATTGCAGAGAGTCACGTGAGGACACTTTACTTTGTCTTTTCTGGCAACCAAAGTGAATCACAGCCAAGAGCGAGCCCAGCAGCAGCAGCAGGGGCCGGGGAGAAGCAGGAGGCCAATCCGGATCAGGAGCCAAATCCGCAGAAGAAGCAGACAAGGAAGAAGAAATTGATTCATGTTAATATACAGTGTCATAAAAGACACATGCACTTACACACAGAGTTTGTTTTGAGGAAAAAGCTGGCAGTGAAGAGTAAATAGAGAAATAACACGGCGTTGCACCGTCACAGAAGCGCCAATTCCTCCACAAAGTAGACCATTTAAAACAATACAGATAAATTATGAAATGTATTTTTAAAATGTGAAGATCAAAGATACCTGTCTAAAAAAATCCTTTTTTGACAGTGATTGGGACATGCCTTTGAATATTCCTCTTTTTTTACTCCTTTTTTTCACTGTATCAAGTAGACTTTCATGGAATGACATGGGACATTAACACATTTTAATTTTGCTGCATAAAATGAATCTGACATGATTTAAAATAAATAGACCGTACTTGTTTTTTTGTATTTAGTGTTTTTGATAGAAATATAATATACATTTACGTCAATCACAAAGACTTGGCGGTTTTCTTTAGATTTTAGTTTTTCGTTGCATAGCTTTATAAACTCTATTTACCTAGTTTGTCTATCATTTTTATTTAATCTTGTAAAGCACGTTGTGTTGAACAGTGCTACATAAATAGTTTCAATGTTGAAATGGATACAGGCTGTAACCAGAGATCTTCAACAGAGGGTCCGGGGGCCCCAGGGGGCCCTCAAAGTTACTGCAAGGGGTCCGCCAAATTGTTTGATAATCTTTCCAACGTTTTTTTCAAAATTATATCTGATATACATTAACATGAACGCAATGTATTATTAGCAAAGATTCGTGGGGGGAAAAAATAAAAACATTTACACATCCTTGATGATTGATTTACTGGCTTATAGGCCAGGTAAGGTAGAGATACAATTGATACAATTGAGCTGAAAGATTCAATGTGCCTTCCAAATGTATGTTTAACATTAACATATGATGTTACAAATATATGAGTATGTTAATAATGATCATTGTAGTATCTTAGTATTGTATGCACCATAAAATATGAGTGTATAGGCTTTAAGTTTGAGAACCACTATTGTATATATATATATTTGTATTCAAA
Source organism: Echiichthys vipera (assembly GCF_963691815.1). Taxonomy (NCBI): domain Eukaryota; kingdom Metazoa; phylum Chordata; class Actinopteri; order Perciformes; family Trachinidae; genus Echiichthys; species Echiichthys vipera. Next base: position 26,857,132 of record NC_139826.1, read on the forward strand.
ATTAAGTACATTGCGTGTAGTGCAGTTAAACAAGTGAATCCATTCTTATTACATGCTTGCATGTGGATACATAAGAGAGACGTAAGATTTACATAAAAGTTTAAGCAACAAACAAAACAAACAAACAAAAAACTACTAAAAAATCAAACCAAAGGGAAATCAAAAATGTATATTTGAAGTGTTTCTTTGTAACATTGCATTTGAATACCAGACACATATGTATAAACAGGGATTGTGTCACCCTTCAGAAAAGGGACTTAGTAGTTAGTACACGTTAGATAACCTATATTGATATTTTTAAACTGTTGCTTTCTTCCTTGTCATTTTATCAAGGGATTTCGTATATGTGTTAAATTCTCTCTTAGGAAGTGAGGGAATGTTTTTAAATGTTTTTATGAATAAATAAATACCCCAATATAATGGTAAAAGCTTCTGCTGCAGCCGCACAGACGCTCACACCTCAGGACAGCAGGGGCGACCTTTCTCTTTTCTGCCTGTTGACGAACACGAAGAAGAAGCGAGGTTCCTTCCGCCTTCGTCGCGTGACGTAACTTCCTTTCTGTCCGTGCTAACCTCGACGTGAACACGCTTTCGCCGTCTAGCTCAAGTGAGTGGGGTTTTAACCATAGAATAATTGTATTTATTACCGGGATCAAACGCATAATGTGACAATAAACAAGTTAACTGTCGACCCCGGTATCTAAAACACTCGAAAGAGCAGCATATTAGCGATATTATTTATATTTTTCATCACCGCAGTGTCGGAGCGGCTAGCGAGCTAGCGTTAGCTCCTGTTAACGGGACTGAAGAACACGCGCCACATGGTGAAAAACGTCTCTTTTACGAGTCTGAGTGAAATACATCCTAAAATATTAATGTCTTCGATGACTTAAGACCCTCAAAGACCCATTAGATGCCCTCTGTTTCGTTTATTCCGCCACAAAACCAGCATTTAACCGCTGTACTGACATGACGTTAATCAGGGCTGGAAATCCTTGAAAACACTTTGAGTTAAGTGTGGTGTTTTCATTGTTTGAAAGGTGCTTAAAACTGTTTAGAATTTGATATATGGGATGGCATTTATAAAATAGAAAAGATCGCCATATGAAGTTAGTTTTCCATAAATCTGTCGTCCTTCTGTAGAGAGGTGTCTGAAGATATCATCTTGGTTGTTTATAGGACATATAAATAACATAATTTATTTTATGTGATGGACAAGTGCTATAATATAACTAAATAATGCGTATTGTACTGTGTATATCAATTTGTACATTTCCACAACTGTAAGGTGTAGTGATGATTGATATTTGCGTTTTTTAGGTGTATCGTAATTGACCGATGTAGGCTGTTGCGTTTGCTGATAGTATATTCCTGGCATTAATTACAGACGGGCGCCCACAGGCAGCTCCTTGTTGCTGGAGACGCCTCTTTTAAAGTTCAATAAATGTTCCTTTTTTAAAATTGAGACCTGTAACATTTATCTTTGTAATTTTTATGGTGTAAATTGAGCAAGCAAATGTAGTTTCGACTCCAAATATCCGTTCAAGAAAGTCCGTATAGTCATTGGTTAAGGCTGATGAAAAAATGTTATTGGTCGGTCCCCAGTAAGGTGCTGGAAAAACACAAAATTGAGTCTTGAAATGCTTGAATTTGACTTTGGTAAAGGTGTAGGAACCCTGGGATTAATCTTAAATGGATTATCCATTAAATGGAAAAGTTTTGCTTTGAGATGTGAATTTTCTATAAAAGAAAAAACCTTTGATTATATCTGAAAACATGGAATGTTAATGTAGTGAAATTGCTGCAGGAAAAGATTAGAAATGATTACTGTTGGCAGCAGATATTTATTAGTTTGATTTCTGTTAATTGAAGATGTGAATAATCTGTTTTTAAAAATTTTAAATAATGCAGCACAGATTTTTTTTTTGTTAATTCAAATATTTTGAAAAAGATGTTGAACAATGTCCAAATATGTACATGTCTTTTATTTGTTGTGGTGTCAATTAACACATCTACTGTTATTGATATTCCTGGTTATTGTTGCAGGATGCGTTACGTAGCTGCTTACCTGCTCTCTGCCCTGGGTGGCAATGCAAGCCCTCAGACCAAGGACATCAAGAAGATTCTGGAAAGTGTTGGCATCGAAGCTGATGACACCCGCATGGAAAAGGTACAGAGCGGTCCGCACTTAATTGTTTCTGGTGGTGTGGCAGAAATTCTTCTACCAATGGCCAATTGATGTGATATTCACAAATCTGATCTTTTAACAGGTCATTTCTGAGCTCGCAGGCAAGAATGTGGAGGAGGTGATCGCCACGGGTGAGTGTCAGTTTGTTTGTGCCTGTGTGTAGTGATTAATTTTGATTTTAGTTTGAAATCAGAGCCTTCTTTTTTTTGAAGCACAATATTGTAGATAACAGGCGGTAAGTGGCGTTAATTTCAATAAGCTGAAACTACAAAATAGATTAAACATGTTCCCACAGACCAGGAAAAGACTGTATTTAAGCTTTGCCAGAGTTTATATCTAATGATAATATACCACGTCTGACCTATCTTGTTTCTGGCTGCAGTGTCAATGTTAGCACTTGTGCTTTATGTCTGCCAACTCGTGTCTCCCCAGGTTACGGTAAACTGGCCAGTGTGCCAACAGGTGGTGCTGCAGCTGTCGCCAGCTCTGCAGCTGTTGGCTCAGGCGGAGCTGCTGCCCCTGCAGGTGAGGTTTGCAGCTTAGCACCTTGTTTGTCAGCATCAGTGGCACTTGGATCTCAGTGCCTATGCCTTTACCTTGTATGGTTATAGGATGACATGTAGCCAAATCAGTTAGCCATCATTATTTTTTCATAGAATTATATTTTAACATATCTACATGATTTTAACCTGACATAATGTACCTGGTGGGTACACGGCATGAAGGTAATGTAATTTATCATAACATTGTCGACAGGTTGACATTTATGCTAAACCTAGAGTTTCAAGCAGGGTCTTTTTTGACACACAACATACATGTTTATAAGAAAAAAGTATGTGACTCCTGTCCACATTAATACAAAGGTAATTGTCAGAAATGCTTAACTGTTTGTTAAATATTATGCTAACTCTAGCAGGAAATAATACCATGGGCTTTTTGTTTTGCAGTTGAGGAGAAGAAGGAAGAGAAGAAAGAAGAGTCTGAGGCGTCCGATGACGACATGGGATTCGGCCTGTTCGACTAAACCTTTTCCATCAATAAAATTTATAAGAAACACCAAACTATTTGAATTTCTTTTTTACTGCAGAATGTAGTAGATCAAGTTTTACTGGTACTTAGGAGGTAGGAAAAAAATGTCACTGTTGTGGAGGTGAATGTAAGCTGATTTCAGAAAAAGATTATAAAGCAGCCACTTGTAACCTGAAGTTTTTTAAATGTGTGAAAGTCAAATTAATTCAACTAGATTATGCCCATCCAGCAGTAAGTTGTTGACTCGTGCATCATGTGATTGAGCCAGCAGATAGTGCTGTTGTATTTTGTACCATACACGCGTAAAGACGCTGTAAAACATTTTAAATTGCACATGGCTAGATGACAACAAAGTGGGGATAATTTCTACGTCAACTACAGTGAGGTAATTTGAGAAGTAACGTCAGATGCATAAAATTTAAACTGACTTTGAACTTAACATAGCACTGTGACTGGTTTATGGACAGGACATAACTAGATTCCTATTTACCATGAAAACCATATGCCATATAATCATTCCCCTAAGGATAATTGGATGTTTAATGGTTCTGCAGTAAGAATGAGATCTGTAACAGGGCTGGGTATTTGGCTGATGCTATGGCGACTGGTTCTGTTGAGAAATGCACTTGTGAGTTGCAGTGGAAATGTGCTTTTACTTATGCATTATCTGGCTCTCAAAGTGCAGTTATAATGCACCCTTTATAGGAGAAGAGGTTTGAAATGTTGCCGTAAAAAGCTGAAGTCTAGATGTATACAATATACACAATGTAAACTTTAGTTTTGCCTTGGAAAAATCCAGTCACAAAATGCATTTATAAGAATTTACCAAGGTAATAAACGATGGCTCATTACAAAACAGCCATCCAGATAATAATAAACCAATCAGTGAAATCTGTGAGCTGTTTAGTGTTGACAGCAATCAGCGAAAGCTTTGAAGAGCAAAGACAAACGTAGCCCAGGTTTTGCTCCAGTCTAACCATGTCACTTAAATGCTTCCAGTTGATGAGGTTCAAGGGTCAAAACCCTGGATGGCAATTATCTACAACAGCATCAAAGCTATTGAGTGACAGATGATTAATTTCAATAGCAAGAGTGAATTCCTAATAAATACTTTCTTCTCTTCAGAGGAGTGGGAAGCAACCAAACTTCATGTGCGTGTTTCTTGGATTGCCATAGCAACGCCAGAGCATATTTTGGTCAATGTGAGTTCCCCTCACTGTAACTGAAGATTATTATAGCTCAAGTTTTACAAAACAATTTCAATAGTAATTGAGGATGACTATGACTAAAGACACACTTGCTTGTATAATTTAATAGCCGTGAGAAAATAATATCTATTGGTACATTTTTTGCTTGCACCTCTCAGGCAATGCTTTCTAATAGACACATTGCCTACATATCCTTGCTCCTAAACTAACACTGGCAGGCCCTTAATGGAAAATATCTAATAAATGGATCTCAGAGGTGAAACACAACTTAAGAAAATGTACTGCCGCCTGTTAAAGCCAAGAAAAGACCCTTTTTCCGTACTACTGTATTCATAGTGTGATAGATATCTTTACAAATACAGTAAATTGTGTGTTTTTTTCTTCCCTTTTTTAATAGCTAACTTTACTTAGTTCCCCCACCTCTCAAACTAAACCCACGCACTCTTGTTAATCAAAGTCATGTTTGGTTATATGGTGATCTCCGAGCACAGCATAGAGCCAAAGTCCCGCCCATGTATGAAGAACCCAGAACCCAGAATTTAACCCATATGTACATTGTAAGCACCGTATCAAGATCACCTTAAAACTAGATTTTTACACAGGATCCCTGTTATAAAAACTCTTTAGAAAATAACCATGTCTGAGATCAGTTCATGGTTATATTAAAAGCTTTTTTATTCTTGCGCGAGAATATACAGTACAATTCAAGTCAGTGTCTTAGCCATGTTGTGGGGGCAGACCTCCTAAAGAAAGTCAGTTGAAAAGTAACAGTTGTCATGGAGATATATTTTGAAAACATGAGCATTTATCTTCAGATTTTCCATAACATCTGCAGCCTCCCCACTGCTGTACTGAGGGAAAGGTCATTACATTTTATCCAGCAACAGTTTAAACATATTCTGCATTTTTACATCAATCCCCTTTTCCCAGACAGGGCATAAACTCAGGTAATAAAGCAGGACCCATTCATTATTATGTCAGTTGATATTTTTCTTTAGTTTATGGATATTTCTCAAACAAAACTGCAGTTAATCAAATAAAGACAGACCATCTACCACACATCAGAGAGGGCATGTGAACATGCTGCTTGTGGAGCCATGGGGCAGTCGCCCACTTACTGTAGACGGGTTGGTAATCTATAGCCTCATCAAAGATAGAACCAGCTAAAACTATATAACACTATGAACTTTGAACATGGTTACTGACACAGTAAGCTATGTGTCAATAAGCCAATTAGTCATGTCCTGGTGTGTGACTTGAAGACTGTTACTTAATCTCAAAGTTTTTAAGTTTTCTAATGAGCTGAGTCATTTTGTGTGATCAAAGTTGAGTCAGTAGACGGCAGCTCTGTGTGAGAGTTTTTTGTTTTTTACGTTGGTGGTTGAGGATAGAGGATGTGGTTCACTACTGTAGATGTGTAGCTCTCTGCACTGATATGAACCTGTGATTTGAGGCTATGCAGTATAAGTAAGCTTGATTCCTTAGTTGCTCTCAAAATGCTTCTAATCCTAAATATTCTGCCAAAATTAGTGAGCTAGATTATACATTCACAATCATGGATATGGGGGCACAGTAATACGGAGCCTTTTCATTAATTCAGTTCACTATCGCTCCGCAGGCTCCTTATTCATGTGTATCTTCGCATTTACTATTTTTTCTAAATAGTGATCGGTCAATATAGAAAAAAAACATAAATACCACAAAGTTTTGAGTTTCACCTCAGTATTGCAGTAAAAATGTCATTGTGCTGAAAGGCTCCTTTCAAAGTGTTGTATAAATGCATAAGCAGCATTTAAATGTCGTAGCTGGTTGATTGGCCTTCTATATCTGCTTTATATACTGTTGGATAGTTAAATCTATAAGGCAGTATAGCCATTCACCAATCAGATGTTCTGAATCAATAATCTTAATCATCGAAATAATAAGTCACTTTGGCTGTCAGATAATTCTAGTGGAGTCAAAAGTACAATAGTATTAAGATACACTGGAGATCAAAATTAGTGAACAAAATAGATACTTTATTTATTCTGAAATAGGGTTTTTTTATTGTTCATTATTTGATAATATTTGGATAATATTTCTTTTAAAATAACCAAGTCACTTTAACAAAAGCCTTTATTTTGGAAAAAAAATAGGTGAGCAAGATTTGAGAACAATAACCATTGTGTCAGAAGAGAAGATTAAACAATGTTTTCTTAGGGCTATGGGATTCAAAATCAATAGGAAGTGTAGAGGCCATTGATTTGAATGACTTCAGCACATCAGTTAGTTTCTAAAACCAACTTTAAAACCAGGAAAAGACAACACTTCTGTCACATTTCCATACCTTAAAATCCAAGACCATATTCTATCTCATCTCATCTTCATCCGCTTATCCAGCGGATATATTCATATTCTATGAAATACTATTTTGTTTTTTACTGTGCTGATTTTTATTTTAACTTTATTTAATTTTGATTTTTCATGTGATATGGATCCACTGGGTCTGATATAAAGGAACAACTGCTGCTACACCCGCTTGCCTTAGAAGCGAGTCTCGCGAGAGTTTCTGCGAGTTTCCCCCCAAATCTAGCGTTACCGTCTCGACGCGTCACGCTAAGCCCCTCCCTCTTCCGACAAGTGACGTCACGGCCCATACCGTGTCTGGTTATCAGAGGAGGAGACTCAGGCCGGAGACCAGTAGATCGACTTTGTTAGCGGACAGCGAAGGTTACCTGCTTCAACAGTGCTTGAACGGCAACTTTCAACTGTCTTCAAACATCGATAATCGCTTCGATCACTCAAGACCACCATCGATAACAACAACAACACATTTTAATCACCTTTAAATCATCAGCCAGCTAAGTTATCCTGAACACGTTTAGCTCACTGTAGCTAACTGTTTGTTTTGCTAACGACGCAAGACCCTCGGACACAAGAAGACCCGTCACTGAGATCTGGTAAGAATTCATCTCTAATGTAAGCTCTCTGACTTTGCATGTGTAGCTATGGTAACTGGTCGCTGCGGTGGTGTTGGTTCGGCAGAGTAACGTAACGTGTGCGCTTGTTTATCTCCATGTGGCCTTGGCGCAGTTGGCTCTCCACCCTCTGCGTAATCTTTCCCGTCAGGCACAACAACACTGGTCCAACAAACACCACTTCGTCTAAATGCTTTTTTTCTATTTATACTATTTTCTTCCATGCGAAGTTTGACGGAAGTGTAACATTATATATCGTTTTTTTTTATTTTGAATTAAAATATATAAACGTTTTTTTTTCTCCAAATGTACGTTCAACTGTAAAATACATTAAAATTGTCAAAATATTGGAAAAAGAAACGACAGGATTCACAAACAAATAAATGTAAAGGCGATTATTACAATAATATAAAACACAACACAATAAAAAGATAATTATTTATCTTAAAATAAAATTATAGTATTTACATAAATTAATAGTTTAGCTTAGTTTTTTATTAAATAGTTTCAAATTGTATATAGGGTCAGAATATGTATATTAATAGTGTAGTAATAAATAGAGTAGATATGACTTTGCAGATTTTGCTTTATTAAATGAAACGTAGCTGTGCCAAACCCAAAGTGATGCTGATGTAATAATTAGGTCTGGTGCAGTATTTTTTCTTTTTTTTAATCTTTATATTAAATTAATAAACATTACAATGATACAAATGAGCAATAATAATGTAATTTAAACAGATACAAAAGCAAATGTACAAATAACAGGAAAAACATAAATGGCATAACGTAAAAAAGAGACACAAAACAAAACATGTCCAGAGGTTATTGTTTTAATATATAGCTCCATTTCTTGTGAAACAAATTACATTTAGAGGTCTGGTGCAGAGTGACGTACTTCTGTGGAAGGTATGGCCCATCGTCGGTTAGCATACAACCATGTTTTATGTCAATAGTTTGTCCAGTTCTGAATATTGTTTCACTGCCACAGAGGCTTGTCATTTATCATCAACCACCCACTTTTGTTGTTGGATCTATTTGGTAAAATCACGAAAGTTGATCTATAGTTTATATCTGAATTCAACATATCAATACAAAACACTTAACTCACCAAAGAAAGACCATTTTCCTATGATTAGAATAGAACAGGCTTTGTAGTAGTTATTGTGATAGGGCTGCGACTTGTAATTATTTCCATTATATTATTCACTTTTTGATTAATTATTTATTGTGTTAAGTATCAGAAAATAGTGAAAATTACCTATTATAATGGTGGTGCCTTCAAATTTCTTCTTTTGACCAGTTTTCAAGTTACAATTATGTAAAACATATTTTTTGCAATGTTGCTTAATAAATAACACAAATGATTAGCCCAATTATCAAAATGCTGATTTTGTTTCAGAACCATGAGTTCCCAGGTGAGACAGAACTTCCACCAGGACTGCGAGGCTGCAATCAACAGGCAGATCAACCTGGAGCTGTATGCCTCCTACGTCTACCTGTCTATGGTGAGTCCAATAAGTAGATAGAAGACTGTGAAAAAAGATGAGTGGAAAACCCAGGGTGGAACAGCATAAAGGGAACTGTGTAAACTAGTTATTATTATCGAGGAGTGATTCTAATTCCTTTTTTTTTTACCAGATGTGTGGTTGTGTAACTGTTGAGCTGATTGGATGATTGTAGTCAGACAGCCCACAGCCATGATAAAAAAAAGCCCCCGCCAGAACAGCCATTTTCATTAAACATTAACTCGTTCCCTAAATGAGTGAGCTTTTGTATGTCGCTTTGAGATCATGTGTTTTGAACTGGACAGCATGACTGTTGTGTGAGTATGAAAAACAAAGGTTGAAGTTCTCTTTGAGATTATGTACAGAGACAGGGCAGCAAGGGCATCACCTACCCACACACCCGTGTTTATGAAAGGGTTTCTATACCTTATTTATGATACATTTTCAATTTCTAAACATTTTCTCTGCTAGTTTTCAGAAAGGACATACCAGGATTATTCAATAAATGTTCATCTTTTGTTTAGTTGAAATACTTTTACCTCTATGGGCTCTTCCATTAATCACCAAAACTTTGTAACTGATAAAAGAAAAGAGTAATGAACGTGTTTTTTTCAAATTGCAGTTGTAGGATTGTGAGTTATTTAAGAGGCATTGTAAAACACTTAGTAATTCTATATTGGACTGGACCTGAAACATTCATTAACACGTCATTGACACTGTTGTTTTCACAATAACCTTGGGTCGGATTGAAGCTTCTGTTGGAATATTATCTACTTTTCTAACTGACTCCGCATGCACGTCTAGTTTCAGCTGTGTGTAATTATTCTGGCCGCAAAGTATTTGTGTTATATTTCAGCCACATTTCAAGAATCATTTTTAAAAAAACACCGTTCCCCTCTTTCCTCCTCACAGGGATACTACTTTGACCGGGATGACCAGGCATTGCGCAACTTTTCCAAGTTCTTCCGCGACCAGTCACACGAGGAGCGCGAACATGCTGAGAAGCTGATGAAACTGCAGAACCAGAGGGGAGGGAGGATCTTCCTACAAGATGTCAAGGTATATGTGTGTTTTAAGTAAAACACTGGGTGTGAGACCAGTCCAGGCCCTATAACTGCTTTTAACGGCTGATAGTCTAGTTCTGGGCTATCATATAGTGCATGGTGGGAGGGCAAAAAGATACGAAAGGTGTGAGCGCCCTGCACCGCTTATCTTCGACCGACACACAAACACAACCCACTTAACGTTAAACTGCAAACCCGCTCACTCACCCTCTGTCTGGGTCAGGTCGTTGGCCTCCTGCCTCTCATCAATAAGTGCCTCACTGATTTCCTGACCTGCTTTTTGTATTGCAGAAGCCAGAGAGGGATGAGTGGGGCAGTGGAGTGGAGGCCCTTGAATGTGCTCTGCAGCTTGAGAAGAGCGTGAACCAGTCACTGCTGGACTTGCACAAGCTCTGCTCTGACCACAATGACCCACATGTGAGTATTAAATCGTTTTTTTTACTATTTTTCCCACTTTTCCTGAATCAGAACTACTACTACCACACACACACACACACACACACACACACACACACACACACACACACACACACACTTTTATCCGTCCATAGTAGTCAAATGTTTATGATGACCTTCTTTCTGTCCTTGTTTAAGTTGCATGTCTGTCTATTCTGTGTACGTACATTGAAAGCAACAACGACTAGATTAAAGTTCCTTGTGTGCGTAGATTAAACCTGATTCTGAATGTTGACTGTCTATGGGATGAAATAACGTTTAACCTTTTTATTTTTATTATATGAAAAACAACACAGTATGATTGTACCATGAGAACAGAATCATCACAATAGTGTCAACTCATGCGTAATCTTTGCTGATGATCTTTTTAAAATACTTGTATAAATAAAAACAGGACCAACAGGGGCAATTCTGTCATTTTAGGACTCTAATTTAATTGAACTCTTCTTTCTTTCAGTTGTGTGACTTCATTGAGACACACTACCTGGACGAGCAGGTGAAGTCCATCAAAGAACTAGGGGACTGGGTGACCAACCTGCGCCGCATGGGAGCTCCTCAGAATGGCATGGCCGAGTACCTGTTTGACAAGCACACCCTGGGCAAAGAAAGCAGCTAAATCCCTCCAGATCATATTTCCAAAAGCTTTCTATATATGTATATTTGTATCTTGCTTTCCAATGTTTTCAAAATATAAAGCCATATGCATGGTACTGGCTAAAGATTTAAACCTCTTGTAATACTCACGTCGTTATTGCCACTTCCTATTTACAGTTACTTCACTAATCCGCTGTTCCCAGAGCTGTGAGCACTTCTCTCTCTGCTGTCAGCTGTGCCTACGTCATTACTATGTATTTGCTGTTTTATGCCAGGAGCTGTTAATCAAGCTAAATAAAACGAACCCTCTGGATTCTGATCAGTTTCATTTTTTTATGTTGCTAAAAACATTAAAAATTTGAAAGGTCTATTGAGCTCTGCATCTGAAAAACCACAAAACTTTTCCACTGACATGAATGGGTGAAAATGAAGCGTTTCACTTTCATTACCAGAGAAAACAGAACTCGGTTAACAGCTGACACCTTTAGTAAAATTTCACCCAATTGAGCAAACTATAAAGCCTCTATTGTAGGTTCTGCAAATTACATGTTTTTAAAAATCTGATTAGTGGTATTGTATTTAAGCTGATGGACAGCAAAACGTCCAGAGACTGGTAATCAAGAAAATAATCACAATGTTTATCTGATCGTCAAGGGCATAACTACCATTTACTCAGAGCTTGTGGTCTTTAGAAAATGTACATCAAAAATCCAAAATAAGTAGCTTGACGTGAAACTAATTACAATTGTCTGAAGTCCATGTCTCAAGGCAAATTGTTACTTGTCTCTTTAGTGCCAGAATATTTCATGACCATTTGACTTCAGTCGGTTGTTTTACATTAAGCGTTGATTGAAGTATCTAGACTCGAGGGCTTATAAAAGGTGAAGTAATCTGGGGATTTCCAACTGAGAAACTTTTTTTACTGGAAGTGTAAGAACTGCTTCACCATGTGTTTTGTAATCTCAGATTCTTGTTTTCATGTTTTCTTTCTGTTGTGCTAGTCACTCCCTCTAGTGGTGAACATAGGCATGGCTTTAAATAATATATAATTAACCCTTTCTAATTCAGGAAGATGCACTATATAAATACTGCATGCATTCCAAAAAATGCATTCAGATTTTGGATTTTAGACCAAGTTTACTGGATTTGAGCATGTTTCCTATTTGGGTTTCAACTAAAAGACACAAGTTGTTTTTAAAAAAAGAAAAAAAAATGGTTCATACATTTGTTGTAGTCAAAAGGTGTGCCATCCTATTAGGAAACATAATCTATACTAGTTAAAAGTACATTGTCTTTTATAGTAGCTTTTCATGTTAGCATCTGCATCGATAGAAACAGAATGAGCCGTATCATCCATGATACAATAGATACATGTTCCAAACACCACACATTCTGTATTAAAATTATATTTAACAATACTGCCTTTTGATATATATTACCTTTTTAAACGCTTAATGTAAACTCTGTATATAAGATTTGCTTTTATTTGGTTTTAAAGCTGAAATCAGTTTCTTTCTGCAGTATGTAGCGAACACTGTGTGTTGTCATCCAATTATACAGTATGTTGCTGTAGAATAGTGGAGTAACGACAAATGCCTTACTTAAATGCAACTGCACATTCTTTGAACACCACACTGTGTTTATTCCCACCACAAAGGGAAAGTCAAGAATAGAACTGGAAGAACAACTTTGAGGCACATATCTGAAGTGAGAAGATCAAAACCCAAGTGCTATAAAGACATATTACAAAATCCACATTTGTTACCATAGTGACAGCCCCCACACTCCCAGTCAGAATAAAGTGTTTATGCTTCTTCAAGCTCCACCAGCACACCGTCACAGTCTTTAGGGTGGAGAAACATCACTGGTTTGCCGTGAGCACCTATCCGAGGCTCTGCTGACAGAGTTCTGATGTTCTTTGCTTTCAGGTCGGCTATTG